>NC_046154.1:237286627-237951293 GCF_011064425.1 Rattus rattus | reverse complement strand
TTTAGTTCATAAAGAAGCAAAATAAATGAATACATAAATGATCAGGTTAAAATAAAGGATTATGATAACAGTAGGGTCTGAGAACTCTCACCTGCCTAAAATAGGCTGCTTGGAAATTATTCTTGATCGATTGGATTTCCAGGGAGAAAGAGAATAAAAAGACAATCAAGTCAACCCCCTACCCCTCTCTAGCCAGTGGGACACATCTTTCATGTCTCAGACTCAGTATGTGTTGTTTATAAATAGTGCCGGACCCCATGATGCCAAATAAATCCTGTGCTATTTTTGTAGCATGTGATGAGCACCAAGACAAATATCAAGCCTGAAGCCTGTCTTCATAGTTTCCAAAAATTCTCTGGGCATCATTCTCTCTCACTAGCACCTAGCTAGTGACCTGAAGGTACTATTAGGGTGTGCTGGACAAATGGCGGTCCCCAGCTACAAACAAGCAGAGTAAGAATGCCTGGTGAGAATAATGAACAGACATCTGCTTAATCATATTCGTAACATCAGTGTTGCAGCCCATAGTCAAATGGAGAAGTAGGACTCCTTTGTTTGAAGCAGAGGTGAGGAGCAGAGCCCTAGCTGATAAACGATCCCTCTCCAGGTATTATTATGCTGGAAATATCTACTTAGTACAGAACTTTATGTTCATCAGAGTCTATTCAGAGCACGAAAATGTTAGGCAGTTCACTAGAGGAGACTTAATATGGGGACCTGGTTTTTAATGTATTCAGAAGGCTAAAAAGCCAAACGAGATGCCACTCTGTCCATTTAGAGCCTCCATAAAGCATATCAAAAGGCTTGGTGTTCAAGAGATGTAATGTAGAGAGATATGTGAAGACTACAGTAAGAAGAGGGACTTAAAGCCCTCTGTGGGTCTTATGGGTATGGCACCTATGAAGAAAAGTACTAGTTTTAATTCTGACTTATAAGAAGCATTCTGAATTAACCAGGTAGAACCTGGATCTAGTTTCCTCTGCCATACTGAGAGTAGCCTTAGGGAAAGGTGAGATTTTCTAACCCCAGATGTGTCCATAGAGTTGTGAAGCATCTGGGATCACCAACCACTGGATACTCTTGTAATAAGAGAACATAAACACAGCACTCAGCCATAGCTTCCACAGTGAGGAACTAGGGGATTAAAAACAGCAAGAAGTCACTACCATCCTCAGAGTCAGAGAGTCAAGGGGAGGAAATGAGGCTGTAGTGTTACAGATGCCATTACCATGCAGCAGAGAGAGAGAGAGAGTCAACACTCCAGGAGAGGAGAACAGAAACTACAAAAAAGAATCAAACAAATCAAGTGTACACAGGGTAATTTTTGAGAAGTTCAGAGAGTGCTAGGGAGATGGCCCACAGAATAGATTTGCAATACAAGCATGAAGTTTGGTATTCACATCCCCAGAATCTTTGATAAAACTGGGAAAGCATGTCAGTCGCCAGTAATCCCAACACTCAGAAGGCAGAGGCATAGGTTTCCTGAAGCAAGCCAGTGTGACTAGCTCAGATTGGTACTCATCCAGTCCTGCAAGAGACCAATAAATAAACCTGAGAATGATCAAAGAAGGAAATACCAGCCATTTACTTCAAGACTCCATACATGTTCACCCTTTTCCAAAATGAACATTAAGAAATAGACATTGTAATGCTGATATGGAAAACGCATTTGCTGAGAATAACAGCAGTCAATATAGCAGAAAAGGTCAGTGTAGTCAAAAGTGTTGTAAAGACACAAAATGATACAGAGACAAAGTATGGAGTAGAGACTGAAAGGCCATCCAGAGACTGCCCCACATGGGGATCCAACCCATATACAGCTACCAAATGCAGACAATGTTGTGGATGCCAAGAAGTACATGCTGACAGGAGCCTGATATAGCTGTCTGCGAAGAGGCTTTGCCAGAGCCTTACAAATTCAGAGGTGGATCTTGCAGCCAACCACTGAACTAAGAACAGGGTCCCCAATGGAAGAGTTAGATAAAGGACTGAAGGAGCAATCTTATGTAACCCCATAAGAAGAACAACATCAACTAATCAGACCCCCAGAACTCTCAGGGACTAAACTACCATCCCAAGAGAACACAGGGATGGACCTATGGCTCCATCTGCATATATAGCAGAGGATGGTCTTGTTGGGCATCAATGAGAGGAAAGGCTGTTGGTTCAGTCAAGGCCCAATGCCCCAGTATAGGGGGATGTCAGGGAAGGGAGGTAGGAGGGAGTGAGTGGGTAGGTGAGGGAGCACCCTCCTAGAAGTGGGGTGGTGGTGGTGAGGGTGGTGGGGGTAATGGTGGTGGTGGTGGTGGGATAGCAGGTTTCTGGAGGGAAAACCAGGAAATGGTGTAACATTTAAACTGTAAATAAAAAATGCAATAAAAAAGAAAATATGCATTAAACATAAAAAAAATATAAAAAGCAAGACATGGGTAAACTAATCTCCCAAGAGATCACGTTTTATTTCTCTGTGTAAACTTGTGTAGATGTTATCCTATCAATATAAATCACTTTGGCTTTAAAAAAAATGAAATAAATATACAAATGTATGCAAAAAAGATGAAGAGATGGAAAGGCAAAAGAGAATAATTGTGAGATACGGAACTTCCTCAAGGAATCTAACACATGTATAATTGGTACTAGAAAAAAAAGGGGAACATGAATTAGAAGATATGGATTTTTGTATGTTTGAAAGCCTTCAAAAAAACAAAGAATACTGTCTAGTCAGGTCCCAGGATCTTAGCTTACCTTAAGCAAAAAGAACATGAAGAAAATTACATGATAGCGTATAACAATCAAATTTATTAAAACAAGTGAAAGAGAAATATCTTAAGTCTTAGAAAGAAGATATATAATAAGACATAGAAGAAAAGTAAACAGCAAACTTCTAGGATGGAACGGAAGCCACTAATGTGGTTCCTCACTGTGGAAACCCTGCGTGAGTGCTATGTGTAGATGCTCTCTAATTATAAGAGTCACGAGGGACTGATGGTACCGGATGCTCTGGGGTGTCTCCTATCTTTAGACGCCTCTTGTGAACTCCTGGATAATGGCTATTCCTGAAATAAGAACTAATGCTAGACAGCACAACAATTTTCAGCCAACACAATTCTTAAGACATACTGAGGGGTTAGGACTACTGACGTATAACACTCCCAACAATTAAAGCTATGCACCCTTTGTTCCTAAAGAGGGATTGTGGGAGTGGAGCAAAGAGTCTGCTGTAACTTTCCAACCGAAGGCACCACATTCAAATCAATTTCTATTTCCCTTCAAAACCTTTATTTTGAAATGAGGAACATTGATTTCTAACATTGCAAAGCTGAACTGCAAAATTTATAGTCATGTTAGCATATTTAGGGGAAAATACTCTGAATATGTGTGGACTGCCAGTCATCAGTGATGACTTCATCAAATTGCTGTAAGCTCTGACTTGTATGTCACTGCCAGAATATCAATATAGTGTGGGCTCTCCATTGAAACAGTAGAAATGATCATGTATGTAATGAGGGGTATGGGGAGAAATTGTTTCACACATTTCTGAATTCTGGATAGCCTTAGATCTAAAATTCACAAAGGAGTTGAAGCCCATGAAGAGTTGATGGTATAGTCTTATTCTGAGTCTCCACTTTCGATGTATCAGAAGAACTCACGATGTAGTTTCTTGTCTAACTTTGGTATGTGAAAATAGGAAAAGACCAATGGTTCTATTCAATTATGGAGAGAAACAAAATGTATCTTTTACATAGATTTTGGTCCTATTTTTTTTTTCTGTTGCTGTGATAAAATCCTTGACAAAGCAACAGAGGGGCAAACAAGCTTATTTGGCTCATAATTCCAGATTGTAGTCCATTCTTATGGCGAATTAGAGGCAAAACTTTGAACAGCTACCCATATCACAATCACAGTCAATAGCAGAGAGAAATGAATCCAGACATATTCATTCCCTCACAAGAGCTCAACTTGATTTCCCTACTCTTTCACAGTTGGGGACCACCTGATTAGGGAATTGTGCCGCCCGCAGTTGGCCGAGTCTTCCTGTATCACTTAGTGAGCCATGCTCCCCAGACATAGAAAAGGGCAACCCAATATAGATAGTGTCTCATTGAGACTCTTTCCAAGTAATGCGTTAATTCTACTTATGCTTTATTCTACTTGAGACTTTTGTGGCCTAACTCCATCAGAGAAAGCTATTTCTCTCCATCTGTCTATTCTTTCCAAATATGCATAGGTCAAAAATACAACTACAAATGTACCCAGAAATAATACTTAACAGATTATCTGGGTATCCCATGGCAAAGTTAAAATGAAATTAGTCTTCACAACATTCAGGAAGGTAAAATCAGCCTTTGACTACTATAAACTTTCATTTCCAAGTTACCATCAATCTTACATTGATATAAAGTTGTATAGGTGATGTATCTTCATTTTTTGTTATTGATGTCTTGTTGGTGACTTAGTCATGGATTCTTTTCTGCTGGAGAGGACTTCTGGACTTCTCCTGACTGACAAATTCAAATTCTATCTAAGTGCCTATTAAAATCCTCCAGGTCTCAAGGAAGTTATGAGTGGCAAAGTATCCAACAGGCTCTTGACAAGTCCTGGAAATGAACCAGGGAAGTAGTCCTTTGCTAAAGTGATTGCTTTTTCAAGATGCTAAATTCAATCCCCAATAGCATCACCATGCATGGCGAATGTGCAAGAAGACTGTCCTCAAGTATCCAGGAGCTTGGCTGAGGCTGTCCACATGTGCAAGACATAAACGGTGCAAGCTTTGGTGTGACTTGAAGTGATTCTGTCTCCCTCCACTTACTCTGTCCAGCTCATAACTTCTACAAAATAGATCAGAACATTTGCAAAAGACTTTCCTTGTCTTTAAGATAGTACTTCTAAATTTTAATATTTTTAAAATTAAAATATAGCTATGTTATTTCCCCTTTTTCCTTTAGTCTCTCCTACTCTCCCCACGTACTCCTTTTACTCTCCATCTCAAATGCATGACCTCTTTTTATTTAATTCTTGTTACTGTTGTGTGTATTTGTATTCTTAAATATATAAATACAACCTCCTCAACTTTTATGGTCCCTGTATTTACATGATTTACATACTGACTAATACTGGATGGACAATTGGGAGGCTCTTCTCTGAGGGTAACTATTTCTCCTACTCCCAGCATTCTTTAATTTCCTGGGGTTCTTTGTTTTGGGTTAAGGCACCATGAGATTTCTCCCTTCCATGTTAGTATGAGACTTCATGAGTGTAGCTTCTCTGACACTTCTAGAAGATGCAATCGTCAAGCAATTGTCATGTTCCTCTATCTCTTATTACCTCTCTCCCTCTTCTGAAATGATTCCTCAGTCTTATGTGTAGAAGTTTTATTGTACTTGTCTCAGTAGGGGCCGGGCACTGTACAACCACTCGCTCTGTTTATTTAGATTTGTTATGGTTTTCTTTAATGATCTCTATCTATTGTAAAAGTTTCTTTGTTGAGAGGTAAAAAGTTCTCTTATCTCTGTGCATAAAGTTAATATTTGGAGAATAGTGAAGATTTATGTAGGTTAGTAAAGTGGTGGTCGTAGGTTCTCTACCAATATAAATGACTGCACTAACACCAGGTAGCTGGCTAGATTTCCAGTCCTGGGTACGTGCTTCCTCTTCTTTAGTGGGCTTCAAGTCCAATTAAAGAGCTGTTGATTATCACCATGGTATGCACCATAAGATAATTGTTCCATGGTAGTAACTGTTAAAATTCATAGGCATTATAACTGGATAGGACTATTACTTGCTTCCTACACTTGGATGCTTTCGTGGCTCCTTGGAGTACCAGGAAAACTAACCTTCAGGGAGGAGGCTTTCAGGTCAGATCCATCTTGGGTCCTATGGGTCCTGTGTCCAAAGTGTTTGGTGTCTTCAAGAGCAGGACTAATCTTCCACCTCTGAGAGGCAACTAAAGGCAACACAACAGCCTATAATGTCTCCGAAGTCTCTTGGACAAACTTTAACAACAGTCAAAAGGGAGATTCTGATGCCTCGTGTTGGAGACTTGTTAGTCTATTTAATGGCTTATTATCTCTGGGAACAGCCCTACAAATACCATTTGTTTCTAGGCCACTGTTTACAGGACATGAATCTGCCAGTGATAGCCTGATATAAAATCTTTCAATACTATCCTTTCATTACAGACAGAAACTTCTTTTCTTAGCCTTATAGGCAAGAGTACACAAGTTTTGATCAATTCTTTTCTTTCCTTGAACTTCTGGGCACACCTAGAATTAGTCACAATTGCTCAGCACTCCACAGCCATTTTGCTTTTTTTTTTTTTTGATACATTTTTATACACTTTTCTTTTTGATTTCCTTCACTACTTCAAATATAGTATAAGATATCATCTTTTCTGGAAGTCACTTTGAATTTCTGTAGCAATCTAAAATGTAAATTTTATTTAAAAATAATACAGCAGAATTCTGAACAGTGGTTCAGTGTGTGTGTGTGTGTGTGTGTGTGTGTGTGTGTGTGTGTGTGTGTGTGTGTGTGTGTGTGTACATGTAAGTCAAGACCTGAAGCTGTTTTTGTTCCTGGTGTCTCTCAAGTCCAAATCATCCCCATTTAGAATGACCCCAAGCTTACTAATTGCAGTTATGTGTTTTCATCTTGGCATAGTTGCACATGCATGCAAGTCTATGTATTTATGTACACACACACATATATATACATTATCTATCTATATATAAAACTATGCATATATTCTATGAATTGCCATTGAGATTTATATAAAAATACACATTTGTGTATTTCGGCATGTACTGATGCATGTTTAATGACACGTGCCCATTATTCATAACTCTTACACAGCTCACGATATAGAGTTGAGTATGCCCATATGATACAGGTAGTTTGCCCCTTACGTCACCAATGAGCCTTCACTCTGCCTTCCCAGGGTCAAGAAAAAGCCATAGATACATTAGCAGCTCTCGTTTCCCTTGGATGCCCCGCGGTTCTCAATTTGATGTTAATTTAAATGAACTGAAATGGAGCATGAGATCCAGATAGGATGACTGAGATCCTATCTCTACTCCCAGCTGGGCCACAAATGGAGCCTGGTAATTCATCCCTGCCTGCTCCCCAGGCCAGTTTTCAAGGTCTTTTTCTATTACCCTTTTTGGACACCCTTGCATCTGATTTTTTGAGGCCATGGACTTGCTTCCTGATGAGTTCAGCACCAATCATTTGACAAGTGCAATCTTTAGGCCCCCTGCTGTATTGCTGACATGAAGTCAGAAGGAGCACATTCCTCTGGCTTCTCCCCCTCTGAGGTCTTCTGTATTTCCCTCTAATGGACTCTTTTAAGTGACGAGCTTCCAGCTGTTGTCATAGTTTGTCTGCTAATGTGGTTTGAGGCATCGGAGCAGTCTTTGAGCTTGGTGGCTGTGCTATCCTGGGCCAGAGTCGCATGAAGTGAGTCCTGAATTCCACTGTCAATGCTTGTGTTGAGAACACTGTTAATAGGCACACCACTGGAGGTCCCCTGAGGATTGAGCAGATGGAGAGTAAAACCACAGGGTGAAATCCGAGTCCATTTTGTCATGTCTTCCTTTCAAGATAGGTGCTTAGACTCTCTTACTGAGTATAATAGAGAAAAGTGGATCCGCACTAAATAGTTCTTCTATTTGCTTTTAATTTCTACTCCTACCAAGACTCGGATACTTTCTCAGTTGAAAGGCTTTGAGTCTGTAATTTTTGTGATCACACGGAGCGGCTCACAGCTAATTTAGCCAATATTCCATGCTCTGGTCTCTGACACCTACCACAGTCTGGCAAAGCATGTTTCTAGGCTCTGTTACTAGTACATATTCTGTTTCTCCACACACTGTGGAGAAATTCAAATTTCAAATCCAATAGTGTCACTTTCTACTTAAAGGTATCAGGACCCCCGTTGAAGGAATCAGAGAAAGGACTGGAAGAGCTTGAAGGGCTTGAAGGGGCTCAAGACCCCATATGAACAACAATGCCAAGCAACCAGAGCTTCCAGGGACTAAGCCACTACCCAAAGACTCTACATGGACTGACCCTGGACTCTAACCTCATAGGTAGCAATGAATAGCCTAGTAAGAGCACCAGTGGACTGAACCCCCAGTGAACGTGATTGTTAGGGGGAGGGCGGCAATGGGGGGAGGATGGGGAGGGGATCACCCATAAAGAAGGGGGAAGGGGAGGGGTTAGGGGGATGTTGGCTGGGAAACCGGGAAAGGGAATAACATTCGAAATGTAAATAAGAAATACTCAAGTTAATAAAAAAAAAATAAAATAAAAGCAAGAAATTCTCAATAGGGTTTAAAGGGTTCTGTATACCATCAATCCCACCTTCTCGGCTTCATCCCATATCACACACCCTACCCTCTCTTACACAAAACCACACTGACCCTTTTAGTCTTCCTAATTCACACTGCTGTGGTCCCCTCCCTGTTCTCTTTGTTTCTTTTATTCATCAAATAAATATATGAATGGTTAGCCTCACCTCTGATGTCACTTCCTGCTTCTCAACGCATGCTGGTCAATCCTTTTGTCGGATTCCTTCTTAGACCTATCACGGTTTATAACTAGATAGATCTGTCAGTGGTTTCAGGATGGTTAGGCAGTCTGCACCATAACACACAAAATACAAAAGTGTCTCTAAGGTACCATATTCTCTGTACTGAATATTGGTAATTGGTACATAGTGGGTGGCTCAATAAAAATCCTTGCATGAATATAATGAATAATTGGTAGACAGGTGCTTCACCCCAATTACCGTAATGCCTGAACTTTGGCATAGATGCTGTGTCCGCTTCTAATGCCATATGCTAAAAATAACTGCCTTCTAAGGAAATATTTATGGTGCTTGTTGAGCTGCTTTCCTGGGAGGGCATAAAAATGCACCCATAGCCTTCAAGCTGCCTTTCTGAGATAAGAACCGTGCCTAAGAATCTTTCATAAAGTTTGGCAATTTTCAATTTAAATATTTACCATGACTTCAATGGTGATGTTTACCATGAATATGTAAATGCAAGGAATATGGTAATAAATATTATAATAGAACTCAATAGTATTCTGAGACCCAAATAGATGAATCATGTCTACTGAATTGATCTGAGCATAGGCATTTCCCACTGGGCTTTGAAGTTGAAGTAGGCTGCCAGGCTGTTGCCAGTCCTGTTCACTTGACCAGCTGCTTGGCTAGCATCTGCCACCTCTGCAGTTCAATTTGAAAATTACTTCCTTTAGTAGGCTTTCTCTGACAGCCCCCTAGCCAAGTCTCACACTCTTAGCATCCCTTCCCTGCCACGCATCGCCTGTCCAGCTACCTTGAATACCTCTAAGTGCCAGAGAAGACAGAGCCACACTGCTTTTCTCATCACTGTTTGAACAGAGCCTGGCTCAAGGCAATGTTTCAGTAAGTACCCAATGATTGGTTGAGTGAATGATGAAAAACCAGAGAACAGAAGTGGAAATGACTGAAACTACTCTCAAAACATAGTCTTTAAAATATCTTTAGAGGAGAGGAAGTAAAAAAAGAGGGGACAGCAAATAGCAGCACAGGTAGAGTGACCCTCCAGAAGGATACAAAAGAAAAAGAGCCCTGAGCGCACTGGGAGTGCATAAGAAGAGACCATTTGGTGTGGTTAAGTGCGCCTTGCATACAGGAATGTGCAGTAAAAGGGGGACTTAAACGACTCGTGGGAGCCACGCTTTCAGCGGCCTTGAATTATAATGGGAAGCTTGAACATTTTTTTGTCATCAAGAGGAATTTCAAGGCAGTTAAGTATGAGGCTTTTTGTGTTGGATTTGTACTTTATAAAAATCAAATTCCAGATAGCAGGGAGGTTTTAGGGGAAGGGAAGAGAATGAAAGTACACTGAACTGTTTGAAAGTTACTACAGCCCATGCTGCTGACATTTAGGATGGACTCACATGGTGTTCGTGGCTTTTCTAGGTATCCAGAAATGACTATCAGGATGACCTGTTGTTTGGATGCTAATCAGTCATTCACCAAGTCACCAAAGGAAAGTGGATTATGACAAGGAGCACCTGTTTTTGCACTGTGCAGCCATAACTTGGGCTCTAGAGAAGAAAGGCAAATAAAACAGAGTGTTGTTTCCTCAAAGCCACAAAGTCAACCACAGTCTATATATTGCTATCCATCATACTGAATGAATAATCAAGGTGCAATTATATGCTTTTCATAGTTGAACTCTCTTGGGAGGAGTTTCCTCTTACAGTCCATGAGATTCTGGTCCCCAAGACAGAATAAGGGATCTGTGAGCCCAGAAGATACAGCAAGTGCCAACCCAGCACCAGGAGCAATGCCTTTCAAGAAAGAGAGCTAATGGAAATAGAAAGTGGGGCAGAAAGATTCATATATGTTCTCTGGGATTCTTCTGTGCCTAAAGCTATATGCCCTTCAGACTCCTGGTTTTAATAAACCAATGAGTTTGTATTTTTAATTAAGCCAGTTTATCTTCTCTTATTTGAAGGAGATTAACACTTATCTAAAAAAAATATTTGAGAAGCAGTATTATACAATGTGTAATGAACACTTAATGCAGTGTTCTAAGCCCACAAAGCCTCCTTTTCCTCCATTCACATGTCACACTTTGACACTATTCTCACCAGTGCTTCTTGTTTACTGGGCAATAAAGCATAGTCACATGTAATGATTACGAATGAACTTGCTGGGGGTTGACATGTGCTGGAATGTTCAACGGATAGTTGTCATTGTGCATTCCATATATTGTGCACGGTCATACTGGGAAATTAAAAAGCAAATTCCTGTGCATAGGCCCTGCCAGACCAGTTAAATAAGAATTTATTAGAGATAAGTTTGGTCAGACATTGAGGTAATTTTAATAAATAGTTTCTCCAACTTTACAGAAAAAGTTGCTGGGGCAGTGTGACTGCATAATCTGTTAAAGACCATACCATACAGCTCAAGTGCATAGTTCACTTGGAAGACACAGTAATATCCGGTGAATTTAATGCAACACAATTATAGATAAGCTGAGATTGTTTTCAATCTATGGGTTTTCTTTAACTTATTTCTTATTTCGTGAATTTTAAGCTCACACATATATGCCTTCCTCATGTATAGGACTGAGAGATTATTTTCTCTTTCTAATTCAGACTGTTCTTTACAGAAATCACCTGCCACCTCTCCGGTCTCTATGTATCTTTATCTGGTTGGAGCTACACTTGTGCATTGCTGGTGACAAGTATTTGTAAATCTCAGGGTGGTCACTTTAAATTAGCCAGCACTGTAGTGTGTCACAAATTATGTAACTTTTCTTATAACTGTAGTCTCATATGTAATGAGCACATCACAATGTCTCCTTGTTATGCAATTGGAAAGATTAAATGGATCTACTCTCAGTTCTTAGAATAGCACCTCCACTAATTAGACTGTCAATTAGTGATAACTATTGTTCTTGAGGTTCTCCTCGATCTATATCTATTTTAATATGGTCAAAGCAGTCAAAAATTATAATAATTAGAATTCTTGATGTTGTCAGTTACTTATGACACCCTTAGCTACAGTCTTGTCTCTTTACTTGCACTTTCTCAGCCATTTCTAAAAGAATAGCTGCACAGTATAAATAATTCAATTGTTGATATTTTGTGGATAAAACAAGAAAATATATAACACTTAGCTTTCTCAAGAAGTGGAAAAAGGCTTTAGATTTCTGAGGCCAAATCCTAGCACGTCCTGTTTTGGGCACAAATGTTAGCATTGTTTGACCATATGTCTGACTTTCACAGACACTAGTGATTGCAAACATTATAATATTAGCTACAATATCACTCTACAAGTCATGAAATAGAGTTCTTAGATTGTATACATTGAAGGAATATGTATAGCAAGCAACCTGGTCAGGGGCTGGAGAGATAGCTCGATGATTAAAAGTACTCGTTCCTGAAGAGGACCCAGGTTCAATTGCCATCACTCAGGTGGCTACTCACGATCATTCATAACTCTAGTTCTAGGTGATCCAACACCCTGTTCTGACAGCCTTGGGCATCCAGCATATAAATGGTATACTACATTTGAGGTTCTATGTGAGAAAAAAAGTCATATACATAAATTAAAATAGGTACATAGTAAAACCAAAACAAAAAAGGAAAAAGGGATTCTTTAAAGAAATTCAAAGACAGTGTTTTGATTTCTTCTAGAAATAAAGGCTTAATTAAAATTCTGATTAATTAAAATAATATGTATTAAGGTAAAAAGTTTCATTTGGAGATTCACAGGAAATAACCCAGGGGTGAAGTAGGAATCCAAGGGGTTTCCATTTCCATACTCACTGGGTTGTGACCCTCTGAGCCCCTTCCCTATTTTGGCTTGGCTGAGCATGAATATCCCTTTTATCCATTATGCTTCTACCTCTTGGGAGTGCCTATTTGTTTCTTCTTTCTGAGTCCAGTCCTCTTCATAATCTCAGCTGTGCTCCTCTCATTTGGGTTAGAAAGAATTCTCTATATTTAATATTGGAAAACTCCAGCTCTAAAAGAGAAATTCTGGAAATGCATTCAAGCTGAGTCCTCAGCTCAAGCCTATCACATTGAATTAGAGGCAAGGATAGTTTGCATGACTTAATTAATTATCCCATTATCAGCATTAGGCTCTGCAAATGAAATTCATTTGCATATTCCAGTAGAGCGTCATTATTTAAGTTTAAAGGCACTTAAAACCCAGGCACATAATGGCTATAGGGACTAGAATCAATATGGGCTATTCATAGGAGAGGACTGACTGCAGTGAGTGGAGGCATGCCTTATTGATGCCTGCTTCGTTTATGTCCGCATTACCATAGGACTTAGTGAGCTCCTACTAAGTGCAAGATACTAGTATAGCTGCCTATGCTAAACATAGGAAAGCAGGCATTGAAAGTAATGGTATGGTGCACTAAGGTTTTAATCATTATGTGCACTTCTTCATCACAGGCAGATTCCATATAGTGACATCTGGATACAAATTAGAGAATTCAATAATTCAGAGCCAAGTGGGTATATCTGTTTTCTGGTAGCTGAGTAATTGACTTATAGTTGGCAACTTACAGACACACCCCTGGGCTATTTAAACAAAGAAAGAATGAAGGTATAGAAGGTTTTTTTAAAGCTAAGGAAAAGATCTTTGATGCCATGTTAGACACTATACAGGGTCCACTGAAATAATCAAATTCATAGATGCAATTTGGTCACATTGTCATTCTGTATAGATTAGCAGATTAACACAGCAGCATAAAAGAAAAGAGCAACAAAAAAACTGCTACAAAAATTGTGGAAAATTTGACTGTTGTAAAAAAACCTTTAAGGCATTTGACCGCCCATGTGTAAAAGAACTCTGGAAAGGTGGTGATTGGCCGAGAATAGAGGAGCATCCCATATATATGTGTGTACTCTAGACAACAGTGATGTTGAGAGACCAGATCTTCTATCAGACTCCATTTCAGAGAACCTGACCTAAGGTTGAACTCTCTAGCATCAGTTTGCAGGTTACTCCCCAACAAACCTGTGTCTCCAGGTTATAAGCCTGCACCTGACACTTCACTTCCTAACAACCCCCAGTCAGGAGGAAAGCAGAAGTTAAGTTTATGATTTGGCTCCCAGCAGTAGCTAATCATTTTAAAGGCCAACAACATTCCCTAATAGCCCCACAATCAGACGTGTGCCAGACTAGAAACCCCTTCGCTCGGTTGCCACTTCTTATACAATCTTGTCCTGTTGTGAGCTCAGGGCTTTACCCTCCCGTCCTGCTGCATCAGAGACGGTGGTGTGGCCCAGTAGAGACCCCAGTGTAATTGCATCTGAGTTGACTCCTTGGTGGTCTTTTGTAGCTTGCGAACGAGGCATAACAATTTGGATTTTGTAATTTTCAGTCCCAATTTCAAAGTTGAGAACTTTTGCTGTAACCACTGTCAGTCTAATCTGTGAAATTAAACAGTCGAAGTGAATTAAAGATCAATTAAAATAACAAAAAACAGTTATTCTTTTCACCTGGTTCTTAGCTTCTGCAGATCCCTAGAATACAAGAAGGTAATTCTTTTTTGTATGTAATGAGGAAAGAAGGAAGACCACCTAGAGTAACATACGGAAGTGAAGAGAAGATGACGAAGAAGGATAGACAGGCACAGCTCTCATTACATTCCAATGACACTCAGTGAGTAGCAGCACTCATTCTGGTCCACGGTGCCCACGTCAAAGCCATCTGTGCAGGAGAGATGACCCAAATTCAGGGTGGGGTGCAGTGAAGCTGATATTTGGCTTTGTTGGGATGAGAAATCGAAAATGGAAGCTTGAGAATGTTGACAATTTTACCCGAGGCACTTGCTCCGGTGATGGGAAAGACCTTGTCTATGCTGAGGACATTCTACACAATCTCAAAACCTTCCATGGATCTCTAGTGCCTTATGAACTTTAGTGTGCATTGCCAGTTGCATGAGACCCTTGCTATGATGCTCATTCTGTTAGGATGAGTTCGAATTTTTCATTTTTTATAAGCTCCTTGGGTGGCTTACTGCTGGTGGCTTGTGACCCGCCCTGGAAAACTCAGTGTGACTAGTCTCACCTCCCCGACCACCTGAGCTGCATCTGAGTAAGTGGAGCCATTTTTTTCCTAAACACATCAAGTCCCAGGTGGCGAGTGTGTGACTTTTCTAACCATTTCCTCTAAAGCCAGTACCTTTTCTCCACCCATGTATGCTCAGCTATAACAACAAAAACGGCTTTGTTCCATTACCTTTCCCCCCTCTTTTCATGCACACATGTGCAAGCCCTTCACCCTGCTCCTGATGAACCTCTGCAGGACACCGGAAGTCTGGTGTCTGTGCCCTGACCTGGTATAGGGTGAGGCACGACCTTCAGCCCAACTTTTCCAGCAAGTGGTTTTGCTGTTTTGTCTCATACCTGTGTTTGACGTTCTCCTGTTTCACCTTCTCTCCTACCTCTATTCAGTAAAATGTGCAATGAATCTTTCAGGAAATGTTTATTGAATTCCATCTCATGATCCAAGTTCAATGGGCTACCTGGCTAGTTTATTTTAAAATGTGTTGCAAAAACCAAACACATGATTTTATGTCAAGCACAAAACAGCATTCATGTTACATCCCTGTCCTCTCGTACTTGGTAAAATTATGAGAAAATTTCCTTTTCTTGTACCTTTCTTTTTGTTTTAAGCATGCATTGTGATTGGACTACACTGCCGTGCAGAGTAGGCTGCGTTAGAGGGGCTCTTCTCAGCCTGATCCTGTTTATTCCAGAGCTTTAGGTCTAATACTGTCAAGAACACATCCTTAGGTTTCCTTTGCAATATCTGTTTTGGATCTTATGAATAACATCAGAATCAACAGCCTATAGCACCTACTACAGTTTTGTCTCCCAGTCATTCACCATTTTCTGTTACCAGAACAAAGACCTGAAGCTTCCATTTTTATTTTTAGCTGAAGTTGGTATTTTAGACTATGTGTCCTACAGAGAAGACCTGTGGCCAGTCCTAGCCAATCAAATTGTTAAAGTTCTTTTTACCACTGTCCTTTAGACTACAGATAAACTACCCTAGGCTCCATGCGATGAGAAGGGAATGCAAATGTAGCTGTTTAGTATGTTCATAACCTCACTTAAAACTGTACCTGGTATCTTCCTTTCTTCTTTATCTTTGTCCTTACAAAGTCTTTCCCAAAGTTCAAGTCATTGAGTTGAGTAGATGTCTGCACCTAAAGGCATTCATATCCAATGGAGTCAAGGCCAGGACCACATAGGAACCTTCTATTTTGTATACCAGCCTCTTACTAGGAACAGGATGGCCTCCCGAGCAGTCCTCGCCCATTTTCATAGTGTGAATAATTTCTTTGTGTTCTGCGAACCCTGGTTTTCTCCTCTGTAATGAAGTAGTATATAGACAGATCTAATGTCCCTTCCAGCTTGATCCTCATTTAATGAACTGCTGCCTTCCTTCTTAGAAGTGGCCTCTGCACTTGTTTAGAGCAACACTGGAATTACTGGGTGAAGTAGTGGGGTGCCTATGACAGGATATTTAAGGAGGCAGTCTTAGATGCTAATGCTGCACTAGCATATGATCCAGTGCCTCTTTAATTCTCCTCATTAGACATAGACTCCATCACCTTGGTCTACTGCCGGCCTGAGAAGTGATACGTAAAGCAGTGCTTTCCTGAGGATGGTGGTGCTGAAGGACACAACCGCTGTTAGTGCCTTCTCTGTTGCTGTGATAAACCGCAGACAAAGGCAACTTAGAGGAGAAAAGAGTCTTTTTGCAGCTTTGGTTTCAGTGGGATAAAGTATGATCATAGCAGGAAAGACAGGTAATGAGTATGGGGCTGACCTATTGGTCTGGAATTATTATTATTTTTTCTTATCCTAATGTCATGAGTTAGACTACAGTGATTTACTTCCCTGTTCCTGTATTGGTTGAGTTACTTTGTGTTCTCATATATTACCTATTTTGGAGAGATTTTTTTTAATTGGGTATTTCTTATTTATATTTCAAATGTTATTCCCTTTCCTGGTTTCCTGTCCATAAGCCCCCTAACTCCTCCCCCTCCCCTTCTATAAAGGTGTTCCCCTCCACATCCACTCACCTTACTGCCCCCTGGACAATCCCTTGCACTGGGGGGTCCAACCTTGACAGGACCAAGGTCTTCTCCTTCCATTGGTGCCCAGCAAGACCATCCTTTGCTACATATGCAATTGGATTTTTGGATAGTGGTTTAGTCCCTGGAAGCTCTGGTTGGTTGGCATTGTTATTCTTATGGGGTTGCAAGCCCCTTCAGCTCTTTTAGTCCTTTCTCTAATTCCTCTAACGGGGGTCCTGTTCTTGGTTCAGTGGTTTGCTGCTAGCATTTGCCTCTGTATTTGTTCTGGCTGTGTTTCTCCGGAGAGATCTATATCTGGTTCCTGCCAGCCTGCACTTCTTAGCTTCATCCATCTTATCCAGTTTTGGCAGCTGTATAAGTATGGGCCACATGTGGGGCAGGCTCTGAATGGCCGATCCTTCAGTCTCTGCTCTAAACTTTGAGATTACACTTCATCAACAGGTAGGGAGAAAGGTTGGGTACAGCGAGAATAGAAAGCAAGGTCAGGCTACACACCTTTGAAACCTACACCAGTGAGGTATAGTCTCCTGCAAGTAAGTTTCATAACCTCCCCAAAGAGTGCCACTGACTGGGGAAAAAGTTTTAAAATGCATGAGCCTATGGAAGATACTCCTCATTCAAACCATCATACTTGCCATGGTGGTTTAATTGTCTTCAACAACCTTGAATGCTAATATATAGACTATATATGATACTTGGCCAGCCAGAACTGGACTCTGGAGATGGCTTATTTACTAAGAAACACTTGCTGTGTAAGCATAAAGATGTGAATGTGGATTCTCAGTACTGAGAGTTCACTGGCCAACCAATTTAGCTGGAAACTGTAAGCTTTCGATTCACCGAGAGACTGTCTCAAAGTAATGAGAACTGCAAGACACCTGACATTCTCCTCTGGCCTCTGCAGACATGTGTATTCATCAGTGTGTACTCATAGGTATGCAGACATGTAGAGTCCACACACATGTGCACACTCATGCATAAACAGAGAGAGAGAGAGAGAGAGAGAGAGAGAGAGAGAGAATAAGCATTCATTTAATACTAACCCCTTTAAGCATGACAGTTAGTGCTTCCAAGAAACAAACAAACAAGAACACATGATATCTCTCTTTTAGAAAAAAGTAAATTAAGGCAAATGGTTGGAACTGGAAAATATCATCCTGAGTGAGCTAACCCAATCACAGAAAGACATACATGGTATGCACTCATTGATAAGTGGCTATTAGCCCAAATGCCTGAATTACCCTAGATGCCTAGAACAAATGAAACTCAAGACGGATGATCAAAATGTGAATGCTTCACTCCTTCTTTAAAAGGGGAACAAGAATACCCTTGGCAGGGATGAGAGAGGCAAAGATTAAAACAGAGACTGAAGGGACACCCATTCAGAGCCTGCCCCACATGTGGCCCATATATATACAGCCACCCAATTAGATAAGATGGATGAAGCAAAGAAGTGCAGAAGTGTAGATCGCTCCTGAGAGACACAGCCAGAATACAGCAAATACAGAGGTGAATGTCAGCAGCAAACCACTGAACTGAGAACAGGACCCCTGTTGAAGGAATCAGAGAAAGAACTGGAAGAGCTTGAAGGGGCTCGAGACCCCATATGTACAACAATGCAAACCAACCAGAGCTTCCAGGGACTAAGCCACTACCTAAAGACTATACATGGACTGACACTGGACTCTGACCTCATAGGTAGCAATGAATATCTTAGTAAGATCACCAGTGGAAGAGGAAGCCCTGGGTCCTGCTAAGACTGAACCCCAGTGAACTAGACAGTTGGGGGAGGGCGGCAATAGGGGAGGGTGGGGAGGGAACACCCATAAGGAAGGGGGAGGGGGGGATGTTTGCCGGAAACCGGAAAGGAATAACACTCTAAAATGTATATAAGAAATATTCAAGTTAATAATAAAAAAAAAAAAAGAATGCAACTCAAAAAAAAATAATATTCCAGAATAGATGGAAAATGAAAATAGAAATGGAGGTGTGTTCATGTACTATTCCTCTCAGACACTGGTTAATTGATAGGTGGGCAAAGTCTTTGTTTGAGGGAATTTTCTTACTGTCTTTTACAGGGCTTTCTGCAAGATTAAATGATATACCTCTCTTCAGAGCCAAGCCTTCAGCTAATGCTAACAGAAGGTCTGCTTGGGCTGCATTTAAATACCTCAACTTATTGTACAAATCACATTTAATCAGAACAGTGTATTTTTAACTTATAAACATTTTTGAGACAAAAAAAAAAAAAGAAAGAAAAAAGTAAATTAAGACTAACAGAGCCCAAATCATTTCTCTAGATCACATGACTCAAACGTGTCAGAGGCAGTACTATTGAGGTTGGTGATCTCTCTGACTTTAAAGTCAGCTGAATCACCCTGAGAGTCTTGCAAACAGTCAGTAGCATTTCAATCGATTATGTGCCATTTCTGCTCCACCAGTGTTTCTGATCACCTACTAACTTATAAGTAGATAAGTTTTAACTTCTGACCATCCAGGGACCTAGGTTCAACAGCCCACATCAGTGTAGCCTGGCAGAGAGCTCTCTTTGATGAGCCCATTCCAGTACAGCTAGGGTTACAGTCCTGTTTGCAGCACAGTTCTTATTATCAGAGTGCCCGCAGCAGCAGCTTATTGACAACAAGGAGCATTTCTACCCACACCCCATGCACACATCTCCCAGCATGTCAATAACAAATGCTTCTCTGACAGCCCCAAATCTAGTTCTCTAGAAAAAAGGACTCCAAATTTATTGCACTTTGCAGAAGTTTTGTAAGTGAACTCTAGTACAAGGTGCCTGCTGTTTCCTTCTTCCACACTCAGAAGTGAGGAAAAGCCACCAGAGGAGAAAGTGAACATCTTTTGGAAGGGGTAGGCATAGAAAACATATACTCAGAGTCCAGGGCTGGACAGCCTGGCTCAGAAAGAGGGACAGAAGATGGTGGTTGAATTAGTCAAGGAGAGATTCAGATGTTTCACTGCCCTAGGAAGAGATGTATGTCCACAGTAAAACTACTCGAAGGCATATGGACCACTCTAGGATGAATTTGCTTAATGTAGAAATACAGTCTTTGCTTCATTTTAGCATTGCATTAAATATAGCAATGGGCCCCCGATCAAAAACATAACAGTTAGAACCCACAGAGGACTATTCGCCCTTATTCAAAAATGGCTGACATGAGAACGTTTCCAGATGTTGGAGTTTTTTAGGTTTTGAAATATTTCCACACTTTTTACTTGTTGAACATTTTTAACCATAATACTGGGAATCCAAAATGTGAAACGTTTTGTGTGTTGTGCCAGTGCCCACAAAGTTTTAATCTTGGAGAATTTCAGAGTATTCATGTTAGGCATGCTCAATGCCTAGAATATACAAAGTCTTCTGCAATTACTGTGTCAAGTTAGGTTTGATTTATATGGTCTGAAAAATCTCCCAATTCGTATTGATTTTAAGCTAATTGCTTTGCCAATTTCGCATATTACATCGTTTACTGTCTTATGGAACTCCACCAATACTACATTGACTGAGTACTATTCCATCCTCACTGGGAGACGTCAGTTCTGGACATCTCTGGGTCCTTACTATTGGTAGGAAATACTTACTGGGTATGTTCATTTTCCAAACTTGTTTCAAATTTTACTATGCTTCTGTTCCATTAATTTTTAAAAAACAAAAATACAGATAGCCTTGTCAATCAACAAGGTATATATTATACACATAATTACTTTTGGAAAGTAATCCTACAATATTCAGTGACACTGAATGTACTCATATTCCCTAAGCTAGATTTCACATGTTCAGTGTGAGAGACTATGAAATAATGGATAGACATTATTTCTTGCCTTGGAAATGCTGATGCTGGCATCTTTTGCTTGTTTATTTGTATGTGTATGAATGTTTTACCTGCATGTATATCTGTCCATCACACGTGTGGCTTGTGACTGTGTATGATAGAAAAGGAGGAAGTTATATGAGCTGCCACTTGAGTGCTGGGAATCAAACTCAGGTCCTCTGGATGAGCAGCTACTGCTATTAGTCACTGGGTCATTTTTTCAGACCCTGGGATGGTCTTGTCAAGTGTGTGTAGTATGCACATCCTAGCTGTGCTAGGAGGTGGGAGAGGTTGCCAAGAGACCAGAGAAAATACCCAAAGAAGGTGTATGAAAAAAAAGAGTTAGTGGCATTCACTGGAAGAGGGAGAAAAGGAAGGGGAGGGAGAAAAAAGTCGGGAGGGGAGGGAAGAGGAGGCAAAGGGAATGGGTCAATGTTCGATGGATAGAAAGAGGAACTGTCAGGGATTTAGTGGTTGTACTATGGAAACTCACATTGTCAGAGATTTAGTGGTAGAACTTGGGGAAACCCACTAGAATGACCAATGGTGGTGGGATTCACTAAGGCCATACATTTTCTGTACAGTGCCTCTAGGAAACTGCCTACTACAGAGGAAAAGTTTATAACTTAGGTGATATAAACAGTAACATTATTGATTTTCTGGCACACATTGTCCTTGTCCCTGTAGGGTCAGCATTTTCAAAAGCAGCTGGCATCTAGTATGTGTGGGCATTAACTTCCTTCAGCAGACTGTATCATGTAGCTCAGATCTCAGTGTGCTTGTGACTTTACTCAAATTGTCTGGTTTTGTTCAACTTGAGCTGCTTCTATTGCTCACCTGGCTTGGCTAAGGCCTATGGACCCAAAAGATGCTTTTACAGGTACATGTCACTTGATCTCATTCTTTTCTCACGGATCATATACTTATAAAGTGCAATATCTGTGTGCCATTTCTAAGCTCGGGTCCCAAGAATTACTACAGTCTCTGTACTTGCTGCTCTTGGAACCTGGCCTCTTATGCATAAGTCAGGCTGCTGGTACATGAACAACCTTAGCCATCTTAGACTTTGTAGATGCTATACACCCTGGAAAGTATCTTGGATATGTGAAAAGCAAGCCCAGGTTAGACCATTAGAGGCTGACCTCAGACCACAGTGTGAACTGACACAACTGTGAGCTGAATGAACACTGGTTGCAAAGCACCGACCCTTGTGCTGATTTCATGCCCAAGAGATGCTTACCATGAATCTTAGGTTTGTGTGTTTTAGGAATAGGTAAGTAAATATCCTTTACATTTTACTTATTGTTTGAGAAGCTTGTATATGACTATAATGTGTTTTAAATAAACATACCTCTACTCTTTCCATTCCACCTTCTCGCATACTCTCATTGCCATTTATGCTTTGCAACTTTCTGTACTCCTTTTGAAACCCAGAATCTACCTAGTGTCCCTGTATGGTATTGGATCCATAGTCTCTTTTCTTTACTTTTTATAAGTATATATTTACATTATATATGTTCCTAAATATAACCTGCTCAGTCTATAATGTTACTTGTATGTGTGTGTTCAGGATTGAGTATTTAATATGGAATAACCAATTGGTGTGCTCTTTCCCCTTCTTTCAGTGAATTTTTCATCAATGATACATTTGGATATCTCTATCCAGCAGTAAGGACTACATTTTTCATAGGTATATATTTCATAGGTAATCTAGCTATATATAGAACTAGTCATACAAGATGCCCCATAACATTGGAAAATATGAAAATAAACATTAATAGAAGTGGTAAGATTTGATGTCGTGGAGTTGCCTTATGAATTGATACTATATAATAACATTATATTGACGTAATATAATGAGAAATTAGTTCAATATGTAAATCAGAAGCAAATTAGAAGTCCTTCATAATACAAACATGATAATACTAAAAGCTCGCACCACAAAAATATGAAGTGACCCTCTTTTTCTAGCTGTTCAGTAGTTAGCTACATTCAAGGTAGTGGATGACCTTACAAAAAAGAGATAGATCACACTAAAAACTAGAAATTCCAAACTCCTAGGTAAAAGTTTCTAGTGTCTTCTAATAACAAATGTTTCCATTCAATCACAGATATTGACCCAGTTGCATGCCAGGCATAAATGTCCATTAAAAATATGAGTTAAGTTTGGGCAAGTTAATTTGCTAACATTTTCTTGTATGAATCAAAAATTTCTTCCAAAGTGTAGGTCATCTTACAGAAAGAAACTGGTCTGCCATGCCAGTGTCAGGGCTACAAATGAGCATAGAAACATGCTCACTCTGTCCACACACTTACCAATCAGAAGAGGCACGTTTTCCCAGAGGCAGCGATGCCCTAAGCAGCTACACCAAAGGGAATTCCTGACACTGAAACAGAGGCACTGTACAGCTCTTACCCACTAACAAAGAATTCCCAATTCTGTCTTAGTCAAAGAACTTATTCCCCCCTAAAAAATGGAAATATGCCTTTGCTGACTCTTGCTTATGGAGTTGAAGAAGGTTGGTAGACAAGTTCTCTGTAAGTATCTGTGCCTCCTTCCAACGCCAAGGGACAGCAGCATGCTGCTTCCTGGTGGCTCAGTGAATCCTGATAGAAATGCAGAGTGCCCAGGGTAATAAATTCTTAAGTAGGTCTGGGCTTCAGTAGTAAGGTGCAGGGAGCACCCGGGAACATGAAATAGAGCTACTTACAATTCTGCTGACTGGTCTGGGTAGAATCCGTGCTGGCGGGTTGTACACCCTCTGTCACAGTCTGAGAAGCTCAAATGGATTGTTCTGGAAAAATCTCAAAGTAGCTGTGAATTTATGGTCCCAAGTATTCTATTGTCACTGTGCAATTCTGGCTGAAGCTTTAGAATTATGCCTTTCAATTTAATTAGAAAAAAATGAATAAGTCTAAGAACACACATTAATCTTTTATGGTTTAATTATATAGTCTTCTCTGGCTTTGTTCTAGGACTCCAAAGTGATGTATGAACATTTATATTTTTCATCTAGAAATTTATGTAACTCTATAAACATAGTACATGTTGTCAACTATTAGAGGTTTCTTACACGTAAATTATCCAAGAAAGTGTGTCTATTTAAGTAACAAAACTTCTTCAATTCAGTGAAGATTCTGAAGGAAAATGAACTATTTCTTCTTCATTCTTATTAAAACAGGTAGCTGCAGGATGAACTTGGGGTATTGAGATATTTAGAAAAGATTTCCCTCACTTGTAGTATCCTGGGCTATGTTTATTACTTGTTTCTGTCACTTGATATTCTGTCATTAGATAATTTGAACATGCAATGTACACATTATGAAATTTTTGGACTTTAATTTTGGTGCTGGGGGCAAGATTGAGGGATTTGGTGTGGGTGAATGGAGAGAGCTGAGAAGCTCTGTGGGCAGCCTAATGGGCTTTCTGGCAGGCATCTTGTATCTTCCTCCCACCCCCCACCCCTGTGTGTGTGTGTGTGTGTGTGTGTGTGTGTGTGTGTATGTATGTGTGTGTGCATATGTGCATGTGTGTTCCACTCAGTTAAGTTAGGATTGCCTTACCTTGTGCAGGTCTTCTACAGGTAAGCACATCACAGTGAGTCCATGAGGGCAATGGCTATGCGGTTTTTAGAAGACAGCATTTCCTAGCACCTCTCCCCATCCTATACCTTTTATATTCCTTGGGTGGGTAATGCCCATCTTTTCTTGAGGCTGAGCACTCCACAACCACCTTTTCTCAGCATTTGATCAGGGTACAAGTCTCTGCATTAGCTGTCACTCAAAGCAAACAGAAGCATCACTGGTCAAGGGTAAGAGCACCACTATTCTTAGTGAATAAACATAGACATTTAGCACTGTCATTAACACCACTACCACATAGGAAAATAATACATAACACATCTCCTCTCACTCCCACAGGGCTTATTACCTCCTAAGCTATGGGTTTCTCACCACTCATTAATATTATTTATATTAAATTTACTTTAATCCATGAAACAAAAAGATTCCTTATGGTCTTCACTTCCTCCATAGGCTGTGGCTAGATTCATAAGACAACTAATAGACATCAGGGCCATACAAATTGGAAAGGAAGAAGTCAAAGTATCTTTATTTGCACATGCTAATGCAGGGCACATAAATGAAGCTAAAAATTCCACCAGGCAACTCCTACAGCTGATAGATACTCTCTGTGAAGTGGCTGAATAAAAGATTAATTCCGAAGAATCAATAGCTTCCCCATATGCAAATGAAAATTGGACTGAGAAAGCAATCAGGGAAACAAAACCTTTCAAAAGAGTCTCAAATAATTCTTGGGGTAATTCTAACCAACCAAGTAAAAAACTTGTATGAATTTTCAAAGAAAAAAAATGAAGAAATAATCAGAAGATGGAAAGACCTCCAATGCTCATGGATCAGTAGAATTAACATAGTTTTAAAAACCAACCTAAAAAATATTCTATAGATTCAATGCAATCCCCATCAAAATTCTAAAGCAACTACTTACAGACCTTGAAATGAGGAGGAAGAGGAAGAGGAGGAGGAGGAGGAGGAGGAGGAGGAGGAGGAGGAGGAGGAGATATTCTTCTTTTCTACATGTACTTCAGAGAACTCAATGGTTGAAAAGAGGACGTTTCTCAAAGGATGTATCTGAGAACATAAATGGATGAATGGCAGGATTAGAAGTGGCCATTTAGCCACTTAAAATGATGGATTCTCTGGCAGAAGATGTCTTGTTCTTGACAGTGATTATCTCTGGCTTCTGACTTCTCACATAACTCAGACTTGCTCATAGAAGTGCAAAACACAACTTCTGAGGAGTTCTTGACAAGAATCAAGTAAATCTGAAAAATAATACTCTGAATCCTGTTTCTCACTTGACGCTAATGCACAGAACTGAATGTGTTAACAATAACAATCCAAACTGCAAGGAAATCTAGAGGTTAAAAAATTGACTTCTGTAAGAAAGTCCTAAGAATACACATCCCAGAAGGGGGATTCTGTTCAATAAATGGCACTAGGAAATTGGATCTCAACATGCAAAAGAAAGCAGTTATGTTGTTAGAAAATCAACTCAAATAGTTTAAAGATCTAAGTGGAAGATCTAAGTGACCTTTTGGAGCTACTTTGAAGAAAACAGAGCGATAGTTCAGGGCATACATAAGGAGTCCTAGAGAGGATTCCCAAAGCATCAGAAAAAAAAGCAAAATAAGGGTCATTGGAATCATACCAAGTTAAAAGTATTCTGCCCAGCAATGGAATCAGCAGAGTGATGGGACAACATACCGTACCAATGAAGAACAGCAGCATTCAAAACTTCACCACAGTGAATCTCCCGGGGGAGATAGGTAAGCTCTTCCCAGTTTTACATTAAGTAATGTATCCGTGTATCAAAGCATCACACCCTTTTATATGCATAATGGTGTGCCTTACATGGCTTTAAACAATTTTATTTTAAGCAAATCTTTGTGAAAATGAAGAAAAGTTAAAATTATGAGCTACAAAGAATGAGAAAAGATAGTCACAGAAAGAGAATAGGATACTGAGTAGAAATATATAAACTATCCAAGAGAAATGCAATCTGGTTGCATTATACATTGAATGCATTATTCTTACTTTGATAAGAATAATCAAACAAGTTAAGATTTTTTTTAAAGGTCAGACAAGGAAATCTTTTCATCCTATGGGTGGTATGATGGTGATGTTAAGTTATGTTCTTAGAAAGAGTGTTTAGACTTGGAGAAAACTTCTGTTAATGAAAACATAAGTTCTCTGAGACTGATCTTAAACTGACTGGGGGATGGATCGTTGGGGACACAAGTGAAACAGGTTTGGCAAATGTTCAAGACAGAGGGAAAGTTAAACAAGGCATTAAGCTCCTCTCTCAAATTTGTCCATGTTAGATCTGGTCGTAGTAAAAGTTCACAAAGTATCATGCCTTCGTGGGTGTAAGGAATCACAGACAGAAGTCACTGGTATCAGAAAAAGTATTCAGAAAGGAATAGATGTGAAGTTCAACTTACAAAGTAAGAGAATGGAGTAGAACAGAGACAGGTTACCACAGCCTTAAGTCACACAGCACAGAATGAGCCAGGCACATTCTCACTAACATAAATAATATGGTTAAATATAGATAGATGCTTTTAAAGGCAAAAATGTATCTATGTTATGTTGTGATGTACACATGGGTGATAAAATGATAAAGAAACTCTAGAGACTTGATTATTCAAAATGCTGGGATTTTGAACTCTCTAGGGGAAGAAGCTTATGATAGATTATAGACAAGCAGAGAGCAGTGTCCTAGAGTCAACCATTAGACATGAATGAATTAAAAACATATCTAGTCATGTACATGTTCTTGTGTCCAAGTACTGTATGCCACACATGCATGGAAATCAGAGCACAGTCTTGGATGTCAGTTTCCATTTTCTTTGTTGAGACAGCCTCTTTTTTCTTGTCCTGACGTATACAGGTTAGCTAATCATCTCACTTCTAGATTCCCCTGCCTTTGTCTCTTAGCTCAACACAGGATCATTAGGATTAGTGTTTTAGGGATTGAAAATCAGGTCTACATGGTTGATATTATTTTAAAAAAATACCTTTCACAGACTCATGCATAAAAGACTTGTGGTGTTATTTGGGAAAATTGTAGACTATGTAGATGGCGGAGTTGGGATGAGGATGTCTTCTAGGGTATACATATGAAGATCAGTCCTGAGCCAGTTTTTCTTCTAGCATCTCTTTTTATGTCTCTTCTCCATGATATTAGTTGCTCTTTCATCCGCTCTCCACCATGATGGAATGAATTCTTTGAAACCTGGAATCCAAATAAACCATTCCTCTCTAGGGTATTTTTGCCATAGTACACAAAAGTAATTAATATGCCTCTGAATTTTTAAAGCAAGTCTAGGCAGAAAGGAGCAAGGATCCATAAACAGTGGCATAGAATAAAGAAGTTTGCACACTCCCAGCCATGGTTCTAAATTCTGTGTAGAGAACTCTGTAGGGACAGAAGTATCAGCAGCATGGTTGCAGGGTGAACCAGACTACTAAGCACGGAGTCTAGCAAAGTGAGTTCTACACCAGTAAGAAATCCAGAAGTAACTGTAGTCAAGGAGTGCAGTGGACATTTTTTGGTGTGATGTTAGAAAGGATAGGACAGAGGAAGGAACTGTGCAGCAAACAATCTCAAAGTTCTAAAAGAAATTTTAGCGCAAAAATTTTGGGTGACTAAATTAGTATAGGTATACTGATTTTTATTGGTTCCATTTCTACCAGCATCTTCAACCATGTGAGAATGTGAACTCTTGGCTGAGGTGAGGCCACCAAAGTCTAAGAGATCTAGCATCCATGTCCACCAGTCGCATTTGATGGACCTGGGTCTATTTTTCTTCTCTCTGTTCTGTGGTAAGATCTTCTCAGCCATCAACACCCTGGTTACTCGAGAATCCAGTAAAGGTAATTGAGAGATCTTCAAGGTCTGACTGTCAGCTAATAGAGAGCCAGGGGTCAAGGAAGGTTAGGGCATGATCGGAGTCCCAGTGACACAGTACCTACTCACTATATGTGATTCAGAAATACTTATAAAGAGTCTGATCTAAGTTGTATATGCTGTTAGTGAACAATCCACATGGAATTTCATAAACTAATAAGAATACAACATTATCTCACTAAGTCTTAATTACAAATGGTAATGGTAACATCCTAGACACACCATGGTAAATAAAATGCACTTCTAAAATTAGAAAGACCCAATTATTGTTTTATTTTCTTCACATGCCTGTTAGAAAAAAAATTTTTCCTGTTGCAAAATCTGTGTTACCCACAACACTGTATTTCTTTAATAAAATAGCATTCAATAGAACTTGGAGCAGAGCACAAATCCCTTTGATTTGCTGTTTACCTACAGGGGTTAAGGGGCATTGAGTGGGCTGGGGTTCAGCCAGAGGCACAGATACTATTGAGGGGGTGCCAGCAGCAGGTGGTGGCTTTTAACACATATTGTTCACCTTCTGAACAAGTTCCGGTCTTGTGTAGAATGGGACTCCTCTTCCTCCCCTTCTATTCCTTTTCTAATTGTCCAATGACTTGGAGTTTTTTCTCATCCTGTGCTCAGTCCTGCTCATGGATCCATTTCCATTCCCTGCTTTTTATGCACCTATCGTTTCCCGCCCTCTCTGCAGCTCCCGACCTTCTAGCATAAGCGCTCCCTGCTCCTGCACAATACTTTGACCCACAGAAGCAACTTTAAAACATTTTACATTTTACTTTGAAAAAAATCCTACAGTGAGCACTCAGTAAATGAACGAAAGGCTGTTTTCCGTTCCCTGTCTTGTCATATTATAACCTCATCTTCCCAAATGGGGCTTCAAAAATAAAGAAGTCATTTGGAGGAGTTTGTGGAATGAAACCTCAGGCGGCTTGTGAAACACTGCTGAAAGTCAAGTGTGATTAAAGAGTCTGCTCACGGAGCCTCTAGTTCCTCTCTGTGTCCTTTCTGGGACACAGTATTTCAAAGTCTCCATGTGTGTGAGGAGGGATGGGGAGGGTGAGTAAGAGAAAGTGTATTATTGCATGCATGCATGAAAGTGTCAGAATGAAACCCATTATTCTGTACAACTAGCAAATGCTATCTTTTCAAAGATAGAATAAAAGGATTTCTTTATTTCTTCACTCATTCTTTTAACACAGTAACCACCTACAATTTACTTGACTTGTCAGACATTTCTGGCAAAGTTTTATTCAACTCCAACAGTTCCTACCTCTTACCATGATGTCCATTCTAAAACTATATTGTTTAGGTTGCTGGTCTCAAACCTGAAAGTCTATGAAAGGAGTATGAATATGTATGCGTCCTATATTACAGCCATTGTCTCGCCAATTATGAGTGTGACATAAATATATGTCTGGTTACAAAGGTCAAGTGTGTGACCGTATCACCTTTAGGATCTTCTTTCAGTCCAAGGAGGCTAGAGAATCACTCGTTGAATTCCAAGAGCTACCAGATGCTACTAAGAAGGATCCCAATCAGTTTTATAAGCAAGATAGCCAACAATCTTATAAGTGTTGGGTATTAACATTTCTCAGGTCCTTAAGAACTTAATGAAAATTAACTGTAAGATACTCACATACAGATCCACCTGGACCATAATTCCTGAACGTCTAACTGCTAAGCACTGGCCATGGTTCCATGTTCAGAGAGGACTACACTGCATGGTCCTTGATGAAGAAGCATGTACTGTCTCCATGGGTAAACGCCTGTGTCACACTGGTTCATAGAAGGTGTCTTCCCACTCATTCAGAACCTTAGAAGGAAAGTAAACACTGGGGTATGCTCTTGCCAGTAGGGCTTTGCCAGGATGTCTGTTGTTCAGCAGAAAGTTCAGAAAATAAACAAGACAGCAATATTTCCAGTAATGCAAATATCAAAAAGCTATGAGCTGAAACACCAATTAGAACATAATCTAAAGATGCTGTCTGTGTCTCTGGTTTCCTTAATCTCAATTCACATATCTCTGTTCATTTGCGGAGGATTCTTCTTCCCTCCTGGGTGGGATGGCACATGCCAGGAAGTTTCTGTAGGAGCCAAGAACTTGGAGCCATGCAGAGAGATGGCAGAGCTGGTGACAAGTTCAAAAAGTAATCTGACATCCCACACGGGAGCCGTGTGAAAGAATGAGGAGGATCGCAGCCTGGCTCGGGTCCCTGATAGGCTCCACTTTCTACAGACCAAATGAAGAAGCTCCTTCTAAAGATTCATTCATTATTTTATAAGTACACATGTGTGTCTGTGTTTATTATGGGTATATCACCTGCATGAAGAGACTAGAAAAGGCCATCGTATCCCCTTGAACTGGAGTTACAGGTGGTTGTGCCTGATAGGGAAACTGGAGGCCAAACCTGGGACCAGAACCCATGTCCTCTACTGCTCAGCTCTCTCCCCAATCCTGATAGACAAACTTTCATTTCTATCTCTATTAGAAAGGAGATATCCAAGGGAAGGGAACAGCAGGCTAATCCTTCATGAATCAAGGTCACAGAAATATCCGGAGAACTGAGAGCAGATTTTCCTTCCTGGGGGAGGAAGGACTGAGAGTCAATAGAAGAGAGTAGCTGCCAAGCCAGGGCAAAGCCATGGCAGAGCTGGAAAACCAGAGTCCAGGGATGGACTGAAGATGCCTCAGGGACTTAGAAAAAGAGCTAGAGAGCCCTACTGTACAAATTCCTTAGAGTGTGGAGAGCTCCTCTCACTGGACATCAGGTTTATGAGAATCAATAAAAAGTGGTACACATACACACACCCGATTCTGTTGCGTGAAACTATTCCTTTACTGCCACTTTAAGTCACAGTTGGCTCAGAAAAAATGTGCCTTTTCCTGACAGCTAGACTGTTAGAGCAGGGGCTGTTCTGCAGGCCTATGGAGTGGCCTCAAGGGTTGCTCATCAGATTCTGGCAGCATTGCATAGCCCATTCTCCAAGGTCACTGGTGGGACCAGGACATCACTCTGGGACCTCTAAGAAGGTGATCTGGGTAGCAGTCACATCAGAACCTCCATAAACAACACTCTTCTCAAGATAAAAGTAAGTAGTTTCCCTTCTGAACAAAGGACAGATTGAGAAAGCCTAGAGACGGTAACTTTCTTCTCTCTAGGAACTGTTTACTTGTTAGGGATCAAGGAGACTGCTTTCTGAGTTCAAACGTAGGAATTAAAGAAAGGCAGAAAAGGAGACAGGAAATGCCCCAGATTCAAAACAAAGGGAATCTAAAGTCATCCTCTGAACAGAGACAGAAGCCTCCATTGACTGCAATATTGTTCCCAAGGGGACAATCCCTGGAAGCTGGCAGTGACATTTGTTACAGAGAATAGAAAAGGCTATCTTTGTCCCTGGCAATCTGGGGTTTGCAACTATGAAGCCAGGAAACACAGGGATCTCCATATGAAATAAATATCCCTCTCCCCCCAGGCCAAGTAAGAAGAATATAGATGTAGGCACAAGGGGGTTCAGAGATTCAGAATTTTCCTTCTGTCAGGTTTAGTTGAAGTTTCAGGTATGAATCCTGAAAATGTTTCCAATAGCCAAGCCAGGAAGGAAAAGGAAAGGCGACCTGTAGGTGTGTGTTTCAGCTAGACCACCCAGGTGGGTCCCAGAACAAGCATCTTTCAGAAGGGCAAAATAGATCTGATCTGGGGGAAAAAAAGAGTGTAGAACACTTCTCTATCTGTCTGATGTATGTATGTATGTATGTGTGTGTATGTATGTATGTATGTATGTATGTATCACAAATCTATATAATCTATCATATATCTATGTTATCTAACTATCTACATCTGTCTATCATCTGAATAATCTATAATATATCTATATAATCTATCTACATCTGTCTATCATTATCATCTGAATAATCTATAATATATCTATATAATCTAACTATCTACATCTGTCTATCATCTATCTACATCTATCATCTATCTACCTATCATCCATATCATCAATCAATCAATCAATCATCATCATCTATTTTTCTATCTACCTATTTCCTATATATGTATTCTATTAGCTATCATCTATGTACTTACCCTATCTACCTAACTATGTACCTATCGATCCTCTTTCTCTCTCACCCCCTCTCTCTATATATGTGTGTATATGTGTGTGTGTGTGTATATATATATATATGGAGAGAGATATAGATATAGATATAGATATGCATTTCAAGAACCATGTTTGGTGTTTCCCTCTGTTGGTCTCTACCTTTTGAGACAGGGATTTTCACTAAACCTAGAGGTTATTGATGTGTCTAGGTTGGCTGGGCAATAACCTCCCACCAAGATCTATATTCTCTTCCTCCCTTTCCTCCCAGTCCTGGGGTTACAAACACATGATGCCACACCCAGATTTTAAATGAGCTCTGGGAATCAGAATTGGGGTCCTCATGTTTGCACAGTAAACATTTAATCTTCTGTACCATTATTTCCCCAGCCTTGGGATAGGTGTGTGTTCATCCCTCTGCATTCACAAGGTGTGGTATGCTTACCTTTCCCCTCTGTGCTCAGGTCACACAGGTCCTGGTTTCATAGTTGCTTCCCATAAAGCTTTTTCTACTGAGAATACTCAGTAGGTAAAAACTTTGCCACATTCTCCTTAAAGTTCATATTTCTAGTGCTTGCCTGGTTCCAGCTGAATGGAAAGAAGGAAGAAAGAAAGAAGAGGAAAACAGAGATGCCCAGGTCTATATGACTTATGAACTGCTCTAACTGGGATAACAGGGAATAATGAAAAGGCAGACACACCCGCAGAAAGTTATGTTGGACATAACGTGTGTGATGATGGATACCAAATGCAGAAAGAACCATAAACTCAGAGCATTTGTTTTATACATGTGAATTGGGTATATTAAGATGTGAGTTTATTAAGGTATTTGTTATTGTATAAACTGAAGAAGGAAACAGATGGTTGAGCTCAGTAGAGGGGGATCTCCATAGGGGAGCAGTCACCCTAGAGGAAGAAGCTATGGCTGACACTTTTTGTGCACTCCCAATTACAAAGGACCAGGAAGGAATGGTTTGTCATATCCCTGAACCTCATCCCTCAAAGGATTTACCTTGTCCATGGGTTGAGGCACTGGGGGAGCAAATCCGGGTTCACATCAACAATTCATATTGACCCTGGACATTGCCCACTATGTATATTTACTCATGATCTCCTCCCCACAGGAGGAAAGGAACTAAAGGGCGGCTGAGTGATATTGCAGAAGTGAAATCTGTTGCAGTCGCATCTGGGGATTTCAGGTATGAGCAGGGCAAGCACACTGGCCCGACACCACGTCACCTTTTACAAGTCTCTTATTCTCTGTCTATTTCTTTGTGGCTAAATTAGGGGCTGTGGTGCCATCCAATTCTCAAGATTTGTGAATAGCAAGTGTTACAGTGTATGAGTTTCTAAACACAGTGCACTCACTGAAGTGCAGCCAATGTTAAAATAGCAATGCAGTCTTTATATTTGGGTTCAGATGGAGGGCATGGAACACCTCCCTCCCCGTACCAAAGATCTAGAACTTCTGCCCCCAACCCATGCCATTGTGATGGACAGAGTCCTTGTTTCCTTCGGTGACCGTAGAAATCTATGCAACAAGTGGGACGCAGAGAAAGCACTCAAGTCCCGAAAGCAGCACACCTGGGTTCCTGTCAGACATCTGCTTAAAAGGAAAGAAAAAATTATTATGCTAGCAGAGCTCCAGTCTCCACCTGCAATGTGGGGAGGGATTCCATATTTCTGTCAGATAGCTGTTGAGAGAATGATGCATGAACTTAAGCAGTACTAGGTCATTAGCATGTACCCAGTGAACCCCTCATCCCTAGCGAATAACTCCACTTACTAAGTGCACAATAATTCACTGCTGTTTTCTGGTTGAATGGGAAATGACCTGACTTATACAGGAGCAGAGAAATCTGACAAGATGGAGCCTTATTTGGACATGTGTGCCGGTCCTTTCATGTTTGTGATAGACAGCACTAAGTACCTAGCATCTCATACAGCCTGACACATCAACCTGCTGCCAGCACTGGGGACAGATCACAGTCTTGTGGTATTGACCCTTCTAGAGGCCAAATCTTTAGCAGCTATCAAAAAAAATGCAAATCAGGAAGTGTGTGGCTTTTAAAATGATTTCATCAATTCTCACACTGGCACGCTCCAAGCTGTGTAGGAGACTGGGCAAATGAAAAAAAGAAAGAAAAGAAAGTGAAAAATGGGAAAACCTATAGGTTCCTAACAGAATTTTATAATTGAGTCACAAACAACAGCCATCTCATTTCAAATAAGCTAGGCTTGGATGGTGTGAAGGAGAGACATTACTGTGCAGGGCTTGCCGGATGACTTCAGGCTCTAGGAAAAGGGAACTGGGTTTCAGAGGGAAGAAACCACAGTTCAGATTTCCTGTTTCTGTTTTTTCCCCTTTCTAAATAATCAGATGAAGATGAATTCTTGAAAAAGTGAAATACAGGAAAAGGGAATTAAGGAAATTGAGAATATTCAACTCACAATTTTTAAGCAGCATTTTTTTTGCTAGTTAACTTTTTCAATTAGAGAACATTTTAAATGTGTATACAAAACAGAATAATCTAATAAAATCACATTCCTCTATTGAGCACCAATATCAGCGTCATAGCTTATCTTTCTTGTTCCCTGTCTATTTTCATTTCCTTCCCTTCTGTTCTAAGGAAAATTTAAGACCTCAGGTCACTCCACTGAATAGTCTCTCAGCAGCCTTTAGCAACACCTTCTCCATTCACTTGCCAATCAGTAGACACAAATAGCTAAGGAAAGTTGCCTGTCCTCAGAGGTTCATATGTCTTGAAGGTGGGAGCAGATCTGAAAAATAAAAAGTTAGTATTTATTACATCAAATGTGTAGAGAATAGAGTGTAAGTGATACTAGGCATATTCTCCATGCTTTGTAATTTTATTCTAAATAATGTCCTTCTAAACATACAGTGGACTGGGTAATATAATCTCAGTTCTACTAATGAAAACACTAAAATACCAAGAGCTTATTTTCTACCAAGACTGAAAAGCTAAAGATGAGGTCACCAGGATGTACATTGTATTATGACAGCATGGGAATAAAGGAAGTCAATCTATACCAATGGCAAACGTGAAAGGCAAAGAGAGCATTGCTTTGTTGTCAAGAGGAGCTAAAGTTCAGAATGAAGCAAGGCTTGAGAGATAAGCCAGCAATGGAACTGAGAGAGTGGTGAAACAAGGCTCTGTGGACTTTTGTGAACTAGCCTGGGGAACACAGACAGGAATGGACAGTACCTGTTAACCAGGTAAATAACAAGCTCCAATACTGATAGAAACACATCTCTGGAGATTGGAAAAATAAAATACAATTGAGAGATACAGAGGGCCTATGGATGTCTGAGTAAACTGAGAAAGAAGTAAGTCTCTAGAAATATGGAAATCAGTCTCTAGAAATATGGAAATCAGTCTTGAGTTCATTTTGTGTACCTGAGTCTGAGCACTTTATGAAGCATAGAGATATTTGCTCTTAATTCTGGTTGTTGAATTGCCCAATTGGATAAAGTCTCTGACAACATGGAATAGAAACAGAAAAGATGCATGCCAATCACAATAACCCAACAATGGGATGGGTGAATGTTCTTGCAATAATTAATACAATAAAAAAAAAACCAGACCTGTTCTAATGAGAAAGCATTAATCCTAACTCTATGAGACAATTGTCTTTCATTAGGCTCCACGTGTTAAAGATTTCACTGCCATATCATTGACACACTGTGGACCAAGATTTTATCACATAAGGGCTGGAAAGATAGGTTAACTGGTAAAATCTCACAACCAAAACTGTCAAGAGTTTGTAGGGAACTATGGAATACCATTTGGCTGTAAAGAATAATGAAATTTATAGGTAAGTGGATGAAACTAGAAAGTATTACATTGAAAGAAGTAATCCAGATGCAGAAAGACAAACACTAAATGTTTCTTTTCATCTGTAGTTCCTAATCCAAATCTTCAGGGTGTGTGTGTGTGTGTGTGTGTGTGTGTGTGTGTGTGTGTGTGTGTGTATGTATGTGTGTGTGTGTGTGTGTGTGTGTGTGTGTTTTGTGTTTTCAAATATATAGCCTGGGATAAGCACAAAAAAACAGGAAAGTATGACAGTACTATAGAGGAGAAACAACAGAGAGAAAGAACAAGCAGAAGGCAAGTAATTTGAAGGGGGATATGGGTAAATCTTGGGGTGGGACAATTTATTGAAGACAAGGAGGTAAGGTCAATACAGAAAAAATGGAAGTAAAAATTAGATATCTGAAAATCCATATGCAATCTGTTTATTTATTTAACTAAAATTGCATACAATACATGTAATTCTCTCTCTCATATATATATACATATATATATGTATACACACACACACACACACACACACACACACCATTTGGGTTTGGGTTAACAATGGTCCTCTCAAAAGACATAAACTAACAAAATCCTTAATACCAAGCATAAGAATGCCCCCTTTCTAGTTGTTGTTCAGGAGAGTTCAAAAGACTCACCAAACCCATAATATAGGTTCTTGGTTTTCCCTTTGTTACCTCCCAGAGGTTGAACGCAAATCCCTGATACTTAACATGTCACATACTTTGGACATGAGACCTTCAGGACAGGAGTATAATATGACGTGAACATATCCCTTCTGGAGAATAACTTTTATTTTACAGCAAAGTGTTATTGATGGAAGGAAGCAATCAATGGTCCTACCCAACTGCAATGTCTTGACGATCATGGCATAGTAGATCCTAAGGACACAATATTATCACATATTGTCAGTAACCAAGAGCTCTCTTAATGGCCACTTAGTGGGAGAGAAATCAGGTTTGGTACTGGAAACTTAGACAACTACTCAGAGCTAGAAAAGGCATTGATCTTAGAGAAGAACCTACTACTTCTAATTTATTAAACTGGCATAATCTCTCCCTACATTCTAAATATTATCCTTATATTCTCGGATAAATGTAGCTATCATTGCTAAACAAACAAACAAAAATGAAAGCAAAACAAAATACCTTCTGTTTTCAATAGACCATTACAGAAGACCAAAAGCAGAAACAAATCATCATGTGGTATATAGCCCCATCTACAATACAACTCCTGCACCTAAAGGAAGTAGAATTATTTTAAAAGCCAGAGAATCAAGAAGACTGCTCTGAGTTCCTGAAATGGCAGGAAAGCTACATCTGGGAAGTTCCCACAGAAGTACAATACCAACAGGCATGCAAACATGGAAAGGATGAGTCCTAGGGACCCATCTAGAGACAAAGAACACAGGCAACTAGTGAGTGCTGTGGGCAGGAGAAAGGGTCTTCCTTTGGGAAGAACCCTTTGATTGGTTATCCAATTCCAAGTACTAAAACCTGAAATGATATACATACAAGTAACTAAATTTATAGCAAGCCATATTTACCTATTTAGGCATGTGTGTATGAACATGCATGTGTGTGTGTGTGTGTGTGTGTGTGTGTGTGTGTGTGTGTGTGTGTGTATAACCATAATAATTAAAGAAAAAGAGCCATGATTTTGAAAGGGAGTGTGGTGGGGAAGGTTCTATATGAAACATATCTGAGAGAGAAATGGGAAGGGGAAAATGTTGCAATTTTAATTTTAAAAAATTCTAAAAAAAAAAAAAATGTCATGGGCAGATGTCAAGCAGACCCTAAGAAACTGCAGATGCCCAGTCCAGACTACTATGCCCTGAAAAACTCTCAGTCATCATAAAGGAGATATTCTATGACAAAACCACATTTAAACTACATAATTTTTACTAAGCTAGCCCTACAGAAGATACTAGAAGAAAAACTCCAATACAATGTAACTGCACCCAAGAAAACACAAGAAATTAATCATTTCACAACAAACCCAAAAGAAGAGAATCACACACATAATACCACTTCAAACAACAAATAACAGAAACCAACAATCATTGGTCATTAATATCTCTCAACATCAATGGACTCAAATTCCCAATAAAAAGTCACAGGTTAACAGAATGAATGTGTTAACAGGATTCATCATTCCACTGGATACAAGAAACACATCTCAGAAACAAAGATACTACCTCAGAGTAAAGGGCTGGAAAAAGTTTTCCATGCAAAGGATCCCAAGAAACAAGCTGGAAAAGCCATTATAATATCCAGTAAAATAGACTTTCAACCAAAAGTAATCAAAAGAAATGGGGAAGGACACTTAATGCTCATCAATAGGAAAAATCCACCAAAATGAAATCTCAATTCTGAACATCTATACTCCAAATGCAAGAGCAACTACATGCATAAAAGAAACTGTACTAAAGCTCAAAACACACATTGAACTCCACAAAATAATAGTGGGAAACTTCAACTCTTTACTGTCATTAATAGACAAGTCATTGAAACAGAGACTAAACAGAGACACAATGAAACTAACAGAAGTTATGAACCAAATTGATTTAACAGGTATCTACAGAACATTTCACCCCAAAACAATATCTTTTCCTTAGTACCTCATGGAGCCATCTCCAAAACTGACCATAGAAGCAGACACAAAACAAGCCTCAAATATGTACAAGAAGATTAAAATAATCCCCTGCGTTCTATCAGATCACCACAGAATAAGGCTGAACTTCAATAACAACAAAAGCAACAGAAAGTACACATACTCATGGAAGCTGAACAGTTCTACTCATTGATAACTTGGTTGGGGAAGAAACAAACAAAAAGACAAAGACTTTCTAGAATCCAATGAAAATCATGGCACAGCATACCCAAACTTAACAAACAAAATGAAAGCAGTGGTAAGAGGAAAATTCATAGCACTAAGTGTTTTGAAAAGGAAAGTGGAGAGATCCTAAACTAGCAACTTAATAGCATCCCTGAAAGTCTAGAACAAAAAGAAGCAAACACACCCAAGAGGAGTAGAAGGCAAGAAATAGTTAAACCTAGAGGTGAAATCAACCAAAAATGTTTATTTTTTTAAAGATTCTTTCACGTGAATCTCTCAAGGCAAACTATATCTGAACTGAGTTGTGTGACATGATGCTAGATGGGATGTGTATGGCTCAGAATTTTGTCAGAAGTCCAAAATTCAAAACAATGATGTTGTAAAATTATAAAAAATAAATGCTGCCTTTTACCCCCTGCCAGAAATATACATCTCAATTCTGTGGTGGCTTAGTGTCCCAGCTGCCACATATTCTCGTAAACTTAATTTGCCACAAGAAAGAACACACAATAGCCTCTGATCCAATTGATAAGACATAATTGCCCACCTAAACATACAAAGCCCTATACACATCCATCTCTTAAGAATATTCATAACAACCTGTAAATACACAGAGTGGAATCTTTACATTAGCCTCCATGTTATCTCTGCAGCTTCCTCTTCCCTTCTCCTTCCATTCCAGTTTCCTCCTCTTCCCTCAAAGTTTTCTCCTGCCCATCCTTCCTTCTTGTCCAATGATAGTCCTCATTTTATCTTGTACCTACCTTCACCTGTATGACATCCTACACAGTAAAGGACAAGTACTGGAAATTGAGAAAAGAGTAGATGGATATGTTAACCAAGCCCTTGCTGAAACAGTGTACAAAGTCCATCCCTTGCTATGTCCTAGAGAACATAGCAGAGTATTGCTCTTCCTCTCCAAGCCAGAAAAGGGAACTTAGTTGCCCCCAGGATGATGAGAAGACCATAGTTTGGAGGAATATCCTCAGAAGCTATGATGGGTTATCCAAATTGGAACTTCTCATACAGCTAGAGTATAAACAGAATGTTCTGGATCCTGTGTGACCATGGATGGAAGATAGAAAACAGATGTCCTCAGAAGGTAGACACCCCAGTCAGCCTGTCTGGGCTAAGGATTCCAAGAGATGTATTGCCAGAAGCATTCACTGGGAGTTAGAGCTTTTGTGTTTCTTTAGTCAAAGTCTTGGAGTGCAGTTTGAGAGTTGTCTTGAATTGGTGGGCTTGTGTAGAGAGAACAATGGCATAGTAGTGACTGCTATGTTCTGAAAAGCTGCCTTTCAAGACTGGCCATGGACTGCCCTCAGCCATTGACTTGGGATGTGAAGTGTTCCACTCTACAGATAAGAGTGGGATATCTTGTCTAAATTATTTATATGGTTATTACTCTATGCTATAAGTATATAACAATATACATTATGTTTTGTTGGGAGCAATGCTAACAAATGCTTATTGGGCTGGAGAGATGGCTCAGTGGTTAAGAGCACTGACTGCTCTTCCAAAGGTCCTGAGTTCAATTCCCAGCAACCACATGGTGGCTCACAACCATCTGTAATGGGATCCGATGCCCTCTTCTGGTGTGTAAAGGACAGTGCAGTCATATACATTAAATAAATAAATCTTAAAAAAAAAAAAACTCCATTATTGATGATAATAGTATAGTTAGAGTTAAGTATGACCGGGTTTATGGAAAATCCCCAGCCAGCTGCAGAAGACTAATACAAATCTGGTGGTCAAAATGAATAATGATATGACAAAGTTGTGACCTTTCTGAGAAATACATCTGACATCATGGATGCCTTTCTGAAAACCAACATGACAAATATGAAACCTGTAACCTTTCGAAAAAACCAACATCCTGTTGACATCAGCTGACCACAAGAGAGCTGTGTCCTTGGCCTGCATAAATGTTTTCCACCACCCCCCACCTCTGTTACCCCTGTTATGGTATAAATTCAGCCTTGGGAAAAAATAAAATTGTCACCTTGATCAGACTCTTGTTTTGGTGTCCTTCTTTGAGTCTCTTGTCCCCCATTCTCTTCCAGGTACCCTCTGCACCCTCATTGACTGTCCTGCAGGACGGGACAACTGGCCAGGGCAATGTTTGATAGCCATATTCCATTTGGGAATTTAAAAATTAGGTAAATACCAGAATGAGACTGTGTATACACCAGCCCCAAGAGAAACCCTAACTATCTCTCCCAAGATTCTCAAGTCGACCACATGTCATACATAGTGTCACATTTGTTACTGGAAGCTAATAGTTTCCTGTGTGACTACCTACGTAAGGAAGGATCATTTGGTATTGTGAGCCTGCTTCTTCTACATTTTGTCCCAAATGTCTTTGTTGCATTTACTCCATATCTTTTTGCTGGAAGCAGTCACAGCTGTGAGTACTACCCCCCACACTGGAACTTGAGATGCTCACACAAGGCATCAGACCTAAGGTTGCCCCCACAGAACCCGCCATTGCTACTAAGAGTGGTGGTGCAGCATTTGGGTGCCTGCCATGTGGAGACAGCAGATGCAGCATCTGACAGCATCCATCATGTAAAGCCATTTTTAGACTCTAATTTCTCAGTTTTCTCCTTGAGCTGATCCTGGAGAAAGTACTCTCAGCCTGGAGAGTGGGGGAGGAAGGGAGAAAGAGCAAGTGGGAAAAGAGAAGAAAATGAGAATAGCAAATGAAAATGAACACTCTTACCACATTGCAGATCAAGAAAGCATGTGTCCTACCTGAACTAGGGCAGGAGAAACACTGACCTGAGTCAGATAGAAAATTTTGATCAGTTTAATATCTGCATTGCAGAAAGAATAAACAGGTTAGAAAGGTCACATGATCTGACAGACAACACTCTCAAGAGTAGGGGAGTGTATCTGAAGGAAAAATAAGGGAGAACACCATTTCTTATTGAAAGCCACCAAGCACTCACAATTCAAGGAAACCAATGTCCCAAAAGTCTAAACACAAACAGGTGCATGAAGCCTGCAGACACATATGTCCATCTGTAGTAAAAGAAATACTGACATAGAAGTTCAGCTACAACTTTTCCCAGCCATGTGATTTTTAAAAGGAAACTCCAGTCTTAGTATCTCAGCTTCTGCCTTCCTAAAAGGTAGCCTTAAGTACTAACCTCATTCATGAGAATAACAGGAAGTATCTGGCACCTTCAGGGACCTCCGTGTAAATTCATCTCTTTTATGCTTCTTGGGCATCCACTGCAGCTTGACCTTCTTAAAAAATTAAGTTTGGGCAAGATATGACTGTGGGAGTATGTGTTTTCACAACCTTTGTTAGTGGGTTTCAGGACTTGCTCAAGTCTTCAGAAATTAGTTTGTATTATTTGGCTTGGTTTTGGATTTTTTTTCTCCTTCATTGTTTTTTCAGTTCTTTGAACATTTCATATGATGTATTTAGAACAATTTTGCATCCTCTCTTAACTCCTCCCAGATCCATCCCACTCAACTTGGCATCCTATTATGTTTTTACACTCACAAGGTAAAAATTGTGCTGCCCCACACTCTTGGATATGTCTTTGTCTTTTCTACATATCTAAGAAGAAGAAATAAACCAAGGGCCTCAGAATTAAAGAAAACTGTCTCTCCCTCTCCCAGAAGCTATCAGCTTCTAAGAGTTCCTTATCTAAGAGTGGAACTTCATGCTTACATCCCCTCTTCATACTGGAATATTGTCTGTCCTGAGCATGTGTGGGTATTTATACATGCTTTCTCAATTGCTAGAAATTCCTATGAGCCACTGTCCCACTATACCCACCAAATACTCTTTCTTTGTAGTCATCTGCTGCCTGTGCTTCTTACAATGTGTCCATTTCCTTCTCAGAAAGTTTCCTGAACCTCGGGAACATGGCTGTTTTATGAATGTCTCATTTTCTCTGCATCTTGACCATTTGAGGGTTTCTATGTTAATCACCATCTACTAGAAAAAGATTACTTGGTAGAGACTTGACAGATTTTTTTTTTTTGGCACAGGTGCTGTGGCCAGCACAGGTTTGGGATTGACCTGAACTGGGATGGCAGGTATTGAAAAAGAAATGACAGACACAGGCTATGCACTTTAATGGAGACATACAAACTGGAAACTTACTCATTTACCTGTTCTACACAGCAAGAATGAGCAGGTGGTATATAGTCACATTTGATAGATCCCTATAGGCATGGCAGGCATCCTGGAGAGGAAGCTCCAGTTGAAACTTTCTTTTTTTTTATTGGTTATTTTAATTGTTTACATTTCAAATATTATACCCTTTCCTGGTTTCCCCTCCAGAAACCTCCTAGCGCATCCCCTCCCCTCTGCTTCTCCAAGAGTGCTCCCCCACCCACCTACCCTCTCCCACCTCACTGCCCTGGCATTCTCCTACACTGGGCCATCAAGACATCACAGGACCAAGGATCTCCCCTCCTATTGATACCAGATACGACTGTCCTCTGCTACATATACAGCTGGAGCATGGCTCTTTCTATGTGTACCCTTTGGTGGTTTAGTCCCTGAGAACTCTGGGGGTCTGGTTTGTTGATACTATTGTTCTTCCTATGGGGTTGCAAACCCCTTCAGCTCCTTCAGTCCTTTCCCTAACTACCCCATTGGGGTCCCTGTGCTCAGTATAATTGTTGGCTTCGAGCATCTACATCTGTATTGGTCAGGAAAATTTCCATACATAATATCACCATTAGTACCCAGCTTGAGAAAGGCTTTGCTTTGTCTTTTCTAGGAATCTTATATGGAAAGACTTAGCTATTCTCATGGCTCTGAGACATTGGGATTCTTGCCATGGCCATGTTTATGTTCATCTACTCAGGACTTCCTCTGTTTGCTTAGACAGGGTCTCCTGTAACTCTAATTTGTCTGGAGTTCACTAAGCATCTTAATCTGGCCTTGAACTCATGGCAATTCTCTTAGCTCAACCTGCTGAGTGCTGAGATTATAGTCATTAGCCTTCATGCCCAAAGTCAAATCTGAGCTTCTGATCCATGGCTTCTGTATTGTCTTCTGCAATTTGGTTGTGAGACCAGCAACCACTTGTGCTCAACTCCTGCCTGTGTCTTTAGCATAAAAGTAGGACAACCCCTCTATCTCTCACCATCCATCACTGACTATCATTTTTCTCAACGAGAACTCAGTTTATATATCCTTCCCTATTAATTCCACTTGTGACTACAGGTTGAACTTAAATTTTTCAGTAAGATCAGAAATCTTCACATCCTTCTACAGCACAGTTCTATCATGTATTACATACTACAGATGTGGGAAATATTGGACTCAAACAAAGCAAGTAGAAGGAGGTCTTTTCTCAAATCAAGGCAGCATCCCAAGCCACTTATAAGAGGCATAGGAGGTTTGTGAGCACCAGGGAGCTCACTGCAGCTACTTGGCTACAAGACACAAGAGTGCCTGGCTCCCCCCAGGAACTGCCAGCCAGTCTTCCTGCCAACAAAAGTTGGAAAGGATCCTTCTCTACAGCTCTTGGGTTTCCCTCTTATATTTCCCACTGCATATGGAGTCTTAATTAGAGAGACTTCAAAGCCAGTAGAAAAACACACATAGAAAATACACTTCGAGTAAACTTTCATTTTCTCTTAGATTCTGTTTTTTTTCCTCTTTCTACCGAGAGTGAAGAAGACAGACTCGATCCGATCCAAGGCCCTCATTCTTGGATGCACCTAAAGTCATCTGGGATCGTTTAAAAATACATATGCCTAATTAATTCAGAATCTCTGGGTAGTTTTCCAAGGCTCCCTGGATGGCTCTAACAGGAAATTACTACCAAGTTAGATGATGCATGTGGATTCCTCTACCTTCACCATTCAGCTAATGGTCCTTCATTTAAAGAACGACCATAAAGCAATTAGGCTGGCTTCCCATATCTCCCATCGTGTGCCAGTTAGTCACTCGTGTTTCCCTTTATGTAGTATCTAATATAGACCACATCAGCTCTAGTGTACTTTTAGGAACTTTCCTAATGCTAAAATATCTAGAAGGCAATACACAAACCTAACCAAGGTAAGCAGCACTGTAAATGCTTTCAGGGCCAAGCGAAGATGCTTCGTGTGTAATAGAGTAGAAGGGTGGGGTTTGTGGGGTGAGAAACATGATCTCTACCTAAAAACATTCATAGATCTTCTCTCCTGTCCCTCTTTTCTTCTTCCTTTGTTCTTTCATTATTAAACACTGGGATGGCCAGATGAAAAATTAGCCTGCTTGCTGAGTTCACTTATTGGTCACCTGCTTGAGACTCCTATGCAAAATATTCTGATTCACTGTGAAAAACAAAGTCGCAAATGTCCTAACACATTCCTAGATGTTCAAAAGCAACCATCTATGAAGGCAAACCCCTATTGCTCAAGACATCATGTACTTCAGACACAGGACTTGGAGGAATCATGCCGGATCCTAGAAGCCTCCTTTCTGAGGATTATTGTTAGCTCATATAATCCTGGAAGCAGCTATATAAGCTGCCAATGGAAAAAAGCAATCAATAGTTCTACCAAGCTGGGATACTTAAGAACATCCACAATGTCCAGATCGGCAAAATATTACCAAAGGTGCAGAAAAGGCTTGTTATCTTAGGGTTATCAAACAGCTGTCTAGTTTTACTTAAGGTCCATTCAACAGGAAAGAATTCATGCCTATATTGTAAAACTAGCTAACTAGTACTGTAAAACTAACCGGCAAGCTCATGGTATTCGGGCACGTGCCTAGTCTTATGTAACTGGTTATTTCATGTTTGGTTGACATGCCTGGTAGACCTTCTCTAGAAGGGAGATAGAGAAGGAGGAAAAGCAAGAGGAGGAGTGGGGGTAGGAGGAGAAAAATGTGGAGGAGGAATGGATCTGGTGGAGAGGGAAGCAACAGGAAAGGGACTTGGGGGAAAGGAAGGAAGGAAAACTGAAAAACTGCAGTTGGGATGTAATACATGAGACAAGAGAAGAATAAATAAATAAATAAATAAATAAATAAATAAGATATCATCATAAACAACAGAACAATAACATCTCTTCTACATTTTACGTTGCAGTGGACAATAGCATTGAAGAACAGAATAGAATAGTGAGGAAACCCTGCTGCAAGGCCACTCATCTCTTTCTTTTATACACCTCTAACTGTGTCTGCCTAACTGTCCTTTGATCTCTTCACACATTTTTTAACTTTCCTCTTGGGTTTGTTGTGCCTCCATCCCACACATAATTGTGAAAGACACTGTTGATAGTGTACCCAATAGCTTCAGGAAGGGGAGAGTTTATCTTTCCACTGCAAGAAAAGCTCTCAATTTGCTGGCCTCTAACTCAGCATGGTAACGCCCACATGATTGACCTTTTATGATAGATAATTATCTGGAAGCCAGGACCTGACCTGTGTGTTGTAAAAAATATTTATAACATCTCTGAGCTGTGCTCATTAGATGACAGTGAACAACCTGCCCCTTCACACACACACACACACACACACACACACACACACACACACACACACACACACACATTGTGACAATCAAAATGACTCCAAATACTGCCAAGTGTCTCCTGGGAGACAAATCACCCTAAATGAAGCTCCATTGCTTTAATGGAACACAATATCCCAGAGCCTACCAGGAAATGGCACAGTAAGCTCCATCGGTTTGGGGCCCAGCCAGCGTTATATCCAGCATCCAAAGGAGAAGCCCCAGCTGAAAGGAAGTGAGCTTTAGGAAGATCAGCTGTGTCAGTTCCATTTAATTGTAAATTTGGACAGGCTCAGCCCAGTGAAGTACAGAATACTTCTTGCCTTGGGCACTGATATTGTATTAGAATAATAGCAACCTGAGAGGCATCTGGGTTTTGTGGCGTGTGTGTGCATGGGCAAAGCTCTGCTCATTGGATTGTTTTGAATTAATGTGGAAGCTATAAATAAACTGTTCCCTCTTTAGGGGACTGGCTTTTATCTATTGTTATCCCCCTCTTTTTAGTATTCTTTAAAGGCAATTTTCATTCAGATCCTTCATCAGCAAAGCGGGCCAACTTCAATAATTCCACTCAAAAGCTCTCCTTACTTTCTGCACACAGCCCCCTGTCAATCAACTGAACGCTCCTCTCTCCTCAGCAGCTGTCCCCTGGATGCCCCTGGAGAATAGAAGATGGATGGACTATGCTAAGGTAACTAGGGCAGACATGTAATTCAAGGAGAGTTAAGTTTGACTGACATTCCCCTCCTGTGTTGAGGTTATTGAATAATTGTGATAGAAAGACTGCAATCACAAGTCTTCAGTACCCTGGAGGAAGTGGCTCAGCAGAGTTGGGTCTCCTGTTGTGGGAAGAAGCAAGATCCAGAATCCTTGCCTCTAGTTTGGTTATGAAGAATGAGCCTTCATGTCAGCAGCCTGATTTCTGCAATTGTTAAGATCTATACATGAACGATAACATGAGCTTTCACTGTCCCAGGCAGTCATGAATCCAAAGTAATTGAGTATTAGTACATCAGATGGTTACGGGAGCAAGAAAATAAGATTTCCTGGAAATAATCCCAGTCCTGTCTCTTTCTTGCTTTGGAGAATCTATCCATCTAAGACTCAGTTTTCTCATAGATACAATGGTAATAGTCATGTTCTGTCATATTAACAGAAGCTTTTAAAATCTGCTATGTAGAGTGACTGTCATAATGTCTGGTTCATGCATAATACTTATCTCTCCTCTTCTTCCTCCACTCCTCCCCTCCATTTTCATTCCTGTTCTTTTTTATACAGGATTTTCCTAGGTAGCCAAGGCTGACTTTATACTTAGGATAACCAACCTGTAGCCTCTGAACTTCTTGAATCACCCTTTCTTTTTAAATATCATCCTTGTTCTCCTCTTCTTCCTTCTCCACCTTCCCTTTCTCCTCATCAGCAGCATTTCTTAGAAAGATAAACAGGATAGTGGTTGTGTAGTATGCCCCTCTCTACACATGCTAACAATGGTTTTAAGTACCTTTCCCATCAAAAGTAGAAAGAAGAGACTCATTCTAGAGACCAGAGAAGTCCCCAGAGGTCCAGTCAGTTTCTTGTAGACGTTCCATGGCTGTATCACATGACTCAAACCAAAGATCCTGAAGGATTGTGGAAGTACAGTAGATATCCCCCCCCCTGCCTTTCTTTCCTTGAAGAGACTGAAATGTGAATTCATGGATGTTGAAAAATTGTGTGGCTTCCAAAAGTAGTCTGGACTACTGGGTAGTCATTGAGGTTGTAACCAATGAAGGCAGTTACATATACTGACCTCTGTCAGTTAAGAACCTTGGGATATGTTTTACCTCTGAGTCCCAGAGTCTCACTCTGAATCCATGGGCACACTACTGTAATTTCAGAGATGAGACTATAGTCTGGGTTAGTTTTTGGAAGAATTTGTGACACATTCCTCAAGATGCTTAGGGTTAAGAGAATAGTCTCATCTCAACCAAGAGCATGGCCTCACTGAGAGCAGCTATCTCTCTTTTCTTTCATCTCAAGTGATGCTGGGGTAGGGGTAGATTGAAGGAAAGACTGCATTAAGGATATCAGTTAAAGATGGAGCTGCTCCTAGGCACAAAGATGAAAGTCGTACAGGGTAGAGGGAAAGGCATTCAGAAGGGCAAATATAATCAGGAGAGTCAGGAAATCTCCGGACTAGAATTTAGAAAGAAGACTTTGGGAGTGAATAATGAGACAGAATAGTCCTTTGATAGTCAAGCTGATGTGTCATTGGAAACCAAGGTTATGCATGGAATTGCAAACTATTCGTCTTTGTTTCAGACAAGAAAATCTGCAATGCTGGTTTTGTTGGAAGGACAGAATACTATGAAAGAACACTTAAATGGAAGTGAAAGGTTTCATTCAAAGATGTTGCCCTGCTTATGTGCTATTGTGGGTCCTATAGAGCCCTAATCTTTATAGTCAAGTTATTGATTCTGGCAGGAAACCCAGTTGTTTCATGAGCAATTTGTAGCCCCTATGGCTGATGTTCTTATATTGTATTGAGGAGCTGCTGTTCCTCCTGTACTCACAATGTGTCTTATACAGAGAAATACATTTATTTTGTCATAAAATTTGGCACTTTTTGTCTGTGCAACCAAATGCAGCTAATGTTTTTTATCTTCCTTGGGGAAAATAAAACATACTATAGGGAAATCCAATTTTAGCCCCCCCAATTAATATGTGTTCCTCTGAAGACCAGTCTGTCTTTACAGAAAGTAGTCTCCTGCTTTACTATACACACATAGGTGTTCACTGAAGGCATTCAGGCACCCATGGGGAATTGAAAGTAACCACAACTTCACTTTTCAGGGACTTTAGAGATCTTTCCTCATTTGGAGAAGGTATGGGGATGAATTTTAAACACAAATCTGTGCTTACTAAGTTTGAAGCAAATTGGAATCTTGACCACAAGCAGTGAAGGTGGCTAATCTAATTTGAAGACTGTGTGCAGGTAAATAAGGGCATGTGAGCTTCTAGGACCTATGGTCTCGTGCTACAAAATCCCAAGGGAGAAGAATGAGGGATTTACCTTCAGGTCAGGACAAGTCTCCAAGAAATGCCAGCAGCTGTCTTCAGATTTATAATGATGTTACACTATCGGTCTGTAGACCTGTAACCCTTAAAAATTACTTAATGAAAATATAAATACACAATGACAGGTTCACAATAATATCAATAAAATTTATCTAAACTAATTGTTTGATCCACTATTATAGGCTAAAAACAAGTCCTTTTCTTTTCTCTGTATTTCTTCTGCTGTCTATGTTCCTGCTCCCAACCCCCACATGGATATGTGCATAAAATTTGACACATAAAATGATGTTTGAGCATAACATTATTATCACTATTTTAAATGAGGCTATAGGGATTTTAAGCAGTCAAATTACATGACCCGATAGCTAGTTAAAACATGAAAGGTGAACATTAGTCTACATTCAAAGTGTTTCATACCATTTCATCTTTAAGGGCATTGATTAGCTATGCCATACTAGCAGAGACATAAAGTAGTAGACTTCAAGGAAATTATGAGGTCAAGGTCACTTTCTAAAACGTCTTAGTGATTTAACAATGGTACTGTGTGATTAGTTGTTGCCAGCTACATCTTCAAAAGAAGAGACAACCCGGAGATGGCTCTCTGTGAAGAAGGACGATAATAAGACTGTACTATACTGCAAGTAACATGAGACTTTCCTCCTTGAGAGCGTTGTAATCTTGCTGTCAAACGCTGGCCCACTCATTGATCTGTGGCCTTGACATTATGAGGAAATTTGTGAGATAATTCTTCAAGTGTATGCTCCTACTAAATTAGAACCCCCCTCCTTTCTTTTTACAAGATCTTGATAAAAATTCCTATGGATTTTTAAACTTGCAGGTGTAGCTGTTGAATGCCTTAAATTGTAAATGATGTGTCTTGTTATAACAGTTCATAAGCCCACACAAACCCTCACAAAGATACTGTTAAAGCAGGAAAGAAAGTGTTTGTTGCCAGCCAGAAGCTGCATGGGGAACTTGCCCAAATCATGAAGCCACTGAGCTTTACAACCCTTTGTCTTTTATGTAAACAACAACAACAACAGCAACAACAACCACATCCTGGATCCTACTTGTCACACTCTAGTTATGAAAATACATATCTAGAGAAGCTAAACAGTAAGGTTAGTACATTTGGGGGCTTTTTACTTGGGGGCTTTCCTTGAACTATGGACTAGATCTTTGCTTCCATTTTTGCAGGTGGTAGAGCCTGTATGCTAGGTTTTGACGTCAGAATGATGCCTCTCCCTTGGTATCAGCTGTGCTAAGATCGGGGGTTTCTATGCACATGAGTCAAATCATGGACTTGCCATGGGGCAAGTGGTTATATCATTCCTTCAATATTAACAGTTTAACAGAATTTACCTTTTGTTTTACAGAGCAAATAATCAGTTGAGCAATCTCCATCCTATATTGAAAGATAAAAGCAAAAGGATTAAGGACCCAGCAGTGACTGTAAGTAGTTCACCAGGGGAACCTAGAGAACAAAGACTGGTACCAGTTGTCAGATTCTTGATGTCTCTTTTCTCTTCCCTTAAAAGAGATCTCCAATTACTCCTGACTGGTTGCCATAGAAGCATCACATTTTTCAGTGTCTTCACGAAGAAGAGGTCTAGTCCTCTGCACTAAGTCAGAGGTCCACTAAGGACTCCTGAGGTTACAGGCAGAAAACCAAACTTATTATATGGCCCAGGTCTATGTCTACTTGAGCTCCGAGTTTCTTAAAATTTTGTCTCTCAGAATTAGGGATGAAATCCCAGGTTCATCAGATCCCATGATGCCTGCCCCACTAACAGGAGAATAAGAATGGATATGTCTCACTCCACACGGGAAGCCCAGAATCTAGTTTTAGGTGGCCCCTGTCCTCTTCTCCATTATACATGAACACCTGTGGTATAGCATGCATGAGGATGCGAAGGTGTGGCATCTTTTCCAGTGTAGTCAATTCAGAAAGATGGCCACTTGGTTAAGCCTTTATTGAAAGTAAGGCAAGTGGACTCTGGAGCCTGGAAATATATCTGACTTCCATTCTTATAGTTGACCTGCTGTGTATCTGCATAGGGAGAACCAGCTAGGGGGTCTCTTAGTGACGTTTAACAGATACCCTTTTTTTGGTGGCCTCCCAAAGCTTATTTTTGTTCTATTTACAATTGTTAAGATTACAAGTGGAGTTTATTGTTTGATTGATTCTAATCCCAACATAATATGAAGGTTATGGGTCTTTCCCAAGGGAAGATAAGGAGGACAAATTAGTACAATCATGATCTTAGGGCCCATTTCAGTTTTATCTTTAGTTTTATCAGAGGACGTGGTAACTACCCTTTCAGTGTGCTCCTTTGTAGCCTCCTTCTGTTGGGTGTGGTAATCTACAGGGTGAACTGGAGACCTTCAATGCTGTAAGGGTGATGAGGACCACAAGATATAAACCTTTGGACACTGGTTCCTGGTTCTGGCTTGGGGTACTCTTTACCCACATAAGGTTGCCAGGCTGGAACTTATGGGTGAACCTAGACAGGGGACAGGGGACAGGGTCTGGGGAATGACATCCTGACTCATCAGATGAATAGTTTTCTGGGCTTGCTGCAGGAGCTGCAAAGACTTGGGGAAAGAGTGGTTAGTAACTTCGGCCTTATGAATGTCTCTTCATTTAGAAAGGAGAGAAGGAGATCTGCCAAACCAATTTCAAATGGGGGTGAAAATTTCCTGATATGGGGTGCACCTGGCCATATAAAGGGCATATGGTAGGAGGTTGGAACAATTTTCAACAGTCTCAAGGATATATTTAGTTCAAGTTTCCCTCAAGGTCCTATTCATCCTTTCTATCTTTCTTGATCTTTATGGACTGTTGCAACATTGTAGCCTCCAATCAATATCTAGCAGTTTTGCAAGATTTTGTTAAATGTTGGTCATGAAGACCCTGTCACTGACAGACCACATCCAGACAGGTAATCCAAACCTAGGGATCAACTCTTGGAGAAACTTCTTGGTGACTATTGAAGTTGTCTCTGTTTAGGTAGATAGACTTTCACATATCTAAAGGTGTCTATGAAAACTAACAAATACTTTTATAAAATAATCATAGGTTTTATCCTGTAAAATCCATTTCCCAATGTCCTCATCTGTGAATTCCTTCCAGGGTTTTTGTTCCTCTGCACAATTGGTACATTTGAACACATCTTTCATGTGCTTGTCTAGTTAAGGGATATAAGATCAGGGCCTGAGTAACTGAAAAGTTTTGGATGCACCTAGATGGGTGACTTGGTAGAATTTGGTGACCATTTGTCTTCTGATGGCAGTAGGAAATATATGTATCCCCTCTGGCAAGAACTCCCATATAGTTGCATCCTGATTATTATCTTCGTTTTTGTTCTGCTTGATTTTTTCCTGTGTGTAGTTTGGATGCTGGAGCAATTCAGATTTGAGTGTGACAACCACAGTCTGAAGAGTCTCCATTGTCTAGGGCAGGGTCTGCGTGTGTGTGTGTGTGTGTGTGTGTGTGTGTGTGTGTGTGTGTGTGTCTGGTGCCTGTTTCCTTAGACCTCTAGAGAATCTCCTTTTTGATGTCCTTTGTAATAAGCAATGGCTGTCTCCTTTGGTAGCCATATGGCCTCTAACAGGGCCAGTGTTTCTTCTTTGGTTTTGTTTTCCTTTCTGGATGAAGTAGGGAACATCTCTTTTTAATAGAAGGCCCCATGGACATGGCACATAGCAAATGCATACTGACCTTCTGTGTACACAACAATGGCTTTGTTTTTGCTTGAGCAAAGTACCTGACTGAACACCAGAAGCTCAGGGTTTTTTTGTTTTTTTTTTTTCTTTTGCATTAAAATTCTTTGTCTGAGAGATTCAGCCCAAACTGGGCCTAATCGCAAACCCTGGCATGGCTGATTTTATCTTGAACAAAACTTTTCCAATTATTGTATAGTACCTCTTCTTCTTCTTGTAATGGGACATCTGTTGGGTCAGGTAAGATGGATTGGACCACATCAGTCACTTCTAGGCAATCATGGAGGAGTTCCATTGGGTTTATCTTCTGCTTGGTAGGGTAGCTAAGCTGATGAATGAAGTTTTACAGAATGAGATATAGGGGTGATCTAAAAGCACTTAATAATTGTGTTGCATAATATGGGGTGGTTAGGAATAATTCTTGGTCCAAGTTGAGTTTGTCAGCTTCTTTTATTAGCGTGGCTGTAGTGGAAACTGCTCTCAAAGTTACTGGTCAACAGGCAGAAAGAGGATCAGCTGGTATTCTGAAATTTGAACATCATTTTCAGGTGCTGAATTTTTCCAACAAGGTCACAAGAATCAGGTTGGAGGCTGAGTGAGAGTCAAAATATGGTAAATGTAGGCATAAATGTTTCTCAAACTACTTTAATAAGCATCCAACCTCCCTCTAGCCCACCACCCACCAGATGTAGTGGGAAAGTAAAGTTATTAGGACACAAGGGAAGTAGACCTGTTTAGAAATAGTTCTTTAGGAGCGAGTCCAATCTTTGTTGTCAGGATATTGTCAGTTCAGTCCAGCAGCAAACACCAAATACACATCAGCAGCTGTAGTCCAATCGTCTTATCAGACATTACACACAAACCAGCAAGGGCAGTTCTATCCAGAAGAAACCACAAGGTTTGCCTACCAACCCACGACCACCATGGAAGAAGTCAAGAAGTTTCAGGAACCTCCTGAGAAGCTCTTTGGCCATTTTCTCTCTATGGCATCACCACAAGTAGAGCTCAGCAATGCAACATAAGGCAAACTAATACATGCCTGTTGTTAGTGAAGAATAGCTAGGTGGAGCAAAACAAACCAGTTCTTGAGCTCCTACTGTCTGTGGGGTTATGTCTATATTCCTTCATCATGTATCCTTTCATGGTGTCTGCTATAGCAAAACATCCTTTCACCCATGCCTGTTTCTGAAAAACATCCTTTTATGTGTCTGCTTTAGCGAAAATTCCTTTCACTTGAGTGCCCCAACAAAACATCATTTGACTTTACTGACTTTCCAAAGAAACCAGAAGTTTCCACTTCAAGTAGATGGTGGCATCCCCAAAGGATATAGTAGTCCATGGTTTTTGTAATAAGTCTTTCCAAATTAGAAAATAAAGACAGTCTGGCATGAGCTAAAAAGGTGGTCACAATACCCTGTCCCAAGCTATCCATCTGAGAGATTGTCAAGGCAAAGGGAACAGTCTGTCCAGCTGTCCTTTGAACAGCCATGCTCAGAGACATTGCTGATCCAAATGCTTGTTAAGTCTGTGTTTGCTGCTTCTGTATCAACCAGGAATTTTTTTTGAAGGGTAGTATGATTTTTTTTATTGTTAGGAAGTCTTATTTTGGGGGGGTTTGTTATTGTTTGTTTGTTTGTTGAGACAAGGACTTGTATACTCAGTCTGACTTAAACCTCCCTATACTGCTTAGGATGCAGTTGAACTATTGGTCATCTGACTCCACCTCCCTAGTGCTCACTGGAATTACAGGTATGATCATCACACTGCTCAGTTTACACAGCCCTGGGGCGAGGGTGTATGATCAAACCTAGTGCTTTGCACATTTAAGGCAAGCACAGTATTGTTAACTAAATGACATGCCTAATCCCAAATTCTAAATCCCCCCCCCCAAAACACAGCAGAGAACAGTAATTCTGTAATTAAAATATTTTTCCTTACACGTAATTTTACCTTGGGCTCCTATGGCTCAATTCTCACCCAAATAGAGGGCAGGGCATCTTTCTTCTGTCTTCTAATTTGAATATTTACCCTTTGTGGTTATAATAAGCATGTTGGTCCTTTACTAGCCACTTCCTTTCCCAGTGTCTATCAGTCCATTTTCTGGACTATCTTTTACTAATCTCACTGAGTCTGCCACTACTGCTCAGGTCAATCTTTTGTTCTGATTTTCTTCTACAAGTCATGATTCTTGTAAACTTTTTAAGCAACCCCTAATTATCAGAAGCTAGTCATATCCTCAGAGTCTTCTAATTTTGGAGGTTTCTAATATCTGTGACAGACTATATAACAAAAGCAATATTGGTTGCTCTTTGGTTTTCTGTTGCATCTTGATCTATGGGGAATGGATATCCAGTAAGCCTCAGTGAAGTGCTCCAGGAACCCAGCAGGCAATTTTGTAGACTCTTGTATAATCTCACTGACCTTCAACAAATTGGTGGGTTTTCTAGCATCTGCCTTCAATCCTCCCAACAAGACATAGAGAAAATTTTCCATAGTTTCCTTACCTTGGTCAGTTTTGGGGTCCCTGTCAGTTAGATAAAATGGAAGTCTATTCTATTTAGGCTTCATTGTCTTTAAGGGATCCTCCATCTGTCACAGGGGGTGACTTTTCTATTCTCAATCTAGATCCTATCCTCAACCATGAAGAGGGTGGCCAGGACCTGTTGGCAGTCATCCCAGATCAGCTGGTGAATGTAAAATGCTATATTGAGAGCCTAAGAAGAATTGGCGAATTTTCAGAGAATGGTGGGTTCTGAGTTTTCCAGTTATACAAATCATTGGTTTTAATGATAACATGGACCACGAAAGAAGTAGAGGGAAAATCCTTGGGCCTTGGGCCTGATGGAGGTGACTTCTTTAGAGAAAGAAGGGGTAGAGTACGTCAGGGTAATTCCTCCAATGGCCTCTCTAACTCCACATGTATGGAGGCTCAAAGAGCCTCGAGGTAGAAGAGTCTACATTCCATGCCCAGATACAGCTGGAAGAACTACTTTTCCTTCACCAGGCATGGCCTGAGGACATGCTGTGGCATTAAGGGTAGGGGAAGCCAATTTACTCCAGTGAGGCTGAGAGAACAAGCAGACATTTGCATTTCTCTGTGTGAACTTGCCAAAGAAAAACAATAAAGGCACCCATCAAGAGGGCCAGGTCTCAAGACAAGGAGTTTGGCCATACACCAGAGAAGGCCATTGTTCAATATTAGAAAACTGATCGGTATGACAGGGGTCTCTGGTCATCACACTCTAGATGTCAGTAACCCTTTGGGGGTTAGGAGATCCTTGTTTGGACCATTCAACTTCCAAAGAAGGCAAATCAATTTCAGAGATGATCTGGAGTTTTGAAGGAGAGAAAGGAACACTTTGAAGTGTTTTAACCTGCACTTCAATAGCATTTTGTGACTGCTCACTCTCATTTTAGATCTGTTTCCTCAACCAACAGAATGGACTGAAACACACAGAGACATGCAGACAAGCAAACAACCAAGAAAACCTGAGGTGGCCACAACACAGACTTAAACCAAGGTGTCTGATGACCTCTCATGTGGATCCTGGCCACCAGAATTAGGGTCTCGTTCAGCTTTTCCTAAGCATCCTTCCTATTCTAGAGGTGACAGATTCAAGTGACTTTCTGAAATTTCCTGATTTAAGGTAGAGGTGTCAGGAGCTTCTGGGTGTATAAGGACCAGAGGCAGGAGAAATTGGATCATGGAACATCCTCTAGGAACTCTCCATTTTCCATGTTCTCACCCCAGAGGGCATCTGACAACTCCAGTATCCTGGAGTGTCATTCTCTGGGGATCTTGCTGCAACCTCCAGAATGGTGTGAAGTAAGTCCACCAGAGACATCTACATGAACATTTACAGAGCCCAAAATAATATTTTTATTGTCACGCATTGGCTGTATGGAGAATATGCCCAAATCATGTAGCAGTAAGGATTATAGCCTTTTTCCTTTTGCACACACACACACACACACACACACACACACACACACACACACACACAAATTCACATCCTTGTTGTCACAGTCCAGTTAGCAAGAAGCAGCTCTACAGAAGCCAAAAGGCAAGGTCTAGATATGTAGGGACATTCCTGAAACTATGGACTGGGCCTTTGTTCCCATTTCGTCAGCTGTTGAAGCCTATATGCTAAGGTCAAAGGGATGACTCTAACACGCCATTAAATGTGTTAAGTTCTGAGGGTCTTTAAAAAACAGCCCAGGAAACATCATGTTAGGCAACTTCTGTGCTGTGACTCACAGTGATTTACTTTGTTTATAGAAGGATATGGCATTTAGGAAAATGATGATATTATTGACAACTGACTCAAACACTGTATTGGGTACACGGCATTCATCATTTAGCTTAATTCTTATAATAACTGAAAGAGGGCCAATCATTATTTGTATTTTATTGAGGAAGAATAGAAGCTCACAGAAATCAATGACAACCTCCAAGTGATTTGTGTGATACGTCATAAGCCTGGGATTCAAACCCAAGTAGTGCATTTTACTGCCTCTCTAGTGACAATAACATAATATTTCAGAAATTTCCATAGAGCCTTGTACCTCAGCTCTGTGAGCTTTACAGTATTAAAGAGCAGCCTTATTGCACACTGTTGCGTCCCTATTGCTTACTGGCAGAAGGTAGCTTATTACAAAATATTTAAAATATATATGGGTGAATTAACAAATAAATTGAGTCCAGTAATTAAACAGTGTCAATAATAATTTTACGAAAGAACTTTAATTGAGTCCTATCATAATATATGGATGTAGACACAGCATTACCTTTCAAATACTCTACCCCCATCCCCCAGAAAACAAAGCTCCACTTAGATCAAATTAAAAGGCTAGCAAACACAAATCAAGAGTACAACTCGCCTTTATGCTTCAAAACTGTCAGTTTCATATGCTAAAAATAAGGCAGGAAAAGTCATGTACATTAAAGGAAACTAAATAGACATGCCAATACAAGGCATCATGTAATCCTAGATTGGATCCTGAATAGGATTGTTGAACATAGATATGGCTATAAAAGTGATTGCTAGAACCATTGGGAATACCTGCATGGGGACTGCTTGATATTAAATTAGAGAATTATGCTGAGGTTAAATCATCAATCCAAGTGAGGGTGACCATCTTATTTGTGCTGTACTAAAGAAAGCCTCTATTCTTGAGTGATGCATGCTGAAAAGTATCAGGTTCACACATCATTTGTATGCAGAGTTCCTTCTTAAAAGACCGGGAGAAAAAGCAGAGAGCAAAATAAATTGGATATGGTACAAGGTTAACTTATGAATCAAGATCAAATAAACATGTGTCCATTACATTATTCTTTCAATTTCTCTGTAAGTTTGGAATTTCAAAATCAAAATCAATGGGGAAAATGAGTTTGTATTGATTCAATGTTATTTTGATACGTACCTTCCTTTAATTTTTTTTTTTTTTTTTCAGAAAAGACACAGGGCAGCATGAGATGGGAAGAAGACACAGGCAGGAGAGTATAAAAGCAAAATGGGCTTGAAAATTAAAGGCTCGCCAACAGCCTCCATTAGGTACAGGTATTTTCCCATGACACTTACATGCATTTCATGGGGGCAAAAGGAAGAAGATACTGCAATTTATAGGGTTTAAGTGTTAACTTTCGTGTGGTATGTCTTCTCTGTTTTGGCTGCTACAGTGAGGAGTTGACCACAGAGCCACAGAATGACTGACACCCATTGCTTAGAAGCAACCATCACAATCAGTCCCCTTCTCTACCCAGAAATGTCTTGAAAGTTCTCAGTACTTTCCCACTAGTTCTTCTGTTAAGGAATTGGTCTTAGCACCGCCTAATCCACTTCACTCTCATATTTAGCCGCAGGTGATTAGAAAGAGGAAGGGCTAAAGACACAGGCCACTGGGTTTTGCCACATAGACATGAAGGCTTGAATTCAGATCTCCAGAACTCATAAATAAAAATCAAGAAAAAAGTCCCAGCATGATAGCATATGTCTGGGACCCCAACATTCCTATAGCTGGGCAGGACATGGAGACAAGAGTAGTCTCTGAAGTTTGCACACCAGTTTGCCTGGTACTTACAGCTGTAAAATCAAAACAATCTGTGTCTTAAACAACATGGAAGTCTAAGAAAGGCACTCGAGTTTGTCCTCTGTCCTTCAAATACCACCTCCATGACTGCACTCCCTTGAAAACACACACCACACACACACACACACACACACACACACACACACACACACACGCACAGGATTAGACATATGAAATCTGAAACATTAAAAAAATGAGGTTGTATTGAAAACAGAAAGCACACGTTGAACCAGAGTACACACCATCAGATGCAAGCTTAGGGCTTGTAGAGCTGAAAAGAATTTGCAAAGTCAAGTGGTTTGTGAAGAAAGTTCTGGAACAGATGTGCGAAGAAAAGTGGAGGTGAGATATGGTATGTATCTAGAATTAAAGGCAGCATAGAGCTGTTTCATCGACCATCCTTGCCAGCTTCACACATTTCCCAGTAGTCAGGCATCCCTGGGAGAATCCTCACTTCCTCTGCTATTTAAATTAGTTGGGTCATTTCCATTTCTTAAGCTTGTTCTTCATTTCTCTGCTAGCTGTGACCTCCCTCTCTTCCCTTAGCCTGAATCTTATAATCCAACCCACCTCCTCTTCCAGGATACCAGCTCTTGAATTTCCAATCCTACTCTGATTCAAGTGGTTGTTATGAATCTGATTCCATTAACTCGCCTCTGATTACTGGGTCCAGTCCAATAGATAACAGCCCTAATAGAACCAAATCTCAAGTCACACACTAGAAACCTCTGGGCATTAACTTAGCAGTCGCTTCTACACCCAAGAACTCATACAAACACCCCTTGCTCTTGAAAACTTCTGTACCATGTCTACACCTGAGGTACTGTGAATGGTGGTTGAATTATTTGTTTATTGAATGGACTAATGGGGTTGTTGTATTTCTGACATACTGTTTGTCTTGTGGATTCTGAGAGCCACAAACAGGATTTTGTTTTCACATTTTTATTTTTCAAGTAATATATGTTTATAATACAATTGGAGGGACAGAATGGAGGGTGGGGGAGGTAAAGCGACTCTAAGGCCCATAAACAAGTGCTATTAGTCTTTTGGGCTCCTTGCCTTTCCAACTAGAGTTGGAAAAACACTAGTCAGATTATGCACCATAGGTGAACTACATCACTCATTTTTATGTATTAAAAGTCTTCTCATTGAATTTTTAAATGTTCTTCTAAAATATTGTCTTAATATCTGTATAATATAAAGTATCATATTTGTAAAAATGTATGAATAAATAAAACAGTTATTGATGTCATTTAGATTTTACTTGTGACTTCCACTGTTCTGTAATATAAATAACCATGGGGTGAAAATCTGTGTGTGTGTTTTAGATTCCTGATGCAAACTGACATATTTAGTTTTACAAATGCCATTTTGTGCTACCTTTATGGGCAAGGAAGGTCCCCTCTTGTGTTGCTACCATTGTTATTTCAGTGTTGAGAAATTCAATCATTGAAAACCTAGAAGTTCTTATTGGTGTGTAGAGAGACTGGTAAGGTTATGCTTTTCACCTATGGTTAGATTTGAAGCAGGTAATTAAATGAGCACTGGGTTTATTTTATTGGATGATGGTCACTTGTGGATTTCTACATGGAGTCATGTCTTCAGCTAGCCAGGGACTTTAAATTCCAAATTAAATTCCACTCCTCAATGTAAGGCAAATCAAGTGCTATACATGGAGTGTTAATATCTCAGAATTTGTCCAAGTCTGTTAATCTCAGATCCAAGCTTGAGTAGTTCAGTAACTAAATGGGGGTGGGGAGCATACAAATGATAATCATAACTGAAGAGGAAAATAATTAGAATGTCTTTTATAATGTCTGCTGGCTGATCATATCTGTTTTCAATTAGACACTTTTAGAACATGGTAGATTTCAGATTTGACAGGTGAAGAACTTTAATAGCTTGTAGCTTAAAAGATAGAAACTATTTCTTAGAGCAGTTGGAATAATTCTAATGATAAGAGAGGCTTTAGCCTGCAAAGATTGGGTTCTGTCTCTGCCTTGATGATGTCTAGAAATGGGAATTCAGAAGCACCAACCACTGCTAAGCTATAGAGCACAGCTATCTTATAACTTGCATCCATTAAGTCCCTCTGTATCTGGCCAGCTCCTAGCCTGCTGGATACTTTCCTTCCAAGGGCTAATTCGGAACATATTCTCAGTAGAGGGAATAAAGACAAGAGAGATGTCTAATGACTCCTTAAAGATTTCTTTGCATAGAAGTTTTGATTCTTTTGAAATTGTGAGAATTCCATTATTCGACCAACCCTTACTTCTCCATGAGGGATAGTCTCAAAATTTAAGTCATTCTTGACCTTTTGATTTTTATATCATAATGTTTATCACAAGACATTATCCCCTTTCTGGTAATTGTTAATACTAGAAATCACTTTATATATTTGTGATTTTCCCTTCTCCTCCAACTCAATGATATGCCAGAGGCAGAAAAATCAATTGTTGAGTGTTTATAGAAAAGCTCATTTTAAGTGATAGCAGACACTACCTTTAATTACAAAAGGAATTTATATTCTGAACTCTTCATTTCCTGGTGTATTGTGTTTTATTGGTGTCTGTACTCTTGCTGTTTGTATGTATGATTAATGTAAGGGGGATACTGTATGATTATACACGGGGACACATCTGTTTTTCACTTGAATCTAAACAGATTTACAACTTGAGACATGTTGTAGTTGGACTATTTATGCTGCTAAGTAGGTAGGTACTACAAATCAGGGGTTCCTGATAGGTGCCCAGCAGAAGGAAAAGCTGGTTGAAGACAGCTGCCGCACACCATGGCAAAAGAGATGTATTCATTGGTGGAGTAGGGCTTGAGTTTGGCATCAGAGAAGCTGGTGCGCATTCTTGGCTGTGCCATTCACCAGGTCTATACCATTTAGTAACTAATTTAAGTTTCCTGAGATGCAACTTTCTCATCCACAAAACAAAAAGGGCATTTGTCTTTTCAGATTATTTGGTTTCAAGTAAAAGGCATTGACAATCAAATATGAGCCCAACGGTTTTCTAAGTGCTCTGCCTTGTCAGAAAGTTTTAATAAATGCTAACTATATGATTTTTACTATTATAGTTTAATGGTTATTGTGAGTTTGGCACATAATATTAACACTGACAGTTCATTGTATCTGATAAGGAAGGGAAAAAAACCTTACGTTTTTCTAAATGATGGTTCAAAGACTGAATCACCCATCAAAATATTAATAGAAAGGAAGGAGTGTGGTAGGAATAAGGTTACAGTGACATCCAGGGGCTATAGAAAACCTCTGTGTCCCATGAAAACCCGGAGTCAAATTCTCCTAGTAATTATCAAGCATTGGATGTTTTCAAACAAGAGACTGCTATAGTCAAATCTGTGGTTTAGATAGGTAGTTCTAGCATTTATTGAAATGTAAATGCCAAAGTGAATAATAACTGTGAAGCTACCATATGGTCCAAGGGAAAGATGATGATGGTTTAAATGGTGCACTGGAGGTGGGGTGGGGGAGGAAACAAATGGGGAGAAAGGGGCAGTAGATTTCTGCCAGCAGGGAAGGCATCCAAGCCCAGCCCCAACTGCCAGCCTGCAGAGAGAGTGGCTGCAGTAAATACTGGGAAAATGCCAATATACTCTAGCTTGAGAAGTAAATTCACCTCCATCTTGCTGAATTCTCATTTAAAATGACATTTATTGAACAACACTAAGTGATATACTAATATTAGAAACATTTTGTGCAGCAAAACCTTAAGTAAATTAGCATATAATGTCTGGATCTTTCTTCTGTTAATAAAATGTTTGGCTGGACCGTGGTAGTGCACACCTTTAATCTCAGCACTCTGGAGGCAGAGGCAGGCAGAACTTTGAGAGTAATTTGCAGGACAGCCAAGGCTATTCAGAAACCCTGCCTTGAAAAACAAACAAACAAACATGTATAATTCAACTTTGTCTTAGCAGCTCAATTTTGGATTTATTATACAAAAGCAGACATCTAAAATAGTTAAATGAGTGAGAATAAGAATATTGTAATAAGTACATCTAATGAACTTTAATTAGTGGGTCTGGAAATTTAAATTTCACCTTAACTTCAGCATTCAAAACTTTTATTCTTATTTTTTGTTTACATATTTAAAATTGAAAGAACAAAAACTTCAAAACCTCAATTTCCATTCCTCCAAAGCCAGGTGGCCCCAAGGTCTGTCTCATTTACTCAGTATTTGCTTATTGCTATACTGGAACATGGAAATCTGTCACAGAGAAGCATTAAAAGGACACCATTCCTTAAAAAGGGTGAGACTCAGAGGAAACTGAGGAGAGGAAGGCTGTCTGGAAAGCTCGTGAGACCAAGAACCTCACTGTGGGTGAGATAAAACCTGAGCCAGAGAAGGAAAGGGAAGGAGGAGGAGGAGGAGGAGGAGGAGGAGGAGGAGGAGGAGGAGGAGGAAAAGGAAGGAGGAGAAGGAGAAGAAGGAGGAGGAGGAGGAGGAGAAGAAGGAGGAAGAAGAAGAAGAAGAAGAAGAAGAAGAAGAAGAAGAAGAAGAAGAAGAAGAAGAAGAAGAAGAAGAAGAAGAAGAAGAAGAAGAAGAAGAAGAAGAAGAAGACGGCAGCAGTGGCTAGATCGTTACTCACAGCTTCCTTACGGCAATATTACATCACTTCTGCCAGTTCTATCCAGGAAGTTTTTATTGAAATGAATATAACTTGAAAAGAAAATGTAATTGGGAATTGAAATCTATTGGCAGACAATGTCTGCTGAATATGACACATTCTAATAAGCTGAGCTATGCTCAATAGATTATGCAGATAATTGGTCTATAGATCACAGCCTTGATGTGGGTACCATAGCTCCAGTATGACCCCAAAGATTCATCTGCTGAAAGTCTGGATCTCAGTGAAGTGGTGAGACCATTAAATGATTTGGCCACAGAAAGGTCACACTTGGAAAGGTCACAGGACTCTTAATTCAGAAGAGACGAGGCTATATAAAAGAGTGAGTAGGACCTCTTCACCCACTGTACTTTCTGTCTTGCCATGTGATCTTCCTGTACTCATCCTTGCTATGTGTTACCATCCACTGTGCTGTCACATATCCAGAAGGCTTGGGCCAGAGGCAGAACATAGTAGGACTGCCTAATAGTGGATTCTCAGCCTTAAAAGCCATATGATAAATAAACCTCTTTTTGTTATAAAGTAGAAAGTCCAAGTGGTTTCATTTGTTATGATGATACAAAATGTCTAGGACTTACAGAAACCACAAAGGAAAACAATAAAATATTGTTGTTAGTCCTTGAGGAAGCAACTCTAGGAGATAGGCTAGCTCTGAGGTGAGCAATTTTACTTTGATTTTCAAGAAAAAAAAACCCAATGTGTGTATTTTATAAATGATATGCTTGTATCTTATAACAGATAAATTAGGAAACCTAATGATGGTCTGGATGGAAATCCATATACAAATGATTAAGCAGTATGATTTTGTGTCCAAGGAGAGATCAGTTCCAAATAGAAACCAGACTTTAAAGCCACATCAGCTAGTTTTCTCTATTGATTTTTGCTAGGGAGTGGTTCAAGAATGTGCCACAAGTAAATTAAGACAGCATTTGAGAAGATAGAACCAGGAACCCTCTTGGTATTATTTGCACTCAGGGGATGAGGGAATAAAGATTTGATGAAAAACCCTGTGTTGTTTTGTATAAGAATGTAGAGAATAGTTTTCCTGGATACTCCCTATAAAGTTTTATCCTCTGAGAGACAGAGAAAAACTTGCTTTTTTTCCTATTAACACTCTGGGCTTGGTAGGCACAGCCAAGGACTAGATGAGAGGATGTTGTCCAGCATTTTCAGGTCCTGATCTTCCACTGTTCAACATACAAAGACAAGTCCAGTAGAGGGCGTGGCCATGTATAGTTCTACTCCCTGACAAGACCACTCAGAAGTGTTTTCATTTTTCCTTTGAATCCCCTGAAGAACCATAGATACATCCTTGCCACAGGATGGCCTGGTGGGGACTTGTCAGTACACTGGTACAATGATGATCGGCAGGTGTCCTGGGTTGACATGTGACTCTTGGGCATAACTTGCATATTTTGAGAGCAAGGAAAATGTGTATCGAGAACCAAATCATGGTCCTATAATGGTTCTTCTCTTCAAAGTGATGCTTTAGAGTTGCAAGAATCAAGAGAGAACAGATGCTTACAGGATGCTTTGTTGAGTGATTTCAATTTTACTTCAGATTCCCCATAGTAAAATTGTTTACATTTATAGAAATGTATGATTTACCTACACGTCATGCTGTCTTCTCCCATCAGACTCACTTAGTCTTTGCAGACTTGATAAGAACAAAAGAAGGAAGAGGAAGCAGAAATACAGACTAGGTATCTGATCCTCACTGTATGGATCACACCCCGTCTTGAGATTTTTTCCATCTGTACAATGAGAGGTTAGAGTAAGTCACTACAAAAATGTTCAGTACCCACTTTGTTTCTTGTTTCTCTTTGGCCTGTATTTTAATTGGCCTTCCTTTCTCTCCTACCTCTATTTTCTAAGTCCGAGTCTTGGATTACCCAATCAGAAACTTGAACGGGTCCATTAAGCGGTCAAGAGAAATGTCTTAAAGGCATTAGCCATGGCAGGTAATGAAAGCATAGGGACAAGCACTAACAGATCACTCACTGCTTAGTAATCCCCCTCATCTGATCAATTTGGTCTAGATATTATATGGCAAAGCCAAGACAAACACAACTTGTGAGTTTCATATTATAAGTCATCTAAGTCGTGTCATCTGACTCTGTTCTGCCTGGACATGTCATTGCTTTGTCCAGTGTACCTGTGCTGTGGATGCTACCTACCCATTATTCATTAGTATGTGTGTCTTGTTAACAGATTAAATTTCACATTATAAACATTCCCCTCTGCAAAAACAAACAAACAAACAAACAAACAATCCCAAAACAAAAACAAAAAAAACATTATTTTACTTTAATAGGTGATAAAGCACAATGATGATTTGGATATGACGAACAATATCTGAAGTGCTTTCTCTAAGTCACAAGGTGAACACATTTCATTATATTTTTGAAACAAAAACTCATATTTCACTCTTGTATATTATTATGCTTGCTCTATCTTATTATTAGTTAATGTAGTGACCACTCAGTGTGGCTGGTTTATACATGCAACTTTACACTAGGAATGTATGTGTACATATTTTTTAAAAGCATACATTTGATTCTGTACTGTTAAAATGCATCATTCCCCACAGATAAGTAGGAACAACTGTATTTCATTCTCTCTCTTTTTTTTTCTATCTCATTTTTTCCCCAAAACATAGCAGGCCCTCTTCTATGAGGCTTATCTCTGTTGCTTTAAAAAAAAAAAAAACAAAAACAAAAAAACCTTTTTTCTTTTGAAACTTGTAGTACAGAGTTTCTCCCAGATAGCTGTGAATTTAGAGTTTAATGACTTTGCAAATGAAATCAAGGGCATTTAAGGCCTCCAGTACCAAGCATGAATCTGTGTTGAGGTCACAGGAGTACCAGCCCACCTGCCTAGGTCTTCTTGTTCTGCCCTACATTTTCAGAAGGCTCAGGGCTTTTTCTTTTTACATGTTCTTTTACTGAACAGATTTATGGAGTATGGTGTGATCCTTTAGTACATGCGTATACTGGGTAATTATTAAATGTGCATAGTTAGCATTACCACCTCTGTAGACATTTTTCAATTTGGATTATTATGTTATATTAGCTATTGTCTTATTTTTGTGAGCAAAGTTAACAAGAAGCAGTTTAAGAGAGGGAGGGATTATCTGGGGTTATATATTTGATGGAATACAGCTTATCACACAGTGGGGGTCATGTTAGCAGCTGTATGAAGCGGCCGGACACACAGTATCCACAGTCAAGAAGTTGAGAAGTGAGTGCTGGTGCCTAGCTCTCTTTCTCCTTGTTACTCCGTCCAGGAAACCAGCCCATGGGTTATGGACAATTATATTTAAGATGGGTCATACCTCTTCAGTTAAACCTTTCTGGAAACACTGTCATAGACACACAGATACTTTAACCAGAAGGCCAAGGAGAGATCCATCATCACACTAAATCCAGACATGACAAGAAAGATTAGCTGTCACATATGTAATAACCAAATATAGTTAGAAGTAATGAGACCTGGGCTGCCTTTGAAAAGCACTATGGGCCTACTTCCGGATGGAGACGTCCTGAAAATTTTCAGACTTTGGGGAATCCATCTGGTCTCCTAGGCACTTGCAGAGCTCTGCAGTAGCTCAGTTCATTAGACATCAATGTGGTTCACTTTTTCAGATTCTCAGAAGAAAGGAATTTGCTCACACTTAGAAATGCCTCTTGCTGTTAGAAGTTTCCAGAACAGAGGAAGAGAGAGGGTAGGCTAGATGGAGAGAAGTTTAACAGCAGAACAGATTGGCCAGGCTTTTAAAATCTTTCTGAGCTTCATTTGAGTGATTTAGACATGAGAGAGTGACTACGCTGCATTCCAATATGCGTTTTTCACCCTCCTGTCTAGAGAAGAGTCTCTCCCCTTCCTTCAGCCCCTTCTGACAATTTGTAGCTGGCACTGAGCGCTTGGAATGTGGCGTTTTGATTTGGACGATGACAAGATATTTCTTGAAACTGATTTACTTTATGCCAAATACAAAATTGGATTTGCAATGGTTGGAGCAGATGGAAAAGCCATGGGGAAAAAAATAAAGCCAGAGCAGCCTCTTCATAGGCCTGGGGGCTGTGAAATCCGGCTGCTTTCAAATGGGGATGGGATGGAATCCTGGGGCTCTAACTCAGGAGAAAATGACCAAAAAAAAAAAAAATGTTAAATGCAAGGTAGCACATTAGCAAGGTGATGGACAGAGGCTCAACATCCCCATCACCACCACCATTGCCTGTTTCTACATTCCTCAGTAAATATCCCAAGTATCTTTGCAAATACACCCAGGATATTTCCCCTCAATTGATTCTCCATCTTTTCTTCCTCCCAGGACTCAACATTCCCCTAATTATATGGTTAAACATTTATTTTCTCTCACAAAACCTTAAATGGGGAGTGCTGACACAAGTTCTTAATGCCAGTATTCAGGAGGCCCAAATGGGGTGGAGATTTTGAAACCATCCTAATCTACTTAGTGAAATTTCAAGCCAGCAAATGCTACACAGTGAGACTTTATGAGCACAAAGGCTTATTCCCCTGCTCTCCTGCTTGTCTCTTCCTCATGGTTGTCTTCCTCTTTGCCTCTTCCTTTTGCTATCATCTTCTCTTTGCCCCACCTACCTACCTCTAAGTTCCCTTCTCTCCTTCTACCTCTTGCTCAAGTGTCTAGGATTTCCTGCCAGCTGACTGCTCTACTGCTAACAAGGAACAAATGAATGCTGGTGATGAAAATAGAGAAGGGAGTTCTCATTCCACTCTGCCTGCCTTTGAGTCCATTTGGTGATTGAAGGCAGGGTCATGAGAACAGATCTGTAGGCCTGGAGGTATCTACAGTAGATCAGGTCAAGACCTAGGTATGAACAGTTCAACAGAGTCCCCTGTGTGTTTCAATATTAAACTCCCACCAGAACACCTTCCCTAATGCCACCTACATATCTGTACTTATATCCTGCAGACTACCTTATACATTTTTGCTTATACACAGATATATCATACCTGCACAATGTAATTCACATATACATTAAAAACACACTCACATAAATTATGTGTTAGTTCCCCTATACATAGAGTGACTTCTTTGGCCTACAGAAATAATTTTATATTATATATTTCAAAGTATATATTTTCCCACCTTTACCCATTAAATACACACTCATTTCAAATATATGTTCTCTGTTGTTGCTTAAAACAAAGCTGCAAATGTTCCTTCTCCTTAGTAACATGTGCACTCAACAGTTCTGCTATATCACTTTTCTGATAAGCTACACAACAACTTATCTCACCTTCTACCTCAGAAAGATGTGTGTTGTTCCTCTGAGACCCCAGAAGTTTAGAGAGGTTAATTAAAAGACACCTAGAATGAAGAGAATAAATTCCTTTGGGGTTCTTAATAACCCACTTGGTGGAAAGTTGAATATATCTCAATGTCAATTTCTTTATGCTAGCAAAGTGTTGAACCAGTATAAAAGGTGTCATGTGCACAGGATGCATACAATGCAGTTCAGTTCTACAAATGTTGAGAATGTGCTATGTAAAAGTACTGTGAGCTTAGTCACATACTGAAAGAGCCAGAGTTGGGGGCCAATCTGGGGCCAGTGGGAAAATTCCCACCACAAACCTCCGAGTACAAGGACTCCTCCCTTCCAGAAAGAAAAAAAGCTGGAACTTGTGGCTTCTAACTGATCTCCCCTTGGGAAAGTCTTGAACAGCACATTGAGTCTAATCTGAAAGTTTCACTCCACCAAATGCACATAGTAACCTGCCTAGTTACCATTGTACAAATTCTGCCCCAATTGTTTGCGAGGTACATGTACTCTAACTCTCTGTTAGAGTCTGCTCAACGTCATCTCCCGGTGAAGTGGAGGACCCCAACATGTAGGAAATAAACTCCTCTTGTTTTTACATTGATCACTGCCTCTGTGGGTCTCATTCAAGAGGTCCTGGAAGAGGTTCAACTCAGACATCACAATACCAGTCAAAGCTCACAGGTGAAGCTCTAACTCCCTAGTCCATTTGTTAACTGGGATATATAAGGAGGAATAGTCTCAGTGAGCTCGTCTGGTTGTGCCTGGTTCCTGTAAAAAGAGAAAGAAACACGAGAAATGTCTCCCTCTTTGCATTTGCTTAAGGAAAATCAGTCTGATCAGGAAGGTAACCACATACAACCTAAGAAGAGATGTCTTTCAAGCAACCATCCTCTGGGTACCTTGATCTTGGAATTTAGCCCCTAGAACCTTGTGAAACCCCGTTTCTGTGTATGTGTGTAGTATTGGAGTTTGAGCCCAAAGCCTCACACATTTTAGACAATCACCCTACCATTGAGTCATAACCTCAGCCCATTTTGTGGTTTTTGGCTTTGAACTCTGTCCTACCTAGTTCAGGTTACTATTGCTATGAAGAGACACCATGACCATGACAACTCTTGTAAAGGAAAACATTTCATTGGAGCTAGCTTATAGTTCAGAGGTCCATTTTCATTATGGTGGGAACCGTGGCAGTACATGGTGCTGAAGAGGTAGCTGAGAGTTCTACATCCAGACCTGAAGGCAACAGTGAGAGAACTGTTACACTGGGTGTGGCTCGAGCATCTGAGACCTCAAAACAATCCAACAACACCACACCTACTCCGACAAGGCCACACCTCCTAATATTGACATTTCCTGTGGACATATGGGGCTTTTTGTTCAAACACACCAATTCACTATATGTTCCAATTTAATGTGAACCTTTGATCCACACACTTCCACCTCTCCAGTGCTTGGATAACAGGCTACAACAACCAAATGATTGCTTTCAGTTTATTTTAGTCTTTATTTTAGGCAGAAGTGTAAGCAGACTGAGACATTAAGGTACACTATTCTAATAAGAGGACAGACATCAAACTAATGAAATCTTCTCCTCATGTAGTTTAAGTGCTACAGTGTATTGGGCTGGGGACAAGCAACCCTGTTGTCCTGTTATTCCCACCAAAGGATTATAGTGACTTGGCTTTTCTGAGAAACTGATTTCTGGATCCTTCACTCTGGTTTGATCTTCATTTCTGTGCACCAACCATTCTGTGTAGCTTTTTTTCCTGTATTGAGAACACCCCAAATGCTTTCTGTTGCTCAGCTAGGTGAAGGTAATAAAATCATAAAATAATTCTGGTCACCCCCATAAGATATATAAACACTGATGAATTCATTCTTACTGACTTAGCATGCACATCAATAAACCCTTCCTCCCGTCCACCTTACAACTTGCTTTCTCTGGAACTTCATAATGTTCCCCTGCAGATGATTTAGATAATACCGCTAAGACAAATTGAAAATATTTCATTGATAACTGACTCCAGACTGAGTGAATATCTCTGTCAAGGATATTTAGACCAAGGTGACAATCAACCTGTGCACATGATGATGCTCTGTTCTGAAGGTCATTCTGTTCTCTAGCCTGCTCACCCTTGGTTTGCATTCTCACTGAGAGGGTGTATGTGCAGGCTGGTTTTGTGTTCTCATCGTTAGGGCTTTTGGGTTTTCCACACAGTAGTAACAGAAGAAAGCCACTGTGAATCCTAAGCAGGTCTTTGCCTCTTCTTGGAATTGTGGTTTTGATCATGCTGACTTTGAGCTCAGGATGAACAAGAATGAATTGTATTGGGCAGTCCTTTTCAAACAGAACTTGCCAGCTGGAGGTCTATTGGGATAAGCAGAAAGGCTTTGTTTGGTCTACATATTCTTTTATTTTTTTTAATTAGAATGTGTTACCAAAATACCAGTGATAGACATTTTAGATTTAAAAACTCCTAACTTCTGTTATGTATTGTCTACTGAAAGTTTGGGAAATGTGCATGAAGGCTCTGCCTACTTGTGATACAATGTAACACCAGCTTCCTAATTTTGAGTAAAGCATATACTCTCCAGGTTCTCATATCACACACTCCCTCAGTCACTTACTGTATTAGTTGGACCCTGTAGCCCATTGAGTTTGTGAGCCCTGTGACAGAATGTGGCATTAGGGAGAAATGAGTCTGTATAATGTTAAGCCACTGAGATGTTAAGATGTTATTTGTTATCACAGTGAGGTTAGCTTACCTGAAAAATGCACCTGAGTTTTTCTGTTGTCACTACTATAATATAGGTGACAAAATTTACATTTGAAGTTGACAAATACCAGGTTGGGTTAATCATGAGTCTCCAGAGAAACAAACCAATAGGAGAAAGTTTTTTCTGCATTTTTATTGGATATTTTTTATTTACATTTCAAATGTTATCCCCTTTCCAGGATTCCCATCTGTAAACCCCCTATCCCATCCCTCTGCCCCCTTTTCTATGAGGGTGTTCCCCCTCCACAACCACACACCCCTCCTACCTCCCTGCCCTGACATTCCCCTACACTGGAGTGTCCAGCCTTGGCAGGACCCAGGGCTTCTCCTAGGAGAAAGATTTTAAAGGCTTCACAGAAATGTGATCTTGGTGAATCTAAAATCTAATCTATGGGGAAGACCAGCAAGACAGAAAGTTTAGGTAAGAGTTGACACTGCAGAATTTTGTCTGGAGACTAGTGACTCAGGGATGATGTTGGTATTGTCACTTGGAAGAGTCACATCATTGATGCATTTAAGGTGTATGCCACGGGCTTGTGTTTTGTGTGCTGATCTCCAGCTCATGGTTACAGAGACCTTTGTCAGTGAGAACTGACTAGGTGATATAGGACACAGGAGAACCTTTGAAGGTGTACTCAATACTTCATACTTTGTGTGCTTCCTGGTCTACTACCATGTAGAAAGTCTTTATTAAAATGTTCCTGCTGCTGTGACCTCCACCATGGATTGAAATAGCCCTCAAGGCATGGACCAAAATAGGCTTTTCCTCCTGTAAGCTTTGTCTCTTGTGCATTTTAAAGTAACTTGCACATTTGATTCAATAAAAAATCTTTTCTTTGAACTTAAGGATTTTGGCTGATTGGATGAGGCATACTTATGCTATGGTGGCTAATCTTATTCATTAACTGACTACCAATTGTCCATCTTAACCACATTTTAACAAATACCTTTATGGAAGAATCTAGACTACTATCTCACTAAGCAATTGGACACAAAACCTATCCACCTTGGCACTTGAAGTTTGTGCACAGTCTATAAATCTTCCTGAGCCATGAACGTTTTTACTCTTTGTCAAGGTATTTACAACAATGTTTCTACATTAAGGATAAAATTGTGAAGAAACCTTGAAAAGCATCTCTATCCTCTATCCTTTAGCTTTTTCCAGTCACCTGTCAGGCCATGTAGAAAGATATGTTTATGCAATGCTAAGGTACCCAATTGCCTTTTAAAGAATATACTAACTCCTTCAAGCTTTATTTGCTAAATGTAAAGAAGGGTCAAAATAGTCTTTTCCTTATCATAAAATATGAGCACATGCACACATATACACAAATACTCATGCACACTCATGTACTCATGCAAACCCACATTCACACACAGACTCATGTGTTCATGCACAAATGTGTACTCATGAACACACACATGCACTCCTGCACACACACGTAAAGGGCACAGGAAGCTTTTAGAGAGCATGCATACATTTGATACTTTGATTGCAGTGACAGTTTCAGATGGAATCACACAATCAGGTTGTACACATTAAATATATAGAATTTATTACATGTCAGTAACATCTTAATAGAGCTATTTGAAATGTATTTCCTGGTGAAGATGTGATAAGGGAGAAAATAGATTGGTCCAGAAGTGTAACTAAGTTATACTTGAGGCCTCCTTGGGATCCTTTGTTTGATCTAATATGGTCCTGCATGTCTTTTCTACATTTTTATTCCGTCAATTCTCAAGTGACCAGATGAGTGGAGCCCTGCCTTTTTTCTTGCTCACTTGGAGCCGGTATACAAGGTTTCTGTGACTCTTCAAATCACTTTATTTCTATGTATTGAAAAATTATCCTAATAGAGCATTCATAAACCTATATTGGTATCCTCTGGGAATTGCCTGTTTGGATTTTTATTGTTTGAAAATTTCATACATTCCTATAACATGTTTAATCAAGTTCCCCCAGATTCCCCCTATCTCCCCACATCATTATTCCCTCCTGGTTTTACATGTTCTCTTTTAGAAACTCGCTTACTCCACTTGGTGTTGCCAGCATGGGAAAGGCAATTTACTGGAGCATGGGTGGCTTCTCAGGGGCCAGTTTCTTGGAAAACAATGTGCTGGATTGGACTTCTGATGTGAATGGTATGTTCTTCATCTACTCAACTTGCTTAGGTGGAGAAATAGGTGCCTGGATGCCACAAAACTAGGCTGAAATTATACCTAACAGTAAAGTGGAAACTTAAGGGTTCTTCGGAAAGTCAGTTGTGTTGGATGGTGTTTTGTTGGGGCAAATACATGAAGGAGAGAGTTCCTGAAAAGGACGTAGGTAAAAAAGGTTAAGACAGACTCATGAAGGAATGTTTAGCTGAAGGAGACACAAATGCTTACATTGTGCAGTTGAGCTCATTTTGTCAGGACTCCAAAGAAAGAAATGCACCAAAAAACTTCTGGTGATGTGCTGCAGCTTCTTGTGGCCTCCTCAGATTCAGGCTGATTGACAGAGTAATGTGAGTGAAGACAGATGCACTTGCTGAGGTAAAACCTGTGGAAGACTCGTGATGTCTGGAGGAAGTATAAAAAGGATTGGACCAACAGCTGAGTTTGGCTTGCTTATAGAGCTAGCTGTGTAATGCTTGTTGGTCTCTAGTCTTCACTTCTCTGAGAGGGGCACAGCTGTGAACTGCTCCTGGTATCCTTCCTGGACCTTCCCGCTGACTAGTACCTAGGCTGAGGCCTGGCTGTCTCTACTAGGTAGTCCCCCCACCTCTGATTCTTGTCTGCTATCCTGACTCTACCAAACTGTTGGTGTATCTGCGAAGTGTTTGTGAGTGGATCGAGCTGCTGCTGCTAACCTGTGAACTGAACTGCCAATGTCCAGACAACACAGATAGGAGCTACTCCAAAGAAACATTTTTAATTGTGTCCACTCCCCCTGTATCTTTTCTTTTCCATTATATTTGGTAGCTGGTGGGCTAAAAGGGAGGTTTAAGTATTTAAGAACCATCATTAAAAATAGGCTTTGAAAAAATTAAAGTTACAAAGAGGCATCACTGTGCTTAAAGCCAAAGCAGCCAACAGTGTCAAGTACAAAGTGGATTCCCATTAACTATTAATCTTAGCTATTTCTTTGTTAGACTTGACTCAAATAGGTGAAGAAGAGTTTGTTAATGGTTTTTCCTTAAAAGGGAGGCCATTCTAATGAATAAATAAGAGGAGAAAGATTATTTGTCTGACACACATAAGTTGGCTTACTTTTTAATTGAATTGTGCACCATAGTATAGTTTTTGATGTTATAATCCAGTCTTTTTATGTGTTTAAAATTGCTAATTATTAAAAGTCTGTATCTGTGACATACTTTACTTCCTTCAAAGGGTTCAGAAATAGCTTCCGATTAGACAGGACTTGGGATAGTGTCCAAATTTCACAGGGTAAATGGAGACTTGCCCGAACCTGTCTCTGTATTAATCACCAGGCACTAAGCAGTTTATCTTTTGCTCAGGAATTTGATACATTCTTAAGAATGTGTTTCTTGGGCATAGGCTTCCACTGAGTCCCTCTATTTTCATTGGAATGTATAAGATCCTCAGTGATGGGAAGCCAAGGTTAGTACCTCACTGAGAGAGCTCACATGTATACTCATCCTCTGACAATGTCCTCATCCTGTAGTGCCTGCAGACAGCCAGGAACCAACCATTGAAATACCACTCATAGATTCACTATATTATGGCCTTTCGGCAATTATCTAACTTCTGATGCTTTGCTTCCTTGTAGATTTGGGTTTTGATCATACAACAGAGAGTTATTAGAATTAGATGAGTTTATGAATGTAGATATTCATAACAGCCCTTGAAACACATTTCCTTACAAGTGACCCTATAGACACATGCATGTATTTCCTTTCTGAAGGCAAAATAATTATTTTTTTCGGGGTCATTCAGGAAATAGGGAAGGTTTTTGTGGGAAAGGGAATGTGCTTCAGAGTTTCCTCAAATTAGTTAAACAAATATTTCTTGGGAGAAGAGTGCAGCGTGAGTATCACCACTCCCACTCAGCATCCCTTTGTCTTTGTTTCATTTTTGCAGTGGTGAGAATGGAATTCTGAACCTCACCCATGCAAGGCACGTTCTATAATCACCATTTATAAGCACTGAGAAGTTTCCATCTGTCAATAATAGCTTACCAGTGACTGGCAGACACATTTAGAATTTTTGAGGATGTCTTTTGAAAATATGAAACATGCTTACCCCTTATTTAAACAGAGAATATAAAAACATTGCTTATCTTTTTATTAATGATTCTGCCTCAGCCTTTTACTCCCTTCACAATAGCCATTAAAAAGATAAGTTGGACATCTCCTCCCAGACTCCTGAAGCAGGAAGGCAGAGACATAATGTCTACTTCTTGATGCTCAATTATACCAACTTCATTTCCATATCTATAACCAGAAGTGTGACTTCCATGGACCTGCTCCTCCCCATGCTGAGTAAATGTTTAACCCAGAACCTGTAAATTCTAAGTACCCCTGAACTTGGCAAAGCTGAGATTTTGGACTTCAGGACCATATTATTACCTCTTATCACTAAAAGGAAAGATGCTGCCAACTGAACTATCAAGCTCGGTGTCTTAGTCAGGATTACAATTATTATGATGAAACACCATGATCAAAGCAACTTAGGGGAGGAGGGGTTTGGCTTACTTTTCCATATCACCGTTCATCATCAAAGGAAGTCAGGATAGGAAGCAGGGCAGGAGAGATACAGAGGTCATGGAGGACTGCTGCTATTGGATTGCTTTATGTAATTTGCTCAGCCTTCTTTCTTATAGAACCTAGGACCACCTGCCCAGAAGTGGTCCCACCAACTATAAGCTGTGTCTTCCCCCATTAATTACTAATTAAGAAAATGGGGGGCTTATGGACAGGAAACTGGGAAGGGGGAAGAACCTTTGAAATGTAAGTAAAGAAATATATCTAATAAAAAAGTAAAAAAAGGAAGAAAAGAAAATGCCCTATAGGCTTGCCTACAATCTGATCTTATGGAGATATTTTTTCAATTGGGGCCTCCTTCTCTCCAATGACCCTCACTTAAGTTAAGATGGCATAAACTAGCCAACAAGCTGGTTTTGAAGTAAACATGCCTCTCAGAGATGTTAGAGTATGGGAAAAACTGCTTAGATTCAATGAAATATGGGGCACTACGCTCAAGGTGGACAACTGATTTGTAAATAATCTTGGCTCTGCTTTCCATGTTGCATTTCTCCTCTCAAATTAAGTGTAGCAATTTGTCACTGGCATGTGTTGCTGCTAGAAGACTTTCTATTTCTTATACAGATATGGAGAAATCATACTATAATTTCAGAAAAAATATTTTTAAAAAAATTTAAAATATATTAAAAAAAAAAACTTTAGTGTAAGCCAGGTTCTTTTTGTAACAGATGAGAAAACCGGGGTCCAAGTAGATGACATGACTTTTCCAAAACAAAAATCTTAACAAACATGATAATAATAAAATAGTTTGGGGTCCTGGGAAGACTTTAATGGGCTGATTACTGAAATTTTGTTAAGGTTTTTAACTATATTGTCTTGAGCCAATGTTAAAGGCCACCTTTGAAAACCACATCACAGTAGTGTATGAAGTTAAAGTTGAGTGATTAATACATAGGAACATCATATATTCTTTACTCTCTGTGTGAATCTTCACTGAATTCTATTTTTTTCAGTGTTAAAAAATTGCAGGACATTTGACCACACTATGACCCCTGAGATTGGGTTGTTTACTGGAAAAATCTCTTTCTAGTTGTGGTGTGGCTCAGCCCTATCACAAACCTTTAATTCAAGAGCTTTCTCCTTATTGTAAACAGGATTAAATAAAGTCAATTATAGTTCAAGAGGCAGGTCAAGGAACCAGTTCTTAGGAAGTGAACATAGGAAAATTACAGAGTGAGAGGAAGTTGGGAGGACAGATAGAGAGATGTGCAGGAAGTAGAAAGGAGGGATATTTAGCTTGAAGATTTTTTAGACAGTGTGGAGAGAACTGCACTTTTTGTCTTTTGGGACATCAGCTGAGGAGGAAGGTCAGCTGGGTGCTTTCTCTGCCTCTCTGAGATGTCAGGCTTTCACTCCAGCATCTTGCTCCCAAGCCATTATTGATAAAATCAAATGATTGAGGTTTTGTTAAAAGCGACATAAAAGATAACAAACTGTGAGAACATTTATTAAGATTATTTCGCCACCCCCCACACACACACTAAATACAGATGAGAAGTTATTCACAGATATTACATAGAATGTACATTTGGACCAAGCCTGTGCTCCTATAAAACATAGATTGTTTGAGACATGTTAGTGTGCTTTGTGTTGCTCTAACATATCATGGAAGACTGTGTGCTTGATTTGAAAAGAACTTGAGATTTGCAATTCTAGAGGCAAGAAAAACCATATTAACCTGTGACATCTGGTAAGGGCCTTCCTGCTGCCTCAAGGCGGGATAGATGGCATCGTATGGTGACATGGAAATGTGTTACCTCATGTTTCTCTTTCCATTCTTATAAAGGCCCCTACCCTCATTATCTGAGTGTCCTGGCTAGTTTTATGAAAACTTGACACGAGTTAGAGTCATTTGAAAGGGAAGTAATCTCAATTGAGAAAATGTCTCCTTAAGATCCAGCTGTAGGGCATTTTATTAATTAGTAATGGATGAGGAAGGGTACAGCCCAGTATGGGCAGTTACATCCCTCAGCTGGTGGTCCTGGGTTCTATAAGAAAGCAATATGAGCAAGCCATGTGGACAAGCCAGCAAGCCTCATCCCTTCATGGTGACTACATCACAAGATCCTTCCTGCCTCCAAGATCCTTCCCTGTTTGAGTTCTTGTCCTAACTTCCTTCTACAATATAGACATAAAAGCTAGATAAACCCTTTCCACCTCAACTTCTCAACTTGATTTTCCACATGGTGTTTCATCACAGCAATAGAAACCCTAAACAACACCATAAGCTAACCCTAAACTACCAAAGGTCCTACACCAACTCATGAATTTAGAGATTGTACATTTCTAAGCTGTGAATTTTAGGGGAAGATATTAAAACCGTAGCCACTTCTCACAGTTCTCAAAGTTCTCAAGTCTGGATTCATCATGCTAAAAGTATCTCCAAGAAAACTGTGTGATGGGAACAAAACTAATAAAAAAATGCAGCCCTGAGTCACTTGCCATCTCTACATGCACCAGAGATGAGAAAACTTGCAGTTAGCAGTTTCTTGCTAACTTCAATTTTGAGAACCACAACAATACAGCAAACCATTCATGTGCACGCATGTATAGTGTGTATGTAGGGGGTGCACAACATGTGTGTTGTAGATTTGGTCTAGTGCTTATCTTATGCTAATTGGGATTTCAAAATAACATGAAAATCTACAACAAAATGCTGAATGGTCTCTGTCTCCAGTTGGTTATGATTGGTAAATAGTTATTGGCGGCCAATGGCTGGGCAGGGAGACATAGACAGGACTTTAGGATTAGTGGGCAAGGGGACCAAAAGAGAAAGAAGGTTTAGAACTGCCATACTGGGAGAAGAATAAAGACCAGGCCTTAGAAGGACAGAAGAGAGAGCGTTCCAACCATGAAGAAGCCAGGAAGAGTGACCCCAGGAGGGCCCCCATTGAGTCTAAGGCCACAAGGATAGAATATAGGTTTTAGTAAGTAATAACTCAGGTATATCAGACAGGAGGTGGTTTTGGAGTGGCTCAATCATATAACTCTTTAAGACATATTAAAATAGAAGGCTGTGTGTGTGTGTGTGTGTGTGTGTGTGTGTGTGTGTGTGTCTTTTATTCAGGAACTTAGAACATTGGGGCTAGGGTAGCAAGAAATGCATACTTTAACCAGCAGGTTGATTGAACAGGATTAATTGGCAACTGCAACACATGTGTGTTTGTGTATGTGCATGCATTCACCCATATGTAAATGCACATTTAGAGGCCAAAGGTTGACAATAGGTATCTCGCATCATTTCTCTTTATAAAAAAGTAATATTTTATTTTTGAGAAGTTTTTACATGTATAGTGTTATTTGCTTGATCATATTCAGTCCTCACTCACTGTCTCCAGTTCCATATTTCACCCTTCACTTCATGACCTTTTTATTCAAAAAGTAATTCTGCCTCATTGTTCAAGGTGTGATGTCTCAGTGACCCCAGAGCTCACTGGTTGGTTAGAATGGTTGGTCAATGAACAAGGATTCATTTTCCTCCCAGTGATAGGGTTACAGGTGTACAGGCTCACATGTGGCATTTATATGATTGCTTAGGGTCTGCCTCGTGTTCTCATGCTTTCTCCGAACACTTTATTGACTAAGCTATCTCCCCAGCCCTACAGCACCATGTGCTGGCTGCCTACCGAGCTACCTTTCTGACCATCCTCACTATTTGATTTTGAGCTAATCTCAGGGCTTTCCTTCTCCAGAAGTCCCAAGTTCCTGTGCCAAGATTTGATAACATAGGAAAATATAAACTGATGAAAGATGGGAGTCAACATACATACAGTGTCAAATCAGGGCAGTGGCCTGAGTGGGTTAGAAGATACCACAGACAGCAGCAGAGAAACAAAATGTAGCACTTGACCTAGACAGGATTGGCCACTGGACAGCGCTGATTCTTGTTAGAATATAAGTATTCCACACTCCAACCACGTAGGTATTTAGTGGACACAAGCTTTTAGCTGAGTCGATTTTGCATCAGGGTTGATTTGCTTCTGTTTTATCCTGGGGAGTTCGTATTACTGGAAGAAGTGGAGTGAATCTCCTAGTTAGATTGTGAACTTCTCCAGGACAGAACATGAGAGAAGTCCTCTGAGCACCAAGGGACTCTGTACGTGTCATAGAACGAGCTATGCAGAACTGCTGGGAACAGAGTGTTCTAAAATGAAGTTCCTTTTTTTCTTTTTTATATTATGTCACATCATACCTGTATGAAACAAAGAAGTCTGTCATCTACTCCAAGAGTTCTTTGTCCAGGAAACATGGAGAATTGTGCACCGCAAAATATTTAACAACATGGAACACTGATAAGTGGTAAACAAGGTGTTCTAATCCCCAACCCCCACCCCCAGAAATTTAAAGGAGAAGCTTTTCTGAGTTGTATTATCAAAGAAAACTTTCTAAATTGTGGGTTTCCAAAGAAGCATGGACTCTACAAAGCAAATCAGCAAAAGATTGAAAAAATAAATAAATAAAAGCAAAAGCAGTACTTGTCAACTATCTCTCCTTTCTCTGGAAATGTTTGCTCTTTGCCTTTGTGTAATATCTTCTGTCTTTAGCAGAATGTATGACTAATGTGACTTTTCATTTATTTGTCAGTATCTTAAAGTTTTTGTTTTTGTTTTTAAAGGAGATCAATATAGAAAAATGGACTGTCTTGGTTACTGTTATATCCCCGTGAAGAGACACCATGACCAGGGCAACTCCTATAAAAGAAAGCATTTAATTGGGGGCTATCAGTATCATCACCATGGCCAGAAACATGGAAGCAGTCGGACTGGTGTGGTGCTGGAGAGTTAGATGAGAGTGTTATGTCCTGATCTGCAGGAAAAACAGGGAGGGAGTGGGAGGGAGGGAAGGAGGGAGGGAGGGAGGGAGGGAGAGAGAGGGGGGGGGAGGGAGAGAGAGAGAGAGAGAGAGAGAGAGAGAGAGAGAGAGAGAGAGAGAGAACAGTGTGGTCTTTCAAAATATCAAAGCCAGTAACTTCCCCCTCCAGCAAGGTCACACCTACTACAGCAAGGCCACATACACCTCCCAATTCTCTCCAAACAGTTTATTAACTAGGGACAAAGGATGCAAATACATAAACCCATGGGTGCTGTTCTCATTCAAACCACCACAAGGACAAACCGAGCAAAGGGAACTAGTTTTGCCTCTAGTTGTAATTTAATTTTAGGCTAAATCCTATGCAATTAACCACATTTGATTTTTTTTAAGTTTCAAATGCAATCTAATATACATCTAAATATTGGAAGAAGCCAATGGAAACATTTCTGGCACAGAATAAAATCCAGAAGTAAGATTTGTCAAGCGGTCTAGGATCTCAGCCATCTTGCAGATGGTTACAGAGCATCAGCTTCAGGGATCTTAACCTTGCTACCTCTCCAGAGTGCCACCATGTGAGCCCTAGTCCTTTGTCAGGCATCATCACAAAAGAGTCACGTGTTAGTGTATGAGACAGAAAAGGTCTATTTTCTTCAATGAAATGATAAAAAAAACGAGGGTTCTGGAGAAACTAAACACATTTGAATCCAGAGTTCCCCAGTTCTTGCCTATGTTGACTTTGAGAAGTTAATAACCTTATTTAGGCCTTGTAAAAAAAAAAAAAAAAAGGATAATGGCACAATGGCATCAAATGACACCGTCGGTGCAAAGCACTTTGCCATGTCTCCTGGCTCATAGCAAGCAATCAATGATAGTTTTAAAAATACTTTATTAATAATAAACCATATAAAAGGCATTTTCCTTCTGCCTTTGAGAGTTTGGTAACTAAGTCTATGAAGAAACTTGCAATAGAAATATCAACGAGGGAAAAACATGAATTTATTATATGCGTAGGGAATCACAGAAGAATGGTTGCCCCCAAATCATGAGATTTGGTGGCTTTTCACATAGCACTGTTTATAAGACAGCCTTGAAGGAACATGTGGAAAGGGTATGGTGAGTTTTTAGAAGCTCCAGTAACACCTTATAAAAACTGTTTGCCTGGGTGTGGTATAGGTAACTACCAGTGATAATGTAAACTCTTTCCAGATAGTTGAAACTCCCAGGGAAAAAATCAAAAATTTTGTTTGTCGGTCTTTAACTGACCAGTATATTAAAGAAGCATATTTAAAAATGTACATCCTAAATCCCTTCAGTAGGAAAGCCTGAATATATGCATACAATATAGTGTGAAAGCCAAAGTTATGATTCAATTTTAATTACTGTGCCTAAGTAATGCATGAAACAAAAATGCCTCTTATCTGTAAGCCCCGTGCTCAAGGACAGATACTTCTCGATATGCCAGAGGCTATATTGTTTATAATAAGCCACATGTTTTCACTCCCCGAAGAAAGTTTGTTTGACCCAACCACACCAGATATGCTTGACTACCTGTAGGTGAAAGTTACATAGTCAGAGAATAAGTCAGGATATATGCCCTGATTGGACTGGCTGGGAAAGATGGTGGCCTTGTGGAGTTGCCACTTTAAGCCTCTGCGAGATGTGCCCATTTCCTGGGAACCTTGGAATGAACCTGGGCAAAGTCTAGCAACCTGGCCAGTATGGAATTAAAGCTTGCTTCAAAGCTGGCTTAAAACTGTGGTAGTCGGTTGGGGATTTAGCTCAGTGGTAGAGTGCTTGCCTAGCAAGGGCAAGGCCCTGGGTTCGGTCCCCAGCTCCGGAAAATAAAAGAAAAAAAAAAATAACAAAAACAAAAAACTGTGGTAGTGGTCTTATTCTCAGCCGGTGGGATTAACAAAAGATTCAAATCCTGAGTTTTCTGAAGCTCTTTATACCAAACAGCAGTATGGGAGAAGTGAGCTTCCGTGGGTGAACACTGATTCACCTGACTAAACCTCAGAGAGTGTCTGCTCCTGTCCAAGTGACTGCTGTCTGCCAGGTGCAAAACCCACATGGCTACCAGAGAATTATACAGAAAAGCAGAAATGTCAGACTGGCTTAATAACTGCCAGGATTGGAGAGGGCTGTAATATTTCTGCCCATAAACTCGCCACCCTAGTTGGCCACTTCCCTTACACCCACGCAGGGCTTCGCTCTGTAATTTTACAAAGGAAGCCTGTTTTTTTTTTTTTCCGGTAAAAAGCATCCTACCTGGTACTTAGGGAGCAAGTGGTCTCATGGCTTCAGATATGGGAGATTTATTTCTTTATTCTCATGTATGGAGATGCACTCACTGGTCCCCAGTCATTGTGTCCCCTTAACTAGGGGAGGGGCGGAGATGGAAGGTCTTTCAGAGAAGCACAGAAGCCTGTGGAATGAGGGTGTTGGGAGTGGGTTTGGGATAGCTGTGCTCCTGTGCCTTCGTTGCTCGGATAAAATGGGTTTGTGAGTGGGAAAGGTATTTTTAAAAAAATTTCCCACAGAACAACCCTGGAGCCTGGGAAAGTGGGCCATGCCCTCAAAACAGGGAGCGGCTGCGTTCCCACACCCAGGACCTCCAGGGTCAGGGTGCTTCCTCTCTTCATTACCCAGGATCCTCTTCTGTCAGTGCTCAGCCCACTCCTGTCCCATCCACGGGAAGGAATGCAGAGAGCGCTCATTAGGACTTCTTATCAATAACCCAGCCCCACTGCTTTTGATGGGCTATTGACCTTTTGAATGGGAGTGGCCTGGGTTCTCCCCTTGCTCTTTTAAAGAAGTATTGAAGAATACCTTATTGTTCAATACTGTGTGAGAATCTGCAAATTCTATAGTGATTCATCCTGAATACAGGGCCTGTTTGTTAAAGGCTTGAGACCTGGCTAAAATCAGCTACGGTCTTGGGTTCTAGCGAGCTTCATTCCTCACATTTAATCCCTGGAAGTGTCTGAACAAGCAACTTTGCTTCTCTGAGCTGCATTTCCTCATGTCTGCAGGCTAAATGAGGTGTGAGCATGAATTCCTTTTACCAGAGTCTATGACCCAAATTAAACCTTCAATTAACAGAAGCTGTAAAACAGCCCTTGGTGTTTCATCAGATCAGCTGAGATTTAACTACAGGTGCAAAGAACAGGCTGAGAGACTTAGCCCTGGGAAGCTCCTGACGGAATGTGAGAGACTTATACATAAACAAACAGTGACAGTGGGCTTTGAAGAGACCGCATTCCCCAGAAGAACTTCCCTCTGCACCCAAGGAAACCACGTCAGACCTGAGTCTGAAAAAAAAAAAAGTAGGTAGTTGCCATGCACCTGTGTGGAAAGGGAAAGCATTGACAGATGGTAAAGTCGGCGCAGCTCTGGCTCAAGGTGAACAAACATGTCTGATGTGAAGGGTAGTAGGGGAGGTGGGAGAATGTGAGATAAATAAGTGTTAGTCCTGGGGATGGACCGTGAGATCAAAACAGGAAAAATAATCTTCCAGGTTGAGTTCCGTTGGCGGTTAAAAATAAGTTCCTCTTTGTCCTGTGCTTATCTCACCCATCCGTATTGGATGTACTTGATCACATGTCGGCGGGAGGTGCATGAACAGAAAATACATCAGGATGTACACTTGTCCCTGATTGGATATAGCCCGGAGATACATAGGCAGGAAATAGGTCAGGATATATGCTAGCTTCTGACTGACCAAATGAGAAATACTGTGGCCTTGTGGGATTGTCTTTTTAAGCCTCTGCAAGATGTGACTCATGACTATTTTCTGGGAATCCAGAGATGGACCAGAGATGGACCAGAGATGGACCAGGCGAGTATCTAATTAAAGCTGGCTTCAAATTTGGCTTTACATTATGGTGCTGGTCTTATTCTCACACGATAGGAGTAACAGTAGCTCAGTACTAGAAGACATCCTTAGTGCCTGGGGTCTGTCTTCAGAGCAAGTCAATAAGCAACATCCAGGGATCCTGAAACAGATCCTTGTACATGTGTCTAAGGACATTCAAAGTTTCCTCATGGGAACTGGAAGAGCGTGAGCAAATTTCTTCCAAATATATGGTTATGTCTAACTATATGGTATATGAGCTGGTGTGTGTCTGTCTGTCTGTCTATGTGTCTGGGTGTCTGTGCCCATGTTTTGAGGGAATGTGAGGAGTCCCTAATCTCATAGAACCCAGGTACCATTTGAAATTAACTCATTATAGTGAATTTAGGAAATTCCACCTCTGAAGTTGAATGTTGAAGCAAAACTTCTTACACTTAGGGAATTGTGCCTATCTTCCTTTATCATGCTCCCTCAGTATGCTCCATCCTGAACGTTAAATGATGTTCTGCCAGCCTACATACTAGCCTGGGGCTACCACATAAAACCCACAGATAGAAGGCCTGGCTCTGCACAGTTGGCCATCTGTTTACTCTTTCCATTTAGTCCCAACAGCTACCGCTTAGTCATCCGACAAATGCTCAAAGACTATCTGCCACTTCTGGGACCTTGAATGCCACGGTGAACAATGAATTCGAAGTACCTGCTTTTCAGAAAGTTGTAGACTCTTAGAGGATTCTTACAAGGGCGATGCATTTCCTCAGCGGGCTACTCCGGACAATGCTCTCTGCAGCAGGTTTGCTACCAACGTCTTGGAGAAGAAGGGATGAGCCATAGGGAGGTGAGGTGATTCAGTCAAGGCACACAAGTAGAAATTCTTTTCACTGATTGTTTTGCAGTGCTAGGAACCAGGCCCAAGACTTTCGTGTGTGCTAGTGAAGTGTTCTGCTACTGAGCTATAGCCCCATCCCAGAAACTTCCTTTATGATGGTTACTTTCCTTCCCTTCTCAATCACTGCCTTAGGAGAAGTTTTCTTCTCTGTTCTTGATGTCTCATTTCATTACAACAAATTTCTATGCAAGTCACAAAACTCAAGCGTCTCCCTCTGCTCCCTCCAAATGCAGGAGAGGGCCTTGGAATAATGGCAATTCAGAAGGAGAAACTTTGCCATCTTTATCTGAATATTCTTTCTCTCTTTCCTTTTGGACTTAACTGATTCCCAAAGCAAACCTCCTGCTGTCTTCCTGTGTCCACTCATCATCCAGAAACTGTTAGCACAGAGTGGTAAAGCAGCTTGCTCATGGTTGCAAGGGCATTTGAAGCAAGGCATCTCACACCAGAGTCCAAATCCTTGGTCACTATCTTAGCATATTTAACCTTTTGTAGCAGGAAATAATCAGGACACAAATTTCTGTTCTCATGTTTCTAGAGAATAGGAGACTGACAACATGTTAGAAGGGCTGCTTACTGCTAAATTCTCTCTTATTAGCAACACCATCTTCACATAATTCTGTCTCTGTCACTCTGTCTGTCTCTGTCTATCTGTCTATGTCTCTCTCTCTCTCTCTCTCTCTCTCTCTCTGAGTGTGTGTGTGTGTGTGTGTGTGTGTGTGAAGGGGTGGAAATGATAAATGTGAACCATTTAAGGCAAGCCAACCAAAATTCCAGCATAGGTGTAGAATAATTCTCAATAATAATAATAATAATAATAATAATAATAATAATAATAATAATAATAATAATTCTACATTTTACAGATGAGCTCTCATAATTAATAACCATAGGAGGAGAATCAATCTTTTTGGATGCTTGGAAGGTTACCAAGCTCTAGTGTGACCCCACTTTCAAACAAGCACTAATTTGACATAGTGAATTATTTTTGAATCAGGAAAAAAAAAACAATATGAAATTAGGAGGGGAATGTGTTAGGAGGGATCTAGTGAGAGTTGCAGGGGGTGAAGATGAATATGATTGCATACATTCAGAAAGTGAGGGAGGAACAGGAGGAAGAAGAAAGGAAGAAAGAAAGCAGGAGAAAGGGAGGGGGAAAAGGAAGGAAGGAAGGAAGGAAGGAAGGAAGGAAGGAACCTAAGTTTTGATCCTGTTCAGGCAACCACAGCTGCTATGAGTTTGTGAATTTAATAGCTGTTTTATGTCCAGAAAATAGGAAGAAGAAAGGAAATGAAAGGAAGGGAGGGAGAGAGGGAGGGAGGGAGGGAGGGAGGGAGGGAGGGAAGAAGCAATCCTGGAAGCCTAGAGTTGGAAGACAGTTCCTTGTGCTAAGTGATTACTTGTTCTATCTCATGGTGACTGCTTGCTGCTAGGATGAATATATTAATGTGTGAGTAAACACATAAACAAAAAAGCATGCAAATATCTAACCGAGCTAGAATTCTGAAATTTCAATGTAGTAATTTATATATGTTCTCCCTTTTTGTCCTAAATGGGACTAAAGGATGAGATACACTTAATAGAAGGGTTGTTGATCTTGTCATTAATATTCGTTGAAAAACTGGACTTTCATAACCTATATTTTACAAAGGAAGAGCCAACCATCTTTATCTGGACACTGTCAAGCTGAGGAATTGTTGTGCCTAGCTCAGCTATTACAAGTGACCTGCACTTTACTGCCATTTAGGTGGCTAAGCCCACTGAGCAGGGGTCATGTCCAACTCTGTTTGCAAAAACACATTATATAATAATGGATATTAAAAATGGAATTTCGCATTAACAATATGAACAGGGTACTCATACTTCACACAAAGGAAAGGTTATAGTCCAATGGTTCAGGAAGTAAGTTTGGGTTAAGAACAGGAAGGAAGCAGGTCCCACAATGGTCAAGCCATCAAATATTTATGAGCCTTCAACTATGTGCCCACTGCTATGCAACTCACTACTTAGAGTGGGTATATCAATAGCTCGTACCTGCTGCTCAGGAAGAGAGCATCAGTAAGTGAAAACTGAGCTGTGCTCTTTGAAAAGTCTGCATTGTTCTCAGTGCTCTGGCTGAGAGTTCATGAAGATAAAGGCAATGCAGTACCCAGATTTGAATTGCATATGGTTGTTGAAGTAGAAAGAAGATTGCATTGAATTAAAATCTGTCTCTCTCTTCTCTCTGTCTCTGTCTCTCTGTCTCTCTGTCTCTCTGTCTCCTGTCTCTCCCCCTCCTCTCCCTCCCTCCTTCCCCTCCCTCCCCTCCCTCCCTCCCTCTCTCCTCTCTCTCTCTCTCTCTCTCTCTCTCTGTGTGTGTGTGTGTGTGTGTGTGTGTGTGAGAGAGAGAGAGAGAGAGAGAGAGAGAGAGAGAGAGAGGGAGGAAAGAGTAAAACAACAGGATCTTTTTTCAGACCTAATTGAAATGAATTTACATTGGCTTAAAAATGAACCATAAAATAAATATGATTTGTAAGTATACAAGAAGAAGGATATTTTATACACAGAGATAGATACCAGAGAAAAGTACCAAAGAAAAATGAAAGCTTTCTGGCATCTAGCAGAGCATAGGAGAAATACAAAACTTTCTGAGGGCTTTCAGATAGATCCAGCCCTCCAGTCTTCTTGATTTTAGAGTTTTACTTACTTAAAAGCATACTTACTTAAAGACATAAAACCTGGAATACTTTATGGAAGTTTTATAAAATTAAGGACATTAGCAGAAACAAATGGAAAAATACAAACTAAGGCTAGAGTTTAGCAATGATGGTATGCTCACTTCCGGATTCTTGATTTGACAATCCACTGCCGTACAGTAAGATATTGACTGTCAGATGAACTGAATGAAGGCTATACTGGAATGCTGGGTATTATCTCTCCTAGTGTTCTAGAAATATAGAGCGTTCAAATTAAAAGCAAACTCCTTTTGGAAAAAATAAAAGTCAATCAGTGTGATAATGTCCTTTCTGAATAGTGAGAAATCACCTAAGCTTGGGTCTCCTCAATCTTAAAATGCAGATAGTAGTCCTACTCGGTGTTGTGACATTAAAAATATTACAATGTACATTAAACACTCAGAGAGCACAGCTTTTCTCATTTTTACTACATCATTCAGTTTGCCTCATGTCTTCAAATATCATGACATGATCAATCTACTTATCTAGTCTATGTATGACCATATGTCATTGCTTCTCATTCTCAAAGTGGAGGACCAAATCCTTTGAGTAATTACTGGATTGACTGGATTCAGTTGAAGCATCCCCATTGAAGAAGGGTTATGTTCTAGCTTTCTGTAGGTCTAGGTACCTCACATGGAATATCTCAGCTAAAATTCTAGTCAAACTATGAGTCAGTGATCACATGAACAGCAATTTTAGTGATTGTGCTTAAAGGTGAGATTACTCTAGGGCTTTCGTTACTTGTCTAATGAGAAACCAGCACACCCACATTTTGTTCCTAGGAGCCATTTTCTGACCTTAGCTAAGACAGGTTTCAGATTTCTATAACATTTGAGTTTCTGTTTCTCAGAGCTGGACTTTGCCCCACCCTAGTAACCATAGAATGTACAGTAAGACAACCCTCAGGGCCATCTGTTCTCAGAAACTTTCTTTACCAGTTGTTCCATAACCCACTTTCCTTAGCTTCCTGGTTTCACTTCTGTAACCATACTTACATGCAAAACCCCCAACCCTATGATTCTGACCTATTAAAAAGGGCTTGACGTATTGGCTTGAAGCTAATTTTCTGAACTTCACCTTAGAGGGAGACAGCACAAAAAATCAGGCATTAACTTGGTCATGATTTGGGATAGTGGACCTTCTCCTTGCATATGTAGGATTAACAAAACTATTGGGATCAAATATTGGATAAGAAGCAACTTAAGGGAGGAAGGATTCATTTTTGGCTCATGGCTTAGGGAACAGTAGTTCATCATGGCAGAAAACCATGATCTCAAGAGTGATTCTTAGCTGTGGCAGCAAGAGTGTGAAGCTGCACCCTCATTTCTGGGTAGATGAGGAAGCAGAAATTAGACAGGAAACGAGGCCAGTCTACAAGCCCCAAGAACCATCTCCAATGAGCAACTTCCTTCAGCTAAATTCTCTCTCTAAAAGTTCCTGTTATTCCCCAAAGCAGCATCACCAGCTGAGAAGCAAGGGTTTAAACACATGAGTTTGTGGGGGATATTTTGTATTCAAACATGAAAGCTTTCTTCGTCTCTTTTAGTTGTTAATACAGTATAATGGTTAGATGGGTCCTACCTATATGATACAATTTTGATATGATACAAATCACTGGTCATTTGCTGTATGTGCCCAGCCTCACTTCAGTTCTCCTATCTGGGGAAATAAGAAGATGTCATCCACATACAGTTGTTACAGAAATTAAAGAGGCTATGCAAAGTTAATCCATAAGTTTTTGCACACACTGAGCATTAGAAGTTGTATGTCTGTCTGTCTGTCTACTTTAACTAGCATGTGTTTATGTCACTCCTATTAACTGGTACAGAAATGAACACAACTGAGAAAATAATCTGATACAGGGGAGAATGCTATGAAGCCAAAAACAAGGTCAAGTGACTGTGGACAAGAATTGCCAAGGCTCCAGCAGAATTTGGAGTGTTGCTATTGTGAAGACACGGAAAGTCATCAGTGGGACTAAGAGAGAGCACTCAGGCTGCAGAGAGTAAGTATGAGGCCTCCATCCACACATTTCAACCCTGTGTCTCTACTTGTTTAATCTCTACTTCTTCTGGGTTTTCAACAATACCACATAAAATATGTACAAATCACATCAAGTGTACTCCGAAAGACTTAACTATTGGTATCTAACACCTCAGAGACCAAGCACCATGAGAGCATCCTCAGCTTGCCCTGCCCCTGATGGGAAGCAATGGGGAAATAGCTGTGTTTAAAATACACTCTTTTACCAAGAACAAGGTGGCTATACCTGAGTGTAAAAGCTAGAAAAAGCCTAGAGTGCCCAGGGTCTCTGGCACTTTTTTCATAGCAAAGTGGAACTTGAACACTCAAGCAAGCGCCGAGAACATTCCTGCCTATCCCTGCCTTTTTTTCTACTATGTGGATTTATGTACCAATTCTTTCTTCCCAAGCCACAGCGAGTACTAGAAATGAAGCATGAAATGCCTATGCCTTCAGAGCTTCAGGGTTCTTGTTCTAAGCATGGTCAAGTTTGTTCTTCCCTAAGCACTGTGAGATATGGTTATCACCATCATCATCATTATTCTTATTGTATGAGGACTCTACATTATGGATGAGGAAACCAATATGGACAGTGTCAATAGTATTACTGACATATATATCACCAACAATACAATAAACAACATAAGTTGGGCATGGCAGTGTGGTACTACAGGAATAGAACTTGGGGAACAGATAGGACAATCTGGAGGTCAAGATTAGTCTAGACCACACTGAAAGTTCAAAGTTTGTCTAAATTACATGAGACCCCTATAAAAGAAACACAGAAAGAAATAGTGAGTTTTCTGAACAAGAACTTTTTCTGGAAAGAAGTTCTGTTAGCAAAGGCTGATTGATTGATTGATTGATTAGAGCTTCGGTGATGTGGGGTGGTTAGGACGTTCAGTCCAAAGCCTGATTACTATTTACCTTAGGCTATATTTAGCCCCTTAAATAGGTGTTTCTTACTAACATCTGGGTCATACCTAACACATTGTGACTAGCATATAAAAGTCTATTGGAATATGTGAACAGAATTTTAGTTCCCAAAACAGGCTAAGAATGCAGTCAGAGAACATCTAAGGCTAATAGCAGATTTTCTCACCACTACACTACTTAAGTATAGCCTGCCAAGTTGATAAGCCCACCACTGTATCAGAAAAGTATCTTGATTTATGGCTTCCTTTGTTTTATTACTATAAACATTTCATGCAACTGGTTCTGCATTGAAACACAGAATTTGAAGTGATCTAAATCTGTGTCCCTGGACCATGATCACTCATATTTGGCAACTAAATGAACTATCCCTTGCCCCACTTTCAGGTAAGAATCATGTCTTTACATTGACATTATTAATAGCTGCTGAGCAATATCAGTATTTCAAACATTTCATATTTATTTGTTATTAAATTCACTCTGGAATCTGTGAGGTTGGTGATAACATTATCTAGACTTACACTGAAATAGAGGTTCAGGACTTGGCTTGAAACCACAGCTAGGAATGAGAACTGTTAGGAGATGATCCATGCTACTCTTCTCCACAACTCATCTTCATCCCTGTAAGCAGTAATTACAACTGGAGTCCCTGGCTGAACAGGTTCTTGAGCTAAGGCATTTGTATATCTCTTCTCCCTCCAGGATAGGCCAGTTACATGGGCATTAGATCATTGCAGTTCAAAGCAATAGCAAAATACAAGATGTTTTATGAGAAAAATTAGGATTCCTCGCAGGAAATTCCATGTTGGGAGTGACGGTAGATGCCACACACAGGGACTGTGACACAGAACAAATGTTCACTTCCTAGGAAAATGACTGCTCCCATATGATTTCCTGGCTTTTGTTTAATCTTTTTACAACTTGTCATATTACTGCAGGCAAAACATAGATGGACTAAGAGTCACTTCACATAGTTTTGGAATCAACTAAAAGTTGTGTGTGTGTGTGTGTGTGTGTGTGTGTACATGTGCACAATATAATATAATATATAATATAATATATGATATGTAATATATAATATATCAAGTATTATGTATCTTCTTTCCTTAATGCAGGTAAGCATTCAGTCCTCCTTTAGCAATAGCAACTGAGGCCAATGTGCCATGGAGGTTGGGTTGAAGCTCAGGCCTCCATCTGCATAATCAATCCATGTACAGTTATTCTCTTCTTTACTCCATGAGCAGTAATAAGTGCTAGGAATTGAAAACCATCTCAGCAAAATGATATAGCTCTATTTATGAAACATCAACCCTTACAGTGTAAAGAAACATATCTTCCAATCGTGCCACAAAGCAGCTGCAGCCTTAGTGCCAACAAGAGCACCTCACCTTCAGTGTCGGAATGCTGTCCCCCAAAGATCCATGGTCCAGCCACCTTTCTGATAGCTTCCACCAAGCCTGACCCACAAGGAACATCCAAGTTAGAACCCTTTCCCTAATTGTATTCCAGATGCTTCAATCAAAGAAAATATTAAATCTAAAAAAAAAAATCCTGACACAAAACATTCAGGAAATCTGGGATTCTATGAAAAGACCTAACCTAAAGCTCCAAGGACAAGAATATATATTTTCACCAAAATCATACAAGAAAATTCCCACAACCTAAAGAAAGAGATGCCTACGAACATGCAAGAGGCTTACAGAACACAATTTAGATTGGGCCAGAAAAGAAAGTCCTCCTGTGACTTAATAATCAAACCACTAAATCTACAGAGCAAAGAAACAATGTTAAAAGCTGCAAGGGAAAAAGGCCAAATAACATACAAAGGGAGACCTATAAGAATTACACCAGACTTCTTAACAGAGTGTCTAATGGCTAGAAGAGCCTGGAAAGATTTCATACAGTCTTTAAGAAATCACAGATTCAAACCTAGACTACTATACCCAGCAAAACACTCAAATACCATAGATGAAGAAGACAAGCTATTCCTAGAAAAAATTTAAACTATATCTATTCACAAATCCAGCCCTACAGAAAATGATTGAAGGAAAATTCCAACCCAAAAAAGTTAAATATACACAAGAAAACACAAGAAATAATTCCACAATTCCATGTCAAAAAAAAAAAAAAAAAAAAGGAAAGGAAAAGAAAAAAAAAAGGAAGCACCGTCAAACCCATGTGTGTGTTGTGCCAACACACACATACACACACACACACACACACACACACACACACACACACACACACACACACACACACACACACACACCACCACCACCATCAATCACAACAACAATCAGCAATCATTGATCCTTGATATCGCTCAACATCAATGGTCTCAATTCCCCAATAGACACAGGATAACAGAATAGATGTGAAAACAGGATCCAACATTCTGCTACATGCCAGAAACATACTTAAGCAACAAACATAGACATTATTTCAAAGTAAAGAACTAGAGAAAAAGTTTCCAAGCAAACAGCCCCAAGAAGCAAGCTGGAGAAGCCATTCTAATATCTAATAAATTATACTTTCAATCAAAGTTAACCAAAAGAGATAAGAAAGTTCACTTCACACTTATCAAAGGTAAAAATCCACCAAGATGACTTCTCAATTCTGTACACCTATGCCCCAAATGAAAGGGGCATATTCATAAAAGAAACATTACTAAAGCTTAAAGCACACATTGAAACTCACACATTAATAGCAGGAGACTTCAGCACCCCACTCTCACTAATGAACAAGTCATCAAGACAGAAAATGAACAGAGAAATAATGAAACTAACAAAGGTTATGAATCAAATGGACCCAAAAGATATCTACAGAACATTTCTTACAAACACAAAAGAATATACCTGCTTCTCAGTACCTCATAATTCCTTCTCCAAAATTGACCATATAGTCAGTCACATAGCAAGCTTCAACAGATACAAGAAAATTGAAATAACCCCTTGTGCTTCATCAAACCACCCTGAATTAAAGCTGTACTTCAACAACAGAAACAATAGAAAACCTACAAACTCATGGAATCTTGAACAACTCTCAAGTCAATCACCACTGGATTAGGGAGGAAATAAGGAGAGAAATGGAAAACTTTCTAAAATTCAATGAAAATGAAGCTACAAGATACCAAACTTATGGGATATGATAAGAACAATGCTAAGAAGAACATTCATAGCACTAAGTGCATTCATAAGGAAATTAGTCAGTTCTCATACTAGGAATTTTAAAATACAGCTGAAAGCTCTAGAAAAAAGGAATAAAACACATTCAAGAAGAGGATACAATGGGAAATGATCAAACTCAGGGCAGAAATTAATAAGTTAGAAACTAAGAGAACAGTGAAAGAACAATACAAAGAATCAAGAAAACCAAGAGTTTGTTCTTTGAGAAGATCAACAAGATATACAACCCTTAGCCAACCTTCCTAAAAGACAAATAAATAAGTATCCAAATAAATAAGTCAGAAATGAAAAGGGAAATATGACAACAGACAGTGAAGAAAGTAAAAAAAAAATTATTAGGTCTTACTTCAAAAGTCTCTACTTGACAAAATTGGAAAATCTAAATGAAATGGATGATGTTTTATATAGATATCACATAGCAAAGATAAATCAAGATTAAGCAAACTATTTAAGTAGTACTTAAATTCCTAAGGGAATAGAGGTAGTCATTGTTAAGTTTCTCATCCAAAAAAGGCTGAGATCTAGATTGTTTCAGCTCAGAATTCTATCAGACTTTCAAAAAAGATCTAATAGCAGCACTCTTCAAACTATTGCACAGAATGGAAGCAAAAGGAACATTGCGAAACTCATTCTATAAGGCTACAGTCACTCTGTACCTAAATTACACAAAGACAAAACAAAGAAAGAATTTCAGACCAGTTTCCCTTATGAACATTGATGCAAAAATACTCAATAAAATACTCGAAAACTGAAGCCAGGAACACATCACAGACATCATTCATCATAGTCAAGTAAGAATCATCCCAAGGATGCAGGAATAGTTCAATATATGAAAATCCATCAATGTAATCTATCGTACAAACAAACTGAAAGAAAAACTCACACAATCATCTCATTAGATGCTGAAAAAGCCTTTGACAAAATCCAACACCCCTTTATGTTAAAAGTCTTGGAGAGATCAGGGATACAAGGTCCATACCTAGATAAAATAAAAGCAATATAGAGCAAGCCAATAGCCAACATCAAACTAAAACAATTCCACTAAGTGCAGGAACAAAGCAAAGTTTCCTACTCTGTCCCTATCTATTCAACATATTAGCTGAAGTTCTAGCTATAGCAATAAGACAACTAAAGGGTGTCAAGGGGATACAATCTGGAAAGGAAGACATTAATGTATAGCTATTTGCAGATGATATGATCGTATACATAAGTGACCCCAAAAATTCTACTGGAGAACTCCTACAGGTGATGAAGACCTTCAACAAACTGACAGGATACAAAATCAACTAAAAAAGATCAGTGACCCTCTTTTATACAGATGATAAACTGGATAAGAATAAAATTAGAGGAACAGCACCCTTTACAATAGCCTCAAATAATATAAAATATTGTGGTGTAACTGTAATCAAGCAAGTTAAGAACCTGTATAACAAGAACTTCAAGTGTCTGAAGAAAGAAATTTAGGAAGATATTAGAAGATGGAAAGATTTATCATACTCGTGGATCAGGAGAATTAAAATACTAAAAATTGTCATCTTACCATCTTTACAGACCTTGAAAGAACAATTCTCAACTCTATATGGAATGCAAAACAAAATAACAACAACAATAACAACAACAACAACAACAATAACAGCAACAACATCAACCAGGATAGCTAAAAAAAAATCCTGTACAAGGAACTTCTGCAGGCTGGAAAACAATTTTCAAAGCAAATGGTCTGAAGAAACAAGCTGGAATAGCCATTCGAATATTGCATAAAATCGACTTTCAACCAAAAGTTATCAAAGAAGATGAGAAAGGACAATTCATATTCATCAAAGAAAATTCACCAAGATGAACTCTCAATCCTGACTATCTATGCTCAAAATGCAAGGGCACCTACATTTATTAAAGAAACCTTACTAAAGCTCAAAGCACACATTGTACATCACAATAATATTGCGAGACTTCAAAACCCCACTCACACCAATGGACAGATCATGGAAACAAACTAAACAGAGACAGAGAAACTAACAGAAGTTAGGAACCAAATGAACTTAAACAGATATCTATAGAACATTTCATCCTAAAAAAAAGAATGTACCTTCTTCTCAGCACCTCATGGTACCTTCTCCAAAATTGACCATATAATTGGTCACAAAACAAGCCTCAACAGATACAAGAGGATTGAAATACTTCCATGCATCCTATCAGATCACCACAGACTAAGGCTGATCTTCAATAACAACAAAAATGACAGAAGGCCCACATACACATGGAAGTGGAACAATGCTCGACTCAATGATAACCTGGTCAAGGAAGAAATAAAGAAAGAAATTAAAGAGTTTTTAGAATTTAATTACAGTGAAAGAACAACATACCCAAACTTATGGGACACAACAAAAGCAGTGCTAAGAGGAAAACTCATAGCTCTGAGTGCCTCCAAAAAGAAACGGAAGAGAGTATACACTAGCAGTTTTGACAACACACCTAAAAGATCTAGAACGAAATGAAGCAAATACACCCAAAAGGAGTAGATGGCAGGAAATAATCAAACACAGGACTGAAATTAACCAAGTAGAAACAAAAAGAACTATATAAAGAATCAACAAAACCAGAAGTGGTTCTTTGAGAAAATCAACAGGATAAATAAACCCTTAGCCAAACCAACCAGAGGACACAGAGAGAGTATCCAAATTAACAAAATCAAAAATGAAAAGGGAGACATAACAACAGAATCTGAGGAAATTCAAAAACTCATCAGATAATCTGGAGGAAATGGACAATTTTCTAGACAAATAGGAGGTAACAAAGTTAAATCAGGATCAGATAAACCATCTAAACCATCCCATAACTCCTAAACAAATAGGAGCAGTTATTAATAGTCTCTCAACCACATAAAGCCCAGGACCAGATGAGTTTAGTAAAGAATTCTATCAGACTAATACTAATACTGTCCAAACTATTCCACCAAATAGAAACAGAAGGAACACTACCTGATTCCTTCTATGAAGCCACAATTGCATTTATACCTAAACCAAACAAAGACCCAACAAAAAAAGAGAACTTCAGACCAATTTCCCTTATGAATATTGATGCAAAAATACTCAATGAAATTCTTGCCAACTGAATCCAAGAACACATCAAAACAATTATCCAACATGATTGAGTAGGCTTCATCCCAGGGATTCAGGAATGGTTCAATATATGGAAATCCACCAACGTGATCCACTATATAAACAAACTCAAAGAAAAAAAATCACATGATCACCTCATTAAATGCTGAGAGCATTTGACAAAATTCAACACCACTTCATGCTAAAAGTCTTGGAAAAATCAGAAATTCAAGATCCATACCTAAACATAATAAAAGCAATATACTGCAAAGCAGTAGCCAACATCTAACTAAATGGAGAGAAACTTGAAGTCGCATTAAAAACAAGGCTGCCCACTCTCCCCTACTTATTCAGTATAGTACTCGAAGTCCTAGCCAGACAAATCTGACAACAAAAGGAGTTCAAAGGGATACAAGTTAGAACGGAAGAATCAAAATATCACTATTTGCAGATGATATGATAGTATACTTAAGTGACACCAAAGTTCCACCAAAGAACTACTAAGCCTGATAAACAACCTCAGTAAAGTGTCTGGGTGTAAAATTTATTCAAAGAAAGCAGTAGCCTTCATCTACTCAAAGAATAAACAGGCTGAGAAAGAAATTAGGGAAATGACACCCTTCACATAGTCACAAATAATATAAAATACCTTAGTGTTGACTCTAACCAAGCAAGTGAAATATCTGTATGACAAGAACTTCAAGTCTCTGAAGAAAGAAATCGAAGAAAACTATAGAAGATGGGAAGACCTCCCATGCTCATAGATTGGCAGGACTAACATTGTAAAAATGGCCATCTTGCCAAAAGCAATCTACAGACTCAATGCAATCCCCAACAAAATTCCATAGAATTAGAAAGAGCAATTTTCAAATTCATTGGGAATAACAAAAAACCCAGGATAGTGAAAACTACACTGTACAATAAAAGAACTTCTGGGGAAATCACCATCCTTGACCTCAAGCTGTATTATAGAGTAATTGTGACAAAAATTATATGGTATTGATACAGAGAGAGACAGGTAGATCAACGGAAGAGAACTGAAGACTCAGAAATGAACCCACACACCTATGGTCACTTGTTCTTTGACAAAGGAGCTAAAAGCATCCAGTGGAAAAAAGATAGCTTTTTCAACAAATGGTTGAACTGGAGGTCAGCATGTAGAAGAATGCCAATCAATACATTCTTAGCACCCTGTACAAAGCTCAAGTCCAAATGGATCAAGGACCTCCACATAAAACCAGATACACTCAAACTAATAGAAGAAAAAGTAGGGAAGAGCCTTGAACAGGTGGGCACTGGGGAAATTTTCCTGAACAGCACACCAATGACTTTGCTCTAAGATCAGGAATTGACAAATGGGACCTCATAGAATTACAAAGCTTCTGTAAGGCAAAGGACACTGTTATTAGGACAAAAAGGCAACCAACAGATTGGGAAAAGACCTTTACTAATCCTACATCTGATATAGGAGTAATACCCAATATACAAAGAACTCAAGAAGTTAGATTCCAGAGAGCCAAATAACCCTATTAAAAATGGAGCACAGAGCTAAACAAAGAATTTTCAGCTGAGGAATATTGAATTCCTGAGAAGTACCTAAAGAAATGTTCAACATCGTTAATAATCAGGGAAATGCAAATCAAAACAACCCTGAGATTCCACCTCACACCATTCAGAATGGCTAAGATCAAAAACTCAGTTGACAATAGATGCTGGCAAGGATGTGGAGAAAGAACACTCCTCCATCATTGGTGGGATTGATTGCAAGCTGGTACAACCACTCTATAAATCAGTCTGGAAGTTCTTCAGAAAATTGGACATATTACGACCTGAGGACACAGATATACCACTCCTAGGCATATACCCAAAAGATGCTCCAACATATAACAAGGACACATGTTCCACTTGTGTTCATAGCAGCCTTATTTATAATAAGCAGAAGCTGGAAAGAATCCAGATGTTCTTCAACAGAGGAATGGAAACAGAAAATGTGGTACATTTACAAAATGGAGTATTACTCAGCTATTAAAAACAAAGACTTCATGAAATTATAGGCAAATAGATGGAACTAGAAAATATTATCCTGAGTATGGTAACCCAATCAGAAAAGAACACACATGGTATGCACTCACTGATAAGTGGATATTAGCCCAAAAGCTCGTATTACCCAAGATACAATCTACCAACCACATGAAGGAAGACCAAGGGCTGGAGAGATGGCTCAGTGGTTAAGAGCACTGACTGCTCTTCCAGAGGTCCTGAGTTAATTCCCAGCAACCACATGGTGGCCCACAACCATCTCTAATGAGATCCGATGCCCTCTTCTGGTGTGTCTCAAGACAGCTACAGTGTACTCATATACCTAAAATAAATAAATGCTTCTTAAAAAGAAGAAGAAGAAGAAGAAGAAGAAGAAGAAGAAGAAGAAGAAGAAGAAGAAGAAGAAGAAGAAGAAGAAGAAGAAGAAGAAGAAGAAGAAGAAGAAGAAGAAAGACCAAAGTGAGGATGCTTCAGTCCTTCTTAGAAGGGGGAACAAAAATATTCATAGGAGGAGATATGGAGACAAATTTTTGAGCAGAGACTGAAAGAATGGTTATTCAGAGACTACCCTACCTTGGATTCAGCCCATATCCAGCCACCAAACCCTGAAAACATTGCTGATGCCAAGAAGGGCAAGCTGACAGAGCTCCTGAGAGACTCTACCAGAGCATGACAAATACAGAGGCAGATGCTCGAAGCCAATCATTGAACTGAAAACAGGGTCCCCATGGGAGGAGTTAGAGAAAGGATTGAAGGAGCTGAAGGGGTTTGCAACCCCATAAGAATAACAATATCAAACAACCAGAGCTCCAGGGACTAAACCATCATCCAAATAGTACACATGGGCAGACCCATGGCTCCAGCTACATATGTAGCTGAGGATGACTTTTTTGGGCACCAATGGGAGGAGAAGCCCTTGGTACTGCCAAGCATGGAACCCCAGTGTAGGTGAATATCAGGGCAGGGAGGTGGAAATGGGTGCGTGGATGGGTAAGGGAACACCCTCACAGAAGAAAGGGAAGGTGGATAGGATAGGGGGCTTATGGACAGGAAACCAGGAGTAAAATGTAAATAGAAAAATATCTAATAAAAAAGAACTTTTGGTGGTATCTCCATCACTAATTTCAAGTTATACTACAGAACAATAGTAATAAAGACCTTGTGGTATTGGCATAAAAGCAGACAAGATGATCAATGGAATAAGATCAAAGACTCAGAAATAAACCCATACAGCTATTAATTCTTGATTTTTGACAAAAAATATCAAAACTAATGGACAAAAAATCTTTAACAAATGGTGCTGGTCTAAATGGATGTCTGCAGATAGAAGAATTAAAATAGACTCATATTTATCATCCTGAACAAAGCTCAAGTTCAAGTATATCAGAGACCTCAACATAAAACCAAATACTCTACGTCTAATACAAGAGAAAATGAAGAACTGCCTTGTACTTATTGACACAGGAGACAACTTCCTAAACCGAACATCAATAGCTCAGACACTAAGATCAACATCTAATAAACTTGACATCATGAAACTGAAAAGCTTTCACAAGGATGCCATGAACAGGACAAAATGGAAGCCTACAGAATGGGAAAAGATCTTCATCAACCCTATGTCAAACAGAGAACTAATACCAAAATATATAAAGAGTTCAAGATACCAACAAACCAAATAACCCAATTTAAAACTGGGGCGCAGTGGTAAATAGAGAATTCTCAACAGAGGAATCTCTAATTGCAGGGAAATATTAAAAGAAATGTCAATGTCCTTAGTCATCAGGAAAATGCAAATCAAAACAACTCTGATATTCCATCTTATCCTCATCAGAATGGCTAAGATCAAAAACTCAAGTGACAGCACATGCGAGCAAGGTTGTGGAGCAGGGGGAACACTCCTTCACTGCAGGTGGGAATGCAAACTGGTACAAACTTTGGAAATGCACTTGGTGATTTCTCTGAAAATTGAGAATAATTCTACCCCCAAGACCTTGCTATGCCACTTCTGGGCATATACCTAAAACATCCCCCACTATACCTCAAGGACAATTGCTCAACTTTGTTCATAGCAACCTTATTCATAATAGCTAGGAACTGGAAACCACCTAAATACCCCTCAACTGAAGAATGAATTTTTAAAAATGTAGTACATCTATACTATGGAATCCTATTCAGCTGTTAGAAACAAAGATAGCATGAAATTTGCAGGCAAATAGATGGAACTAGAAAATATCATCCTGAGTGTGGCAATACATACAGAGAAAGAAAGTCATGGTATGTACTTACTTATAAATGGACACCATGCAACAAATGCAAAGACCCAAAGAAACTGAGTAATAAGGAAAGCCTGAGGGAGGATGCATGAATCTCACTCAAAAGGGGAAGCAAATAGTCATCACAGGTGGATGGAAGGAGCAAACTGGTTGGAAGAGGTGGCGAGATGGGTATCGTTGTGGGGAGAGGGGGTATGGGAGAAGCCTGGGAGTGAGAACAATCGACGAGGAGCATCTCTGGGAGTAGCTGGAGACCTGGGACAGGGGAGGTTCTGGGGAGTCTATCACGGTGACTCTAGCTGAGACTTCTAATAGTGGGACATATGGAAACTAAAGTGGCCACCTTCTCTAGCCAGGTGGGACTTCCAGTGCAAGGAGGGGGACATCGATCCATACACAAAACTTTCAGCTCAAAATTTGTCCTGCCTACAAGATGCACAGGAATAAAGATGGAGCAGAGGTTGAGAGAATGACCAACTGATGACTGAGCCAACTTGAGACACACACCATGTGAAAAAGGACCAATCCCTGATACTATTATTGATACTCTGCTATGCTTGCAGACAGGAGCCTAGCACAACGGTCTCCTGAAAGGCATCGTCCAGTGGCGGATGCAAACAGAAGCAAAGACTAGAGCCAAATATCAGGCAGAGCTCAGTGAGTCTTGTGGAAGAGGGGGGTATAGAATTGAGTGAACCAGAGGGATGAAGGACACCATAAAAAGACCTACAAAGTCAACTAGCCTGGTCTGCTCATGCGGGCTTTCAGAGACTGGTCCACCAACCATACATAGAGCAGGCAGAGGTTGGACCTATTGGACCTACCCCCCCCACACACACACACACATTTGTAGCAGATATGCAGCTAGATCTTCGTGTGTGTCCCCTAACAATTGGAGCAGGGGCTGTCTCTGGCTTTGCTGCCTGCCATTGAATCCCTTTCCCCTAACTGGGCTGTCTGGTTGGACCCCAGTGGGATAGGATGTGCTTAGTCCTACTGCAATTTTATGTCCCAGGGTGGGCTGGTACCCAAGGGGGCTTCCCCTTGTCTGAGGAAAAGGGGAAAGAGTAATGGTGAACGGACTCGTAAGGGTGAGAGTGAGAGGAGAGAAACAACAGGGAGGCTTCGATAGGGATGTAAGGTAATCAAATAAATACATTAAAAAAAAACTTAACAGTTTTTTGTTCTAAAGCTCAGTGAAGACTTCTCAGCTCTCTATGCTCTACCCATCCCCCACCCCCTCAGCTCCCACCCCAAGCTCTGCCCTGAAGAGTCACCAAAGCAAATTCCATTACACTCATTTAGCAATAGTGGCCTGATTTAACATGACCTCAAGTTAAATTGCTTTCACTAATGCAAACTTAATTGGGCTTCTTTTAGTCCCTAGAAGTGATTTTCTTCTTTGGGCTTAGAGACGGCTCCAGTAAGAGCATGGTGGTTGTTGATGGAGGATTTAAAGTGGAGGCTTCATAGAGAATTTCAGGAATGTAGCAATGCTATGAGTGCTCTGTAGGCAACAGCTAGTGGCTTTGAGCTATCTCCTCAGAAATGTTTTAAAAAATAATAAACTAAAAGAGAAAACATGGCTTCATATTGCCATACCTATTCTCTTTGTGGCCAGGAATTTCTCAGACTGCACTTTCTCCAGTAAAAATATTTGGGGGGATAAAGCAGATGAGATTGCAAGCAGAACAGACAGAAGCTGGAGTTTCGTTCCTAAAATAACTCTTAAAATTCAGCTCTAAATTTCTCTGTCAAGCTCAGGGTACATGAGGTGAAACTACAAAATAGGCCTGCTTCAGTGTGACTTCCACATATGGTGATAGCTAGCTTGTGTTTTTTATGAATAATCACAAAAATACCCACCTCATCTATAAGCAGAAAGACAGGGAGAGACCTCATTCCTCCCCCAATTGCCGTGCTAAAAGCCTGTCATCAGACCCAGCTTGACGAACGGGAGCTGTTCAGTTTTGAAAGAGCAAGAGAAAGAAACCTAGAGTCTGACCTGCCCAATCTTCCCCCTGCCACATCATGTCGCTCTCATATTGGTCCTGCATACCTTGGCAATTAGTGTATGTCAGCTGCAGACTGGTTTATACAGTTCACTCATAGGAGAACAAATGAGTTGGAGAAGATTAGCCAATTTGGCTCCAAAAGGCCCTAGCTTCAGCCTTAAATTAGCCCAGCCCTCTCTAAGTAAAAAGGGCCTGGACCACTTATCTAAGGTCCTCTTTGTAGAATCGTTTTGATCTTTCCAAAGTAAGCTTCAGCTGAACTGTCCTCATCCATACTGATCCATCGTCTGTGCTTCGTGTCAATCAGCACTGCTTTTGATCTTGGACTCTCAATGCACAGTGACCTTTTCTCTCCTCCACAGATATCAGCTTGGCATGTCAAATGTCTGTGATGGCTACTCACAGTCATCTTAATAGATCTCTTTGTGTACTATACCTGAAGGAAGTCATTCAGTGATTCCCTCTCCCACCTCCGTCAGGGCAGGAGCTCATTCAAGACTGGTGTCACCATCTCTAGTGTAAGGTAAGGTTGGGGCACTTTTGAAGCAGCAATTTGATCTTTGTAGCAGTCACAGTACCAGCCCTGCAAATCAAGAAAGCAACTGAGAAAAGGTGGGAATAGAGTGCAAATCCTTTTCTTTGTGTCATCCCATGGCAACATGTTTGGTCCCGAGATTAGCTACAGCCCCTGCAGCATCGATCTTGGATACACTGTTCAGGATGAGACTCTGAGAAGAGCAGCGCACAGCAGATGATTTGTGTCTCCTTTGGTGTTTTCTGTCCTGCTTTGGAAGCCAAGCGAACAAGGCTATGCGAGCTTGCCAAATGGCCAGCAGAGGGCGACTCTGGAAACAGGTGACTATGGATAGAGAGGAGGCTCCAGGCCTCCTTTCAAGTGAAAACTCTGGAGGTGGCCAAGTTAGTCCAGCTGCTGCGGTGAGCTCATCACAGCCTTGAACTCATCCCGGAGAATTGATCTGATGTGCGAAAAGCCTTGGGTCCTTCACTGTGCTGATTCTGCAACCTAGAGCACCTGCCCTTAACTTGTCAACCCCTACCCGATCCTCTAGTCAAACAAATCAATCAAAAATATCAGTTGCTAGAGGAACACAAATACAGGCAGCAGGATTGGGCCTAGAAGGCTGAGCTCTGTTCCTGCTGCTCTGGGTTACAAACACATTCCAAAAATATAACTCTGCCCACACCGTGGCAAAGCTGCCCTTGATAAAAACACAATGTACGGTATACAATGTTGACACATAACAGATGGAACTTTGAGGGATTTATTTTCTTTTGTTGGATTTTATTTACATTTCAAATGTTATCCTCTTACCCGGTTTCCCCTCCAGAAACCTGCTTCTCCCCCTGCTTCTATGAGAGCCACCCTTCCCACCCCCCTGCCCTGCCATTTCCCTACACTGGGGCATTGAGGCTTGACAGAACCAAGGACCTCTTCTCCTACTGATGCCCAACAAGGCCATCCTCTGCTACATATGTGGATGGAGCCAAAGGTCCATCCCTGTGTACTCTTGGGATGGTGGTTTAGTCCCTGGGAGCTTGGGGGAGGGGGTCTGATCAATTGATATTGTTGATCTTCTTACAGGGTTGCAAACTCCTTCAGATCCTTCAGTCCTTTCTCTAACCCCTTTATTAGGGACTCCATTCTCAGTTCAATGGTTTGCTGCAAGCATTCGCCTCTGTATTTGTCTGGCAGAGCCTCTTAGTAGACAGCTATATCAGGCTCTAATCAGTATGCACTTCTTGGCATCCACAATATTGTCTGAGTTTGGTTTCTCCAATATGGGATGGATCCCCCAAGTGAGGCAATCTCTGGATGACCTTTCCTTCAGTCTCTGTTCCACCCTTTGTTTCCCCATTTCCTTCTGTATTTTTAGAACTTTGAGTTTTTGAAGTGTGTTCTTGGTAAAGGGGAACTAGACAGAATACATTAAATTCTTGGTTAGAATGTAGACTCTTCCCCATGTGGCATACACAGTCAATACAAGAACCTTTCTTTTCACTTTTTTATGTGTCATCATTTCTTTCCATGACTAATAGTCCCCAGAATTGACTTTTCTCATTGACCAAATAAAACTGAGTTCATTGGCCATGTTTATCTCCCATATGGCTGAGAAACAGCAGGGCTAGATGCTGTGACGGCGTGAGCATCCTGGGCCTGCTGGTAATACAGTAGTGGGTCCAGCTATGGCTGGAAGGGGATGGACAGTTTCCCTCAGTCTCCATACATAAAGCTATACACTAAGTAGAAAAGGTGGGTGTGCTGTGACAGCCTGGCTTTAAGACAAGCCCCAACCAATCACATCCTGTATACCCTTCCCAAGCTGATCACAAAATGTCCCTTCCAAGCTCTCCTATAACTGCAGATAGATATCTTTAAAGAGTTCAAATAAATTCAGGATGTTCTTGGGGGAGGAAATGTCCACCCCCACAGGTTTCTATTTCCACACTGACACTTGTGCAGTGCCAGATTGTACTCAACACTGAGAGCTGCTGGTTCAGACACTGTCATGATAACCCCAAATTGTTTTATTGGGTTGTAATAGATAGTATTGGGTGCTTACTCAAAAACATTTTTCAAATTTAATCCATGCCAAGACCTCATTTTCTTTTGTTCTGAAAGAAAAATACAGGGAAAGGCAGAAGGGAAAAATGCTGTCAGGGAAACAGGTCTTAGAATCACCTGTTCTTTGATTTTAACCATACAGGGTCTTCAGACACTTAAATTGATAGTTAGCTGGGTAAAGAAGACCTTGAAGGAAGAAAGGAATATTGTGTTGACTGTCTCAATATCTTATCAAGGTCTTCCTATTCTAAAAAGCTTGTTGGAATAAGAGGAAGTTGAAGGGGCTTTTTAAGAAGCTAATAGTGGTTTTGTGTCCACTTTAGCGTGTCTTCTTCAGATCAGGCTGGTGAGACTTCACGACTGTAGCTTCTGACATCTCTAGAAGACACAATCTCACAGAAAACTTCTTAATTCTGTCTCTTACAACCCTTCGGCCACCACTCCCACCTTGATCCCCGACCTTTAGGTGCTGGAGCATGTTGTAGATGGATCAGTTCTAACTGGGCTCCACAACTCTCCAACTTGATGAGTTGTAGTCTTCAGAAATGGTCTCAGTACCAAAAAGGAAGATTTCTTTATGGGAGAGGACTGCACTCATTTGAAGGTATAAGGGCAAATATTTAGAATGTAGTTAGGAGTTATGTTGATTTAGCAAAATGATACTTGCAGGTTCTCCTCTAAGATCCATGACTTCACTAGCTTTGCATAATTGGCTTAGCTTTCAATTCCAGGCATAATTTGTTAGGTAGATTTTTAAGTACAATTAGAGTTCTATTGTCTGCCACCAAGGTATGTATGCCAGTACTATACCCTTAGGGTTATCATGCCATACTGGTCATTGTTCCAGTATCACGGCTGGGACCCACATGTGAAGCTGTGAACTGCCCTTTGGAAGCTCTCCTTCTGGTACCAAGAGAGCTTCAACTATTCAACCCTAGAAACAAATACAGACTACATAGGTTATATTTATGCATCTATGGATATGTATGTGCATATGTTTACATATACACATATGATATCTATGTGTATATATGTATATGGGGTGTGTGTGTGTGTGTGTGTGTGTGTGTGTGTGTGTGTGTAAACAACAATTCAAGAAAAAGAAGCCATGAAATTGAAAGAGAGCAAGAGGTAGTATTTGGAGGGAATAGAGGGAGGAAATTATGTAATTATAATATAACTTCTAAAAATAAAAAGATGAATTTTAAGAAATGAACAAATGGGCAGTGGTGGCACATGCCTTTAATCCCAGCACTTGGAAGGCAGAAGCAGGTGGATCTCTGAGTTCAAGTCTAGTCTGGTCTCCACAGTGAGTTCCAGGGCATCAAAGGCTACACCGAGAAACCCTGTCCTGAAAACCAAAAACAAAATACAAACATATAAACAGAAATAAAAAAGAAGAAACTGGTAAGATTCCACAGCTGAAATATTATAATTGTTTTTATATCATAGCCTGAATGAATAATTCCTCCAAACAACTTTTTCCCCACAGAGAAAAAGACCAATATAATTAGTTAATTAACTTTCAGAGACAATGAAGGGATTGTGAATGACCTCATTTTGCAAAGAAGCTATAGAAAGAGCAGCCTGCTTCTATTTTACACACAGGTCACGTCCTCTGTGGCACGTGACCAAGAGGGCACTTACAATTTTGTTTGACCTGCTGCACCATAAATGCTGTGGCACACACTGGGCTCCGTAAATGCTTTGACTTTGTGAAAATTAAGGTTGTTTCCAACATCCTTCTGGACCCCATGAGCATGTGATAAGCAAGGATCAGGCTGACACTGTCCACCGTGACATCAACAATTATGACACCTAGAGCAATAAAGGGAAAAATGTGATATAAAAAGTAACTGCATGGAGCCATCTTCTTATTTTATGGTCCCTATGTTTGAGTGAGGAGAGCCTGCCATGGTCTGTATTCAAATCCCATCTTTAGTATGTATCAGGATGTTGCTCAGAAACTCGTAAATTATAATTGGAATAAAAACTTTCTCACAGGGCTGAAGAGATGGCTCAGCAGTTAAGAGCACTGACTGCAATGGGGTCTGAGGCCCTCCTTCTGGTGTGTCTGAAAACAGCTACAATGTACTCATATAAATAAAACAAATAAATCTTTAAAAAAAAACTTTCTCCCAAACTGAAAAAAAGTCATATATCCTATGTAAAAGCATTTTGTAAATGAGGCTACAAATATAAGGTGGTGATTTTAAGGAATTAAGTGGTTCTTTCAGCCACTATTTTTGTTTTCTAACTTTGTATGCTTGCATGCATAATGTGTGTGCGTGCGTGCGAGCATGTGTGTGTGTGTGTGTGTGTGTGTGTGTGTGTGTGTGTGTATGTGTAAGCATGTAGATGTCACACCACACGTGTGGAATTCAGAGGGACTGTCTCCTTCTATTGTGCTTTGAAGCATGGTCTTTCTTGTTTCTCTACCAGGCTACCTGGCCCAAGCTCCTGGCAATTCTCTCTTCTCCACCCTTCATCTCTCCATAGGCGTCCTATGCACGCCACTGCATTGGCCTTCTAAATGCGCTCAAATATCAGGTCTATATGGTTAGGTTTGTAAATCAAGTACTTTTATCCCCTATGACATTTCATTTGATCCGTTTCCTACCTGGTGACCCTGGGAATGAATCCGCTTCCAAGTTTACCCAGGAAGTTGGCAAAATGCCGTCCCTTGTGCGACAGAGCTGAACTCCCTGTTTTCATGTTGATGGACAGCTATATCCCACTGTCAGCATTCAGAGGACGTTCTTAGGTCTTTTCCCAAAGATCCCTGCATCTCAAGGAAAGTTTCCCCATCTGCCTTTCTCTTCTACTCCCTTATAGAGAATGCTCTAGTTTGAAAGTGATTACACCTGGGCTCACCATAGTTGATTTTATTGGTGGAAGTACATGTGTAGAGTTGAGATGCATCCTAGAAGTCGATGTCAGTGTCCTCTTCAACTCTATCTCCACCTCATTTTTTGAGAAGGTCTCTCACTACACCTGGTGCTTTCTGCTTTGACTAGACTGTCTGACCAATAAGCTCTCAAGATCTGCCTACCTCAGTTTCCTAGTGTTTGTGCTATGTGCCATCTCACCTAACATTTATCTGAATGCTATGGATACAAACTCAGGTCCTCATATTTGTCAACAAGCACTTTACCAACTGAGCCATTTCCCTACTCCCCAAAGTAATTTTTAATTAGCTAGACACCACCATATCTTATATCTACAAAAAAATAGCTTTTTACAATGAAATGTAAATTAATGAGTGTGGTACCATTACTCAGAGTCCTGAGGATTCGGGCTGGGCATCTTAGGAAAGGGGACACCTTAGTGTTATAATGAACCCGTTAGAAGATGGTTTTAAATGGGCATACAGGACTATTGTTATTCAAATAGTTCCTCACATTAAGATTGAAGATCAATGCTCAACTCAATTTCTACAAAATACAGATTTGTTAGTGGAAATGTGAGGCTATTTTTCTGGATACTTTCTTTGAAATTTCAACTTTCACAGAGAAAATAATGTAAATGTTTCTGTCTTAGTTAATAGTTCGGTATTTACCTCTACTCTCTGCTTCCTAGAAAAATACCTAGGTATAACAGAGTTACTGAAACTGGATGAATGAATGAATGAATGAATGAATGAATGAATGAATGAATGACAGAAATTTTCATTTACATTTAATGAAGTCTGATATCTATACAATAGTCTTACTACTTGGGAAAATATATTGACAAACACTTAATTATGAAATCTGGATTCTTATTTTGTCTTTTGTGTGTGTGTGTGTGTGTGTGTGTGTGTGTGTGTGTGTGTGTGTGTGATGTTTCCTTGGGAATTTATTCCTCTATAATCTTTTTCTATTGAATAAAACTGTCCTTGCCCAGTGTAAAGGGGCCAGTGCTGTCAGACTGCAGAGATTTGCAAAGATCAATGAGAGTTCTGCCTGAGGCGGAAGCAGGCACCAAAGAGTCAAAGACAAAGGTCTTTTCCTGAAAGAATATATGAGCTTCACCCTTTTGACTACACAGTGCATCATGAACAGCAGACTTGATCTTAGTTCAGTAAGATGTAAATGGCTCTGATTAGGCAAAGCACAAAACATCTTCTGTACCCATCCTTGATCTTGACAGATCCTCTATACTGTTGCCAAAGCTTGTATTGTATAGCCAGATTAATATGTATATCGAAGTGAAGCAGTGTGACATCAATGACATCAGCCAGTAGTGAAACAGGGAAACTGAACCCACCTTACTATGGCTAAACCAATGCTCTTCTCTGGGTCATTGGTAGCTGGTTATCATTTAAGAACAAACCTGAAATTTTTATTAGTTATACATTCCTCATATGATCTCTCCAGAATGTTCTTTTGTGGTTCTTCTGTTTCCCAAGTTGAACAAAACTATTTTCCAGGAGCCACACTCTGCCACAGTCCACTTGTTAAATGAAAGGCAATTATGTAGTGGGCAATTTCACACAAGCACACACACAGACATACGAACATTATTGAGTGTGAATGCATTTAGATAATGCAAAGCTCATAGAGTCTATAGAACCAGACACACGTTCAAACCATTAAGTAAAGGAATATAGTTGACTATAGCGTGCCCTTTCTATCCTACTGGAAGTACCATCCTTTTCTTACTCATTTAGTCCAACTCAGGGGGAAGTACACTACTGCCATTTCCCTCGGACACAGGGAGAATAGAGATATGAAGAGGAAGAATGCTTTGCCAAGATGAATTAGCACAATGAGAAGCTAACACCAAAAATCCTGCCTCTAAAGACCATGTGTTCACGCCTTGTTCTCTTCCAGATCTATCACAGTGGGCTTTCAAGACTCTCTAACTCCATAGCCTTCTACCACATGAGTAGGATCTGCCTCCTGCTATGAGTATTAGTAAGTACTAGATGAGTAGTCTTTTTTTATTTTATTTTTCTTAGATATTTTATGTATTGACATTTCAAATGTTATCCTCCCCACACCCGTTCCATACCCCCTTGCTCCTTCCCCTGCTTCTATGAGGATGTTCCTACTCCCACCCACCCACTGTAGGAAGAAATGATCTTCTCTGATTCCGGGACATGAACTCTCTTTGTGATCTCCAGATGTGGCAACAGACAGAGGCTTGTCAGAAACGGAGGAACATACCTGATTTTGTTGTCTATAACAGGTGGTAAATCCTAGCCAGGTGATAAGTTATGGAGTTCTGAAGGCCCACTGTGGTAGCTTTGGAAGAGTGTGGAAACTCATTGCATGGACACTTGGGGCAGGCTTTCTGGGATCAGAAACCAGCTATACTTGACTTTGGGAAAGCATTCTCCCCTTTGTCAGATGCTATTCTGAGCAGAAAACAGAAAATTGAAATAGCCCCTTCCTTCGGGAATCAAAAGCTCTGGTCTGGGAGACAGAAAACAAAGGCATAACAAATTTAGCATAATATAGTGAAGCTTACATCAACTATTGAAAACTATGAAGAGTGGAAGAGGAAGGGACACTGGATTGCAGTGTCATTGAAATTCAGAATATCTTCCCATGTCTTCCTCCCTTTCCCGGTCAATCACATACTAGCATAGTATTGATGTGACACCATAAGTCATTTATTAGTTGTCTCCAGAGAGACCATTCTATTATCAGAGTAACACCTCTCCTCAAAAATCAGGTGGAGCATGAAAAAAAGATTAAAGGACAGGTAGGTAGCCTGGGAGTGTGCAAACAAAGCAGGAGCCCTGACAACTTGCTGAGAGGAATGAGCAAGGAAAATACAAGAAGAAACATAATCTCATGTCGCTATTACCACAAATAAGTGCTGGCTGACAGCCAGCTCAGGAACAGTGACTCCAGTTCAGAAAGTACAAAGGACTGAACTTTCCAGTCAACCTAAGTGAACTTGGAAACAGATACCTCTCCAGTGACCTTGAAAAGGAGCACGGCTTGCTGAGACCTTGGTTTTGGTCTTGAGAAACAAGAAGTAGAGAAATCTGAAAAGTATCACTGAATGTGATAGGGCACGAGTGGTCCCAACACTTGGAACATGAAAGCAAGAGGATCAGGGCTAACAACCAGCCTGCTTACATAGGGAACTTGAGGCCAGCCTGGGCTCTAGAAAGCCCTGTTTCAACAGATATGACAGTGGAGGGAGAGGGAGAGGGAGAGGGAGAGGGACAGGGACAGGGAGAGGGACAGGGACAGGGACAGGGACAGGGACAGGAGAGGGGAGAGGGGGAGAGGGAGAGAGAGAGAGAGAGAGAGAGAGAGAGAGAGAGAGAGAGAGAGAGAGAGAGAAACAGACACAGACAAAGACAGGCAGAAAAGAGAGGGAAGGGAGAAAGAAAGGAAGAGTGGGGTGAAAAGAAAGGAAGGAAGGGAGGAAGGGAGGGAGGGTGGGAGGGAGGGAGGGAGGAAGAATCTAGCAGATCTAGCTTAGATCACAGACAGGTGATTGTAAGATAATACACATGTGTTATTCTAAATCACTAAGATTGTGGGACATTGTTACATCAGAAACAGAAAATTAACACAGTGACATTCAGACATTTTAGGGGAAGTCTCTCTCTCTCTCTCTCTCTCTCTCTCTTCTCTCTCCCTCCTCACTCTCCCTCTCCCTCTTCCTCCCTCCCTCCCTGCTTCCTTCCGTCTCCCCTCCTCTCCTTCTCCTCTCTCCTCCTGCCTGTGTGTGTCTGTGTGTGTGTGTGTGTGTGTGTGTGTGTGTGTGTGTGTGTGTGTGTGTGTGTATGACAAAGGCCATGTCACCAAAGTGCCATAAGCAGCTTTCTGTGGCAGAGACTTCTATGCGAAAGGACTGAGAGACTGAGAGGGTCTTTGTTTCCTCCGCTCCCTGCACCTGCAGAAGCATTCCCAGGCATTAACCCTGGGCAACAGCCTTTTGAAGTACTGGAGAGCTAACCTCTTCACTGAGCTCATAAAGTATAAAATGTACTCATGTTCCTGATTGAAGATCCCACTCTCCCACACCAGCTACAGCTTCAGCTCACTTCAAGGAAAATCACAAGGAATCTCTATTTTTGGTTTGTTGTTGGTCTTTTTTTATTGTGGCAACAGAAACTACATAAAGTTTACAATTTTAACTACCGTCTTTATTTGGTTGTTTGTTTACTTACTTGACTACTTATTTTGCTGAGGCTGTTATGCCTATGCCAGAGCATGTGTGTGGAGATCAGAGGACAATTTGTGGAAGTCAGATTTCTCCTTCCACTATGTGTCTCCTGGGATCAAACTCTGGTCCTCAGGCTTGGCAGCAAACACCTTTACTCACCATTTTACCCTAATGATCCAGTATTAATTATTTTTTTTCAGTTTAGAATCTGTGCTTATATATCTTCTGTGAACATGTGTGGGGTCAGATGACAAACTTAGGGGCATCATTTTTCTCTTACCAGGAGGTTCCTGAAGATCAAACCCAGGGCTGGCTCAGCATCAAATGCCTCCGTTTGCTATTTTATGGCCCAATATTGTTTTCTTTGTGTGTCTTTTTAACTTTTTATTGTTTCTTCATGAATTTCACATCATGCACCACAATCTTACTCACCTCTTGCAACCTACTCCCCAACGGAGAAAGAAAAATCTTTGTGTGGAAGCTGTAGTGTGTCACAGTACACCATTTTGTCCACACTTCTTTCTTCAAAAATGTTCATGGCCATAACTCCTTGGTCTGGTACTAGGCCTCTGGCTTCTGCTATTCTATCAATACTGGAACCTCACTGGAACTCCTCTTGGATATCCTCTTGTTGCCCTGTGTTGTGGACATCCTGTAGTTTTGGATCTACAGGACCAGGCTTTTCATGCACTCTAGCAGTTCATCGATTGGGTAGATGTTGGGGTGGGTCTGAGTGGAATCTGAGCTGATCAGCCTGCCAGCTCTCCCACTCTCATGTTTTTAGGTCCAACTCACCAGCAACCCCCAATACCATGGTCAGCTCTATTCTGCTGCCCTGGTGAGATACAGGGACTGCCCTCTTAAGGGTTGTAGCAGGGGAGGGACATGGCAAGTTCTCCTACTCCCATGACCCCAAGGCCAGCCCTCCTGCCTGCCATAGATGGTGACAGACAGGGGAAGGGAGGAAGATGTCTCTCCCTCATCCATGCCACCACCCAACAGACAAGAGGCAGGGCTAGTTGTCCCACACTCACACCCTCAGGACCAGCTCACTCAAACTCCCCATATCCAGAGCCAGCTCTACCATGCTGCCCAAGTGAGGTGCATGGCCTGCTTACCCAGGAACTGTAGCAGATGAAGGGCAAAGAGAGCTCTCCTGCTCTCATGACCCCATCAATATCAACTCTCCTGCCTGCAACCAGTGTCAAGGGCAAAGGGGAAGGAAGGGGATCTCTCCCCTCACGGACATAGCTGCACAGGAGGCAGATAGTAGGGCCAGGTGCTCCCATGCTCCTATCCTTGGGGTCGCCTCACCAGCAACTGCTGCAATGTGTGGAGTCTGCTGTACCAAGTACTACAAATGGCTAGTGTCTGCTCAGCAGTGTTTCTGCTCTCGTGTGCCAAGATCTCCCATGATGCCTGGGTGAGGGGTAGTGCCAGTTCTGCCCAGCCCTCAGACATCAACAGGCATCAACATGTCCCTGGGCATCAGCTCAGACCAGGACCAGACCTGACCTTTGGTGGTAACCTATATCTGCTACTGCAGGGCCACAGACTCATGGCCCCCAGTGGCAGCACAGGCCAGGACCCCACCATGATCCTAGGTGGTCTCCCCATCTACTCACATCAGGCTTTTCCTCACTACCCTCGAGTCTCCAGTCTTGCCTCTCTTCACTGTGCCCACATCCATCTGCTTCTCTTTCTCCTCCCATTTCTCCACCACTTACTTGCTCCTCTTTGTTATGCTTTGTGGCTCTCTGGGTGTCTGGGGTCATCTCAGGGGTGGTCTCAGGAATGCTATGCCCTACTCATACATTATGGTATTGTTCAGAAGTCATGTTAGGCATGGTCTATATCCCTAAGGACCTGACTGGTGATAATGTCAAGCTAGTTTCCTATCTAAGCCACATGGTGCTAGTCTGGTGGTCATCTTTGCTCCCTCCTCATATGGCCCAGCTGAGTGGTCCCATGCAAGGATTGTCAGTCTTGGCCTCACTCCAGCCCAAAGCCCTCAGGCCCAGGAAGGTTATTCTAACTTTAAGCTTGTTCCTGGTCCTGGGAATCAGATGGGCGTGGGCAGCAAGCACTGGTTGTCTCAGGCTTACTTTTTTCAGGGGATGGTAAGCTACTAATCATTCTGAAGTTCATAGGTCAGAACACTAAATTTAGATATAGCCTCTCTCCTCCCTGCCACCTATCAAGGCACATATGACACAGCAGCCATATCTGCAATGCATCCTGAGATAGGTCAATCATTTTGGAATGTCACATTTAGTTGCATTGAATGAGATCACGTTTTTGAACAGCCATTGCCACTACCTATTTCCAGAACTTTTCTTCTCATAGGCTGAAACCCTAGACCCATTAACTAACAATATCCACAAAAGGAAGCTAGCATTTAAGGGGAAACGGCTGTACCATGTATATAATGGTTATGTGCATGTTATCACACTTACTCAGCACATACTTAGAAAAAAAAATCTATGTTGGTACCACTGTGCATCAAGAGGGTGAGAGAGGCTCTGTTTCAATGAAACCTTTTTTGTAAGACTCCAAACTCAGTGACCTTTCTAATGTGGGTACACACACACACACACACACACACACACACACACACACACACACACACTTCTAAATTACCTGCAGGTGAAAATTTCCTACCTTTTCTTTTCTTTGATCTCTACACTGTTGTTGGCTTTAAGAACCCATCAAGGCAAAGTTGACAGATATAACATTAACTGCCAGGCACTGGGCACATAAAAATATTTATCCCAAGACTTCACTAGCAACAGATTCTCTCTGTGCCTGTTTGTCTCTGCCTCTGCCTGCCTCTCTCTCTCTCTCTCTCTCTCTCTCTCTCTCTCTCTCTCTCTCTCTCTCTGAGCTTCTATCCAGGCAATGGAAATTTAGACTAAAAGATGTCATTCCCGAAGGGAGAGAACCTGATGACCTTTTTTTTCTTTTTCTTTCTTTGGAAGACAAGCATGTTATACCATTCAATGGCTAGATGTTTATGTATCTAATACTTATCCTCCTAATTTAAAAATCATACCACTTTCTGATATAAATGAGAAATCTTTATTATTTAAATATTTTGTTTTAGTCTGCTAGAATAAATTCCATGAAAGCACACATTTTTCCTGTTTTCTTTATTGTTGTGTATCTATAGCCCAGACAGGGTTTCTCTGTCTTCTCACTGATATTTGGAGCAGGGAAGTTCTTTGTTACAGGGTATTGTCCTGTGCACTGAAGGACATTTTTGACCACGACTCACTCAAAGACAATAGCAACTTCACAGTTATAACATGCTAAGTATTTCAAAATTGCCTCAAATGTTTCCATTTGCAAAGTCTCTCCTTCTTGAATATGAATGATCTAAAATAATGCCTGACTCAGAAAAAAATGAACAGTAAGCATTTGCTGAACGAAGAGAGTAATATCAAATTAATTAGCATGCTTAAAACATACAGAACAGGTCTTTGTGCATGGTAAAAAGAAAATACTAGTTACATCAAATGTTGTTGCTGTGTTGCTGTTTTATTATTGCTGTGTCTTTGTCTCCTTCTAGAGTAAGCCTTGGAGACAACCAACCTATTACATTGAGACTTAGGGTTTAACTTTTAAATGTAATCATTTTGTACAAGCGTCAACACACACTCACACTTGGAAGTGCTACTGTGTTGAATATCGCTGATTCATTAGCTTGCGTCGCCATGTTAACTTGTTTTCAGAGAGACCTCAGAACACATCGTCTTCTGCTACTTCAATACATGCACATTAATTTCCTATCAACATGTGCTGATCAGGAAGTCTGTAATCTGGCACCGGTGTTTATTTTTACTCCTGTCTATTCCTGTTGGCTTGTGAAAACAAAATTGTTCGAGCAAGTATTTTATAGTGAGCTGTATCATATGTACATTGATTTAATCTGCCCACATTCGGTTCTACAAGCTGATCCAAAGAATAGAGAGAAGCATAATTTTCATTCAACATGAGCCCCTCAGTGCAAGCCAAGTACCTCATCTGGTGCTCAACTAAAGCAACAGCAATCTGTTCTACCTTGGAGACACAACTGGCCACAGAAAACCTAATGAAAAGAGGCAATGCTGTGCACAGGACAAATAGTACCTATTTTATGACAGATAATGCTGCAGCTTAGTCTTAAAGCTAAGTTTAAAAAATAAACTTAAGATGGTCTAAGACAATGGGAAGTGCTCCTGGCTTCACATATCCAGAGGCTTAAAATTGATTAAGATGTCAGAGCTGTCCAAAGAGATCTACCGATTCAGTGCATCTCCCTCCCCCACCCTTTAGAATCCCAGCTGACTGTGTGTGTGGGTCGAGTGGGGTATTCATGTATTCACACGTGAACATGTATGCAGGCCTTAGCACCCTCATTTCCACCTTGTTTGAGAGTGAGTCTCTTGATGTTCAGTACTGTGTAACCGGTGTTAGCTGGTCTATGAACTCATGGTATTCTCCTGACAAAGTGAAGGACCACTGGGATTAAGTGGGGTTTTTTTTTCCCACTATATCTAACTTTATAGATCCTCTGGGGACCCTATCTCCAGTCTCCCTGCTTGCAAGGCGTGTGCTGTATCCCTTGAGTCATCTCCTCACCTCCCCAGCTGACTTGCTTACAGAAATAAATGTTCATGCTGGGTGTTTGTGGAGCATGGCTTTAATCCTAGCACTGGAGAAGCAGAAGTAGAAGGATCTCTGTGAGTTAAAGCTGAGCCTGGTGTACACAGTGAGTCACAGGCTAGTCAGGGCCATACAGTGAGACTGTCTTAGATAAAGATTGGAGCAAGAGAGAATGGGGGAGGAAGGAAGGAAGGAAGGAAGGAAGGAAGGAAGGAAGGAAGGAAGGAAGGAAGGAGAAAAGGAAGGAAGGAAGGAGAAAAGAAGTTAATGTTCTTTTATAAAATTTAAAGTATCAGCAAATAAACTGGCATGGTTCTTCAAAACAGTTCTGAAAAAGAACAAAGTAGAAAAGTTCACACATTTCCAGTTGAAAACCTCCAACAAAGCGTTAGCAATCAAAGGACTAATGTGTTGTTTAAGGATAGCCGCAGAGAGTACCATTAAGAACTCAGAGATAAAACAATGTGTTATAGATAATGATTTTTGGCAAAAGTGTCAAGACCACTTAGTGGGAAACTATTCTCAACAAAGAGTTCTGGGTCATCAAATAGTCACATCAGAAAGGGTGAGGCTGGGTTTCCCTCTCTCCCAAATTAACTCAAAATGGATCAAAGGCATAAATGTAAAACCTAAAACTGCAAAGTTGTTAGAAGAAAACCCAGGGGTAAATCAACACCACGTCAGACCTGGCAACAGATTCTTAGACATGAAGCTAAGATCACAAGCCAGACATAAAGGCAGGAGACTTCATAAAAGCTGAAATCCCTTGTGTTCCAAAGGACACCATCAAAAAAGTTTCAAAACATATGAAAACACAGAACAGGGGAGAATATTTTACATACTTTCTCTAATAAAGGACTGGAATCCAAAATACACATTACACACTCTTAACTCGTAGTAAAAAGATACTCCAGCTTAAAAAGAGGCAAACGATTTTTAACAAAGATAGACTAAAGGCCAGTTAATCTATTAAAAGATGCCCAGCATCAAAAGTCTTCACAGGAATGTGAATCTAAAACATCTAAGATAGTCTTTCAAGTCGACTAAGCTAACTAGATCTCCCAATGTCAAGTAAGAGCAAGCATTGGTAAATATGAGTAATGGCAAAGGAGTAATTGGTAAATATGGTAATATCCCACGTCATCTGATGTGGTGAGTGATGGGTTGTCAAGTTGTCTATTTTGCCACACAGTCTGGCAAATTCTCATAAATGTAGAGTTCCCACACATTTTAGCAAGAAGACACTTAGGTATGTACCAAAAACATGTCCACAGAAGCTAGTGTGTGGTGATTCATACTAGGTATATTCAGAAAAGTCAAGAGATAGAGAAAAAAATGCAAAAGCTCCCTGACTGACTAATAAGCTGATATTTATTATATAAATGATTGCATCATGTATTCATAACACCAAATACCAATCAATGCCACAAAACAAAGTATGTCTTGCTGCACAAAGGAATAGAGCATTGCTGGGCGATATTTGTTTCTAGTTCTAGAAATTTCAAGGATGGACAAAACTATAGAAGGAAGAGATAGCGTGTGGTAACTCTGGCTTGGGAGATGGGTAAATGCAGAGATAAAGACTAAAGAAAAGATTTTTGTTCTGAAAGAAAAAAGTACCACGAAATTTAATGTTGATGGATATAAATATACTTGGATATGTAAGACAGATTCTGATCATTTAAATGGATAGAATGCATGGCATATGAATTATATCTTTAAAATGAAAATTTTTAAGAAATTAAACCAGTGTAATTCACAGTATTACCATTCAAAACCTCAAATCAGATGACCATTCGCACAGGTTAAATGTATACCAGCAAAGGAAGCAAATCCCTAAATTTGATTGAAGTCATCTGGTACACTGCTGTGGCCAATACATTAAGTGGAGGATGGCTGAGATAGCTTTCTCTCAAAGCAAGCAAACGGAAGATGTGTCTGCTGTTTCTCCATGTCATTACCTCATCTCCCTGGAATGCCTGACCAGGATGGTGAGGTAAAAGGAAGAGGGTAATTAGGTTGCAGCTTAACTAGAGAGCATGAGGCAATAGGTTTCATTCATGGTCTTGCAAAACATAAAATTCTTAAATAAGGTAAGAGAAAGGGGAAAATGCTCAGGGTAGAACAGGGAAACAAAAAAAAATCCCTTTAGGTAGGTGCAATTACAAGATTTTCTATGCAAATAATACAATATGCTAAAATTTTACTAGAACTAAAATGTGAGTTTAGAAAGATCATAGGATATGAATTCAATTCACAAAATCAATACTTATTGTAGCAATAAATAATTGAAAAATAAATTTAGAATTTATAGCAAACATATTAGCTTGTACCCAGAAAAATTATTAAGCAATGACAGTGTTTACCAACAACATTAAAAACAAAGTATTTAGGATCAATCCTAATTTTTTATTTCATTTGTGTACGTGTGCTCACGCATGTGTGCGCGTGCGTGTGTGTGTGTGTGTGTCTGTATGTGTGTGTGTCCATGTGTGTGTGTGTGTCCATGTGTGTGTCTGTGTCTCTGTGTGTGTGTGTCTCTGTGTGTGTGCATGTGTGTTGAAAGCTGTAAAAACTTTGATGGTATAAACTAAAGAAGAACCAAGTAAGTGATAAGTGGAGAAAGATTCTGTGCTCATGGATCAAAAAAAATCTCCCTAACTCACTGGTTCAGCTCAAGCCCAGTTAAAATCCTAACAGGGCGTTGGTTAAGAGTGCTTGGTATGTAAGCATGAGGACTTAAGTTCAAATCCCCACCAACCATATTCAAAAGCCAGCAGTGAACTTCTTCATCTGGAACCCCAATACTGTGGGGGTGGGGGAGGGAAGACCAGAGGATAGCAGAGTTTCCTTGCTGTCAGCCTAGCTCCAAGTTTAAGGAAATACAAATGATTAGAGCTGAGAGGGATATGGCTGAACACCCCTATAATCTCTCCCTGGAGATAAATTCCCAGCTATCCTCTTGTCTCTGACGCCGCCCAATGGCCCTGCGGTTATGCACATCCATGCCTGGCTGTTGATAGATGCTGAGATTTGAAGTCAGGTTTTCATGTTGTCACAGCAAGTGCATATCTCAGAGTGGGCATGATGTGTGTGCATATGTGCACTGCTACAAGTGCACACGTGGAGGTCAGTGAACAACGTTGTGTCCTACATTTGTATGTACTCTGGCGATCAAATACAGGTTGCCATGCCCACACAGCTAGCCCCTCTACCCTCTGAGCCATCTCACTAGCTTGGGACTTGTATCTTGATTTTTGAGTTGGATGTCACTCAAAAAACTTTAGGCTCTGTAAGGAGTAATTTTTGCCATAAAGTAGTTATACTTCAATAAATTTAAAAATGTATTTAAGAAAGGAGCGGAAAGGCATGGTATGTGGAGTTAAAAAGCCTTGAAGACCCCCAAATGGCAACAACCAGTGTGGAGAAGAGTCTGATAACAAGACTGGAGGACAGCACCAGAAAGAAGTGCTGAGAGAACGGTGCCCACGACAGTGTGGGCATAGGTGTACCTGGGAGCCTGAGCCCATCAAAAGACACAAGGGGTTGTGTCCAGTTTCTTCATGTTAATAACTAAAATATACAAAATAAGTCTGGCCTCTAGTCACTTCCCTGATAAGGTAAAGTAACTGCCTTCCTCCTCTCTGGGACCTGTGAGATGCAGATATATTCAAATTGAGTGACCATTCATAGAGAACCCTGATGTCACCAAATAGCCTTCCCTTACAACTAGCATGCTTTTCTCAAATGTAAAGGAGGCAATTTATTTATAGTTTCACAATAGAAGAAAAGAATGAAAATCAACTTCTTTTCTGGATATGGAGATACACAAACATACAGTGTTTTGTTTCTTCTCCCCCCCTTAACTTCTGTTTCTCAAGACTTTCTGAAACCTGGAAAATCAGAGGCAGATTCCATTACCATATTAATCTGATCCTAGTTAATGACTACTGTGGGCCTGGTTGTGTCCCTGTCCAAACACAGGTGTCTGAGGTACAGTTCCTCCATGTACAACTCTGTTTGGAAAGAAGGACTTTATAGAGATAATTAAAGGTAAGCATGGCCTCCAATGCACATTCTAATGAAACAGGACTAGGTTCCTTCTAAAAAGAGAAGTTGAGGGCACAGATTCATACATAGGAAAAGCAATGGAACAAAATAGACAAGGAATGACTGTCTGAAAGTCAAGGAGTGAGGCCTCAGAAACAGCAGCCCTCCAGAGGCCTTGCAGTAGGTCAACAACTCTGAGAAAATAAAAGGTTGCTCTCCAAGCCATCCAGGCTGTGGTGCTTCATCATGCCAACCCTAGCTGAGGCACGCAGCGGCTTTCTCTGGACTGTGTCCATCAAGAACTCTAATGCTCTGGGCTGGGAATGTGTGAGCTCCATCTTACCAGGGCCAGACCTTCAAGACACTCTCAGATAGGACAAATTCCAGAGGTTTTTCTCTCACACTGAGCCAGGCGGGACATTTTCAAGCAGGGCACTGATCTTGTTTCTCAGGTATATATCAGCAGGGCTGGCACGAAAGCAATAAGGAGCTGGGTAAAATGTATTTGTGATCCTATATAAAAATGGGGAAGGTTAGTTATGCTTATTCAGACTAAATAATTTGTATTCCTAAACATGCTGCAAAGTTTCTTTCTTTATTTCTGCTCCAAATGTTTCAGTATGATAACTAGCCCATGAGGCAGACTAATTTTGATAACATTTTATCACAATTCCCTCAAAGAAAGACAAGAAAATGAGAACATGCATATATATTATATATAACTTTATGTTATATATACTATTTTTTCTTTGCAGAGGACATGAGTATATTTTTTATTCCAATGAGTGAGAAGAGACAGGAGGCATAAAAGTCGCTCCATTGGGTGCACCCCATATTGGAACTCGAGTGTCTGGTTTCTAATACAATGATCCACAGAAGGGATTTAAAACCATAATCGTCTCAGTTTGAAATCTGATGCCATAACTTAATACAATGGCTCATTTTCGGTTGCTTTAAATTTTTCTAGGGTCTGTTTTCATGTCTGTAAAATGGCATTTTTTTTTTATTATCTGGAAGTCTGTCATTATTCATGTTGAATACAAATTTGGGCAATTTATGGATGTTACAGAGAACCATAACATTATTTTTGACTACTTTAGTTTTTAATGTCCCTAATATACCTCTATAACATCAAGAGAAGTATTCCCCCAGCTGTTTCATTCGTAAGAAGTAACTTGACCTTGATCACAGAAGGGGACGGTTTAATTCCATGAGTCTAATCCACAGTTCTGTGTTCTTTCCCAGTAGATCACTCCCTTCTCCCACACAAAAGATGATATAGAGAAAATATGGTTGCCTTGGAGAAAAATTTACTTCAAAACCTAATTTTTCTCATGTAAATTAATATCAGCAATCGGTAACCCACGCCAGATAAGAAATGGTTTTCTAAACACCTCTTCCAGTATGACTGATATCAGCCATGATCTTCAGAAGAAACTAATACACACTCCCTGGGGCTCCCTTCCAGGAATCCAGGTCATTTACAGAATTCATTTAATATAACTATGCTTTGAAGGCAACTGCTCTTAGCATGCTCAGAGGTGCACTGTCAGAAAGTAGCCTACTCCTTGAGCATCGGATGTTGAAGACAAAAGCCATTAAGTGGCCTCCCAGTTCTCTATCACAGAATTCTCCCAGTGAGGGAACTTAGTGATCTTAGGGTCAAGGGCCAATTGCCTGGAGTATGTTCTCTGATGTTAAAATGCCTGGGTCTGGGCCACAGAGTGTAGTCAAGTATTACTCAGACTTTAGAAAATATAAACCTGAGTAAAAAGGGAAAAAAAGTACACCATAACTCAGCTGAGGTTGTTGCAGTTCTGTCTAAAACCAGTGGGTAAAGAGATTAGTTTAGTGAAAATAGGTAGACTCTTAAAAATAGATAGAAATGGAATGGGACAGGATGGGATGGGATGGGGTGGGGTAAGATAGGATGGGATGGGGTGGAATGGGATAGGATGGGGTGGGGTGGGGTGGGATGGGTGGGGGGGTGGGCTGAGGAGATGAATGGGAAGGGTGGGAGGTAAGGGGATGATGGGAGGGGATAGGATGGGATGGGGGTGGGGTGGAATAGGGTGGAATGGGGTGGGATAGGATGGGGTGGGATGGGGTGGAATGGAATGAGATGGGATGGGGTGGGATGGCATGGGATGGGATGAGATGAGGTGAGATGAACTGGAACAGGATAGGATAAAATGGGGTGTAAAGAAGTGATAAATGCATTACAACCCTTGGTTAATATCTACCTATACCTCATATACCAATCCACAAACTTTATTGTAGCTTGAAGCTTTTCCTCCTGACCAATTAATTCCCAGAAATAAAAACTCATTTATTAGTAAATGCTTAAGCCAGAAGCTTCAGTTTCTTCTCCAACTAGCTCATAACTCAGTCATCCCTTTTATTGAGTTCAGCTGTGTGGCTGGTTTCCTCTCCTTCCTCTCCTCATCTTCTTACATTCTGGGATGAATCTTCTACCTCTTACTCTTTTCCAGCATTCTCTTTCTCCTGCTGGATGTCCCACCTTCTATTTCCTGTCTCAGATCATTGGCCATCAGCTCTTTTTTATTGACAGGTGGTGCTTATAAGAGATTCTTTCTACACTTTACACCAACTTTAGTGTATTTTTCACTGTAAAGTCATAGTAAAAAAAAAAAAGTGTTTGAATGGCTTCCATCTGGAGAATAAACAGCAGAAAAAGGCTTTCAGTGCTGAAATTTTGGAGCAAACATCAATAAGGTCTGGGAAGCTATGTGGGATTCTTCATCCCCTGACAGGATTCTTCCAATGTCTCTTTACTTTTCACCTCTAGGCCCCAGCAGCCTTTTCTTGGCTCTGCACACACAGCTCTGTGCCACAGACCCTGATGACTTCTCCAGGAACACTGTTGCCTATTCCGACCACCATCAAACCCCCCAAACTTCAGCAAGGACAAACTATTTGTAGTTTGGGTAACAGGAGAGTGTATTCACACCCTTAGTTTCTACTCATGCCTTTCCCCAGAATTCTAGCTGTAAATTTGTTGAACCTGATTCCTCCAGGAAGTGTTTGTAGGTCATTTGGCTCGCCCTTCTTTCCCTTCCTCCATTCTTCCCCTTTTCTCTTCCTTCATCATATAACAAAAACTCAAAAAGCTCAGACATATATATTTGGGATTATGACCAGTAATGAAGCTTTGCCTTCCTGAATCAGAACATTCAAGATGCAGAGTAAAAACAAATGCCTGAAATATATGTATAATAATGCCTCTAAAGAAAGCTGAGGATAGTAAGGAAAACGGGTTGGTTAAGAAACATGACTTCAGAGAGATTTTTAGCAGAAAACTGAACTTTGTTACACAGCAAACAATAACTGTATTTGAGAAGTGTCAGATTTATGGAACTACGGGGTACCCTGATTATGAAGCAGGACTGTGTTTGGCAACTCCAGGTTGGATTAACTATTTCTCCCATGGGCTTCTTAGCACACTCTACATACTTGCTTTATGTTAAATTATATAATTTCCTTTTCTCTACTTGAGCATAAGCTTCTGGTAAATAACTAATTTAGTTCTGTTTACATATTTGAGTATGTGAAGAATCAATTATTAAGGAAGCAGTTCACAGAATGAGGAAGTAAGGGAAGCTGTTTGACTTCCCCTCTCTTCTTGGGGCACCTGGCTGTCTTGTACAATGTCTTGCAGCAGAAAGACCAAGAAGTGTTACCTTAACCAGAATTCTTAAAGAAATACATTTATCTTAGACCTAGGCAACTAAGTAAAAATCAAAAGAACAGATGAGTAGACCAAATAGTGCCATGACAAAATTGTGCTCCGGTAGTCTGATCCATCCAAACTCATTAGTTTAAAAAGAAAATTGCTTTTCAAAATACAATTGCATTAAGTCACTATTTAGAAATTCCTCTTGGCTCTGTAAATACTCTGTCCTATGAAGAGATGTCATGCCCCTGAACATGTTGTCAACTGTTTAGGAAATGAATCTTAGAATATTAGGGATGGAAGGAAAACACTAAACCATTCCAGAGTCTCCTTTTTATGGCAGAGATAAAGGGTGTTGTCTGCCAATGCTCTGGTTAGAATTCAGGCCAGGGCCATCTCATATCTGGGTCTGTGCTTCCCACCACACTGGCTAGAATCTGCCTATTGGAAAGATCCCTCTTTCTTCCATTTTATAGGACAACTTTTAGTCAGTTACAGTACTTCGATTTACAAAGGCAACTGAAACTAAACCCTAACGGTTGCTCTCCGATTCTACGTTATCAGAAGAAAGATGCAAATAAGATCATATCAAATTATGTGTCAAATAAAAAGAGGTCTAGGAAACTATTGTAACTTCAAGGACCCTCTGTTTTGGAAGGGCACTTCTGTAGGGGCTCCAGATTCTTATGTCCTTTGAAAGACTGAGGAGAGGCCCAGGATCAGAGCAGAAGAGGGACTGTGTTAGAAGATCATGCGTTTCTAAAAGATGGTAATGCAGGAGGGCCTTGTGACACAAGGGTTAGGGGTTGGGGCCTAGTTTGCACAGTGTAGGGTTTTCCACACTTTCTTACATATAGGTCTACATACAATGTCATATGTCATGTCTTGTTAGCATATTAAGCTTCCATACAGGGATAAGTGTGTTAATTAATGAGCCAAGGGTCCCATTTGGAGACACTGGTTTACTTTTATTCCTGAAGAGGCAGCAACATATGCCAGTTTTGAAAGGCTTTCCATAAGACCTTTCCAGACCTCACCCTGCTCTATGATATTCTGCTTCGCACCTATCTTGTTAACTCTCTCTGAGCCCCTGTACCTCAATTACAACTTAACATGGACCTATCTGAACAGTACTCAAATTTCTCAGCAATGACCCTTCTCAGAGAGTCGTATAGTTATAAAAGAGAGAGTTCTTTGCCAATACATTTCCATTTCATCAACAGTTCTTGCGAAAACACAGTAGTGTAATTTGAAAATAAATGTTTTAACTGGAGACTGGTGGTGCATACCTTTAATCCCAGCACTCACCCAGGATGCCGAAATAGGTGGATTTCTGAGAGGCTGAGGTCAGCCTGGTCTACAGTGACTTCCTGGACAGCCAGGGCTACAAAGAGAAATCTGGTCTCGAAAAAAAAAACAAAAACAAAAACAAAAAAAAAACCAAAAAAACAAAAAAACAAAAAACACAAAGATGATAGATAGATAGATAGATAGATAGATAGATAGATAGATAGATAGATAGATAGATAGTAGGTAGGTAGGTAGATAGATAGATAGATAGATAGATAGATAGATAGATAGATAGATAGATTTTAGGTTTTGTTCTTGTTTCTCTTCCTTCCCCTGCTATTAGCTTGTTACATTACCATGATACTTTTATCACAATGAAGAGCCCAAGACCTTTAAATAGAAATAAACACTCTTCTTGGGATCTACTGTTATTCCCCTATTGTTCTGGTTCTAGGATAGCCTGTTTGGATCGCAAGTTACACCCTGGGTCTCCAGGTCTTTCTGAACTGTGAGGCTTTATTTTTCAGAGCTTTGTCAGTCAGTTTGGAACTATGGACTTTTAGAGGAGGTCTTTAATGCCATCGCTGTGCACCAATTTAAGGACAGGCTCTGCCACCCTACCTCATCCATGATGTTAGCCTCCATCACCTGCAGTAGTTGTTGACAGGTTTCTCTAGGGTACAGAGGAAGCAACCCCACCCCATTCATCTTTTCATTCTCAATTCTTTGCGAGTTTCACTGAGTATCACTCATAGTCAATGTATGAGATGTATCTGTATATTATTCATGCATACCAACGTGTGCAACTGATTTACTTATGGATGCATACACACTACCCATTCAGGGAGAGCCATCCTTACGACTCACATCCAAGCAAATTAGTGTGATCATGGATTGGTGAGTTAGAACTGACTTGAAGAGAAATGGATCAAATAACTACGTGTCAATATTCTTCTCATTTCCTTTTCCCGGAATGCAAAGAACAGGACATTCACAAAGATGCCACATTCTTCTTCCTGTGTTGGGTTACCTATCTTGTTTCTCTACTTGGAACATACGTGCTTCCCGAGCTTCCCCTTACCTGAGACTTGTATGTTCAGTGCCCATTTAAGCAGGGTAAAGCACATTTCCTCTGTTCCTCCTCCCTACCTCTCGAGTGCACAGCAGCTGGTTTCTGCTCCATGTTATTTGGGATTATGTTTTTGCTTGTTTTTGTTTTGTATTGTTCTTTATTGGAAATTTTATGTATTTACATTTCAAATGGTATCCCCTTTCCCAGTTCCCCCTCTCCCATTCCCTCTCCCCCTTCCTCCATGCAGCTGGAGCCATGGGTCCCTCCATGTGTACTCTCTAGTTGGTGGTTTAGTTTCTGGGAGCTCTGATGGAGTCTGGTTGGTTGACATTGTTTTTCTTCCTAGGCAGTTGCAAACCCCTTAAGCTCCTTCAGTCCTTCCTCTAACTCTTCCATAGGGGTCCCTGTGCTCAGCCTAATGGAGAGCTGTAAGCATCCCCATCTGCCTCAGTAATACTCCGGCAGAGCCTCTCAGGAGACATCCATATCTGGCTCCTGTCAGCAAGCACTTCTTGGCATCAGCAATAGCAACTGAGTTTTGGTGGCTGCACATGGGATTGATTCGTAAGTGGGACAGTCTCTTGATGGCCTTTCCTTCAGTCTCTGCTCCACTCCTTGTCCCTGTATTTCCTTTTGATGAGAGTAATTCTGGGTTAAAATTTTGAGAAGGGTGGGTGGCCCCATTCCCCAACTAGGGGCCTTGCCTAACCTCTGGATATGGTCTCTGAAGGTTCTCCCTCCCCTTTGATGGGCATTTCAGCATATATTTCCTTTGGGACTGGGGAGGCTTTTGATATCTTGGCATCTGAAACTTGCTTGTAGCTACCCCCAGTTCCACATCCCCCAAGCAAGCACTACAAGGAAGCCTCTGTCCATTGAGTCCTATTTATACCTTCCAAGCATCCCATGTCCTCCTCCTGTCTTGCCTCAGCGCTGTGTCTTGCCTCAACACATGCATCTGTCTCAGCTGACAGCCCTCTGCTAATCATCCTGAGTCGCTAAAGCAGCAAGAAACTGCATCACGCCACCAGAAGTTTCTTGGTGTGTTTCTCTCTATGGAGTCCCAACAAATGCAGCTCAACTACGGCAAGGTAAGGCAGACCAATTCATGCTTGTTGTTAGCAAAGAATCCCTAATCAGGTGTCCTTTCAGGTGCTTGTAGAACATCCTTTCATCTGTGTCTGCTTCAGCTAAACCTTCCTTCATGAGTCTGCCTTAGTCTTTCACCTGTGACCACTTCAGCTAAATGTTCCTTTATGTGTTTGCCCAGCAAAATACCGCCAAACGGACTTTCCAAAGAACCCTTAAGGTTTCACTTCAACTATATATTTTATATTTTAATCTTTAGCATGTAGTAGCATAAGGAATTTAATAAATATTGATGAAGAAATGGTGTAACGAGTAACTTTGAATGTCAGAGCACTTGAGACATTTAGGAATGGGTCTTGGTGATATGAAGTAACTTCTTGATTATAAACCCACTAATAATGGTGAAGACAGGAGTCAATTTCAGTTGTTTGTTTGCTCTGTGTGTGTGTGTGTGTGTGTGTGTGTGTGTGTGTACACTGGCATTCTTCTGAATCTAATGTGTAAATACATGAATGTGTAGACATTGTTATTACATTGATTTAAATTCTTCCTCCAAGCACAGATTTTACCAATTGTGTTTTCATTTTGTTTAATGTACTTGATATTGAACCCATAAAAAGCACCAGACTGTCTCCTAAAATCTAATTCATGATTCCCACGAGATGCGAAAGGCTTGCTTCCTTCAGGGAGAGCTTGAATGCGCTTGATGTTGAGAGACAAAATGTGATCAGTTACACAATTTGCAACTACTGCCCCTACTTTATTCTATAAAGAAGCCATGGTTACTTCTAACCCAGCTCACAAGAAGTATAAAATTTCCACTTTTCCTTTGTTTTACACAGGGTGACTAAGAGCACCCCAGGTTAATCACCTATTGAAGGTCACTTGGGCAGTCAGGAATGAGTGCCAAGTTCTGAATCTCTCTTCTGTATTCTTTCCACCTCTCAGCCTCTCCTAAAGTTGGCTGAATTCCAAAAGACTATAGAATATGTACAATTCACATATTTGTCAAGGAAGGTGATAGAATTGTAATGTTCCCGATGAGGTGAAGGAAGAGATTATGGGTTTTGAATATAGTTCTCCCACTTTTTTCTTGTCTTCCATTTGCTCCTCCCTTTGGGCTAATCTCTCTACTAAAGTAAGTAGGTTACAGCAAAAGAGACATAAGTGGGCAGAGGTCCAATCCGATTGTAACTTCTAAACACAACCTGCAGCTAAACACACGTATGCTGGATTCCAGGCAAGCTCTAATTTCAAGCACTCAATTTATTCTCCCTCAAGAATTTTTTACAATATTAGATTCAAAATGGAAACCTTACTACCCAAGGTAAAGATGAATTTACAGAATGACCTCAGCGTGATAACCTATCTGAAATTCTCTCTCTTAGAATGTCACATCCAATCCACTTTTACCACTCATGTCCTTGGCTATGTATCCAGATTAGTTCATCTCCAAAAGAAGTCATCAGACTGTGCCCTACCTAATGTTCCTAGCTTGCCACACAACTTGCAAATTTAGAAAGATTTTTTTTTATTTTTAATGGTTGACCGTAAGTAAGAAAAACAATATTTTGTTATACGGGGTATTATATAAAATTCAAATTAATTTTCAAAAAATAAAATTTAGCATTTGAATAAAAAGAATCCATCAAATTAGTTTCCTCTAGCTTCTGTATGCAGCGGTATTAGTTACTCCCCTTATTGCTGAGACAACATTCCTAACCACAATAATTTAAAGAAGGAGGGGTTCATCTTATCTCACGGTTCACCGAGACATAGTAGCAGCAGTATGAGGCTGCTGGTCAGATTGTGTGAGCAAAGGGAAATGATCACTGATGTGTGTTGCATATCTTCCTTTATGTATCACAGGACTCAGGATATGGGACGGTGTCGTCCGCAGTTAGGGTGCTTCTGTCCATTTCAGTTGGTCTAATCCAGGTACTATCCCACACGTTTGTTTCCTAGGTGATTCTACATCAAGTCCTTATCAACCATCACAGTATGGTACAATGTTTTCATCTACTTTACATCTCGAACTAGAAAACTAGAAAATATTTGCTCTCTGCCCCTTTGCATGTAGATTTGTCTCTTGTTGTAGAGAAATGTTTGGTATTTTTAATTTTTAAAAAATTAGAAAAGATTTATTTTATGTGTATGAGTCTTTGGATGCATGTGTATGTGTGTAGCATGGGCATGCCTGGCACACTCATAGGTCAGAAGAAGGTATCAAAACCCTCCAACTGCAGTTACAGATGGTCTGTGAGTTACAGTGTGGTTCTGAGAACTGAACGGAGGTCCGCAGCCAGTGCTCTTAACCAATGAGCTTTCTTTTAGGCTCTTTGAAGAAGTTTTTTTTTTTTTTTTTTTTTTTTTTTTTTTGAGACAGGAGCCTGGTGTGTATTACAGGCTTCCTAGACTTCCAGACTTCCTTGTCTCAGCTTCTTTTATTTATTTTTCCTGGATATTTTTTTATTTACATTTCAAAGGTTCTCCCCTTTCCCAGTCTCCTTTTCCTAAACCCTCTATCCCATCTCCCCTCCCCCTGCTTCTCCCCCACCCACTCACCCACTCCCTCCCACCTCCCCACCCTGGCATTCCCTTACACTGGGGCATTGAGCCTTGGCAGTTGCCTCAGCTTCTTAAGGATCAAGATTCCAGGCATCCACCATCATGCTGGTCAAAACCTCAAGGTTTATAACTAAGCTGATTCCAATGGCAACCCCAGCTGAGGCACTGGGCGACCTTGAACAAGTTCCATGTCTCTTACAAGTTTTCTCATGTATTAAGAGACAGGAAGGAGGGTAGGGTAGGACTGGTAACTCTCACCATATTACAAGGTTGAAAGGATCGAAGGAGGTGATACACGCAAGGCCCTTTAACTCGAACATCTTCAGCACAATCATCACCTGCCATCACTCTCTGTACATACATCCCTGTTGTTTTTATCACTGTTGCTAGAGCGATTTTATTTTGAAGCTGCCAGCGACTTTTCTACCTTCTTGAGTCTACAGACACAATGGCTACTAAGAGATAGATGATAATCAAGAGGCACATACACCACCCCAGGCTTCTCGCTCTGAAAAACAGTCCTGGTAATAGAAAGCTCCAGGTGGGGACTTTCTTTCTCTGTTAGACATTGATCTAATTAAGTTTATTCACAGAATGGGGACCAGAAGGCTTAATCTTCACAGGAGAGGCATTTTCACATTAAAAGAGTCACTTATTGGGTCAAATGCAGACTTTGATCATTGAAACAAGTATTTGATGGAGGAGGGAAAAGGGTCAGTAATGTGTGTTTCACATTTTGACACACAAAACACGCTTCCTTTCATCTTTACCAGGTCACTATTTCATGCTTCTTGGTGCTCTCGGTTACTTTATTCTATTGTATTCATTATATTATTCTATAAATATTTCATTGCCCACTCATCTACATTTTATAGAACACATAATTCAATTCACTACCAACAAAATTACATCTGACAGCCCTATAGTTTTATCTTATATTTACCTTCATCCCATGGGTGGTAGAACTCTATATATTAGTGACCGTTTGTTGGCATGACTGATACAACCTAAGTGGGGAAGAATTTGTTTCGTACATGGATTCGATGGGTTCTATCCATGGTTGTTTGGTCTTCTGTGCTTTCAGAGGACATCGTGGTGACTGGAACATGTGAACGAAGCCAGGTGTTGATTCCAAATCCAAGCAGAAGGGAAAGAATGGAACAGGAATTAGGAATTAGCCAGTGAAAATATTTCTTCAAAGACCCAACCCCTGTTTCCTCTGATTAAGCCTAACTGCTCAAAGTTTTCTCTATCTTTCAAAATGCACTTCCCAACTGAGGACCAAGCATTCAAACCAGGAAACTGAGAAGGACCCTCATATACAATCAATGAATTATTTTATCATTGCAGAATTTAAATATGAAGAAAAAAGGCCAATATCTCACAATGCCTTTTATCTTTACTAAGTGTGATGGCTGATGTTAATTTTTAACTTGACAGGGTCTATAATAAACAAGGAGAGAAGCCTACAAAGCCACCTATAAGGGATTATTTAGATTAAAGTTAGCCTCTGAGGAAGTTCTGAATGAGGGATTTTCTTGCTTAGGTTAGTTAATGTGGAAGAATCCATCTTAATTATCCAAAGGACCATTCCCTGGTTAGGAGCCTGAACTGTACTAAACGGAGAAACTTAACTGGACATATTATGTATTCATTACTCTCTGCTCTCCAATTGTGAATAAGATGTGACAAGCTGCCTCATATTCCTGACTTCTCCCCCTTAATGGACTGACTGGAGCTTTAAACAGAGCCAGAATCAACTTTTTCTCCTTTGAATAGCTTTCACCAGAACATTTTGTAGTGGTAACAGAAAATTACACTACATGTATGAATTATTTTTAACTCTTTAATTCACATATAGTAAGTATACATAATATATACCATGTGGAATATAGATAGATATCCATATTTATTGTACTGCTCAGACCAGGGAAGTTGGCATGTATATCACTGCAAACATTGATTATTTCATTGTCTTTGGTACAGTAGAGTCCTGTCTACGGCATTGCAATGTTTTGATATAAATCATCTAAGGTACTCCTGCTCAACTGCACAACTATATGTATATACCATCTTCTCTCCATCCTCTACTCTATTCTTCCTAACCTTACCTCATCACAATTCTGCTCTCTGCTTCCATATGAATGTGAAAATACATGAGATTTAGTTTCGTCAGAATCATTTCATTTAATATTACTGTTCTCTAGCTTCAGATATGTAACTGCAAATAATAGTTCATTTTTGTACATGAAAATATTCCATTGTGAATATACACCATTAATTCATCAGAGGACACCTACATTTATTCTATATCTTAATTATTACTAATAATATGACAATAAACATGAAACTGCCTCTTTCTTTGATATACATTTTTTTCTTTTTCCTTTGGCTATATACCAAATGGTAGAATTGTTGAGTCATGTGGAAGTTTTATTCCTATACTTTTGAGGAACCTTCCACAGTTATAGTCAAAGCTTAAAACTACATTCTGCAATGTTCATTCAACTTTGCCAAAGCCTTTTGCCAACATTATCAGATAAAATTTCATAAGATTCCGATAACCTAGATGGCAACTTTGAGAGAACAAGGAAAGATCTACTCTATGCTGGAGCATCCTCTTTCTCACAATGGTGTGCACATTAGACATGTAGAATACAGAGAAGATTTCAGTTTCCTTCTGTCCTTGGTTGGACAACTTCTTTCACTGAACAATTTAAAACATCGCAAAAAACTTAATTGAAGCATGTTTATCCATTCTTTATAGCCTAGAGTGCTGGTCTATGAATCACAAGATGCCAGCTATGCATCTTTGAGGCCATCATCCCTACCAGTGCATTTACTGCTGTTGAAGTTCTGAAGTTTTTCCTTAATGATATGATTGTCGTAGCAATGTCAAAAATCAATATACAGGAGAACTAATGAAGAGTCCTAAGAACTTAGGAGGTATACCTGGGGGTGTAGACCTGTACTCTCAGCTAGTCTAGAGATTAAGACAACCGATTCTAAACTCAAGGTTGAGTGAAAGAGTAGACTGAAAGTCAGCCTTGGCAACTTTGCGAGTCCTTTCTTATCCTTTGTGAAATAAAACAAGGGAACTCAGTAGTAGAATTTTTACTGGCATGTGTCAGACAATGTCTCCAATCCCCAACACCACAAGAAAGGAAGGAAGGAAAGAAGAAAGGAAGGAAGGAAGGAAGGAAGAAAGAAAGAAAGAAAGGAAGGAAGGAAGGAAGGAAGGAAGGAAGAAAGAAAGAAAGAAAGAAAGAAAGAAAGAAAGAAAGAAAGAAAGGAAGAAAGAAAGAAAGAAAGGGAGGAAGGAAGAAAGGAAGAAAGAAAAGCAAAACATAGGACTCAGATACCTAGGATAAAATCCCTTCCTCTACTGTTCTGTTGACTTGTGTACAACTGCAAGAAAATGAAATAAATATATGGATTACCCCCCTGTTCTTCTAAACAGAGCTCCTAACATTCTCAAACACCCCCTTGTTGAGCAAGGGAAATATCTTTTGTTATTCATAATGAGCCTCCAAGTTTAGTCTAATGAGTTGACTCAGCATGGGGCCACTATATGACTCTGTAATTGAATGGTCACCAGGAAGCTGAAGCCCATGAAACAGTGGGAAGTCTTAGTTGTAGCGTTTGATGTGTGGCAGGACTGGAAACTAGAGTGTAAATACATTGGTCCAGAGAGTTCCCAGGTTAGTGGAATGACTCGTGCACAGGGGAAATACCCAGAGGCCATCTGAACCCTGTGCCACAGGTACCTCCACCCCATGCCTGGTGCTACTTCCCTTTAGTTGTTTCTGTAGCATATCCTTTTCGGTAAGTAGAAAACACGAATGGATACGTGCTCAGAACAAATTTATAGCTGGCAGGAGAAAGGTGTGGATCGCCCGGGGAACTAATTTTCCGGCTGGCAGTAGGCGCCATCATGAGACTTAACATGAACCTTGAACAGCAGAGTCTGCACCGATTCTGTGTAGTTACTGTCAGAACTCAACTCAATTGTTGGACATCCAGTTGCTGGGAAAGAAGTATTTATGGATAGAGAACGAATTTTAAACATCAGACCCTCTGGTCTTCCATTGTGATTTTATAGGATAGAACAAGGTCTCTCCATGGACTCCAAGCACTCCCAGGACCTTAAAATCCTACCACTTCACAATGTCCCATTGAGAATGAACTCTACAAGCAACTCTCCCAGACAACTCCCGGAAGAAACTAATTTTTAAATTGCTTTAAATTGGAAGTTCTTGTCTACCCATAGTGTCTGTGAATTCTATTATCTTGCAGAGTAGAGTTAGTCCCTGGATTCAGCTCCACATCCTCTCAAATTGGGTCTCTTTGCAGCTTGCAGAAAAAAAAACAACAACAAAAAAAAAAACAAAAAAAAACCAATATAGCCCACGGCAGTACCTGCATCCTTCATTACTGAGAAAATCAGCAAGATTGCTACCATAGCAGATTCAATTAGTATCTTGGCCCAAGACCCTCGCTTTCTGTAGGTTTTATCTAGGGGAAGGAGGAAAGAGAAAGTACCTTGATTTCTCAATGACTCCAGGCTTTGCTCTTAGTTTCAACATCATATTTATATCTTTGTCGTGGCACTTAGCTTTTCGGAACTTCACTATGCCACTTCCACTCATACCTGCCAACCCCATTTAAATTGTGAGGCCCTCAAATATAGGCTTACTATGCTGCATACTAGATAGATATTAATAAAACAAAATTAATAAATGGTATGAACAGATCTTCAGTATTTTTCCTAACAACCACATCTCTGATTCACTCCATACAGCTGTATAGACTGCCATTTCATTCATTCCTAATATTAATTACAGAATTATCATCATCACATCCATAAATTAATAGTTTTATCCCATATGGCTATACCCAATTCTGATACCACTCACAAATCTGGATAATTAGAATTTTTGATTGACAGTCTACTAATTCTGAAAGTTCTCATAACTTTCTCCTCATGGCTGATAATTTGCTCTATTAACTTATGCAACTTATGGAAATATTTGACTTATGATTCATTATGATGGATCAACACAGAAACAACTCAATGGAAGAAATGCATAGACTAGAGTATGGCTTGTGATAAAGAGAGGTGGGAATTTCATGCCCTCTTTAGGGAGCCAAACCTTGATGTCTTCAACAGCCAGAAGTCTGTCAAATCTCATTGCCCCAGAGTTTACCTAGAGGAGCTGAAGAGGTGTGTCAGCCATTAAGAGCAGGCCCTGGAGTATCAGGGTTCAGCTCTTAGCAAATGGCTTATAACCATCTGTAATTTCAATCCCAGGGGATCTGCTGGCCTCATATGACCTCTGCAGGCACCTGTCACACATGGGGCACACAGGTATATATTCAGACAAAATGAAATACATTTAAAATACACATAAAATAAAAAAAAGAAAAATATGTAAATTTGTATGTAGCTTGGATCTCAATATCTATTTTTTTTTCCCCTAAGGTTGGAGGATCATGCTGAATATTTTAAGCATCTAACTACTTGGTTTCTCTGGTGACCTCACATCCCTAGGCTGACTAGGTACTACCCTAGTCACCACATCAGACAAACTCAGGTCGAATTAAATTCTTATTATGAGTAAAAAAACCACACCATCAGTTAAGTAAATGCAGGAATTTAAATGTTCTATATCCCAAACAATTTGAACAAAGATACCCCTACTATCTTTATTATTAATCACATCACAAAATTTAGGAGCCCAGGGCTAAGACTAAAGACCAAATATATTTCTTTGGCCATCACAGAATGTGAGTATGAAATAGGCCAGTGATTGGATATGTATTACTGGAACAGTAAGGCCTATCTTGAAGGATTCAGCTGAGCAATAAATAATGCTAAACTAGGAGAAGAGGACTCTGTCTGTGGTCTTTGAAAATGCTCCTCCCTAAGAGTGAAAAGTTTCCCCTTCTTATTTACTAAACAGCCAAGCTTCAATTTGGCCTCTGAGGGGTATGACGTCATCATCATTTACCTGTTGCTTTATTGTTATGGTTGAGAACGCCCAGCAGCCCACAGCTCCCTTTGTCTGTAGTTTTGCCTATGAGGCATTTTTTGTTAACCATATCAGTATAGTGTACTTCAAGGATTCAATTTCCATTTGTGCATTGTAAGGGAAAAGCACCCTGTCAGAGATGACTGGGGACAACGTACAGCTCCAACTGGGGAGTACAACCGAGTGTCCTGACAAAGTAAATGGAGCCAGTGGAAAACTCAGTCTTCAGCCAAGACAAGAGGGGAGAATAAATAAAAATACTGCAATAGGCTAGAAAGAAACTTACACAGAAGCAGACACAGCAATGATTTTGCCATCCAATGTGTAAGTAGGAAATCTTCCTAGACACTTCATCAGAAGAAAAGGCATGTTAAATAACTGACTTTCCAGTTTATTGTTTTAGCGTTTTGTGTGTGTGTGTGTGTGTGTGTGTGTGTGTGTGTGTGTGTGTGTGTGTGTGCATGCACACCTACTTGCATACACGTTTTATCTTTACTTGGTGAGACTTAATGTGAAGAAACAAAAGCAGACTAGAGTAGGACAGTAGAGACACTTTCACTAACATGCATTTTTCAAATATATAACTATCACGAAGAATGTTTGAAACAAGTTAAAGTGAGATTGGTGGTCTCGTATTTGGGTGTTTTGCTTTGCTTTTTAAAGCAGGGTCCTTTGCTGGCCTGGAACTAAAGTCTTAGGGTAATTACACTAAGCAGCTGGCCCATGAACTCAGAGATAGGGCTTTTTAGCATTCTCAGACCCCGGGATTCCAAGTGCAGGATTCCACCATGTTCAGCTTTCATATTTGGTTTCCAGAGACTGAGCTCAGGTCCCCCATGGTACTTCATCAAGTCAACTCCTTACCCAACTGAGGGACTGGTTGTTTTTCACAGTGACTAGCCTCCTGTCCCCCAAAGGAAACAAATTGCTCTGCTTACCGGACTGTGTGAAACTACAGTCTGACATCCATGAATCAAGTCAGAGTCCCTCTGAAGATTCCAGAATCACAGCCATTCTTTCACCTGGATAGAATCGTAAGCTGCCCAAATGTGACCAGCATTTAATTTGTCCTCGGTACCAGCAAACAGTAACTAAACCTTACATGAACAGAAGGATGGCAAACAGGTCCCCTCTAGATCCCAGCAGGGTAGAGAAGGGTTCTTGGCTTGAGCTCTCTGAGCAAGAGACGAGCCAGATTACTTATGTAGCTCGGTTTGCATGCATTAAACCTGCAATATGGTGCTGCTAATGCCAACATTGATTGCTGGCAGTCAGTGTTTTGTCTCTTTCTCTCTGGCTCTGGCATGGGGCATATTTCAGGGTTGCCTCTGCCCTGGCCCCTTCTTATTGTCCAGAAGCTTCTCCAATTAGTGTTGCAACAAGCTTAGCTCAGAACCCATGGCCAAAGAAAAAATAGAACGGTTTGGAAACATAAAGACTGACAGGGATTGAGAAGCAGAATCTGGCAATAAATATGGTAATTAAGTCTTTGATAGTCCCAGCAAAGAATTCTTTGAAAAGAAAAAAAAGGCAATCTGAGAACTGGAGTCTAGGGTTGATTTTTGCACCATTAAAGAGAATTATAGAAGTCAAAACTTTTCAATAAAATTGAGGCCTTTTTCATTGGGAAGTTAACAACTTTTTGGTGCATTCTAGGAAAAGTTTGATTCGGCCAACATAAGACTCCAAATGCAGCCCCAAGCTACCTAGTAACAGAACTGGCAATTTTAGAGCAAATGCTCACTCCTCTGGAGACCCAAATGCGTCAAAGTTAATTTAGCTGCTATATAGGGGGAGTAAATTGGTATTTTTTTTCTTTAATTTTTATAGAATCGAAGATTTGGTTGTATTTTGCAGTTGCATAGAAGGGAGTTTCAGATGTGTGTCAGTATGTAGATCATGGTTCAGATTAGTGTATTTGCTGGTACAGAGCCAGATGCTTCCAAGTTGGCTTCCGACTGTGTTCAAAGAAGAGGAGGGGGAGGAGGAGGGGGGAGGGCAGAGGAGACAGAGGGAGGAGGAAGAAGTTAATACTCAAAGTTCCTTTTTTTTTTTTTTTTTTTTTCAGGTTTTTTTTTTTTTTTTTTTTTAACTTGAGTATTTCTTATATACATTTCGAATGTTATTCCCTTTCCCGGTTTCCGGGCAAACATCCCCCCCCCCCCTCCCCTTCCTTATGGGTGTTCCCCTCCCACCCCTCCCCCCATTGCTGCCCTCTCCCCAACAGTCTAGTTCACTAGGGGTTCAGTCTTAGCAGGACCCAGGGCTTCCCCTTCCACTGGTGCTCTTACTAGGATATTCATTGCAACCTATGAGGTCAGAGTCCAGGGTCAGTCCATGTATAGTCTTTGGGTAGTGGCTTAGTCCCTGGAAACTCTGGTTGGTTGGCATTGCTGTATATATGGGGTCTCGAGCTCCTTCAAGCTCTTCCAGTTCTTTCTCTGATTGTTCAACAGGGGTCCTGTTCTCAGTTCAGTGGTTTCCTGCTGGCATACGCCTCTGTATTTGCTGTATTCTGGCTGTGTCTCTCATGAGCGATCTGCATTCACATTTTGATCATCCGTCTTGAGTTTCATTTGTTCTAGGCATCTAGGGTAATTCAAGCATTTGGGCTAATAGCCACTTATCAATGAGTACATACCATGTATGTCTTTCTGTGATTGGGTTAGCTCAGTTCCACTTGCAGAATTCCTTACACACTCTGCATTTTTGAGAGATGGAAGAAAGAAGACCCTTGACTAACTGTTTTCAAACTGGTAATGATTAAATATATGTATATGTATATGTATATATATGTATATGTATATATATGTATATGTATATATATATGTATCAAAGGTTAAAATATCAATTTACTCAGGAAGGTGGGAGTCTAGAAACCAGTATTTTATGACATAATTATCCCTGCTGTTGTTAGTAGTAGTAGTACAAAGATTCCCATGTGACTCTAAACTTTGAACCAGAGCTTTTTGATGAGGATGGTCTATCATTTCGGTGGAGCTCAGGAATGCTAACTCCAGAAGGAACAGAGACAAAGAGCAAGTTAATAACAGAAGGAGAATTCGAATATACATTTCCTGAGTCTCGGATATGTGTATGTATGCATATATATATATATATATATATTCACTTCAAGTTCTTAAGGATATACTAAACTACTTGTCAGCACTCTGATGAGTGTAGGCAGCAAGCAGGAAGTAACAATAGTCCTCCCTTTGAATCATTACCTGTGAAGACTCCACTCAGTGAAAAGTTCTATATAAGATAATTTGATTAAAGATCTATCATCATCTAATAGCACAATTGTAACTTACTGAAATTAAATTGTGGAACATTAACTCTTAAAGAGATTAAACTCCTCTACAAGTTAAAAGAAGAATATTTGTTTTTAAATACATGTGTTTAGTATTGGAAAGTGCAGTCTCAAGGGACAGACAGGTGCCTTAAATAAAATGACTGTACATGCTGAGATGGAGCCTCTCTGTAGGAATATTTCCTCCACTCCCTGCTTTTTCGAGGCTTAGTGACTTTGATAATGTTACTCCTGGAAAAGGAAATGGGTCCAATTGAACATAATGTGGTACAGAGTAGGGGACTGCAGGAAGCAGTTTGTAAAATAGTGATCCAGTTACTGCGGTTGTGCTTAATACAATCCTCGCCGTAACTGCAGTGCTGTAATGTTCTTTAGCTTGGCTTTCCTCTGGTCTATCATCCCAATCTAAAAACCCTCGAAGTCCTGTATCACTTCAAATCCAGACTAATGAGAAAGGACCTTGCTTAACGCTGTAACAGCACAGGGAAGGGCTTAAATGGTCCAGAATAGTGACTGGTGAGGAAAAAAGATGTGCATAGGTACAGAGAGGGGTAGAAATCCAAGCTCATGAAATAGCTCAGAAGCTAGAACAATTACCGAGGAAAGCCGCTCCGAAATGGGCTCTGCTTTAGGGAACTATGTTAATGGAACTCAGAATCTGCTGCTGAGGGCTTTATAGGCTCCTTAGAGTTTTCATGCAATTACTGGTTGTGAATATGGTTCAGGGGTTAATAGCACTAGCTGTTCTTCCACAGGACCTAGGTTCGCTTTCTGGAACCTATGTAGAGGTTCGCAACCATCTGTAACCTTAGTTTAAAGAAATCTGACTTCCTCCTGAGATACCAGGCATGTATGTGGTGCACACTCTCACATGTCAGCAAAACATCCATATTCATCAAATAAAATACAGCTAAAAACAATGTACTGGAATCTTCCATGATGGGGTGGAACAAAGACCAGAACTGGGGTATATCTTTTACATAATAGTAAGACCACTCTAGAACTCTATGACTCTTAGCCAGAAGAGCAGCTACATTTGCCTGGAGATAAGTGTAGGGGATGAAGAGAATTTGTGAAGAAGGCTTAGTCTGACGTGCTTGAGGATGATCCAAGTCTTGCTCTAAATTTACAGTACAAAGATATTTGAGACAGTGAACTTTGGATAAGATGCGGTGGTAATACTAGCTTTGTACTCAAAGCTTACCCAAACGCAGATTTGCAGGCCTTGTTCTGAAATTCCACTGTGGTGAGGCAAGAAAGAACATTTAAAAAAGAACAGAGAACTAGCTGGTGGTGGCACATTATTTTAGACCCAGCACATAGAAGGCAGAGGCAGGTGGATCTCTGAGTTCATGAGCAGCCTGCTGGCCTTGGAATATATACAGAGCAAGTTCTAAGATAGCCAGGGCTACACAGAAAAACTTGCTCTTGGGGGAAAAAAAAAAGAGAGAGACGAGATGAGAAGAGAAGACAAGGAGAAAGAGAAGAGGAGAGAGGTAAGGGGACAGGAGGACGGGAAAGGAGAACTTTGGTTTTATCAAAAGACAGCAATGACATTAAGTTTGAAGACTGAATGGCCATTACTTCCAAAGCTAATATCAGAGGGCACAAACTTCATTCCATAAACTAGTGTGTGTGCGCTAACAGGGAAACAGAATAGTCTTTTTTAAAAACTTGTCAGGGAGCTTGGAGGGTTATGCTCTCTGTAGAAAGGACCCATGCTGACTGGTGCCTGCTTCTCTTCCTCTAGCATGGAAATCTGTCTGTCTGGAGATTTGTCTTCACCCTTAACGACAGGCTTTGCTGATGTGAAACCTAACATGAGTGTTCCCATTCGGATATGGTCTGGCGAGTTGGGGCCTAGTGTAGGAGATGAGTCCAAGCTGTGCACTCCCACAAGCGTCAGTGGCAGACATAATTGGAATTCAGACAGCTCCTGAACCTAAATGAAAACTCTTTACATATTTATGTTTACTAAATTATAGTTTTGCGTTTTTTAATTTTTAATGTGTATTGGTATTTTACTTGCATGTATATCTGTGGGTCACTTATTTGCCATGTACCTGTGGAGGACAGAAGAGAGCATTAGAAACCCAGGAACTAGAATTACAGATGGTTGTAAGCTACCTTGTACTAACTGAACGAAGGTCCTCTGGAAGAACAGTCAGTGCTCTCAACCACTGAGCCACCCCTCCAGCCCTGAAGTTTAGCATTTTGAAAATAGGCATCTAACTAGATGGAACTGATAATATAGTTACATCCCCAGTAAAAGCCACAAGTTGTTTTGATGATACATTACACTGCTGTAGACATTCTAAAATAATATTTATGCGGAAATAGTAATTGCTATTAAACTTGATAGCAAATTTTATTTTATATATTAATCAATAAGCCCACACATTCTACAAGAGAAATTATGTAGAGAGAAAAATAACATAATTTTATTTTCTATTCCTTATAGTTAATTATATATATTTAACATGCATTACTCTGATGTTACACACATGTCATATAAAACACAAAGTCTGTAAATAAAATAAAGCTTACTTCTTACTAATATGACTCTGGTATTAGGGTCAAGAGATCAATTTTTGAGAACCTCTGGGGTCTGCTGTGGAGTTGAAGGTATGTATGTGGTTTTCTAATATAGGGGAACTTGAGATCTAGTGAAGGATTACAAAGCAATGGTATAATATCCACTTATTAGTGAGTACAGACCATGTGTATCCTCTAGGGTCTGAGTTACCTCACTCAGGGTGGTATTTTCTAGTTCCATCCATTTGCCTGCAAAACTTATGATGTCCTCGTTCTTAATAGCTAAATAGTGTTCCATTGTGTAAATGAGCCACATTTTCTGTGTCCCTTCTTCTATTGTGGGACATCTGGGTTCTTTCCAGCTTCTGGCTATCACAAATAAGGCTGCTTTGGACATAGTGGAGCATGTGCCCCTGTGGCATGGTGGGGCATCTTTTGAGTATATAGCCAAGAATGATATAGCTGGGCCTTCAGGTAAACCTATTTCCTGAGGAACCTCCAGATTGATTTCCAGAGTGATTGTACCAGTTTCCAATCTCACCAGCGATGGAGGAGTGTTCCTCTTTCTCCACATCTCACCAACATGTGTTGTCACTTGAGGTTTTGAGCGTAGACATTCCCATCGGTGTAGGGTGGAATCTCAGGGTCAGTTTGTTTTGCATTTCCCTGATGACTAATAACTTGGAACATTTCTTTAAGTGATTCTTGACTACTCAGGATTCCTCTGTTGTGAATTCTCTATTTAGTTTTCTATACCTCATTTTTTGATTGAGTTGTCAGTTTTTGGAGTTAGCTTCTTGAGGTCTTTATATATTTTGGATATTAGCCCTCTTTCAGATGTGGGGTTAGTGAAGTTTTTTTTCCAATATGTAGGTTGCCAATTTGTCCTATTGACTATGACCTTTGCCTTACAGAAGCTTTTCAGTTTCATGAGGTCTCATTTGTCAACAGTCCATTACAGAGCCTGAGCCACTGGAGTTCTGTTAAACACCCACCCCCACCTCCCCTGCCAATGAGTTTGAGGCGCTTTCCCACTTTCTCTTATACTAGATTCTATGTAAACATGTAAACATGTGAGGATGCCTTGATCCCACTTGGGAGAGAGAACAAAGCAATTGTGGGGGTAAGGGAAGTAGGGGCCTGGGTGGGAGGTGGGAAAGGAAGGGGAAAGGGGAACATAATCAGGTTCTGGGGGATGGAAACAGGAGTGAAGCCCTGAGTGCCAGCAGAAAGAATGCAAACAGGCAACATGGTGGGGGGTGGGGGAGGGGAGGAGGTGGGCGAACCAGAGACCTGGGAGGTGAAAGATGCTCAGGACTCAAAGGGAGAGACCTTAGGTAAAATGCCCAACGGTGAGGAGAGGAAACTTGTAGAGTCCACCTCCAGTAGGGCATCAAGTGGAGGGATGGGGTTGCCATGCCATGGTCAAAAACTCTGACCTAGAATTGTTCCTGTCTAAAAGAACTGCAAGGGGCAAAAATGGAGAAGAGACTGAGGGAAAGGAGATCCAGTGTCCGGCCCAAATTCCAGCTCAAGGGAAGGCTCCAAGGCCTGACACTATTACTGATGCTATGGTGTACTTACAGACAGGAGACTAGCATGGCTGCCCTCTGAGAGGCCCTCCAAGCAGCTGAAAGTGTCAGATGCAGAAACCTACACCCAACCAGACCCCTGTGATTGAACTAGGGAAAGGCTAGAAGAAACTGAGGAGGAGGGTAATGCCACAGGAAGACGAGCAATCTCAACTAACCCGGACCCCTGAGATCTCTCAGACACTGAGCCACCAACCAGACAGCACACACCAGATGACAGGAGGCCCCTGACACATGTACAGCAGAGGACGGCCTGGTCTGGCCTCAGTGAGAGAAGATGCACCTAACCCTTAAGAGACTTGAGGACCCAGGGAGTAGGGAGGCCTGGTGGGTTGGGATGGGGTTGGGGGACATCCTGTTGCAGAAATGGGACTAGGAACTGTCGGAGGACTGACTGGGATTTGGATAATGACTGGACTTTTAGGGGAAAAAAAGATTAAAGATAATTTTTAAAAAAAAGCAATGGTGCATGAAAATGGGGCCAGAAAGTCAACCAGGCTGGCACATCTTCCCAGGAAAGCTAATTCTGAATAGCCCGAGGAATGCCACACTCTCAGTCTTGCATGTAGAGTCACAAACAAGCAGTGCACACCAGGTCGCCCAACTGTGGTTCGTTTTTTCATTTCTTGCAGTCACTGTTGATTCCAGCAGGAATGTTCCCAGGGTTTGTATGCATGGCTTCTCTTACAAGCCATGATACTCGAACAAAAATGGGGGGCGGGGGGAGCCAAATGAGCTATGACTGTGCAACTGAAAATCAAATCAAGTCAAAACAAAACAGAAGGATGACATTCCAGGAAAGCAAAGTGTTGTCAGTGAACCAAAGATGGGCATGAGCAAGCAAGCGAGTGATTCCTGGCTACCTTTAGCTTCAGAACCGTTCGGAAATCTGACCTGATCCTCCTATGCATAAAGATAAAACGGCTCTTTGAGCTGCAGTTGGAGACAATAAGCAAGCAAGTGTTTTACTTGAACTTGTCATGTTTTAATTGTAAGCCACATTCATCTAAGGCTTCAAAGGAGCCAGGGATTAAATTTAGTAACTATTGACTACACACCTAACAACGGACATATTGGATACCGCATAACCTGCTGTTCTGTTTCTCATTAGACAATAACATGAGGCTCAGATGAATAAAAGTCTCACAGATCAACCCAAAGGGCCATTGTACAAACCCTTGCCGTTTTCTACAATTTATGTGGCTTCTCTGATTTCTATTGATGGATTTTTACTGTTACTAGGGGAAAAATTTTACAGGCCATGCCTCTTTAAACACAAGGTCAAGTTAAAGACGGCAATATATAGCTCTATATCTGTTCAGTGACGCAAACAGTAAAAAGAGAAGAAAGGGCGTGTTTTAATTATGCACATTCAAGGACCACATGACTGAGAGGACATAAATGTAACAACATGATCGAAGCTGCATAGCAGATGGATGACTGATGGAGTAGAGTAACTGAAGGATGCTGAGCTGTGGAGGAGCTGGGAAGGCAGGCTGACTGATGCTGCATATGTCCTCACACAGCAAATATCAGTGGTCCTTCTAGAAATGGGAAAACTCACGGACTAAGAAAACAGGAGGAAACAAAATAAAACAAAAGCAGGCTTGCTCCCTTAAACTCCACCTTTGTTTATGAATGAATCACAGCTACATGTTTTATACTACCAAAGGGGGCCAATTAAAGTTTTGTGGGTTGTTTCTTCACTATGTAATGGGAGACACAGATAAATATGAGACATCCGTCCCATGAACAATTATATAATGGGAATGCCTGGTGAGTGGTTTGAGATGACCTCCTTCTTATCCAAAGCTTAGAACAAGGCTATAGTCTCAGAAACCAGGAATGAAAGAGTCCCTTGGAAACTCTGGCTAGATCCAGGGTACACAGTCACCACCCACCACCCGGATCTCTCTTCCAGGAGCAGCTGGTTTTGCATTTGTATAGCTGTGTCTCAGGTCACTTAGTTTTCTGGCTCAACTATGGAAAGTCCAGTTACCAAAGGTCACACTCTCTGAGATATCACACATTTATCATTGGCTAGTCACAGTCTAAACTGGGTTCCCAAAAGGGAACACTGGGCACTGATGGGTAAAACTCCCTGCAGATTCTGCCAGGGTAGCTTGCAGGATGGTTTTGTGTGGCTGCGCCAAGTCTCTGATTCCTTCTTTCTATCAAAATATCAGTCTCTAAGAAATAGCTTACCACTATTTTGATTTTGTGTTTGTTTGCAGAGAAACCACAAAAGTTCCACCCAATGAAGAGCGAAAGACAATAGCAGTTTCCTAAAGATAAAACCAGACAGAACATCCTACCATGAAACCCACAGCTGAGGAGTCTGGTGAACATACCCAGGCTTCCAGTAAGCTTCGGAGGGTGAACCCCTTAATATGAGTCAGAGGCCTTCTTAAATATGAAGCATCCAGCTGTGGTTCAACAATTAGAGAAGCCTATAACTTAAGCAATTAAATGCAAAATAATAAGGCTGTGTGAAATATTTCTATCAAGATAAGACTTAACACCCACCAACAGCAGGAAGCAAAAAATATATTTAGACCCATTAAAATCTTAAACTTAAAAGGAGTAAGAGGAGTAAGAATGAATATAAGAATATTTAAAGGCTTTTGAGGTGAAATTAAGGTAACGGTCTGGTATGTGGAAAAACGTAAAAACAAATACAAAATAATCCAAGCAAAACAAAACAGGGAAATAAGTAAAAAAAAAAATAATATTTGAGTTTGAGTCCTTGAGATCCAAAATACCACTGACATCAATTCTAGAACAAGAAAATAGAAAAAATAAAGGAAAATATAAAATGAAAATTTGAAAATTTGGGGACTGGAGAGATCCCGTAAGGGTTAAGAGCACTGGCTGCTCTTTCGTATAACCCAAGTTTATTTCTCAGCACCAATGCAGTACCTCACAGCTGTACCTAACTCCAGTTCTGTGGTCTCCATGGGTAACGCCTATGCAAGGTGCCCATATATATGTGGACAAAATACTCATTCGCAGAAAAATAATAAATATTTTTAACATTAAAAGTGTTCACGGAATGGAAGATGTCTATTTGTGTGTGTGTGTGTGTGTGTGTGTGTAAAATACCTAATAAATTACTAACAGATTTTTTTTACCACTCAAAGCACCCAAATAAAAATAAATATTAAATTAGCATTTAAAAAAAGAGCAGTTTCTCTGCAAAGGGTCCAGAACCAAAAAGATCCACGCATCCTACCTTAGGAAGAGATTCTAACTAGGAATTGTGTCTTGCACACTGCTGAGAGCAGCAGGTGATTCCTACATTCTACACAGTGTATAAGATTCAGTCAGGGTATGTGCACAGCCTTCATTTTTCTTGTGATATCACAGAACACAGGATGGTCCATAAATGCCAGCAACTTGTCTCTGTGTAGTCCACACTAGAGGCTGAATGACCAAGCTCAAGGGTCCAGAAGTGTCAATGTCTACTGTAGGCCACACAATAGACATTCTGCTTCTGGTTCATATACAGAAACTTCTAGTCAGTTCTCTGGGACCTCTTGATTAGAGACTCCCTAGAGGCCTAACTCCTAACACTAACCACTAGGGGGTTAGGGCTTAACATGCAAATGTAGGGTGGGGGAGAAGCATTTGAGCCACAGCAAAGTACAACACACATGCTTTTAGGCTTAGTTCATATCAAAAATGTCTAATTTTATGTTCTCTATTTCTCCTGTAACCAACTTAAGATGAGAGGTCTGAAAGAAAAAAATACAGTATCACAAGAAGGCTGGGGAGATGCTGGGTGCATAAAGCACTCATCCCACAAGCAGGAGGACTTGAGCTCCCATTCCCAGAATGCATATCAGAACTGGCATGGTAGCATTCTTCTGTAATCTCAGTGCTTCTAAAAGGAGATGGGATGTACAGACAGGTAACTCACTGATTCCTTGAAGGACAGCTACCATGCTATTCATAGTGAAAGCCAACAATAGAATTTGTTTCAAACAAGGTCAAGGGCAAGGAAGAACACCCAATGTTGTCCTCTTATCTCTACACACACACACACACACACACACACACACACACACACACACACAGAGAGAGAGAGAGAGAGAGAGAGAGAGAGAGAGAGAGAGAGAGATTCAGTGTTGTACAAGATTACCAAATATAAAAGGCAGTGTCACATTAGAAGGATGGTAAAGGGGACCCTGATGCCTTTGTCCCTGAGGCTCAGGAACAGAGACAGTCTTCTTCACTAAAATAAAGTTGAAAGACCCTTTCATGTCTCTGATAAAATGAAAGGAAAAGACAGACTGAGAATTGCCTACCAAGAAACACAGCAAAGGAAACAAACAAGAAAAGACACTTTTCAATTTCAGCAAAGGCAGAAATCTGTGCAGGAAGAAAGGTAGAACAATGATGTCCTCCATAGGTTCTCCATTCTGCCATGAGCTACACTGATGGCTAAGTCAATAACATCCCATATACAGGACAGTAGTCTAAAAGAATTACAATGAACCTGGAAAATTTCTCATAATTCACTCTTATTACCACCTCTTTCACATGTTTATATCTGTTTTCATACATATATGCCATTTACGTCAGGTTAGAGTTGCCTATGATATTCAGCACAGAACTAGCTTCATTGGTTTGTAGCCTAGGAGCCATACTGTCATCCAGGCAACCTGGGTGTGGTGTAGGCTATACTATTGAGCAGGGATTCTGAATGTTTGCCCTGTGCAATTATCTAAAGATGCCTTTCTCAGAATGCATCCCCATGAAGGGACACACTACTGTACATATTTACATCTGGTCATTTGAATATACCAATATGCTAATGTAAATTTACTTGTTTTGATTAATTAGACTCTAAAACACTCACTATAATTAGATAAATAGGAGAGCAGAAACAAGGGAAAACAGTGTTTTACACGTCTGTGGTGACAGTTCAAGCAGGAAACTGAACTCACTCTTCAGTTCCTGTAGTTGATAGAGAACAAATAAAATATGTAACAAAAAAGTAATGCTTAGAGATATGAAGAAGCTACATCAACAGAAAAGGGCTGCTGGGTTTTTAATGGCTATTTCTGAGAGCTTATAGATAGAAGGGTACAGAAACCAACCTTTTGGCTTGTTTGAATATACCTTGGGCTTATCTGACTCTTTAAGCCATGTTCATGGATTAGTTTATTGAAAATAGAAAGTTTTAGAAAGAGTGGAGGTATCCTGACTCCTCTCATGACCCATATTAAGGTGAGTTAGCCTGAGATAGTCTCCCAAGACCTCGTTCTCTAAAAGCTCTTGCTGTTGACCTTAAAACCTGCTGAGTCTAGAAGATGGTGAGAGATGAACCAGATTCCTCCAGCAAAATGACCAACCTTTCACAAAAGAAGAATCTACTTCATGCGGAGATGGCAGAGTAGGGGAAAGGGAGCAAAAATTACCCAACAGGTTTCACAGAAAGGTTGATGTCAACAATTGTTGGGGGTGGGTGGCAAGTGGCAGCTTAGTGGCAGCTGTTCCAAACAGTTGCCAAAGCTATGTGTGCAAATTTCTCCTGAATTTTTCTGGCAGGACTTTTGTGCTCTCTTCTTATCTGTTATCAGTGTTTGGTGTTTGGACAGAGCTTAGCCCGAGGACAGTCACCTGGCTCAGCATTGCCCTAATGTCGAGGAACACGAAGAAAATGTCCATTCAGTGAGCCAGCACTGTGTGACTCACTGCAATCATGCCTCTTAGGCTTTGTTTGAAGTAGGACAATCATAAGGATCCCTGTAGCCTCTAGAGTTTACTCTTGACAATAGAAAATAACGCATTTTCCATCACTTTCTGCTTCTACCAGTATGTGTTGAAGTAAAGAGATCTGTGGTAAAGGAGCTTAAGTGTTTTTTCCTAGGTGTCTGCCTTTCTAAAAGTATTTCCAGATATTATAGTTTGGAACCCAGCTCCTTGGGAGGCTGAAGTAAAAAGAGAGTTAATTTCAGGCTTGCCTGGGCAGGGGATATGCCTCGGTGGCAGAATGCATTTCTAGCGTTTGTGCTCTAATTTCTATGCTCCAATCAACAGTCAGTACATATAAGTGACTAATAAATTTAGGAAGAACCTTGGGTTAATCCAAAAATACAAGCTTTAAAACATGACCAAAGAAGAGAAATTTAAAGGAAAAGGTTTTCACAAAACACCCTCATATGGTTTCTAAAGAAAAGGGGATTGAATCTGATAGCTGTGTCTCTGGGACTAGAGAAAAGAAAAATATAGAAGAAAATGGCTACAGAGAAAAACAGTTCTTAATAAGTAGAATTAGGCTAGGTATAGTAAGTCTAATAAGGCTATAAAATTTCCTGTGCTTGGGGGTGGAGAAGGAAATTTAGGGAGAATAATGGTTTATGCTCTACCCACTCAACGGGAATGCATAGGTGTGTGCCTGCTTGATATTTCATAAATCCTCATTATAAACATTCTCATGATGGCGTACTTCGCAAGATGGGGACAAAGATGAAAATTAAGTGATGACGGAAAGGGCGGATTATGAGCTAAAGAACTGGCATGCAGTGACCTTTAAAAGGACATCCTAAGTACAGGCAGGGTATTGGAACTCCCTCATTTACATATAACAAGTATTTGAGTTCATGTGTGTAGACTGTAAGGAAAGGGTGATAAGGCAGGAGGCAGAAGAAGTCAAGAACGTCAAAAGGAACCAGCTCTTAACCATCAAGGCAACTGGAAGTGGCTGTTACCTCTTAGCCATGGACTTCCCTCTTTGCTTTGCTTTATAGATGATGTCACCAACTCATTTCTCAGATAGTACCGGGATGAGAGGTGCCCTGCCAAAGCATGGACTCTCCCACAAGACATATCTGCAAGCATGCTCAGGGGCTTGGTCTTCACAAAGGTGTCTCAAAAGGGGATTCTATTTCCTTTATGATTAAGAGGCTATGTGGTTTAAGTGGCAGAAGAAAAAATTGCGTTGTAAATAAAGTCTGAAAAGTGTTTGAAGATCAAACCTACAAAGCAGGAAGGAGGAAACTAGGGAACATGAGGAAACATTGCATGCTTCTTGTGCCAAGGATGGACTCAACCCAGAACACACCCAGTTAGGTAGGGTCATGATGTGAGAATGAGGACAGGCACATAGGGGAAGGTCTTCAAGGAGCATAGGGAATAAGATCACAGTATGGTAGACAACTGTGTCTTCTGCTGACGTAGGGCTCATGGTGTAGATAATAAACTGAATATTTGGGATGATCACTGTTTCTCTTGCCAATGCACAGGCTTTCTTTTCCCACAGAATTCCCACTAGAAGCAGGACATGTGTGGACTGAGACTTAAATGGCTATACCGACTTTGGGTACAGCAGAACCACATTTGATTCCTGTAGTACTGACTCATTTTACTGAATAATGGAGAGGTTAATAGCATTTCTTCCAAGGAGGCTTTGGCAGACTTAAGTGAATGACTACGCATAAATGCTTTGAAAGATGGATGGTCCAAGCAAGGCTTCTCTGCCTTTAGGAATTAATATTGTGTTAGTGGCTATTGTTACTGTTGCCCAATAGAACTATAAGAACGTAACTCAGATTCAGGAAATTACTGCTATATTGACACCATCTCTGATGGGAAAAAAGAACACAGAAAAAAATGTTGCTTAATAAATAGAAAGTATGGAGGTGAGTCAAATCCAAAATTCACAACTGGATCAAGGTCTAAAAGTCCTTGCACCCCATATTGGGACAGAATCTCACTATAACATTCTTGTTGGCTGGTCAGAAACTTTCTGTGGCTGGCCCCCAATTCTCAGAGATCCATTTGTTTCTGCCTTCTGAGTGCTGAAAAGTGGTACCTTTGAAACAAACTGGAGGATGCCCCAGGATTATACTTTCAAGTGTCCTACTCCCATGCAAGGCCCAATCCAGGCATCAGTCATTGCTAAAATTTCTCACCTGCAGAGAAAAGACATCCCAGGGCACACATTAGCAATTATTGAAATTGGTGTAGCATCTGTGAGCCAAGCGAACACAGCATCAGTTGCATCCTTGTCTTCTGAGCAGCTTCTGCTTCTTCATCCCCCTAGACAGCAGTGGTGCACTGGGCTGCAAACTCTACATGGTCTATTTGTAATCCTCACAGCTCTGACTGTGACCTTACAGAGAAGTATCTCTACAGATGCCTTTAAGTGAGTTCAAGTGGACCCTAAGGCACTTACTGCCAGAAAAAGAGAAATGTAGTCACAGAGAAAAAAGAGATATGAAGAACACGCTCAGACAACAAGTGATGCACATGCAAGCCAAGCACGGTTGAGGATCCAACATCCCTCAGGCCCTAAGATAAGTCAAAGGTAAACCAGAACCTTACCAACCTCTTGATTTCATGTTTGAGACTTCTAGAACTCTGAGGAAAACTGAACTTAGAAGAAAACTGATACGCTGTGATAGAAATTCATGTTAATGTATGCTTATCAGATTATAGGTCTGGCTCCTGTAAAACAGGAAGAGAAATGGACAGTAAGCAGGAAAAGTGCATAATTTCCTTTCATTTCAATTTTATTGTTCTTCTATGGGTAAATCTAGGAGATACTGTGGTCCTCCTGAGATAAGGACATAGATTTAACATATGTATGGTGTGTTTCATACTTAATAATTCTAGAGAATGGACAGAAGAATATGAGAAGAGACATTAGAAATCAGAGAGAAAGAAATGGATGACTTTAAAGTAGTAAAAAGGACACAAATAATCAGAAAGAAACATCTCAAAATGCAGAAACTTCAGTGCCGGTTTGAGGCACCAAGTGCAAACATCAGCTTAGGAAATCCACTGCAGTGGGTGTGAGTGAACCCAGTGCCAAGTCTGACCTAGGTTATTGTCACTTAGAGGAAGCAGACCGATTTAACAAGAGATTTCTGGAAGGAGCAGGGAGTGCAGAATTAAGCCCCCAGCAGGTACCCATGTGGGCCGCAGTGTCTTAAAGTGGCAAAGCCAGCCTTCTTGTCATTGTCCTCTCAGTGGAGGACACATGGAGATAGAAAGTCATGACCAGTTGGGAGAAAACACTGACAGTTCCTTATGGAGGAGGCTTTGCTAGAGAACCATAAGTGTCCACTGACAAGTCTTAGGCCTTACATGAGTCTCTTCCCAGGTGCTTACTTCACCCTGCCTCCTGCTGAAGTCTACAGAGCAGCAAGAACAGCCAGCCTTTCTGGAACCTTCCAAAGTAATAAAGGGGGGCTCATTCTTGGGTGAGAGTGGCCCCATGGGTCAGTGACTGAGTACACCCACTGAGGGCTGCATTTCAGTCTGCCACGTGCTCACACCTAGCTAAGGACAAGATTCTTTGTAGCCATCATGCAAGACAAGGCCTCATTCCTTACTCTGCTGCAAGTTGAACTTCTTTCCTGGATCCAGACCTCTAAGGAAGGACCCTAAAAAGAACCAAAGAAACCACAGGCTCTCTTGAGGAAACATGTTCCAGGAGAAGTGGCCCGTGAAGCTTGTAATTTATAGACACCAACCAATGGAGAAGTTTTAAAGTATTGACAAAGAACCACAATAAATATTTTACATTTGTGGCCCAAAACACACACACACACACACACACACACACACACACACACACACACACAAACACACACACACACACACACAAACTCACACATACAAACACGACCAGGCTTGTGCAAAAAAGTTAAAAGGTTTTGAGAATTAATGTTTATTTTATGAATTTTAACCTATTTGTCTCTCAATTTTGTTGATTTTATAGGCTCTAGTTTTTCAACTGTTTGAAAAATTGTGGAATTCCAACGTCCTTGTCATCCCTAAGATAAAGTATTCTCTCTTTCCTGGAAAGGCAGAGGGATGTTGGGAAAATGAAAGAAAATTCAGACATCCCCTTCTCAAGTATTTTCAAAGGGAAAAAAATTTATATTTGAGGATCTTCAAGAATGTGAGAAGGAAACAACCATGGCTGTGTCCCCCTAAACACATATACAATAGTTTAAATGGTGCGGTGTAATTTCAGGATGCCAAAATGGCTGTGTGTATCCCTGGGTTTGATTTGTGTCTTTGTTTATTCATTTGTTTGTTTGTTTGTTTTTTTCAAAAAATAAGGTCTGGTTCACTATATAGCCCAGGCTGGCCTAGAATAAAGCACTCTTTAGTATTAAGGAAATATGATCTTCTTTCCTTTATTGTAGTCTAGAGTACTCTTGTTGTATTTGTTTAATCCAAGTAAAAGGATTTTACTGTTATTATCAGTTTGACTTGATAATTACACATTATTATTGATTAGCGTTATTGCTGAATACTCACCCCCATGCCAAGCAGCTGTCTCTCTGGCCCTACCTTCCAAGAAGGGCAAACAAAGTACAAGGTCAGTGCCTCAGATTAATTTGCCACAGCAGATGCTCCCTACAGACACTCCTGCTGGACTGAGGACCCATCATGTCTCTGCTGGCTACTGTACTACTTCTCTGGGGTGAGATGTCCTAAGACCTAGAACCTCTGGGGCAGGTGTGGTATGAATGGAGACTCACACACTCTGTCTCTACAGGTTTCACTCTGGGCCCAGCAACTGACGCAGCCTGTATATTCAAGGAAGCCTCGGAAAACAGTGAGCGTGGGTTACGGGGATCCCTTTTCCTAATGGCAGCAAGCTAACCCTGACTCCTTTGCACTCCAGATACTACCAGTAAACCTACCCTATGGATTTACTAGTCCTTCAAGAACCCTTGGCAAGTCTGACATTGACTTGTAAGGTCTGTGAGCCTTCCAAAGACTTCCAGCTGCTCACAATGGGGTATTTCACGAGCTTGCCCAGAATACTAAACCTTTCATGTCATGCCATTTCCTACAAGTGACAATAGGGGCCTCTACCACTACCAATCAGGCTTGGCCTACTCTGTTAGATGAACAGAGATGAGCAATCTTGTGGAGGTGACAGGAAGAGGAAAGCAGCACCCTTCTCGGTTAGGGAGGCCGTGAAAGGAAAAGGGTGGTGGATGCTCCATCCATGTCACCTGGTATCTCTTAGCCTCAGTTTGCACATCTGTGAAGTGGGGTCTTATGCTGTCCCCAGATGTATAAGTACAAGTCTTATAGAGTGATGGAGATAGACTGTACCCTTTTCCTTGCTCTTCCCCCATCCCTTCCCTCTGCCTCCCTTATATTTTCTGCATCTGGAGTCCATACTCTCCTCCTCTTCAGAGTGAGACTGAACCACTCACCGATCCTGCTCTCCCTCATCCACACAGGTCCCTTGCCCAGGCCCTGGCTTTCTGCCAATCCAGTGCCCTGGATCACACCTGGCCTGAGGACATTCCTGCTGTGCCAGGGGACAGTGCGGGATGTAGTCTTCATGCTGAGGCGGGAAGGAGATGATGGTTTCCTGGCGATAGCTCCAACAGATGTTTCTCTGGAGGGAGCTGGACCCGATGGTTTCCAGAATATAACGCAGGCAGGAAACAAGGAAAAGGAACAAGGCATTTTCCAAGTTCATGAGCCTGGAAACTATAGCTGCAACTATTACACTAATACAGAATATACGCCCTCTAAGCCCAGTGGTACTGTGACCATCAAGGAGTATGGTGAGTATTGAACCCCAACAATGAAAGGCTCTATATAAGACTTGATGCATAGCGCCCAACGATGATTCAGTTGCTCCTGAGCTGTCACTGGAGGTTTGAGGCCAGAGAGAGGGGTTGTTGGTAGTGGTACCCTACAAAGCAGGGTCTCCTGGCCTCCTCACTTAGGTATCTTCTCTGCCTTGCAGTCACACCTCCACCACCCATGCTGACTTCTTTAGAAAGTTCCACAGTGGATGAACCCGAGATGACCCAAATGAGCCTTCTCTGTGTGGCTCCTCTGAGTGATGTTGAATTCCAACTGAGGCAGGGAGAACGTGAGATGAAGGTCCTTATGGTCAGCACCAGCCCAGAGCGAGCCAGCTTCTATCTGAAACTGTCAGACATGGGTGACCATAGCCCTTTCACCTGCCGCTACCGTCTAAACAGAATGACAGCGTGGTCTGAAGACAGTAAACCCGTGCAGCTCATGTGGAGCGATGGTAAGCCCCACAGAAGGGCTGAAGACCAGAGTAGGATAGGAGGGCATAGGTGGTGGTCAGAAAAGAGCAGGATGGGGACCCCAAAGCAGAATCTCCAAACCCAAAAAATTATCCAGTCAGCCTAGGCTTCCCAAGCTTCCAATAGGACAATTAATACTGAAACCTTTGAGACTTGCAAAGAATTGGATCACCTCAAGTGAGTCAGGCACAGACCTTGATGGAAAACACTTCTCGGGTATCCTAGCAAGAGTAGTGTGGACTTGCTGCCTGCCCAGGGTTTTCCACAGCTAGGAGGCTGAGACATCGTATTAAGTATGGCCTTCAGAAGCAGAAGAAAGGGAGAGAGAGGGGGGGGGCGGAGAGGGAGAGAGAGACAGACACAGAGAGAATGAACTAGGACTCATTTTAGACAAAAGACTTAGTCAAAGCACAGACTGAAGCACTCAAGGGTATCTTGCCATGACTTCAGTCTGGGTCAATGTGTCTGATCCTCCACAGAAACTCTACCAGAACCAGTGCTCACTATAGAGCCCTCACCTCATCAGAGCTTTGAGCCTGGTTCAACGGTACAGTTTCGATGTACCGCGCCCAAGGCTGGCCTAAGCTCTGAGGCTGGCCTACGCTTTGGCCTGCATCTCGAAGACTTGTATGAGCACAGGCTGCTCCAGACACAAAAGTCTTCTGGTAATGAAACTGTCTTCCAGCTGCGAAACGTCTCAGCCACAGACTCTGCCAGCTACAGCTGCATCTATACTGAACTGACGCCACCCTACTCAGGATCTGCTCCCAGCGACTTTGTGATTCTGAGGGTGAACGGTGAGCTGAGCATAGTCATGTGGATAGGAAGCCCAGTGGGGTGCTAGATAAGGGGGCAGAGGTTCTGTGCTGCGATCCTGTGACGGTCCATCCCTTCTGGGTTGTGTCTTAATGAGGTATTGGACTTTGAGGTCCTTGAAGGCAAGGCTTGGGACTCTGGTCTATTTCCCAGAGGCTAAACTGGCAGGTGTCAGGTAAAACCACTTTCTGACATTTTGGCTTCACAATTTTTGTGTTCAGGGCGCTCTCTTGTGCTTTAGTTTGTCTGTGATGTGTATGTCAGCATCACTCATTTCAATGACTGCCTACTCTGGCCTGGGACTATCACCACAGGCTTGAGCTAATTTGTAACTTTACAGAGCCCTAGAGTTCCTGGGGTCTATTTGTTCCTCTCATTTCCTCATCGAGGCCTCCCTGAATCAGAGGTCAGAGGTCATCCAGGGTGGGACCAAAGAGCCTCCAGCCAGGCTTAATTTTGACCTCAGACCTTTGAACTGCCAGAAGCAGTTTCCTAAAAGGTCTCTTCACCTCTCTGGGAAACCACAGAAGCCCCAGAACAGGTCAAAGCCTGGGAGATTCATAGCTCTTTTGATGCTGGAGGTTGTACACCTAGAGGAGGTAGAAACATTAAATGGATACCCAAGGAGCAAGGGAACCGGAAGATTCCTGGTGTGTAGTGCAAAAGGAGACAGAGTAAGCTTGCCATCGGGCCTCATAGGAAATGATCCAAACTGAGTACCACTCCTTACAAACCCCCAGGGCCACCCCCGCCACCAAAGCTCCAAGCTCTGCGGACAGGTAAAGTGTTTGCTGGTCACGATGTTGTTCTACGCTGTCAGAGTGATGTAACCGGGGTCACCGTGGAGCTGCTGCGTGATGGCAAATTTGTGCCCTACAGGATACTCCGAGTACTGAACAACTACAGTGACCTGGGGCTGCATTCTGTAGGTCCCCAACATACAGGGAACTACACCTGCCGTTATACCTCCTGGTTGCCTGAGCCTGTCCAGTCAGAGCCCAGCAACCCTGTGGAACTCCTAGTGGAAGGTATGGCTTCCGGAGTGGTGGTGGTTGGGTTTTGCCTCTTGATCTTTCCTGGGCTATGCATTCCGGTTAATTGTGCAATCTAGCCTGGTATACAAAGGCCCTGTGGTGATTTGCTGAGTCAAGTCACCTACTTCTTTGTCTAGGAAACTGATGTAGCTGCAGACACAGAACCAAATGTTCTTGGAAAGAGCAGAGACAGACGGGCAGAACTCCTATTCTTCCTGCTGCAAAATGTATTTCCCTCAAACTCCCTCCACTTAATAAAGGTCAAACAAGAGTTTGTTTAAAACATGTCTTCCATTTCTGGGTCTGGGGAGGTTGCAGGTGGGAGCGGATGTGCTTTCAGGACTGAGATCCTGGGTCTTTAAAGAGAATCGAGTCATGATTAGATTCTAAGGACAGAAGGGTGAAGGTCTCCCTTCTTTCCACAGAGCTCTCAAGATCCTCTTCTCTTGCCCTCTTGCGCCTGGCCATCTCATAGCTCCTGACCACTTCTTCCCCTTCCGCAGGTGTGGATATGCAGCTTGAAGCTCTAACCAAGCCTATCTTAGCTTGGAAGGGTCTGTCCCTACCCTACCAGCAGGTTAGAAAATAATACATTTCTGTCTGTGTTTTTATTTTTTACACTTATGCTCTGTTGGATGGAATCAGGGTGTCTCCCAATCAATGCATTATCTGAAATGACTTAACTAGAAAAACAAAACAAAACAGAAAAACATCCTCAGAGCTAAACCAATCTTTTCTTCCCTTCAGGCCTCAGTGGAGCCTGAGACTGAGGCCTGAAGAATTGATCTCTGAGGCAGAACCAGGACCCTCAGCTTAAAGCCAGACTGCTTCCCTGACATATACCTCACCCATCCCCCAATGCTTCTGGTACCCACAATAAACTCATAAATACTCTGACCACTGTTCCTCCAGTGCTTCTATTCAGAGGGCCCTTCTTCTCCTTACCATTCTTACTTAGATGATAAAATTTGAAGACTCGTGCTTCAAATCTAAAGAATTAGTTCCTTCATGTATTTTTTCCCAACAAATTCTAATTGGAAGTTCAGAATAACAGAGCTCAATTTCGTTAGTGGCAATGGCAAAGATGAACAATATGTGGTCCCTGTTCTTAAAGAATATGAGTCTAGGACAGAGCAAATGGTAGTAAGAAAAAGCTCTTGCATTGTTTACAAGCATGAAAACCTGAGTTAATACGCAAGAGTCCACAATAAAAGCAATAAATAAGTAAGATGAGGTGGCGTGCTTCTGCGATCCCACCGATCCTACAGTGAGATGGAGGGAAGACATGAGAATAGAACACCACCTATCTTGGAGAACAGAGTGACCAGGAAGGAGGAAGAGACATCCTGCATCAACATGGTAGGATATGATAACGAACTCTCAGAAGTCTATTTCTAACGGGCATGGACACAATCTTGCACACCCACACTCCCATATAGACATCTACTAATGAAGGAATGAATAAAGAGAGCTGTTAAGTCTAGGAGACTGCAGAGCAAAATGTACTCATAGAGCAAGATGCAGATTAATAATTCTAAAGAGCTCACAGGGCCTGTGTCTTGAATACCTTAAAAACTTCATAATAGGTCAAAAGGGCTCTTAGGAGTTGTTGATGACGCCTGACATAGCTGGAAATATGATGGAGAAAATATGAATTCTAGAAGATAGCAACCATTTCGCCTAATGTCAGTCTTCCCAATCTAGAGATGAGTAAACACTAAACACGTCTCCCAAATTGCAGAGTTAACAAACAGCAGAGCCATTTTCCATCCCAGTACCTATCAGCTCAAGTCACATCTCTTAATCATTAACTCAGCCTATCTTTAATTTGCCCTGTGAACCCAGCCACCAAGGATCCCAGGGATGACTTTTTGTTTGTGTCTTAAGGCAGGATCTTACTATGTATCTCCAGCTGGCTTTGAACACCTGGCCTGCCTAATCCTCCTGCCTCAGCATCCACATCATGAGGATTATAGTCATGTGTCACTGTGCCCAGTGCTACTGTGAAGATGTAAAAACCAGAAGAAACAGAGCGGGACAGCTATGGAATGTTCTGCACAGGGCCAAAGCCCCAAGCACAGAGAAGGTTTACAGAGGAAGCAGAGTTTAGGTTGAAGCTAGGAAAACACACCAATAGGATAGTGTTACCGTAAAGCAGGTCTGTCATAGTGTCCATGGAGAGCATGGGTGTGGTATGTGATGAGCAACCATGATTTGAAAGTGCAACAAACGTGAGATGATTTCTAAATCTTTTGTTCAGTAAGGTAGTGTCCTTTGATCACATAATTTGTAAGTCTTCTCTTTTCATCTGTACAATATGAACGTTATCTACCTCACAGGGCTGCGATTAGGGTGAGATTATTAAACAATCAACGGAAAACAAAATAACCTGTTTCCTGGGACATCACATAAGTTGAATTCTCATGAATTTCCTCTATGCCTTCCATAGATTTCCTGCACTGACCAGAGCTTGTTACAGGCAGAATATAAAGAATGGGGTTCATCCTTAGGAGCCCCAGGAAACAAGGAACCACCCATTCCCAGAAAAAAAGAACAGTTAATTGTATCATTAATAATATTAGGCATAGTTCCAGTGCTTGCTCAAGCTAATTAATTCTGTTCCAAATCCTGGAAAACAATTGACAGGGTGTGTCAAAAAAGAGCTCTATTTCTGAACTAGTGGTGAGGAGAAGCTTGTTCTCCACAATATCTGATGAAGAGAAAAGCTTCAACACTGCTTCCTACTGGCTACGTTACCCTGGTCGAGAAGAGGCCAGTAAACACTGGTGAGAATTAACTCTTACCCAAGTCTGTCTTTACATATAAGTACAGTTACCCAGGACAGAACAACTCAAGAAACCTCACTCTGTCATTTTCATTTTTATAAGTGCCCCAAGAGACAGGATCAGGAAGTCACGGGGTTTGCTAAGCTAGTGTGATGGTTGGAGTAGGTTTTGTCTCTTTCCCTGGAATTTAGAATCACGCCTTTGTGCTAAGACGTGATATGGCACTCAGATCCTCAATTCCACAGCCCTTTTACTCACTGTATTTTGCCAAGTAAAGTCTAGGAATGCTAATAAAACACACCATCTCTTAGCCTATATAGCAGGGCATTGTTAACCATGAAAGACATATCAGAAGAGAAGTCACAGAATAAAGGAAAATGCGCAGAGTACAAAAATGCCAATGTGTGAATATAGTTTCTGTAGAAACCATGCTGAACTGTTTAGGACAATGTTGAGATGCAACAGCATTGAGGAAATGGCTGGCAGAATAAGAGTCCATTCTCTAATCATGGTATGATCACTACTGCTTAAAATCAGAGCAGAGCTTGAAATCTATCAGCAAGACACTCAAAATACCACAGGATCAGGTCTGTTGACATTCTGTTCCCCACTAGAGAGTCCAGCTACCATTCTCCTGTTCCCACTGCTTGGGCATTGCCAGAGTTAGACAAAATGGAAAGCTGACAGAGTGATAGTACTGATTTCACATGTTGTCACCATGTGAAGTTTTTTATTCACACAGCACTGACTGAGTCACCCACGTGCCTTGAAGAATCCCCCACCCATGCTCCTTCTAATAAGCCCACACACTCATGGATTCAGAAGCTAAACTTGGAGGGAGCAACATCTGAGATTAGCTGTTGTTTAATCTGAAGGAAATGGGCCTTTCTATGTATCTTCCAGGACAAGTCACACAGCTTCTTCACAACCAAGAAAAGCAAAGCACATGAGGAACCTGGCCATTGTTCCCTGAGAATCTGGGAGTTTCAATCTTCCTAACAGAGAAAGACAACTGAACTATTTATTCATAAGTAGTATTCAATCATAAGTACAGTATTCCAAACATATCCTACTTATTGGGAGTCAATAGATAACATGACACTCTCCATCTTTTCCCCGATAGTGTAATTATAAATAATACTGGACCTATCCAATCACCCATGCCCAAACTTTGGAATCATCCCCAAATTTTCTTCTTTCTTCATGTCTATAAATCAGTTGCTCTAGATAATTCTAAAGAACATCCTCATCTCTATTCCTTTGGAGAGATGGACCATTCACTCCCTAGGAGCACCCTGTCACTCAGAGAGTAAGTCATGCATATTCTCTCCCATGATCCTCACAAAATTTTCTCAAACACAAATGTAACTCTGTTACCACCCAGTTACATACTCTTCTCTGATTCCTGGGAATTATTAGAGAAACAATGGCTAATGTCAACTGCTTACTATGTGTCAGTAATTAATGCCTTTATTAACTTGGCTCATTAGCTCACTAGGTAAGTTTCATAACTGTTCTTACTTATGCTGGTCATTATCTGTTAACTGACAGGTTCATTCATGCCCACCAATGTTCTCGTTTATTCCACAAAAATATGTAGAATCCTATGAGCTGCCTATGAGAATCCTATCTCAGCTGCTGTCTCTGGGGCATTGCCTAATGGAGGCATTGTGAAGATACCAGAAATCCTAGAAATGGAAAAGTGCGTTTTTTCTTCATTGCTCATTTCCAGCTTTTTCTGAAAACTCTTGCAGTGGTAGGAGTTAAAGCAGACTGTCTAGTGTATGCTACTACATGGACCACCTGAGAGCAGCAGCAGCAGCAGCAGCAGCAGCACAAGCACAAGCACAAGCACAAGCAGCAGCAGCAGCCCCTCTCCCTCCAATAGTTCAACATCGTTAAGTTCCCCATGCCTCTTCTAAATGCTGAGACATACTCCCTGACCTAAATAGAAAGGCTGCATCTCTCTTTAACTTCTGTATCTCTATCCAAGCATTTTGACTACTTATCACCATTAAATCTTGCTTTGCTGGAAATATCTGCAGGGCCTCATACATTTTTTTTTCACTGGGCACCAATTACTCATTTAATGCACTGAGAGGTTAGGTAACATGTTCCAAAATAAACAGCTTTAGGGTAACCTAAAGCCTAATTAAAACTGGACTTAACCCAGATAGTAAATCAAGCTACGCAAATTGCAGAAACAATCACTATTTTCCTCCATCAACCTATAGCACACAGTTGAGTGGAAGGTTGGCGTCTCAGACGGGATTGTTTGGTGGTTAGCATTGCTAATAAATGGATGAGCACACATCTCCTGCACAACTGTTGTTCAGAACACCGCTGTGACCTGCAGCTGCAGTGGATGTTGGATCTGTGCATAAATAATAAACAAATGAAAATGCTCCAAGTCTAGAACAAATCATCCAGGGGAGTGACTTTCTCCCTGACTTTATACTCCTGCTCCAAGACCCAGAGCCTGAATGCTCACATCCATTATATAGTATAAGCAGACAACAAATACTTGTTAAAAAAATTAATCACAAAACCAATCAAATGCACAGTCAGTCACACAACTGCCTAATGGTGTTGACAATTCCACCTTATTGATAAACAGTTTTCCCGGAATAAGGTGCAAAACCAAACCATTACATTTTCCTCAAAAACAAAGGCCTGTAATAGAACAGCCCATGAATAATTAGACATTAATGTCTCTAACTGGGAAAAATGTAACTCAGTCAGTCTCAGGGGACCTCCTGTATGAACAGGGTTTCCCTGCATTAGGGATTCTAACCTCTTGTTTATAACCAGAGCCCACAAATGATCTGTTGCTAAAAGAGAAAAAATCCATTAATCTCACAATTCAGTGAGTAATTTTATATTTTGAATAAATACAAAATAAAGAACATTAAGGCAGGAAATAAATCAGATATGCTGTAATTAGTTTGAAAGAACCAGATTTTGCTGCCTAACTCTCTCCACAACTCCAGCCTCATCCATCAATGTAAAGTGCATTGGATGACACGGAGATTTTCCATTCCTTTTTCAGACTGAATTAGTCAGTTGATCTGAATGGTAATTTGACAGGATGCTGAAGGGTGAACATGAGGGATGGGGTTATAACAGAGGTGGAAGAAAATGCTTAATAAAGTTTGGTGATGCTCCTGGTCTGTGCTTATGACCCATTAGCCTGTGTTGTAACTCTTCCCTCTTTTCCTTCTTTCTTTTCTCTTTTAGGAGCTCTAAACTCTCATTAGAATATGAGAAGGATCCTATGCATTTTCTAACCCATCTTCACAAATTTTAAAAGCTCAGCCTGAGACACTGATGGATTGGCTTATGTTGGGTCACCAAAATCAACTGGAGCTCCTGGACCAAACTCCTGGGAACATGACCCTAGCCTTGTGCCACAGAGATCAACAATGACAGAAGTGAAGGCAGAGTGGCAAGACTGTTCCTTGGTGAAGGCAGGCTTGATCTTCACTGCTATTTCTGTTCTGGGTGGGAGCCTCCTGTGTACTCATGATATGGATGGCTGGGTCTTCCATTCCTAGGATCAACATTCTGTGTGCTGTTCAGACAGTCCTCCCTCAATCCTGAGCCCTCCTTAGACTCCGGTTCAGGATACAGGCTTTGGTCTGCTTTCTAGAGCTTTTATTTTCTCTTTTCCCAACGTTGACACATCCTGATAAGAGGAAAGTTTTCTAGAATCATTAAAAGTAACTGATTCTGTGGCAGTAGAGGTAGAATAAGAAGCCTCTGGCTGGTTTATGTACCTTGAATACATCCATTTCCTAGTATGAGCAGAACGCTGAGAGAAGGCTACGGCCGAGCAAAGGGAAAACAAAGAAATAATACATACAACGTGCTTCCATCAATGAAGAACCAAAGCAAGCAGACAAACAAGAACACAACGATGACAGGTTCTTACAGAATAAGGTAAGGGGTAACATTCCCAAATAATGTACACTATTGTATGTTCTAGTGCAGGAATTTGAATAATTCATAATTAATAATTTGGGTTGCAGAACCCAGGGTGTTTGTGCTCTCTGACTTGGAGTTATAGCCCCAGCCCCCCCCCAAGACTCTTCTATTATATTACATGATAGATGTGTATTACATTCATCAGAAAAACAACCTATAGCTACTACTTTTAATAGAAAGTAATACACATAAAGAATTGCCCAGCCTACTTGAGAAACAGTTTAAGAAATGATATCCAAGTGTTCTCTGTTGGCATATAAATACTTTCCTGTTGTGAGGGGCCTAAAACCCCAAGATTTTGTAGACTACTTTGTTTGCTTTCTTTTAACTACAAGTTTTCAAGGAGAGATGTGGGAAGGTGGGCTTTGTGCTGTTTTCACAGGTCTGTATCTCAAACTTCCTTTGTGAGTCAGGAAAGGAGCATGTATTAAAACTCTCCTAGTCTTGGCTATTTGTTGAATCATATTGGCTATTCTCTGTTGAAACATGGTTCAAGATCGGGGTTGTGTGAAAAAATTCTGAATGCTTGTGACTAAACCCCAAGAAAACATGAGAGTCCTGTGGCTTCAGTTTCCTCAAAACTATGGAACTGCACTCAGAATGTGTTTTCGTGCTTTTTCCAAATGTAGCCGATAGGAATGAGTTTGCTTTAGATTATTCATTAAACTGGCTATTGTTTGTTTATATGCATCTGTGAGAAGACATGCTTTTGGCATGTGCAGCTTCTCTGCCAGGTACAGCTTACCCTTGTGATTACACACTTTATGAGGTGTCCCTCCTAACCCCCAGAGTAAAAATTATGCTCTGACTGAAGTTGGCTATTGCATGAGACATTAGTCCACTGTGTTTTTTTCATCCATTCTCTAAGGTCGCACTGCCTCTAAAATTGTGAGAAACCCTGCTTACTTATTATCCCAGCTCTGAAACATGTATGTGTGACTTCTGCTATTTCAGAAGAAGTTCAGTCAGATATTTTTCTGGGACCAGGATAGTGAAGATGGGCAGTAGTAAGTGAAGAGCAGAGAGAATTCACTTCTGATCTCTCATCTGCTCCTGCAGGGACATGAGTATCTCACCACTGCCTCAGAGTGTCGGTGTGGGCCTTGGGGTCTCACCACCTGAGCTCAGTGAATGATAAAGTCAGTACAGAACTAGTAAAGTAAAATTGAAGTTACTGTGTGGCTTCTAACCTCATAAAATCAGTGTTCCTTTTAAAATAAAAAACATGTACCCAGACATGGACTATGGTAAGACAGTGATATAAAACACAGAGAGGATCTGGTCACTATAGGGTAAAGAGAGAGTTTTAGTCAGACATTTCCTCCAGATCTCTGTAATGAAACCAATCCTTGATCTTCAACTTCCACCCTCCAGGATTCTGAGAGAAAAAACAAACTATTGTTTGAGTCTTTCCTTTGATGGCATTTTGCTATGGAAATTCTATCAACTCAAGAGGACACATAAATGTCACTTTTGGTGGTAGAAAGATGCTTTTAGGAGCACAGGGGATTTGGGGTAATAAGTGTAGAAGCATGAGGCTCAAAGACAGCTGGAAGAGTCATGTTTAGGATGTGGGTTCTATGAAGTTGGTTTGCTTTCTGCCTGTACCAGCCCTGCTTCCACAAATAGATCTGTGGGCACAAATTATTCAGAAGCATGCTCATCGAATCCAGAAATGCATTATTTAATGCTTTGCAACAGATGCACCTTTTAAATTCAGTTTGGGTTTGGGCCAAAATTACAATATTAAATTTTAATATTCAAACAGGAGCATGGCTTTCCATTCCTTGAACATACACCCACTTTCTCTTCCAGAATAGGCAGGGGAAAGGGGAATGGGATGAGAGAAGAGTAAACTGTGACTGATGTCCAGATCTCTGCATCTAAGTGGCCAAATCACCTCAAACCAATCACTTCCTTGCTGGAGAGTGTTGTCCCCTGTGTGGGCCTGCATGTTCTTCAAGGCCCCTTCATCTGATTGCAATCTCAAACCTGTGTCTTTCACAGAGTCGAGAAAGGAGAATGAAGAACAACAGACAGCCGAGCAGGAATTCCCATTGGACCATTGCCATTGTCACAACTGGGGTGGGTTTTGGAGCACCACGAAACTGAACATTGTTCAGCACTGACAGGTAAGTGCCATGGACAGGCTCTCTGAGGCATCTAAGAATGCAGTGCAGGAAAATGTCATAGTGACTGCTCTCCAGCTTCTTCTGGAAATGACAAACTGTAAACATATCATCAAGTCAACATTAAAGATTTCATGACTACAAAAACCTTACATTACCTCTTCTGCTTCTGGGGCTGCTTATGTGTGATTGTGTGGGAGCATGTGGACATGCACATATGTGCCTTGGTTCTCCGAGCAAGTTCCTAGTATTTCTTTGGGATAATTGTACTTTGGAAAGTAGGCTTTTTAGCATTGATATTTTTTTTCTGCTCTAAAAGCTACCTCTGGATTCCTTCTCTTTGCAAGAGCACACACTTATATCATTTCTTCTTCCCTTCAAAGGGACTATTTCCCCTCTATGCGTCCCCACTGACATCTACCTAAGGGTCCTTTGCCAGAACTTGACAATAATTGAACGGTCAACAGTTGACCAATTTTCCTGGCTCCCTTCTTGATCAGCTCCGCCAATCAAATTGTGCAGAGTATAAAATAATGTGTTAGGTGTCAAATGCCCCCCACAGACTTATATACTTGGTTCCCAGGGTTGACTTAGAGTCTTGTGGTAGATTTTAGCATTGGAACTGAGCTGTACTGAGTCTATGTGAGGCAGGTCTAGAGGTTTATAGCCTAATGCTAGTTCCTGTTGTGTTTCTGTTTCCTGATCTGTCCTGATGCAAGTGAGCATCCTCACTCTTTGCAGTCACAGATGGGAGCCTCTCCACATCTAGCTTCTTTCTCCATAATAGGTTAACCCATGAGCCACACCGACTTTTAGAGTTGCTTCTTGTTAGACATTTGATTGAACCATAAGAAGAGCAACCAATGCCAGTGTTTTTTTTTTTTTATTAACTGAATATTTCTTATATACATTTCGAAAAAGTTATTCCCTTCCGGTTTCCGGCAAACATCCCCTCCCCCTCCTTCCTTACGGTGTTCCCCTCCCCCCTCCCCTATTGCCGCCTCCCCCAACAGTCTAGTTCACTGGGGTTCAGTCTTAGCAGGACCCAGGGCTTCCCTTCCACTGGTGCTCTTACTAGGATATTCATTGCTACCTATGAGGTCAGAGTCCAGGGTCAGTCCATGTATAGTCTTTTAGGTAGTGGCTTAGTCCCTGGAAGCTCTGGTTGCTTGGCATTGTTGTACATATGGGGTCTCGAGCCCCTTCAAGCTCTTCCAGTTCTTTTCTCTGATTCCTTCAACGGGGTCCTATTCTCAGTTCAGTGGTTTGCTGCTGACATTCGCCTCTGTATTTGCTGTATTCTGGCTGTGTCTCTCAGGAGCGATCTACACTTCTACACTTCTTTGTTTCATCCATCTTATCTAATTGGGTGGCTGTATATATATGGGCCACATGTGGGGCAGGCTCTGAATGGGTGTCCTTCAGTCTCTGTTTTAATCTTTGCCTCTCTCTCCCTGCCAAGGGTATTCTTGTTCCCCTTTTAAAGAAGGAGTGAAGCATTCACATTTTGATCATCCGTCTTGAGTTTCATTTGTTCTAGGCATCTAGGGTAATTCAGGCATTTGGGGTAATAGCCACTTATCAATGAGTGCATACCATGTATGTCTTTCTGTGATTGGGTTAGCTCACTCAGGATGATATTTTCCAGTTCCAACCATTTGCCTATGAATTTCATAAAGTCGTTGTTTTTGATAGCTGAGTAATATTCCATTGTGTAGATGTACCACATTTTCTGTATCCATTCCTCTGTTGAAGGGCATCTGGTTCTTTCCAGCTTCTGGCTATTATAAATAAGGCTGCGATGAACATAGTCCAATGCCAGTGTTTTATTCCAGAATCATCAGAAGGGTGCTGGGACCTGGCAATGGAAAAGAGACCTTTCAGATGACACAAAATTTGGTTAAAAATGATTTTATTCTTAATCCTTTAGTGGGGTGGCTAGTTGGCCATATAGTGTAGCTTAATCAAGGAAATTTTATTCCATGGTCCTTAAAATAGTCTTCTAAAAGTATAGCAATCCTGCTCAGGATGGAAATAAAAGATAACTCTTTTTTAGGTAGTGGACATATCTACCACATTATACTTCTGCAGAAGACTGAAAAACCTTTGGTATAGAACTCCGTAGTGGAAGGATTTGACTCTTTTCCAGGCTGGCTACCTGGTTACCTAGTGTCTTCTGAGCATGGCAAGACCACTGTAGTCATAAAGTCACTTATATAGGCAGTCAACTATGGCTGCCTATATAAGATCCACACATGATCAAGATAGTTAATACCCAAGCACTGAAGGAAGGAAGAAGAACTCAGGAAATCCCCCTCCTAAAAGAGAAGCCACTGATAATTAATGCTCCTCTGGGAGGGAGATCTCTGTCATTCCTCTTTAAGGCCATTGCTCGTGGTAGGTCAACCATGCCCCAGTGGGTGGCCCACAACCAGAAGGTCATGATCAGCAAAAATCAGAGTTGATGAGTTATTAAATTTTAAACCTAAGACACCAAGTTGTGGGGGTATAAAGATGGGGTGAACTTTAGAGGAGTTAAGGAGAATAGTGGGGTTATGAATAGGAGGAAAATATATTGTACAGATTTGTCAAGGAATTATAAAAATATTTGAAAAACAATTACTACCTACATTTTGGGAAATCATATTGAATTCTATGAAAGCTACTTACCTCTGCTATTTCATTAAATGTAATAGATACCTGTGGTGGTGTGAATCACCACTGAATCTTTCATTGCCTTGGGCATTTGAATACCTGGTATCTAATTGGTGGTACCGTTTGGTTAGATTTAAGAGGTGTAGCTTTGCTAGAGTGAGTATGTCCATGGGATGAGGCTTGGAGAGTTTATAGACTCTTCACATTTCTAGTTAGCTCTCCTGCTTTGTGTTTTTGATTCAAGGTATAAGTCCTTAGTTTCCTGCCCTTGCCACCAAGTCTTCCCTTCACCATAAGGGCTCTCACCATATGGCTGAGCCATAAGGCCAAATAAACTATTCTGTAAATTGACTAGGTCATGGTGTTTTATCACAGTAATAGAAAAGTGACCAATACATCACTTACTGTTAATAGGTAGATGTCAAACCCAGTACTGTTTGAGCAAGGACTGTCATTCAGTATCAACTTTTGACTCATACCGTCAAGAAACAACTACCTGTAACCTCTGTATGTTCCATGCACTGTTTCATGTCTTCTGTCATGAACCTGTCACAGCAGGTTCATGGTGCAGGTATCACCATTAACCTCATTTGTGTGAAGACACTGAAGGTCAGAAATGTCTGTCAACTTCCACTAAGTCATACAATTGACAAGTATTGAGGCTAAGTTAACCCTGAATTTGTAATCTTAAAACTCAAGAATTTTGATCTCCCTTGTCTACTGCTACCATCCCAGAAGAGAAGGGGGTTCTATTTACATGTCTGCCTTCTCAAGGGTTATCACAGTAGCCCAGAGTGGGGTATGGCGTCTCCTCCTCTAGAAACAGTCTGCTGAATTTTACAAGTGCAACAATACAGGACATCTAGAACTAAACAGAGAAGGAAGACTAGAATCTAAACTACAAGTTTAAATGCTGAACTAAACTGGCTGCATATTTGATAACATGAGGTATTTCTGTTGTATTAGTTTCCTGTTGCTGCTACAGCAAATTACCATGTGTTTAGTGGCTTAAAGCATTGCCATTTTATTACTTTAGGGTTCCAGAGTTTGAAATAGTTAAATTGGATAAATAAAATGGTATCAAGTAGGATATATATGTAAAACTTATATATATAATATGAACTATATATAGTCTATCTTTTCCAACCTTTGAAGGTTACCTCCATTCTTTGGCTTGTGTCTCCTTCTCTTATCTTCAAAGTCCATGAGACTGGACCAAGTCCTTACACACCTGTTATCTTCTTTTCCCCATTAAGGATCAACTTTATAAGATTATATTAGGCTAACCTGGATAATCCAGGATCATTGCCTTATTTTAAGTTCTGTTGCTTATGAATTAGAATTATATCTCTAATCTTAATTCTCCTCTGTCATGTACAATGACATATTCAGATCCAGAGACTCTTTTTAGAGATGCATTATTCTGTTTGCTAAAACTAATTCTTAGGTGAAAAGGAGACTGAGAACCATCTTGTGGGTTTTTTTTTTTCCGTTTCTTTCAGAGGTCTTTAGTGTATAATTTACAAATGGACACATATAGCGCTTGAATTCCTTTTTAAGTGATGCACAGAATCAAGTGGCCCTCGTCAATGTCCTATTGCTGTGAATAGATGCCACGACCAAAGAAACACTTATCTAGGAAAACATTTAATTGGGGGTTTGCTTACAGTTTCAGAGGCTTAGTCTTATCATGGCAGGGAGCTTTATGGTAGGAGGAGTGGTGCTAGAGAAGTAGCAAAGAGTTGTATCCTTGTGTGAAGGCTGAAAGAGAAAGATGAACTCAGCCTTGCATGAGTTTTTGCCACCTCAAAAGCCCAACCCAACACTATCTCCAACAAGGCCACACCTCCTAATCCTTCTAATCTGATTGAAGAGTTTCACTCCCTGGATGGAATACATTTACATATTTTTATAATAAAAGTACAAATAACAGAAAAGAGACATCACAGTAGTGATAATCCTTGGCATATTTCTGTAACTCTAGGTACCAAGGACCCATATGGTCCCATACAGCCAATGAAGAAAGTCCATTTCACACAAGGAGCCTGATGGTTTGATAAATTAAATGACCTTCCAGCTACACTGGGAAGCAGGATCTGAATCTACAGTCCCTTTGATACAAAAGCCTATGATCTCAATGACTATTTCGATTTAAATCAACAAACATGGGTTAAAAGCTGACACCAAGCTCTGGTAAGGGGTGGATATTAGGAAGATAGAAAGCTTGATCTTAAGGAAAACAGATCAAAGTCCCACAAAATATTTGTTAGATGGCAGTTCTGGCCTTGGCTTAGCCACTTACAAAAGAAGAAAGGTAGATTATCCCAGTCTCTTCATATATATGATAAGATCATGAAATAGCTTTAGCTAATCATGGCAGAAAGATCAGACAAAGTCACTTAAGCCAAAGCCATTACGATTTAAAAGGGGGAGGGGTTGTTGGTAAAAAAGAGGCAAATGCAATTCCTATTAGGACAGTGTGGAGATAAAATGTTCTTAGGAGTGATTGCAGAGTATAATAATTTATATGAAGATCTATGAAAACATCATCACATTCCTATGCTAAAAAAGAATTCCTGTATTCTTCAATTCTTAAAGTATTAATAATCCCCTCATATAAAAGATTATTTGAGTATTTCAATTCCATTCTGCTGAGCATGCTGGCTTTTTTTTTTTCAATGAAGGGGTCTCATGTATAGAAAAGCTGACCCTCACAGCAGCTTTTAAAAAGCTTTGAATCCACCTTGACATGCACATGCTGGAGTCTGCACAGGTCTTTCACCCACTGGGAAAGAAGAGTGAGAAGAGTTTCAAACACTACAACTTGAATACTACAGGCATCTAATCTCTACTTAGCTAAAAATGTGTCCCTTAGCCGTGTAAATGACCCTTAGCCGTGTAAGAGACTCGCCTTCTATTTTCACACAGAAGTAACAAATGACAAAAGGTGGACGTGTCAATTAGAGTTGTGATTAGTTTAGTTGGTCAAAGGCACTGGGACAGAGAAACACTATCAGCAGTCACTGGACTTTAGCATCTAGCCAGCAGAGGGTGGAAGAGAGAGGACTTGACCCAGGATGCTACACCCATGATCATCAGGATATATGTCCTCTGTCCATATCCCAGTTGTAGATTAGTCTTCTAGCTGCTGCTGGCTACAAAGAAATCTGGGAAATGAAGTCTAGCTATGTGTCTAGGAACAAGTGGAAAACAGCTTTTAGGAACACTTGACTACCTCCACCACAAAGACTAAGGGAGGAGAAATATTGGCCGACAGGAGCCGGATGTAGATCACTCCTGAGAGACACAGCCAGAATACAGCAAATACAGAGGCGAATGCCGGCAGCAAACCACTGAACTGAGAATAGGACCTGCGTTGAAGGAATCAGAGAAAGAACTGGAAGAGCTTGAAGGGGCTTGAGACCCCATATGTACAACAATGCCAAGCAACCAGAGCTTCCAAGGACTAAGCCACTACCTAAAGACTAAACATGGACTGACCCTGGACTCTGACCTCATAGGTAGCAATGAATATCCTAGTAAGAGCATCAGTGGAAGGGGAAGCCCTGGGTCCTGCTAAGACTGAACCCCCAGTGAACTAGATTGTAGGGGGAGGGTGGTAATGGGGGAGGATAGGGAGGAACACCCATAAAGAAGGGAGGGGAGGGATTAGGGGATGTTTGCCCGAAACCAGGAAAGGGAATAACACCTAAATGTATATAAGAAATACTCAAGTTAATAAAGAAAAAAAAAAAAAAACTGGTAAGGTTTCTAAGCATGCCTGAAAGAGAGAATGTGAGAAAAGAAAGGAAAACAGCAGAAGGGTGTTTGAAGGAGTTGGGAATGAGTAGTGTTGTGTGGCCTCCATTCTACTGTGTGTAAAAATAACTCTGCTCAGTCCCCTTGTTCAGTAATGACTGTCCATGAGTGGGCCCATTTGGAAAGAATGAGAACAACGCTAACATGCAGGCTGCAGAAGGGATAATTTTGAAAACGTGCGCTCTCCTTTCAATTATTATTCCACTTGTCAGAACATGAATGACACTCTTTTTGGAGTGTTGCTTCCATGGCAGACTCCCAGCCTTTCTCCCAAAATATCGGAGTCTCTTTGTAAAGGGGATGTTACTAGTTGAAGGCCCTAAAAGCAGCACAGTCAAGACTAAGACTCTGCTTATAAACGCAATTGTCTCATGTTTTACAAATGGAGTGAAATATGAGACAAGAAGAAAGTGAACCCTAATCAGCTCAGGGACTGGCAAAGAATCTCCTTTTTATCTCCTGTCTACTGCATACCCATCCTGTCTAACTAAATCCCCCTAAGCCCTCAGTACAGTGAATGCTTGTCCATTTACAGATAAGGAAGTATAATTATCTGAAAGACATAGACAGGACTAAGGATCCAAACTGCTGATAATATCAAGAAAAACAACCAAATAACTTCTTTAAGTGTGCCCCGGAGAAGACGCAGAACATCACCTCGGGTACTATAACCTTGGAGGCAAGCAAACGCTAGGCAAGGAACCAAGCAGGAATATTGGAGGATGTGGAATGCAAAGTCGGTAGGAAAGGTATGTGATTTAATCTTGTTTCTCTTAGCTATTGTACACTAGGCTAGTGTTTACTCATAAGCATCCTACAAGTCTCGAATGTCCCTCCTCTCTCCCTGCGTTTACCTCAAGCCTATCCATCTATCACTTATACACCACTGATTCTTGGTCATAAATTTGTCTTACATGGACCCCAAGAACTCCTAAAAGAGAGCTTATATTTCGTAACCTTTACATCCTGGACTATTGTTTTTAAAGCCCTTACATGAGAAGACAACTTTCCTGGTTTGCCAGGAGCTGGCCCAGTTCTAGCTCTCAGAATCATTTATCCAGGAAAATCTTCACTACTGGACAAGTCAAGATACTGTTTCCTTATAATAGTTCTGAAATCTTTATTTCCTACATCTTATAAGAGATGCTCTTCTCTACCCTGAAAAGAACGATTGGTGGTACATACTTTCTAGATTGAATGAAGAAAATGAAATAAAAGGAAGAGAACATGACTCCTAAAGTATGGAGAAGATATTTTTTAAAGCTTAAGATTCAATCTGTAATGTAATACCTCTATCTTATTCTGATGTCAATTAAAAAACAAAAGAAAACAAAACCCCCACCAACCACCATGAAAACAGGTCAACTAACATCGTAAGAGAATCAAAAAGCACTTCAAACATCCATCGCTGAAGAGCAGTGCCTCTCTCCTGGTGTCTTCATCCGCCTCTTCTGCGTACTTCGGTATAGCACATTGTTTCCGCAGATGAACGTGTCTCCGTACTTATTCTTCAGCTGTCTGTTTACATACTCCTCTGTCTGTTCCAGTGCTATATTCATGTAGCCATCCAGGCAGGCCAGGACCCCTCGATAATCCACGCCAGAATTTAATTTCACCACAACTGGCCGCCTGATGATCTACTTTAAGAAGTCACTAGGGGTTTGCTTCCGTAGACTCACTTTTAACAGTCTTGGGAGACAGGAAACCTGAGTTCTAATCTCCTCTGCTACTTAATTAGCAGCTCGGGTAACTCATCACCATTTCACCTGTCATGGCCCGGGGCTCATCTTGCAGCCGGATCCGGAGCCCTCACAGGCCAGGCCTCCGTAGACACGCGGGCCGAAAACAGAAACTGCCTGGGGAAGATTTTTATTGTGGATATAAGAGGGAACGCAGGTAGAGGGACGAGTCCAGGCTGAACATGGCCAGAAGACTAAGCCAGACAACTAGAAGAGAGAGGGAGAGGGAGAGCAAGAGAGGAGCTGCCCACTCTGAGGGGCAGCTCTGACAGAGACCAAGAAACCAGGATAACCAAAATAGCTGCGTTATATAGGGATCAGGTGAGGAAAAGGAAGACAGAAGCCCTGGGAGGAGAAGTTTAGCATAGGGGTTGGGGTGTGAAGTGCTAAGTGAGACTTGTCCTGGGTTTGAGACCTAACACAGATTTTACCTTTCCTCCCAATCTCTCAATCGGTCAAAGCCAATTGGAGTTGATGCCATTGTCAGAAATAAGATCATGTCAGTGGGCTGTTAACACCCACCAAAGCTTGATGGGGTGGAGGGATCATCTTTTACCTTTAAATATTATGTAAAAAGCTCCAGAGAGACTAGGAATCCTTAGAAATTAGCATGTTCTCCCCTGGCCTGCATTGCTCCTAAGACAAGAGGATGAAAGGAAAACCAGGACTAGAAGCTGAGGTGAGATACACTGGGGTGAGCTGGGGCAATATTCTCAAGAGCTGTGAGGCCATGAATGTTGTGGATCATAACCCGAGACTGCTAACTCAAATGAGGCCCCAAAGTAAATTAGCTGCAGAAATGTCAGAGTCTGAAGCAAGACCACAGCAGTAGGACATGCGTAGGGGGAAAGCTTATGGGGCTCAAATCTGAACTTTAAGAGAAAGAGAAAAAAATATAGCCATTACCTCCCTGGCTTAAAATTTCATTTTAGGGTTTTATTACTTTAGCTGACCACCTATAATAAAGCTTGTCTGTCCCTGTTACTTACGTTAGGGTGCTGAAATAGAGCATCAGAGTGGATGTCACAGGAGGGCATTTATCACGTGCTGCTGTGTTTCCAGTGACGGCTCTGCTCTGAGCTCACAGACAGATGGCACCCGGCTGTCTTCTCAGCGTGACGGACCTCTAGCAGCACTTCCTTAGATAAAACCATGGTGGCTTCATGGTGTTTTGAGGTGTGATCTCATCTAAACCTGCTTACCTTCCATAGCACCCCTCTTCCACTAGCCTTCTCTGGTGGCAGCTGGGGTGGTAGGGATGTGTTTCAGAGCTCTATCCTCTAGGTTTTGGCAAGGACAAAGATGCAGTTCAGTCCATCGCATTCTATTAGGAATTCCAGAGGTTTCCTGCTGTGATCAATGGTAAACCTCGTGTGTAGACATATTCCTGGTTTTGGGCATTGTGTTTTTACTGAGAGGGCATATGGGAGATGTCTTCATTAGGGTTTTATTTCTGGGAAGAGACAACATGACCATGGCAATATTTATAAAGGAAAACATTTAATTGGGGCTGCTTTATAGTTTCAGAAGTTGAGTATATTAGCATCATGGTAGAAAATATGGCAGCTTGCAGGCAGAAATGATGCTGGAGGAGCTAAGAGTTCTACATCTTGACCCACAGGCAGCAGAAGGAGATTATGTGCCACACTGGGGACAGCTCCAGCATAGGAGACCTCAAAGCCAACCCCCACAATGACACATTTCTCCAACAAGGTCACACCTCCTAATAGTGCTACTCCCTATGAGCCAAGCATTCAAACACTAATTCTATGGGGGTGATTCCTACTCAAACCATCACAGGATATCATGAGGTTTTAATCAACTTTTCATTTGAGGATGATTTTAAATTCACTAGGCAATTGTAAAGAGAGCACAGCGGTTATATACAAGCCTTTTACCTAAGATTGTCTTTTGTTGATAGCTTCCATTTTCATGATGCATTCGGCAAAGCTGGGAAACCCACCTTAGTAATTCATTTTATGTTAAGTCTAGGCTTTCTTTGAACTCACTATTGAAATGATCCTACAGGAGATAGCTATTGACAACCACACCGATTCAGCCAAGTAAAAGTTTTAGATTCCTTTTCCAATCAAGAATGGGTTTGTGCCTCGGAAAAGTCTCTTGGTGCCCAAGCTCGGGGATATAGAGTTTTTAAATTTTCAAGGCAAAAGCCACAAAGACCATAATTTACATCAAAGTTAGATGAGGGTCAGAGTAACCTTGAAACGCTTGTTCCGAAGCATAGTAATTATTTCAGACATAACATGCAGATCATTTTTTGACTCATATCTTTCAAAGTTGCTTTAGGTTACTTTAATTATTTTTGGTTAATATATCTGGACCATGGTCAAGGGCACAGAACTCTCAAATGTGTTGCCAAGGTAGATGTGACCATTTAGGGGACAGGTGAAGGGGGCTGGGAAGGGTCTATGCAAGTGCAAAATGAAGTTGAACAAAATGACATTGCCTTAGTCCTTCAGTCATATCACTAGTTCTCCATAAGTGATCCCCTTCAGTCCTAAAATTAAACTCAGGATACCAAATGACATCTAGAGACCAAGCCTCACGAGCATCCTCTGGTCTCTGATGGCATCTCAGACTTTGCTTGTTTCTCACGACTCTGCCACCTTTGGAAGGGTACAGGTCACTGGGTGTTCTTCAATTAAAGTTTCTCTGATGAAACAAAGAAACAAACAAACAAACAGACCACAGGTTTGATTCAGCAATGCATAGCCTGGGGATTTATTCTATTTTGACATAGTGATCTGCAGTATATGTAGGTTCCTCTCTCTTTTCTGTGAATTATTATCCATTTTGTCTTTGAATTTTATGCGTATGGATATTATTATGGTTCTATCACTGGACTCACTAGTACTCAAAAACATTTAATGCAGAGGAAAGAATGTTCAAGTCTAGATTCAAATTCTGACAATAATTTGGACCTTGAGTAGATCCTTTAATTACCATGTATCTTGAAATATTCCTTTGAGGGAGAAAAGATAAACACTGAGTCCATGCTGCCTCTGTACATAGAGACTGCGTGGCACCTGTGAGTGTTTAAGAATGTCAGCATCCCTCCCTGACAGTTTCTCTTTGTTGTCACCTGAAACAGTGTTTAAATATTATCAACTGCCCTTTGTTCTTAATAAGAGTGCATAGGGGCCTGGAGACATGGTTCAGTCATGAAGTGCTTGCCTTGCAGGCCTGAGGACCTAAGTTCAATCCCCAAAACTCATGTTTAAAACAATCTAAGCGTTTTCTATTTTAGCACAGGATTACAGACACCCCACCCCCAACACACACACACATGTACAGTGTTTGACCAATGTTTGACATCCAAGATTGTCTTCTGGCTTCCACATAAATGTGTGTCCATATGCACCTGTGCACACATGTGCACATGTACACACACACAGACACACACACACAACTGAAATATCTTTTTAATCCACAGCACCCCCATACCCCGATTTTTTTCTTTCTTAATAGAAACAGGTCCTGTCTTCTGGCCACAGAGAAGAGTGTGACTTCTGTAGGTCTCCAATTGCTGGCCATAGCAATAGGTTCCAGCCCATCCAATAGAAGTTCATTCCTGTAATGGTCCCTATTAGAAGAGAGGACACACGAGTGTCTATAGCCATACTTCTTATTCTGTAAAGCCACGAGCATAAAATTAAGAAAGCAGCACACATGAAGGGTCAGAGCTGGAATTCTCAGGCTTCAGGCCGGTCCTGTGATCCTACATTACCTCTGGTCTTTCCCACAGGTTTGAGACTTAAGCAAATTAGCCCCTTTCCTTAAACTAGTTCCGGGTCCACTTTTATGAAACAAAACTAAACAGATCTTTATAGATCTTGATCCAATCTTGGCATGAATGCCTTCTGTTTAAAAAACCAAAAGTCGAAGGCTGCATAATTGATAAGATAAAGAGGTTTATTTATCTCTAGTTCTGTAAGTCCAAGAATGTGCTGGAACTGTCTGGTTAGCTTTCAGTGGGAGATTCCTGCTGTTTTGAGCATTGAGGAACAGAAGGGAAATGGGTGTGTATAGTATGCTAATGTGTGGTTAGAAGACCCATCACAAAAAAGCCTACACACACACACACACACACACACACACACACACACACACACACACACACACACAACCAAAACAAACAAGCAAACAAAACCTTAGGGAACACTTAAGGAACCTCACTCTGTCCTTCATGAGGGTAGCTAGTGCCTCTGTGACCCAGCAATTCTGTCACAATGGGAACTAAGCTTCTATTCCACAGGTGGAGGTGACCCTGGGTATCCTGTTTCATAGATACTGTCTCTGTTTCCTTCAGCTATGGCTTGGTGGCATCAAAAACACCTTCCTCCCCCTTTGGCCTTTTGCCCAGAACTGCCTCTCAAGTTAAGTGTGTAAATGCCTGTGAGATTCACAGAATACTAACAAGTAAAGATCGAAAGGCTTGGGAGCAGTTTGGTAAGAAAGTCCTGAGGAGAAATGGGAAGATGGCTTTTACCCCAGATATTCGAAACACTGACTCAGAGTCCAGGGCATCTAATTCACTCCCCACTCTGCCCTCAAAGGTGGGCTGACTTTGGTAACTTCTCAGAACCTCATTTTTCTCATTTAATAAGTGGGGGTAGGGATTGCTTTCTTGTGAAGCTATTATGTGGATTCAACAGAATGATGACTGAGATTTCCACAAATCATCTGAATTCACAGATGGATTGTTTCTCATGGAAAATCAACATAAGAGATCATGTGAAGCACAGAACCACTCATAAAGTCTCAGACCTAAGAAAGAAGTCTAACCCAAATTTATCCTTAAGCACTGTGACAGAGCAAGCAATCAGAGGACACTACAAGGAAGGAGTGAGCTATCTAAGGTGTCAGACACCCTGATAGACAAATAATAGCTTATTTCAAGAATAGATCGATGAAGAGAAACACAGGTTAGATGGATGTACCATGACCATCCTCCTCTCTCCCCATATGCTCAACCTAAAAGAGCACCAGAATAGGTCAGCACACAAATGACCTGGACTTATGTCCTGTCCCGGTTGCTGTTCCTAAACCTAAGGACATGGGGATGGATTAGGAGGCTCATGATTCAGAAGTCACATGAGTCAAGGAATGTCACATTTGCATGAAAATCTATCTGCCCTGCCTCCATTGATAATGGTTAATTGTGTGTGTCTCAGTGTCTGTGTGTGTGTTTGTGTGTGTGTGTGTGTTGTGTGTCCCTGTGTATGTGTGTGTGTATCTGAGTGTTTCTGTGTATGAGTGTGTGTGTGTGTGTGTGTGTGTGTGTGTTTGAGTGTCTCTGTTTGTGTTTCTTCCACTTCTCATTTGTCCCCATGAATTTGAAGCTGCTTCTGTAGCCTGCCCCTTTCCCTGTATTGATTCTATGAAAACATTTTGCTGAATGCCCCTGGCTATTTGAAATGGAAGCATTTGTGAGCAAAGTCCTTGCCTGAGACAGTCCACGAAGCAAAGAAAGCATCAGTCATATGACAAATGAACACAAAAACAATACAATGGGGCTCGATCTTTGGAACCTGCTTCCACATTTCTTAAGCTCACCTCCACTATTACCAGATGTGTGAGTCACTCTCCAGCTCCCTGCACAGAAAGAATGCTTTATAGTAACACTTCAAACAGACTCTAGTGCCTTCTGGTTCTACACTGGGTTTTGCTTTGAGGGGACAGTTTCCTCTCTAAGGTGTGACTTGGGACTTGCTTGGGACCTGCCACAAGAGGCCCCTGCCACACCCAAGTATCCTTTTGACACATTTCTCTCCTTTCCTCTCCCACAGTAGCGTGGAACACAGCGCTGCTGCTAGCTAGTGCTGGGCCACTACAACTCCCTGTGGCTTTGTAATGCTGTCCACACCTTTTTACTTTTTCGTAACTTATTTTTTATTGTTCCTGTTGATTTCAAATCAATGAGTTTCATTGCACTCTTTTCATACATATCTCTCCTATGTATTTTGCCTGTTATGATCTTCTCTTTTTGTCCTCTCCCCTTGCTGATATTCTCCTCTTTCTCCTCACAAATAATACACCTTCTGCTTTCATATGTATATGAAAAAGGTCTCTTTATGTCTCTCCCCCAAATATGATCTCTCTTCTGTTTTCATATCATATAGGTATATATATAAGTATAAGTATATATCTATGTATATGTATATGTATATGTATATGTATATGTATATGTATATATATATCCTTCATGTGAGACAAAATATGGATTGTTTGTATTTCTGAATATAGCTTATTTTACTTAATATGAAGAGGTCCAGTTGTGCACACCTATTTACATAATATTCTTTTTAATGTGTTTTGACATTGTGTTGTGTGACCATCTGATTCCCAATGGGACCCTGAAAAATCCACAGGGTCTCTTAGGAATATTTCTCACAGTTTTCCAAACCCTGTATCTTTGTTTTAAAATGGGTTAACTTTAAAGTCTTCCTTCCTAATCTTTGATACATTTTATTAGAAAAAATATGTGGGGTATGAAGAAGAGTATTGGTTAGGGAGGGGCAGATCAGAGCTTACATCTGACTTCTGGCCATATAAACTAACTACTGTTCGAAATTTCGAGGTGGTGACTCTTTTCAGTGTAGTTCTTATGAGTAAATCAGAGACAGTCAGAAGAGAATTTTGTGTGAAACCCCAAAGATGAGGACAAAGCTTGGTAGCACTGCATCTTTGGGAGAAGAAGAAAATGACCCCACATATGAACGGCTTGCTCTTCACGACTAAACTAATACCTACTGGCTTGCTTTAGAAATGTTAGAGCTTCGTTTGAGGAAAAGAAATTAATTCAAAGAGACTTTTAATATTGGGAAAGGCCTTGTTTCCATTCATTTTCTAGCAAAAATAATAAAGTGTAAGACAAACTTGGAGAAGGTATGTGGCAAGAAGGTCATTTGGTATCCCACTCTTAAAAGCAAGGATGCAAATGTAGATACCAAGGTGTTCCCAAGGATGTGGCAGAACAGAGTTCCTGAAGGTGATCTAAAATGTGCGTGCTCACCCTGAGAGCATATAACCTAGCACTTATCAGGAGACGACGGAAGCAAAGGACCGAACAATGCTGCTCACAACCCCCAGCAAATATTGGTTGACTGGAGCCAGGTGAATGGCACAGAAGGCAGTCAGCATCACTCGTCTGCTCACTAAGAACAGGTTATCAGCAAAAGGCAGTATCTAAGAGTTGCAGGCTACCTACATTTATAGCATAGGGTCTCCAAACAGTCTACATTAAAAGTCAGCATCCATATCTAACCTCGAAGAAGGCTTTCAACAAGCCAAGGGAACACCATAGCTATCATCTGCCACCTGCTCTCTCATGCATCCCACTGTCATAATGTCATAGCCTTGGGCAAGCCATCAGCAATTGAGTAGGCTAAAAGATTGCTGGTAGAGGATTGAAGAGATGGTGAAGCACCTTATGCTGTTACTAAGACTTGATCATGTAGACAACTGAGGTGGGCAGCAGAGAGAAGCTTTAAACTAGTAGTGAAATTAAATTTTGACGTAAATGGAACTGGACTTTTTAATACTTGGAAGTGATTGGAAAAATCTGCTCTTTCCAATCTGCTATCCAGTGGAAATTAAATGCAACTAAGGCAGTTTGGAGATTTTTTTTTTAAAGATACAGTTTTCTGATGCTATCAACCAGACACAACCTGCTCCAGGGAATGTACGCCATGGCATATTCATAAAGAATTGCTGTTAATGCTATATGAAAATACTGTAGCATGTAGTTTTAAAAAAACAGTCCACACTAATCCAGCTAAACACCGGCAACGCGGTCTCACCAACGCCCAAGCGGTGGTCTTGCCCTGGTTTCTCTGGCCAGTGTTGCCAAGTCTCTCAGATCTTCTCAGGCCATCCACGCCCTCTGGCTAGCCTGCAGAAAGTCGGCTACTGCCCCTTAAAATGACAACACTGGAGACTTTTAATAACCAGCCCGATTTATAACAGTAAATCTCCAACCCCAAAATGCCCACGCAAAGAACACACGACTCAATTGATATAAATAAAAATGGCACACAGATCAGAGGAATGTACCCTGTACTTCTTATTGCCTGCCCATCTACAAAATCCCAAACTATTTGCGGTCCAGACCATGTGGGCCAGCTCTATCATCTTCTCCTTCTGGTTCCATTTTGTCTCTCTCTCTGTTCCTGTCTTCTCGTCTCCATCTCTCTCTTTCCCCCTCTAAAACTTTCACTTCACCCTCCTCCTTCCACTGCCCAATCAGAGGCTCTAGCTTTATCTGACCAATTAAGATCTCGCCTGACCTCGCCTGAGTACAGACACTCATTTTGAGGGAGTAGAACAAACAGACAGCAACGCGCAACAAAGTACTAAACTGACGAATGCTAAAATCATGGCACAGTCTGATTATCAGGAAGAGTTCGCCTTCTATGTTCTAAGTTAAAACATGAAAAGGCTTTGTTCCATCGGATTGAATGTAGAACAATGATTTCCTCGGGAGAGAGTCAAGGTCAGAGACTTATTTTCCAGGACCTCAGACACCACAGTGGCCCAAAGTTTAAGAGAAGACTATAAGTTTCCAGGTGTATTCACCGTGATCGCTGAGCCAGTGTCTATTTGATCCGAGGAAGCTGAGCTCACCAGTTAGTCCTTAGTGAAAAGACCCATATTGTTTCTTTTCTTTAAATTCTTAATGGAACTAAGGAAACATGTGACTCTCACTTCCACATATTCTTTTAGAAGCAACTCTAACCTGTGATTCTTCTTTTTGGAAGCAACCCATAGTTGACTTTCCAGAACAATCCAGTTCTTTCCATCAAGACCAAAACATCCAGGTTTCTGTCTTCCTTTTGGGTTCACTTTTGTCCCTGGGGTTTTCTACAAATTCTCACTGAATTACTTTATATCCAAAAATCATATTAAGTGAATAAAGCCTTTTCAGATTAATCAAAGCATGTAACACAAGGTGACATGTTAGGAGACTTAATGAAATTATCAAGACAAACACTTGAGTACAGTCTAATTAATTCATATGTCCTTGAGAAGACTCCCTCCCCTAGTTTTGCACAGTCTGGGAACAGGTTTAAGGGTTAGCTTGTGAATATAGACTTATGGAAGATTTAAGGAGGGGGAGGAAGCCAATATACTTTTATTGTAAGCAACATTTCTCTTGTCAGTTACTTGGAGTGGTATTGGGGATACCACTAGCCTGGAGATAGGAGGCAATGTTCCTCTTAACTACTGCCAAGACAGTGTGGGGCAAAACGTTCAGACCAAGAAAGCAGACTTGTGTAAGCGTTTGCATGAGTCATGTCTTCTCCAGTCACTGTACCTGCTGTTGTCCCCATCTCTGACCGTATCTCTTTCACTGACAGTGGTTAAAAAAAAGAAGAATCATATAACTCAAGGAGAAAGAGTTGTTTGTCATTTTTCTGAGCATCTCTCAGAGTATACTGTGTATAATTTATAAAACAGTTCAATGAACCCTCTTACTTAGGGATGCTTAATCTTTGGGGGTGATCATGTGAAACTATAGGAACTGTCAAAAAATCTAAAAAATATTGTAAAAAAGAGCAAAAACCCCCAACCAAACAAAGACAAACAAACAGACAGACAAAAGCCTAGAAGCTCCATAAATATAAATTATGTATAATATAAACAGGCTCATGGGCACTCTACCAATTTTCCCAAAGATCAGTGATTCATGTCCTCACAGAAATGACAAGGTCACATCCCTTCCAAGCACCTCTAATGTATCAATAAAAAGCAGAGAATCAATGAATAGAAATTATACTTTTTAAGGATACCATAAGGAGAGGGAAGGAGACCACTTGAGTAAACATATTATCAAGAGATTTAATTTGGAAAAACCTCAACAGAGGATCCCCTTGCACTTTCTTGTGGCATCAAGCAATGTTTGCTAATGCCCAAAATCTCAGTGTGTTTGTCTCAGTCTCTCTGAGATTTAGGATTGTGATTGACATTCATGGCAATAAAATAATACATGTGCACCAAGTTGCCTTCTGTTGCTTGAAGTATTGTATATAAACTGTGAGTATCTGGGGATGGAACCTAAGCCTTCATCATGCTTGGCAAGCACTGTATCACTCAACTATGTTTCTAGTGCTATATAAACGTTTTGTAGGGTCCTTGAAGGAAAGAAGTTGAACACCCTCTATTCTGTGTTCTTCATCCCAGCGTCTGTCCTTGCCTCCACTATTCAGATTACATGAGATAAGAAGCACCACGTTTTGGAATATCCATGCACACAGGCTAAGAGAAAGGCTGTCCAAAGTCTTCTTGCTATACCAGAGGTGGATATTAGGTAGGGAGCTTGGATTTAGCATGGAAGGGGAATTGTTCTCTTTCTATTTAATGTCATAGTGATGGTTTTAGGACCACATGCACAGCGTTCATAGAAATTAGTGGTGGTACACCATTAATAAGGGTTATAATCTGAGCCTCTAACAGTGAGAACAACAAAAACAAAATTAACTTTCATAGGTTGAGAAAAGTTGACTGGCAAGGGAAAAACATCACTGCAACTGAACTAGAGCTATTTAAGCACCCAGCTCACAACCCAGGGTCGCCTGGCTTTGGGAGGCTCAGAAAAGGCTAAAAGTCAGAGCTTTTACCTGAGAGAACTCAGCAAGATGGATTCTGAACCCTTCTTTATGATGGCAAGAAGAGGAAGCATGAGTGTGCCCTGTTGTGTTGGTTTAATAACAGAGGTCACCTTGATACCCGGATACCTTTTCATCGGATTTTCTCTCAAGTAGGAAGCTTCAGATGAGTGTATTTCTTCAGAAGAGCTGTGAGGAAATAAATGTGTTCAAATAATAGGGATTGCAAAACAGTGCAGCACCCCTAAACAATGTTCTGTTCTCACTGTTGTGGTCCCTGTCACTATGTCAGCATGGTTGTGGTGCCCAATGCAAAAATAGTATGTGGCGTGTATCTGAGTTTTGTATGTAACTTTCCCAAAAGCTTTACAGCTGGAGAGGGTTTTTGTTTATTTGTTTGGTTGGTTGGTTGGTTTTTCTGTATTGTCTTGATTTTTATTTTTTATGTTCATGTCCTCTATGTAAAGTCTGAAGTTCAGAAACACCAAATGACTTCTTAAAAAATCTTTCCTCAAAGAGCAACAGAAGTAGAATATTATTCCTGACATCACTGGATCTCAAACCTCTCAGGATTCTGACTATTCATATTATCTCTATTTCATTTGTTTCACTTATACTGGCTAATAGAGATTACCAAGTGCCAGGCACAATGCCAGACACAAGATGTTCCCAGATGAAAAGACGTGATTTTCTAGATACCCACAGCCTAATACAATAGACAACCTTCCATCTTGTCACTAAGTCTGTGCCTTTGGTTATCCGACACTATCATTGCGAAGAGTGTCTGATAAAGGAGAATTCTTTATTTCAGATTGTTTGTGGGGGGAATAAATGTGTTCGTGAAAATATGCACACATGTACAGATACACATACCTGTAAACATGCATGGAGGCCAGAAGAGAATGTTAGGTGTCTTCCTTTATGATTCATTGTCATATCCCCTTAGCTTAGAGTCTATCAGAGAACCTGGATAAGTTAGAAGCCAGCAAGTCTCAGGAGCCCTCCTGCCTCTGTCCTCCACAGGGCTGATGGTAAGGCAGACTGAAGGCACACCCATCTTTTTTACTTGAGTTCTAAGATCCAAATTCAGATCTTCAGGCCAACACAGCAAAATACATCTTTCTATCCTCAGTCTCAGTTTTATGAGAACCCCATAGGGAAACATCTAAAAACTTCCTTGGGCCCAAAGACCCCATATTAAAAATGTCTGCTTTTATTGGGCTGAAGTGCTAATGCTCATCTTTAATTTATTCAGCTGTTCCAAGCAGGGATTATAACCTTTGTACCTCTCTTTTGCCTAAGTTGATACCCAGGCTACCGAAGACTGTATCTGGACTCAAAAATCCTTTCTGTTCAGTTCATATCCTAAATTCCCAGATCTGTATGCCTGATCCCCTGTTTTCCTGCAAGAAATTCTATCTTTTTACCTTTTCAACACCTGATTTTTTATGTATTTTTGGGATATAATGGCTCTAGAGAGATCCCATGCATTCTAAAACCCCTGACTCATTCTAATCTCACCAATCTGAAGCTATGTGGCTTGGGCAAATAATTGCTTCTTGCCTTGCTTCTGGGAGAGGTAACAGCCAACACTTTGAATTACCCTGTAATCTATTATTATGACAAAATAATTATCATTATACAGTACCTTGGCGCTTCATCCACGAAAGCTTAGATCATATAAATTGTTAGTGAGAGATGCTCCCCATCTTCTGAGTGTTGCTGTGCTTGAGTTATTGGTCCTCCATCTTTCTCTCTAGTCCCCTGCAGGGAGAGAGCAACCTGGAGGTTCAATGAATTCACTGCCACTGGACATGTAGAGAAACTATCAAGAGAAAGAGGGAGACGTTGGGTGTTTGCTCTCAGATTTACATCTAGAGCTGGTCCCTTTACCATTGCTTGAAGCCCGTGTGGGACAGGTAGCTTTTTCCATGTAGTTCTTTAAGGCTCTGAGGTACCAGGGCCACATACTCTTTCGTAGTCTTCAAATAGAAAGGTAAAGACAGATAAACATCCTTAGCATGGTCACCAACCAGATTTAACAAATGCAAGTCCGTTCCTCTTCCCACACATGCTATCCACATTCTGTTTTTTAGGATGAACCAATCCACTTGTGGCAGTTAGAAGACACCAAGGACCCCAGACAATGTTCACTGTTTATGTCTACCTCCCTGTGGCAATAGAACCATAATCTACATTCCCTTCCACTACAGCTACCCGTGACCTTCCTTTCCAAACAGAAGTCAGCTAGGAACCATCAATGAAGTTTATTTTGAGAATTACTGATGATTTCAAAAGCACTTGGAAGACAAAGATAAGCTAGGGTAGATTTTGGTTTTCTGTGTTTGAATAAACAAAAGGATTAGGTTTTACACTTGGATCTGAAATAGGAAGTGGTTTGTAGCCTGACTAAAACAGTTTCACAATAAAGATTTGCATTTCAAGTCCTGATATACATTTACACTTTTTGACATTAGTGAGTCTATGTCATCTAAGTAGCATTATGTTGTGTGACCCCCTTCGCTACAGAAAGAAAATTAAGATTTGGAACACTTATGGATCTGCCCCATATCTAGTCACACATGTTGTCTGTCAAAGGTCCCAAAGCTGTTCTTCATGCTAAATTGCAAAGGCACAGATTCATCTTCATTTTGTAATATCTACATAATGTATCCATAGATACAGTATGTATATTTTCTATATTTGTGAATGAATTCCAGGCAGCTAAACTTGAAATGTTAATGTATCATGTTAGTTGCCACCTTGACAGGCTCTAACAGCTCTCGAGAGATGGGCCCTTGGGTTGGCCTTGGAGGTAGTAAACTGACTGGGTTAAAAGATGTGGAAAGACCTGTCTTCATTATTATAGGACTGTTTCTTTGAGTCCTGCACTATTGAAAGTAGAGAAAGCAAGCCAAGCATCAGGACCGGTGCATTCACTGCTCTCTGCTGCTGTGACTTCTACAATGGACCATAACCTCAAATTGTGAGCCAAAATGCACTCCTTCTTCCTTGGGTTGCTTTTGATGAGTTTCTGTATAACAGCAATGAGAAAAGAAAGTAAGACTGAACATCCCTTCAAACACTTACAGAAAAAGGGCTTGATTCTCTTTTGGCATAGAGGAAGAAACAACAGAATTTTTATGCTTTCTTTCTTAGGAAGAGCCTGCACTTGAGGCTCTGGCTCTAAGTGTATGTGGCTCCATGGGGAAGGCTATGAGGACCGAGAAGTGTGGTGTGGGGACAGAGCAAGAAGGGAAGGTATTGATGGGGAGGGATGTGAGCTTGGGACTCTAGCCCAGCATGATCATTCAAGAGCTCTAGAACATGGAAAGACTGTAGAAGACTGAAACCTCCTTCTCACACCATTTCAGGCTTTATTCACAAGCTGGAAACCAGATTCCAGAACAGAAATCACCATCCTTAATCCCTTCCCTTTTTGAAGGATCAATTGCTGAAGGTCACAGTACCCACTTGTATTGCTATAGAAATAAGCGGAGAAGTAATTAAAAGGATTGAGCTGCATCACTGAAGAACTACAATTATTTTGATGATTAGACACAATTGAACCAGGGCATTAAATAGAAGCAAGAAGGCTGATTGTAAGTGTTAACTCTTTCCAAAGCCATCAAATTAAGTGAAAGTGCATATAGGTCCACACTTGGCTCCCTCCAGAGCCTCTGCTCTTCATCCCGACGAGGTGCTTACCAACACCCATTACCTGACTCAAGACTGCTGATTTCAAGGCACTTGGAAAATGAATGTAAAAATCCTGTTTACTTTCTTCAGGGAATTATGGGCTGCTCCTTTTGAGCAGGGCCAGAAGGAGCTTCTGAAATACATTGCTGGAAGTAAATGGACTTTTTCAGCTATTTTCATTACAATTCACTTCCTGAAAACTCCATTTTATCAAAACGGCTGTTTAATACTATTTTCGGTGCTCAGGAATATTTCCCAAATGCACAGGCCTGAAGGAACACAGGGGAGGCTGTGATAGGGACCGATTCCTTAAGGAGGACTTAGGTACTAAGATCCTCCAAACTTGTGCCCAAAACCAGAATCCAGGTGGAACAGCCTTTACTTTTCTAGGCCAGTAAAAAGGGAAGCACAGATTCAAAACACTGATTGTGCTGCTCACCAATTGAATATTTAAGAGTAAATCATATACTCTTCCTGGATTATTATTATTATTATTTGTTATTATTATTATTATCATCATCATTATTATTATTATTATTATTATTATTATTATTATTATCCCTGAAATGGGTTTAGGAATACCTCCGTCACCTATATCAAAAGGTTCTTGTCTAAATTAGATTGTATCTATTCATGTGAAATGCTATGTAAATCAGTGCTGATACAGATGAAAATAAGCTGAAAGTTATGTCTCCTAGTAAGAATGCCTGAGAATTCACAATCGAAGCTCTGGAAGCAGGATTCCAAGACAGCTCTCAGATCTCCTGATGTGTAAATCCTCATGCCCTCCCCCTTGTGAATAAGCTTGAGCCTGTGATAGGATGGTTGCCCTGTCCTATGTTAGTTACCTTTTCTGAGACTATAGCAAATGCTTGAAAATGATTATTTAAAATAATAATGAATTTTGACACCTACTTCAGGAGATTTCTGTCTAACATACCCTGCTCCTCTGATTCTGAGCATATGGGGAGGCCGAGAGCTCTTGTGATAGAAGCTGCTCACCTCCTGGCATAGATGAAGCAGAGAACAAAAATGGTCCAAGGAGTTGGGTGGAACATTCCAAGACTCATCTCCTGAAGTCTGCTAAGCTACACCTCTTAGAGTTTCTGCACCCTCCCAAAATAAGTCCATCAGCTGGTGACCATGGTTAAATGATGCATGGGCCTGTAGGGGCTGGAGGCATTTCACCTTCAAACATAGCACATCATTAGGTTATGGTATAGTTAAACTTCCATTTGAACAGACTGAAGAGAGATTTTTATTGGCCACATTTAGCATGTGGCACAGTATAGTGACCTGAGGATGGTCTCTAACAGCTTGGTGTCACAACTGCACGGTACTGAATTCTATGGACAACCTGAATGAATGTGGGGGGAAAAAAACCAGCTAGTGCTCCAGAAGAAAATGCAGTTCAGTTAACTTGTTGATCTGGCCTTTTAAGTCTCTCTACAAAAATAAGTTACTTTGTGACAGCTCTTTAATTTATTAAAAAAAAACTATGGGACAATAAATTAGCATATTTTGGCTGCCATGTTTGTGCTAATTTACTGCATAGCTGTAACAGATAATACCTAATTGGCTTTTCTGGAGTAGTTTATTGAAGTCCTCTGAAAGTCATTGTTCTACAAAGGCAATGAGAAAAGTAGTGAAAACTATCAGAATCAATGTATTAGAGCACCAGTAATTCACTAAAGGATTGCAATCAGTGAGCCAATTATTCAAGAAAATAACTGATTTTCATACAACACAGTCTCATGACATATTAATTTCCCCATGATCCTATCTCTCTGTTCCTTTGGTAGCATTAAAAGCCATCAGCCTCACCATTGTGGTAGTTAGGAAAACTAGCAGCTAAGGGATCCCTGGTGAGAGAAAAAGCTTCCCAGAAACTTCATCTCTCCAGGGAACTGACACTATTTGATTTGTTGGAAACTATGAAAAGCTCTAGTTTTGATCACTGTCTTCATGTGATCTAATCCAGAGGTCATTATTCTCTTGGAGAATAAGCACACCTACATAGATAGCTGTCAAACATGAGCTGTGACAATTACAAAGATCTGTGGCTGCTAGAAGAAGCAGTATCACTTGGGGCTACAAATAGGCCAACCAAAATGACCTATGTGATGTCTGTAGGGGCCTTTGAAGCACATGGATATTTTTATGACTGTCTGTAGTCCTCAACAGACTTGTGAACTGATAGTTCTGATCCCTCTTCTCAGCTATTGTGAGCCTCTGAATTTAGTTAAGACTAAGGGAGAGGTCTAAAGCCCTTGCCAGTATACCAAAACTTCACACACACACACACACACACACACACACACACACACACACACACACACACACACACACACACGGCCAAAGACATTTTAAGAAATCAGTTTCTAATAATTAGCTAAACACTAAGTTAATTATTTGAAGACTTCAGTGGCTGCACATGACAAAAATACAGACTTTATTTTTACTTTATACTTCCTTTTTGGCCAAAGAAAGTTAATAAGCATACAATAACAGCTGTCAGTAACAATAACAAAATCCAAGAGAGAGTAGAAATCTGATTCTTAGAGTTGGCCTAATATGTCACTTAAAAATCCAGTTTCTTCTAACAAGAAAGAACAAGTAATAAATATAAAGAAATGGGGATGTGTGGAATATACAAAGAGGAAAAAAAAATAGGCAATAGTATCGTCTTAGCCCAAGCACTGTACTTACCAAGAAAAAACATCAAAATAGTTATAATAAACATATTTGAAGAAATAAAAGAAATTGTATTGAGAAAATTAAACAAAACATGAGAGCAGTGCAGCACTAAATTGGTTATTGGAAAAAGATATAAATTATTAAAAATAATCAAATGCAGGTCTAGAGTTGATGCTGGAAATGGTGACACAGGCATGAAATCCCAGCACTGAGGAGGTAAAGGGAGGAAAAGAACTGTCTTCATATCAAACCTATAGCCAGCCTGGACTATGGGAGACCTTGTTTCACCAATACCAAAAGTAACAAAGTTAATCAAAGTAGAAAATGATCTACAGGAACTTAATTGTATGTTTGAACAAGCAAAAGCAAAGAATCAATACACTTTAAGACACTTCAATATAGATTATTCAAACAAAGAACAAAACAAAAGAATAAAGGCAAAGCAATTGAATTTCAAAGGCTCACAGGACCCAGGCCTATGAGGTCCAATAACATCCGTACACCAAAACTAGGCAAAGGCATATAAACAAAAGAAAAATGTTGTTTCACACAAATATAGACACTTAAAGATCCTAACAACACCACAAACTTAATTCTTCAATGCACAACATGGTCACATACCCTTAGCAAATGAAATCTATACCAGGAATGTATGTTTGTGCAATATATTTTCCTAAGTTGGGGTTTCTATTGCTGTGAAGAGATACCATGACCATTGAGGCTGGCTTACAGATCTAGTGCATTATTATCATCACAGAAAGTATGGTGGAATGGGTGAGAATTCTATATCTCGATTACAGGCAGCAAGAAAAGAGTGAGATACTCTCTCAAAAGGCCTGGTCTGAGCTTCTGAAACCTCAAAGCCCATCCCCAGTGACATACTTCCTACAATAAGGCCACACCTACTCTAAGAAGCCCCTATGTTTTTATTCTTTCAAATAATTCCACTCCTTCTGAGCCTATGGCGGGCATTTTCATTCAAACCACCAAAATATTAAGAGCAACTAATGTGATATGTGACATAAATAGAGCAAAATTTTAAAAATGCATTTTATTCCTACAATAGAAAAATTCAGAAAAACCCAATGCCATTTCCTAATAAAATGAACACTCACTCGGGGAGAGGCAGGGGAGGGAGAGGTTTCAGCTAATGTATCTGTGAAACAGCCGTATCAAACAGCTAGCTAATGGTGAATAACTGAAAGTCATTCCACCGTGATAGGTACATGACATGACTTGCATTCTTGCCACTTCCACTGATGATCAGATTGGAAGTTCTAGAAGCTATTAAATAAACAGTAGACAAAAGCCATCTACCCTGAAAAGGAGATTATGGGATAAAAAGGCTAAACAAAGACATAACAACAAAAGAAGAACACCGGTGTCTCATGTGAACGTTTCTAGGATGCCCTTCTCTCCTAGGAAGAGAAGTGAAGGGCTTCTGTGGCATGTCTGTTTACTCCGGGGTTTGTGCAGCCATTGCAATCAGGAAGCAGGGCAGCTGTGGTAATGTACAGGACACTTGGCCTGCTGTCACTGGCACGGCATAAGCAGACCTGGATCCACAGTACCATTTATCTCTTCACCTCCAAAGGCACTTTTCTTTGCTTCAGATACATAGTAGTTGTGAAGTAGAGGCAAGACCCAGAGAGACAGGCTTCTGTAATCCTCCAATGTTACACTTCACTATGCAGAGTCTTCATGTTGTCTCCCCATAGAGAGAGATCACATGCTTAAATGACCAAAAAAAAAAAATAGCCAGGGCAGAATTTGTATAACAGCATCCAGCCAGTCGCAAGACTGACATCAATTCATTGTAATATTAAAAAGAACAAATATGAAAGAATAAAACCAATAGAAGTATAAATTGCACTGAAATGTAGAAAACAGAAATGAATAAATTAATGAAAGTATTAGTAAATGGAAAGCCACCTCATGCAAGAGGTTTGGAGGATGTAATTGTAGAGATGGCAGTTTTAACTTTATCCCCAAGCTGACCTGCAGTTTTAATGCAATCCCATTCAAAACTCAACCTGGCATTTTTATAGAAATTGACAAGTTCATCCTAAAATGTATGTGGACCTTCAGGGGCTAGAGACTAGCTAAGAGCCTGAGAATGGAAGAGAGCAGTCTACATATTCATACTTGGTCAAGAAAACATAGCAAATCTATAGTCAGAATAATGAGAATCAGAAACCATGGCAGACATGAGTCAAAACAGAAGAATCCAGAAAGACAGCATACATCTGTGTGAATTGGCATTTCACCAGAATGATAAGACCATTGACAAAGAAAGAATAGTGTCTTAACAAATTGTCCTGGGTGGTAAGATTTTCACATGTAAAAAACGTAATGGTGCCTGAACTTAATACCCATTCTGAACGTGAAATATCAACTTAAAGGCAAGGACTAAGACAATAAAACTCTTCGAATTAGACATAGGATTCTTAGATATGACACAAAGCATATAAATAAATAAATAAATAAATAAGCAAACAAACAAACCATACTAACAAAATTTACAAACTTTGGTCTTCAAAAGATGCTATCACACAGCACCATTATTCATAATGGCCAAAAGTTACAAATATGCATGCCCACCAGCTGTTGAACAGATAAACAGAATGTGGCCCATTTAAGTAATAGAATACTTACTCTTATTCAGACACAGACTCTACATTTGATAGTATCACAATTACATCTTAATAAAAGCGACATTTAAAAGAAAATCAAAAAATTCCAGGCATGAGACTGCAATCCTGTAATTCGGTATGTGGGAGGCCTAAGCAGGGAGATGTCTAGTTACAGGACAGCCTAGGGTTCATAGCAAGACCCTGGCACAAAAAAATAAATAAATAAATAAATAAATAAATAAATAAATAAATAAAAGTTAAAAAAAGGAGATTAACACAAGGTATGCCTATATTTCTATTCTACCAAAGATTAATGCTGTCGACTGTTGCTGTCCTTAACACAAATTAAGGGCATGGAATATAGGCAGAAGTGGAAAGCTTCAAAAGCCCTCCAGGAAGAAAAATTTGTGGTTGTGAATGTTATAGTTCCCCTAAGGAGTTACGAGATCCTGCCACTAGCCAACCAAACTGACACTCCGCAAGAGGCCAGAATGACACTGGAAAAATGTTTATTGAGAGACCGATATGTGACTGACGTACTGCAGTGACATCAGTAAAGTTCTTGACTGTCCCTGCTCAGGTTTCAACTTAGATATTAAACAGCACAAAGAGCTTTACCGGGCTCCCCAGGACAGTGGGTGGCACGGCATGCACCTAATTTGACCTTGCTATTTAATTCCTTCCTGAACCTGGAGGAGAAAGGTTTCTGGTCCCATTTTACATATGGTGAGGCCAGTTGGGTCTCCTACCCAAGTTCACAAAGGCAATGTCTCAATGTCATGAGTCTGGTTCTGAAATTCAAAGGCATGTGCTGTCTCTACAGCTGTGTCTTCTTACTGGCATTACTGTAGGTGCTGTTCATATCGAAGAGGGCAGTACGGTTATAAGTATGGCCCACAGCCATGACATTCACTTGCATTAGATTCAAATCTTAGAATGAAAGTAGGTTGTTCCTAACCAAACACTGAATACCTCCCATTAAAGGAAAAGCCAGCGGTGGTGATAGATCTGTTCTTTTGTTTTGGGAGGCATCGTGACTGGGTGAGTCATGTTGGGTAATAACCCCACAATTCAACAACTTAAAATTGTGTGTGTGTGTGTGTGTGTATGCGCACAGGCGCACTTACATGTGTGTAATTGAGAATCAATCACATTTTACTGACCTTGGGGGATTACATTCAGCTCCTGTCTTCAGGTTGAGCACAAGTCTGAGCTACACATTTCCCTAGATTCCTGAGGTGCAGTGGCTGCCTAAGATATGCTCTTTCTCATGATGATCATGGAGAAGAAAGTTTCAAACAAAGCAGAAAAATAAATTCCCTCATCATTGTTGCCCATGTTCTATTGGCTCCCATTCAGTGCGACAGGGAAATAAACTACAAGCTACAGCAGTCCTTGGAAACAGGAAAGAAATGGACTGCTCCACTTTCAGGCACTCAAAGTAAGATGGAATCTACTTGTATTTGTATTCTTTGGGTGTTATAAGATTCTAGGGCAAAGCTTAGCAACTATTTATTCAAAGGCTAAGTCCAGCTACTACTTAGCTAGCAAATAATGCTTTCTTGGAATGTGCTATTGGATTTATGCTCATTTACTAACATATCAGCTTGGCGGCTTTCGTGCTGCGACAGCAAAGCTGCCACAGAGACGGATGGAGGAATTTCTTACAAAGTCTAAACATTTCCTAATCTTTATCTCAACAAGTTTTCTAACCTCTTTTCCGAGCTATTTGGTAATTTGTGAGGGATTTCAATACAACAAATGAACAGACATAATATTCTCCTTCCTTCCTTCCTCCTTTCCTTCCTTCCTTCCTTCCTTCCTTCCTTCCTTTCTTTCTTTCTTTCTTTCTTTCTTTCTTTCTTTCTCTCAATTTGAAAAAAACCAAGGCATACCTATAAAAGAATGTTTCAATTGAGCAATTTTCTCCTCCAGATTGTCTTGTGGATATTTCTATTAGTCATTTTCTTCTTTTAATTTTTTAATTGATAAATTATTGTTTTATTAGGATTGTTATGAGTGTTTTGCCTACATATATCTCTGTGCACCACACAGAGTCTCAGTGGAAGCCAGAAGGGTGTGAGGATGCCCTAGAAGTTACTGTTGGTATGCGCTCCCTTGTGGATGGTAGGAATTGAACCTAGGTCCTTTGAAAGAGCAGCAAGTGTGTTCAATGCTCTCCCCAACTTTCTCTTCTATTAGTTTCAGTGGATCTGGTTTTATGTGGTTGTCTTGGATGCTCTTGGACTTGGGCTTTGTACAAGGAGATAAGAATGGGTCAATCGGCATTCTTCTACATGCTAACCACCAGTTGAACCAGCACAATTTGTTGAAAATGCTGTCTTTTTTCCATTGGATAGTTTTAGCTCCTTTGTCAACGATCAAGGGACCATAGATGTGTGGGTTCATTTCTGGGTCTTTAATTGTATTCCACTGATCTACCTGCCTGTCTCTGTACCAATACCATACAAGTTTTATCATAATTGCTCTGTAATACAGCTTGAGGTCAGGGATGGTGATTCCCCCAAAAGTTCTTTTATTGCTGAGAATAGTTTTTGCTATCCTGGGTTTTTTGTTATTTCAAATAAATTTGCAACTTGCTCTTTCTAACTCTATGAAGAATTGAGTTGGGACTTTGATGGGAATTCCATTGAATCCATAGATTGCTTTTGGCAAGAGGGACATTTTTACTATATTAATCCTCCCAATCCATGAGCATGGGAGATCCTTTTGTCTTCTGAGATCTTTGATTTCTTTGTTCAGAGATTTGAATTTCTTGTCATACAGATCTTTCACTTGCTTGGTTGTAGTCACAATAAGGTATTTTATACGATTTTTGGCTATTGTGAAGGGAGTCATTTCCCTAATTTCTTTCTCAGCCTGTTTATCTTTTGAATGGAGGAAGGCTACACTGTCAATATGACAAAATGGCAACCAACAGATTGGGAAAGGATCTTTACCAATCCTACATCTGATAGAGGAATAATATAATACATACAAAGAACTCAAGGAGTTAGAGTCCAGAGAATCGAATAATCCTCATTAGAAAATGGGGTACAGAGCTCAACAAAGAATTCTCAGTTGAGGAATACTGAATGGCCAAGAAGCACCTAAAGAAATGTTCAACATCCTTAGTCATCAGGGAAATGAAAATCAAAACAACCTTGAGATTCACATCACACCAGTCAGAATAACTTAGAACAAAAACTCAGGTGTTGACGAAGATTTATGGAAAGACAAACACTCCTCCATTGATGGTGGGAGCACAAGCTGGTACAACCACTCCAGAAATCAGTCTGGAGGTTCCTCCGAATATTGACATAGTACTACCTGAGGAACCAGTCATACCACTCCTGGGCATATACCCAAAAGATGCTCCAACATTTAACAAGGACACATGCTCCACTATGTTCATAACAACCTTATTCATAATAACCAGAAGCTGGAAAGAACCCAGATTCCTTCAACAAAGGAAGGAATGGATATTAAAAATGTGGCACATTTACACAATAGGGTACTACTCAGCTATCTCAGCTATTAAAAACAATCCCTTCAGGAAATTCTCAGGCAAATCGATGGAACTAGAAAATATCCTCCTGAGTGTGGCAACCCAGTCACAAAAGAGAATACGTGGTATGCACTCACTGATAAGTGGATATTAGCCCAAAAGCTTGAAATACCTAAGAAAAAATTCACAGATTATATGAAACTCAAGAAAAAGAAAGACCAAAATGTGGATGTTTCAGTCTTTCTTAGAAGTGAGAACAAAATACTCACAGGAGGAAATTCAGGGACAAAGAGTGGAGCAGGAACTGAAGAAAAGATCATCCAGAGACTGCCCCACCTAGGGATCTATTCTATATGCAGCCACCAAACCCAGTCACTATTGCTGATGCCAAAAAGTTCTTGCTGACAGGAGCCTGACATGAGTGTCTCCTGAGAGGCTCTGCCAGAGCCCTACTGATACAGATGAGGATGGGTACAGCTAACCATTGGACTAAGCATGCAGACCCTAACACCTAACAGAGGAATTAGAGAAAGGACTGAAGGATCTGAATGGGTTTGCAACCCCATAGGAAGAACAACAATAACAACCAACCAGACCCCACCAGAGCTCTCAAGACTCATGGTGTATTTTTCTTATTTTTCACTGATGTAGTAGACCCCACCCATTGTATACAGTAATATCCCTGGACTAGAGGAAGAGAGACTGAACTATGTAAGAAAGATATCTGAGCAAGCCAGTAAAAAGAATTCCTCCAGGGTCTGCTTTAGTGCCTGCCTCCAAGTTCCTGTCTTAAGTACCTGTTCTGACTTCACTTGGTGATAGACTGTGACCTCGGAGTTGTAGTGAACATAAAGCCTTTCCTACGTTTTTTTTCCCAGAAATAGAAAACAAACTAGGAGAGCCTCCAAACTTTTCTTGCCAAGAAGCAGTCATGTATATATTCACTTAGTCATATGCAACTTTGGACAAGTTACACAAACACTTTCAGCCTCAATACCTTTATCTCTAGCATAGAAATGCATAATATTTGCCTCACTGGGTTTCCATGGATATTGAATAAGGCAATGTGTGTTGCTATATATTGACATTATTTTCCTCCAGAAAATGAATGGTGAACTCCTAACTCAAAGTATCTGGGCTGCGACTTGTTGCAGGATATTAGATTATGTAGTGTACCCCAAATTTGTCTGATTTACTGAAAAAAGAAAAGAAAAGAAAACTGTTTCTAGTTGTGTGGCTCAGCCTTTAGCACATGGCTGGCTGGAATACAGACAAACCCTTAGTACACACCTATTATCCTAAACAATGAAGGTAAAGTAGCTCGTAGAAGGAAGCACCCATGTTAGAATGTGTTGTCTAATTAAGTGGCAGACAAATTGATGAATCAGAGAAAGATTTGACAGAATAGGATCTGCCCAACTTTCAGAAGAAGAGAACAAAGAGAAGCTTTGGTCAGGGCAGAGAGGGGAGGCAACTTTTACTGGGACAATGGTGCAGAAACCATTTGCAGAGTAATAATAGGCTCGACATAGATGAAGACAGAATGAGCCGGAGAATGAGAAGGAGCCCGAAGATTATAACATATTGCCAAAGTCAGTTTGAGGCCAAGCAGAGCAATTCAGGAGAAGCCCAGAGAAGTGAAATTAAATCAGGCAGCTTGGAGGGTAGTTTTGAGCCAAAACAGCTGAGTTGACCAGCTTCCAGGACTAGGCCTAGGTTAGCAGATGGAGGCACTAAATATCTGAGGTGACAATGACAACAGGTGGATAAAAGTTACTTTCACAGTGACTGATTTGAAAATAAGATCATCCTAGAAGATTTTAGTTGAGATGATGTTATACCAGAGTAAGGTAGGGCTTTCTCTGGTGACACATTGAGAGGATGGCCCTGTGTAAGTGCAAACTGTCAGGGACTGTAGTGTATATCTGTGGAAGCAGAGATATGATTGAGTCTACAGATCAGGGGATATCTATAGCTACCAGAAATTAGGAAGAAGCAAGAAAGAATCCCCTCTTAGCTTCTAGGGAAGCACCCTGACTTTCTTATCCTAAAATCCATAAAGAATTAAGTTATGTATTTAAGTCAAATAGCTTTTTTAGTGATGATCTTAGTATACTAAAATTCACATAAAGCTCTTAGAATAAACTCTGGCAGGTGATAACTCAGTGATTAATGTTAAAAATTAGTCTGTGTGTTTTTCCTTGCAGTTGCTATTTATCTTCCTAATAATTTTATAAAGTAGGTATATTAGTCTGTTCTTGTTGCTATAACAACAATGCCATAGGGTAAGCATGTTTTAGAGTAGTTTTGTCTCTAACAGTTCTAGAGACTGGAAGTCAGGTATGAAGATGTCAACATGGGTGGGCGAGTTCAGGGGAGGGTTCTCATCTTGCCTTGGAAATGAACACCTATAGCATCCTCACATGAGCATGGTGGAGAGAAAGCATGAACACATAAGCTTTTCTTGTCAGATCACTAATCCCATATGAGAGCCTTAGTCCCATGAGCACAACATTAGTCATTTCCCATTAACTTCTCTTCCAAATATAATTGACCCTAATATGTGACTGTATGAATATTTGAGTTTAATATGTAACATACCTCTTTACAGTAGATATTTATTACCTCCCTTTTATAGGTAAACTACATCTGAGTGAGAGCAATACACAAAATAACATATAATATTGGAAGAAAATTCTGAAGGTCTCCAAAATTCCTCATGGATATCCATACAAGGTCCTGTGATGATAGCTGTGTTTAGGCTCTGAAATAGGGGAGACTGATTCAATTTCACATTCAGTCACTCACTGTCATGCAACCATGGTTGGAGCTTTAGGAGCCTTTCATGAAGAATGGATGATTAAGATCCCCATGGAGTGGTTATTGTCATGAAGCAACGAGATGCATATAAAGAGAAATGAAGAGTTACTGATGCAAAGCAGACAACGAATAAAAGTTAAAACTTCAAAGATGAATAACCAAGGCGTACAGCGTAGCCTAATAATAATGATTATTAGAATATATCACAATAACTTCAATGACTGATGACTAAAGTATATGTGCTATGATTCCTTCATTTAAAAATGGTGTAGAAGCATAAAATGGTATGCATTTGTTTGTTTTCTAATGATATAACACATTTCTGAGACAAAAATTAACTTAAAGAGAGGAAGGGTTGTATTGTTCAGTTTCAGATGTCTGTTTCAGCCCATGTTTGTTGGGCCTTGTCACTTTGGTATCTACTGTTACATAAAGAGTAGCCATCCATCATAGTGAGAACACAGGAAGAGTGAGATCTGATCATCTCATGGAGGTAAGAAGTAAACGGACAGTCTTGAAGAGCTATTTAGAGTGAGACAAAATGGGTTCCAGCCCTAAAACCAATACCTAGTACCAGAAATGAGATTAATTATTTAATGGCTAGACCACTTCACAGGCAATAGACTGTTTCATCTTCACACAGGATACAGGAAGTGGCAAGGCTACAAACCCTCAAGGGCTGCCTTCTAGCAAGGCTACACCTCATAATCTTCCATATGCAAGAGACTAAGGGGAACACTTGCTATTGAAATCACTGTGGATTTTTTTTTTTAATAAATCCTCATTTGCAGTGTTGAGGATCAAGATAGGTATATGTTACTCTGTAAGTTTGTTTTCTGTACCCTGTCTGAAGAGAGGGGGATTAACTTATCTAGGTGTCAGTTGCTAGGTGAAAAATGAAAATTTGGGTTATATGACTTACATAACGTATAGTCTATACAAGACGCTTAAGACATTCTCTGTCACATAACAAGCACATGATTACCACATTATAATTCCATATATGGTAGGAAGGCTAATTGGCTAATTTCCAGAAAGACATAAAAATCTGATACTAATTGTTCTTTTTAGAGGGTGAAAATGAATGATAAGGGAAACAGGAACTTCTACATTTACTTTACTCCTGCTGTTCCACAGAAAACAAACCAATTCCCAAGCAGTCATTCATCTCCTGCTCTCTCTGTCCCACTAGGAATTGTACACATCACATATAGTGGGTGGTAACATTTTTTTCCTTCCAGGCAGGGGTTCTTTTTATCTCTACACAGAGATACATTTAATAAAAGACCTTCATACTTGTTGGTGTGTCACAGAATCCTCAGTCTTGTGATCCAGCAATGAAAGGACTGCCTAGGTGCATGCTGGGTGTTTCTGAAGTGCTGAATCATTGTGGCACTATTTGGTCTGTTGCCTGTACAGCAGTCTAGGTCATTAAATATTTGATCTCATTCCTGGTATTAGGCATTGGTCTCAGGGCTGGAACCTATTGTATCTTACTCTAGATAGCTCCTCAAGGTAATTGCTGATTTTCCAAGTGGTAAGCAAAAGTAACTTATGACCCGACTTGCCAATAACACAGGTGTGACTTAAGAGGGACCTGTCAGGCTCCCCTGGCTGTGGAAGTCTTAGTTTTCATTGGATCAAATTCTTGTTCTTTGGCTGTTTGTATGCTATACTTCCAAAATTTACTTTCAAAAAGTTTGTTCAACTAGCTTTACGGTTCTGACTTGTCTCAACTGGTTTACCAGTTTCAAAAGAGGAGCAGAGTCACCAGCTCTGTGAATGATTAACTGGTTGCGTTTGATCTCTGGCCTCAAGTGGACCACTGCGTTTGACTATTTGCTATGAAAAGAAAGACAAGGAAAAAAAGAATGTCTCTCTAAATGCACTTTTCAATACCCAGTTAGACAAGAAGACAAAAGAGACATTCTAAACTCCCCCTGTCCCTTATCTGCTAGGCAAAGTCTCTGACCAAGGTTACCAAGCTCGGCATAAGTTCTTTGAATCCAAGAAGGCTGGAAGAGGTTTGGGAAATTAAACACTTTCAAACTTAAGTCATTATTTGCTGTGTGACCTTGGGCAAAGTTACACAATTGCCTCTGTCAGCTTCTTCCTCATTTGTAAATGAGAAGAATAGTGTCTACAATTACTAGCTAATATTCCACAGTGGTATGAACATTTAAAATAGTTACCGACCAGCCAAATTGTGAATATTGCTGCAGCCAGCTTCTCTGGGCCCTATCTCTATAGCCATGTCCTGGACTAGTTGTATGGTAGGGATATATGTAGGAGTCACCAAGGAAAATCCAAGTGGCTAGAGAGGTGGGGGGAGAAGATGACACAGGGTGAGTTTCAGTGAAGCCTCTCTTTACAAGCTGGGATGGAAAAGAACCATAGATTAACAGTGAGTGTGGCTATATAGCTGATAAGGACATAAAATGTGCCCTTTGCTTATGCGTCTGCATTTCCACAGAAAATCACCCTGTGCTTGGTACTATGGGTATCTCATCCTGCTTTATGCTGTGGTTTGGATGCTGTTCGCTTCCTGTTCTGTTGCTGTGACAAATACTATGATCATTTGGTCTTCCATGTCTAGGTCACAGTCCGCTATCACTGGGGGAATTCAGGATGGGAAGCTGCGGGCAGGACTACTTGCTATTCCACACAACATTACCTCAGACCAAGGAACTTATTCACGGTCAAGAAAAACAGCAGGTACCATGGAAGAATGCTTCTCGATGCCTTCCTCATGGGTTTATACTTAGCTGGCTTTCTGATATGACCCAGGAAAACCTGCCTCGGGGTTGCATTACTCGATGGACTGGATCCTCTTTTACCAACTAACAATTAAGACAAACCCCACAGACAGATTCACAGGCCAATCTGATCTAGGCAGTTCCTCAATCAACATTTTACTATCATGTGATTGTCATCTGTATCAAGTTGACAGAGCTAAGTAAGACAACCCCGGAATGTTACTCTCAGAGATGTGGTACAGGAAAATGGTATTGAACCCTTAGGAAGGTAATACCTAATGAGAAATTGCTATGGTAAGTAGGTGTGTATGGTAAGTAGGGGTGGGGGTTGTGGAACCCCTGTTAATTCTGGTTCCTTATTTCAAAAGATGCCCTTTCTATGGTACAACACGGGCAAGGGAACCCTCACCAGAGCTAAGCCAATGACAACTCACAGCCCTGAACTTTCTGTAGGATTTCTGTTGCTGTGACAACTTGAGGGAAGAAGGATTTGGATTGTTGTTTCAGAAGTTTCAGCTCATGTTTGGCTGGATGTGTGTTCTGGTAGCACAGTGAAAAAGAAAGTCATGCTCTGTAGAAGAAAGAAGCCACTTACCTTACATCAGTCAGGAATGCAAAGGCAGTGCTGTGTATTTACGAAGCATGCTTCCGGTGATCGACTTCCTCTAATCACTTCTTAAAACCCCCAACTCTGAAAACTCCTCCATGGGAAACAAGGGCTTCAACCTATATTCCTTTTCAGATGACTTCATATCCAGACTGTAACAACCTCCCAAACTGCGAGCTAAGCCAAACAGACCTTTCATTATTGCCATGAAAAACAAACGGACAGAGGCTGTTCCAGTAAACTCCCACAGGTTAGACAGCTTAGAGATGGACAGGAACTGGTTCATTATCACAATTCAGGAGTCAGCAGGGTCGGGTTCTGATAAGCACCTGCTTCAAGGTTGTCCGTTGCTGACTTCTAGTAACATGACTGTTTCCTTTCTTTTTTTGAAAATAGATATTTTTTATACAATATATTCTGGTTAGAGTTTCTCCTTATACAGAGGAAAGAGCTCTCTCTCTCTCTCTCTCTCTCTCTCTCTCTCTCTCTCTCTCTCTCTCTCTCTCTCTCAAACTCACTTTATAGACCAGGCTGGTCTTGAATTCACAGAGATCCACCTGCTTTTGTTTCCCAAGTGCTGGAATTAAAGACATGTGCCGCCATGCCTAGTCTCTCTGTCTCTCTGTCTTTCTCTTCATGTCTCTGTCTTGCTCTGTCTATGTCTCTGTTTCTTTGTCTCTCTGTCTCTCTCTGTCTATGTCTCTCTGTCTCTTTGACTCTCTGTCTCTCTCTATCTGTCTATCTGTCTCTGTCTATCTCTTTGTTTGTCTCTCTGAGTGTGTGTGTCCGTCTGTCTGTCTTGCTCCCTCTCTGGTAAGCTACTTCTTTCTAATCTACTAACACTGGCCTATATTTTCCTAATATTACTCATTTTGTCATACAAATTTCTAAACACATACCCAATTTCTTTCCATGTCTAAACTGTTTTCCTCACATGATTCCATGTAATCTTCACATGTATTTAGCAATCAGTGGTATTGCAGTCCACATTTTGATAAGAAAATTGCATTTCCCAAAGTTACAATGTCTAGGAAGTGGAAGACCCAGGATATGGATTCTGCATAAGCAATGGGGTAGGTAGATGTTTAACCAATGTGAGAGAGAAGACCTTGCAAAAGAGAAGTAAGTCATTCACATGGGTGGAAAAGAAATATTAATTATTAATATTAACATTAGCAAGGCTAGACATTTGGATTCTTGGTCAAATATGGCATTCAATGTATCCCATTTACACTTTAAAAACAGAATAAAATGTCAATAAAAATTGTAATAAAGAGTAGATACACCTTTTCTTTACTGATTTATATATTTATGTGGGGATGTTTGGTTGTTTGTTTAGACAGAGTCTCACTATTTAGATGATGCTGGCTTCCAACTCACAGAATAAGTGTTTAAAGGTGTGCACTACCATGCCTGGCAAGCAAAGCAAGCATTTGGTTTTTTGGGGGTTTTTTTTGTTTTTTGTTTTTTTTTTTTTTTTGCATTTAAAACAAGGCTGTTTCCCCGGCTTCAATGATGATGAAATGAACCAACACTTGCAAGTTCCAAGCAAGGGGGAAAACAGACAGTATATGTCAGTGAAACTGTTATTTCTCATTACCAGAGGCTCATGCTCTTCACCTTCTCCAGAAGGATGATAGTAACCCTTTAAGGGGTAGCTACAAAGGTCAAATGTGAAATCCAAGGAGTCATAATTTGGAAGCACATCCTTTTATAAATGAGCATTGTCTATACTGGTGGACACAACAAAAAGTATCCCAAGCATGTTCTTTCCTTAATCTCATCATACTATGGAATGTGTCCTATCATCTTTTTTTACTCACATGTTAACTTCTAGCTTTTCAACCAGCATATACTGTTGAAGCCTTCTCTTTTCCTGAATATTCTTAATAGTAAGGTTATAGATATCTACACTTTTGGGGAACTTTTGCATTTGAACTCACCCACTCCCTTTACTTGGGGAACCTCCCAAATCTCTTTCTTCTCTAACATTGAACTGTTTGCCTTCCTGCTAACATTCCCATCACTTAACTTTCTTCAGCCACAAGCCATCCTTCATGCTCTCCTTTCCTTCCCTTCGAGATCTTTTTCTCTCCACCACAATCCATCTGCAGATCTTCACAGTGTCCATCCTGAACGCTGGTTTATTTCCCTGTTATTATCATCCACTCACTGTCACCACTAATTATGAAGCTACTTGAAATGATCCTCATTTCCATTCTTCATCCCTCACCCCCAAATAAAACCAACTCAATTATGGAAACTATACTGAGCTTTTAAAATCACAAGCCAGATCAAATTGTACCCCCAATTTAAAAAAAATAGCTTTCCATTTAGAGTGAAATTCAAATACTTTACTATTCCCAAACCCAAATAGTCATGCTACTGTCTGCAGTTACATTCATTCACCAATAAATGTATATTGTATACACGAGACGTGCTGGCGTTTGAGAAGGAAACAGTAGGCAGAAGTCCTTGTTCTTTCAGTGTAGGTTTTCTCTCTCTTTAGCCATGATCCACAGAAGCACACTTGACTCTGTGTGCACTCAGAATACTATTTATAAGATAAGTGGCTTAGCCAACCCCATATGATAAAGTAGTAACAAATGCTTGATCCAGTATGACTGTTGCTAAGATGCTGGCAACACACTCTGCTGTTTTCTCATGCAATTTTATTTCCAAAATTTTAAAAAGAAAGTCTGTTTACAATTATTAGAGCCAATTCTTTGACTCAGTAAAACAAATCACAGTGTACATCAGTCTTACCAGGCCTCCTGATACTGATGTGGTGACCTCAGAAGAGTCACCTATCCTGTCAGAGTTTTTCACCTTCAAGATAGGATGAAACTTTTACAACGATGTAAGTGAGCATCTCTACCAGGAAGAGGTAGGCTCTTAGCACACGACCATCTTTTCTTATGTCAATCTTTTCCATACCCAGTTCACTTGAAGCACTTAGACATATTACATCAGGATATTTATGCTCCATCTTCTTGAGGCTCTTTTTCCCCAAAAATATCATCTTGTTGCCCCTCCTCACCTTTAGGAATCTTAGCTTTAGAGTTGGGAAGTGGTGGCACATGCCTTTGATCCTAGAACACAGGAGGTAGAGGCAGGTGGATCTCTGAGAGACCAGTGTGGTCAACATAATGAGTTCCAAGCACAGCCAGGGATACACAGACATACTCTGTCTTGATAAAACAAAAACAAAGAAACAACAACAACAACAACAAAAATAATCTTATCTATAATATCATTTCATTTCTTCTCCTAAATGACTATCTCATGAAACTATCTTAATTATTTTAATTTACTATGCAATGTTTATTACCACCACCTTGCCCCCAGTTCATTATTCTGTCTTGGTCCTAGAGTTGGTAGTTCATGTGACAATGAATCTTTGCCTGACCCTTTCAGAGATCTAACCTTAGCACTTAATGTGACAGAACAAAAATAGCTGCTGGAGATGTATTCATTGAAAAAAGAGGTGGTCCAGAGGAGACATACTTGCCAGAGTCTGGTAGCATGGAGATGTATCAGTTAAAAAAAAAAACTCTCCCTGAAGGTAACAGAGGATTTGCAGCTTTAAGTGGTGAATCCAGCATTTCTTTTACTAGCCCCCTCTGTGTTACAGCTGAGTTGTGGTCCCCAAAGTTGGTTTGTCTCAGTCTTCATACTTAGCATCTGAGATTGTGACTGCATTTACATGGATTCTTTAAAGAAATAATCAAGATTAAATGAGGTTATTAAGATGAGTTCTAATTTAGGATGACAGGTATCTTATTAAAAAGAAGTTAAGAAAAAGTTGGGAAGAATCTCGAACACATAGGCACTGGGGAAAATTTCCTGAACAAAACGCCAATGGCTTATGCTCTAAGATCAAGAATCGACAAATGGGATCTCATAAAACTGCAAAGCTTCTGTAAGGCAAAGGACACTGTCGTTAGGACAAAATGGCAACCAACAGATTGGGAAAAGTCTTTACCAATCCTACAACTGATAGAGGGCTTATATCCAAAAGATACAAAGAACTCACGAAGTTAGATTGCAGGGAGACAAATAACCCTATTAAAAATGGGGTTCAGAGCTAAACAAAGAATTCAGAGCTGAGGAATTTCGAATGGCTGAGAAGCACCTAAAGAAATGTTCAACATCTTTAGTCATCAGGGAAATGCAAATCCAAACAACCCTAAGATTCCACCTCACACCAGTCAGAATGGCTAAGATCAAAAACTCAGGTGACAGCAGATGCTGGCAAGGATGTGGAAAAAGAGGAAAACTCCTCCATTGTTGGTGGGATTGCAAACTGGTACAACCATTCTGGAAATCAGTCTGGAGGTTCCTCAGAAAATTGGACATTGTACTACCTGAGGACCCAGCTATACCTCTCTCAGGCATATACCCAAAAGATGCTCCAACATACAACAAAGACACATGTTCCATTATGTTCATAGCAGCCTTATGTATAATAGCCAGAAGCTGGAAAGATCCCAGATGCCCGTCAACAGAGGAATGGATACAAAAAAATGTAGTACATCTACACAATGGAGTACTACTCAGCTATCAAAAACGATGACTTCATGAAATTCATAGGCAAATGGATGGAACTAGAAAATATCATCCTGAGTGAGGTAACCCAATCACAGAAAAACACACATGGTATGTGCTCATTGCTAAGTGGCTATTAGCCCAAATGCTTGAATTACCCAAGATGCACAGATCACAAGAAACTCAAGGGATGACCAAAATGCGGATGCTTCACTCCTTCTTTAAAAGGGGAACAAGAATACCCTTAGGAGAGGATAGGGAGGCAAAGTTTAGAACAGGGACTGAAGGAACGGCCATTCAGAGCCTGCCCCACATGTGGCCCATACATATACAGCCACCAAACTAGATAAGTAAGATGGATGAAGCAAAGAAGTTCAGGCTGACAGGAATCAGTTGTAGATCTCTCCTGAGAGACACAGCCAGAATATGGCAAATACATAGGCGAATGCCAGCGGCAAACCACTGAACTGAGAACGGGACCCCGTTGAAGGAATCAGAGAAAGGACTGAAAGACCTGAAGGGGCTCGAGACCCCATATGAACAACAATGCCAACCAACCATAGCTTCCAGGGACTAAGCCACTACCCAAAGACTATACATGGACTGACCCTGGACTCCAAATTCATAGGTAGCAGTGGATAGCCTAGTAGGAGCACCAGTGGAAGGGGAAGCCCTTGGTCCTGCCAAGTCTGGACCACCCCCCCCCGTGAACGGGATTGTTGTGGGGAGGGTAGTAATGGGGGGTGGATTGGGAGGGGAACACCCATATAGAAGGGGAGGGAGAGGGGTTAGGGGGATGTTGGCCTAGAAACCCGGAAAGGGAATAACATTTGAAATGTAAATAAGAAATATCCAACTTATAAAGATGGAAAAATAAATAAATAAACAAATAAACAAACAAAAAAAGAGAAGAAGTTAGACACAGATAGAGAGAAGATAGTGTGAAGAAGACACAAGTAAAGAACTTCCCTGTATAAGGGATCTTGCTAAAAAAACATCCCTGCAAATGCCTTGATCTTGGGCTTTTAGCACTGGGGGTTGGGGGTGGGGCATGGAGTAGGGTTGGGGGATAGAGTCCTGTTGTCTCTGTCCCTGGTTCCATCAGATAGAAAATGAATCATGAAACATTTTTATTTCACCTTACTTTGTCACATAGAGATGGCACATCACCTAGGAGTCAACTTTGTATAGTCACAATCACAAATCCAGACCCACAACAGAATTAATATTTATTCTTTCTTGCCCCAGTCATTTTTCCTTTATTCCTTGTTTAAAAATATGGATTTGGAGAAGTTCATTAAAACCTGCCAAATCAAGTCTAGTTTTACTACTGTAAAATTAGGTATGTTGCCCTGACCATCCTTGAAACAAATACACTTGCAGGATAGCTGAAGACACGGCAGTTGTAGCCCTCAGGTATGAGGAAAACTTACCTCAGTTATTTCCTGTAGACAACTGAGTTCACAATTTAAAGGTTTCTAAGACTGAAATGGAATTTTACAGTGACATTTAACTCTTTCTCCATGCTAACTTGACCCAAGGTTTGGGGAAGATCTCTGCCTCTTGATTTCCAACCTCAGATTAAGGGACATAGGGAACTAGGGAAAGTCAGAACACCTTATATACAGGACTTGATCTCTGTGTTCCATGTAGCCATACTGTGTTCTGGATTCATTCCCACAGCCCTTTCAAGAAGCCTTCATGAAGTACTTTACTTTCTCCTTACCTGTAGGTGCTCTCTGCACTGAGATACCTCTCTTCTCCCAGCTAAAGCTTCTCAGGGCCTGTCCTCACTCTAGATTATGTTCAGAGTATCTGAATAAAACAGAACGAGTGTTTAATGGTCATTTTCACCAATTTGACACTTTTTGGACTCTTCTCCTTGACTGTTCTTACCCATCACATCTTTATCCTCTTTTCTCTTATCGCCGCATAATACCACCACAATATGGACTTCACAGTGGCCTATGTAACTGAGAACTGTGATACATCTGCAGACAGTTAACTCAGCCACTTGCAAATATCCTTTAAAAGGCAGAACATATTAAACCATTGCCGAATGCTTGTGACAAAACTCTCCATACTAAAGTTTGCATAATTGAGAAATTAAATCTATATTTACCATATTGCTGAGACATACATATATATGACAAAAAGTCTAAGATACACTTGTAACTTGAAATTCATATTTTATTGGGTATCCTATGTTTTAATCTGACTGTTTTAACTTAATTCCACAAGGAAATCTCTTTGAATAAGAATTCTCCAACTTGAGCGCTCTGAGACCCTCTGGAGTCTTATTAAATCAGATAGCTGAGTGACACTCTGAGATTCTGAGACTTAGTGGATTTGAGCTGGGCCCAAGAAATAACCAGAAACTTTCCAGGTAACATGAATTTTGCTTGATCATGAGTGAAGTGTTGAGAACAACTGTCCTAGAAAATGGAGAAAGAATATAGGTCAGTAGAGTTTATCCAGTTATAGAACCTGTATATGTTTCTTTCATGTAGTCATTCAATTCTATTTTCAAGTTGACTAGATTGAGAAATAGTGAGATGTGTGGTGTTGTGTATGTGTCCAGGGTGGGGTAAGGTTGAGAGGCATTTCCAGAGAGAATTAACTGAGGACCCTCTCTGAACATGGACTGCACCATTTCATGTACCAGAGTCTTGGGCTGAGTACTATGGGGATGAAGATCAGGGAACCATGTATAAACTTTCATCTGCTTCCTGATGGCAATGGCAGAATCTGACTAGCCACAACATGCATCTGTTCCCACACCCCCCTCAGCATGATGGACTGTATCTCTTAAATTGTGAGCCAACCTTTGAGCCAAAAGAAATCCTTCCTTCTTTCCTTCCTTCCTTCTTTCCTCTCTCCCTCCCTCCCTCTCTCTCTTCCTTTCTTCTATTTCCTTTTTCCTTTGTTTGCATCAGGTATTTGGTCACAATGAAAAAGTAACTAATATCTATTACAGTAATTGTAGCAAGGAGAAATTAATAATAAATACCTTCACGTACTTCCTAGCAGTCTATTTTGGATTAAATGAATTTACAAACAAAAACTGCTTTTGGTAGAGCCTGGTACATTGGCATTCTATACAAAGGTGAACATTTATTATCAATGATGTCACCATAATGCCTTTGCCTCCAAATTAAAAATATGATGAAATTGTTCTTTCCCTGACCTTACTTTTCCTAGCCACCCAAAGTTGCCAAGAAATGTGAAGATGATATTATAATGAGTATCTTCGGGTTAAGAAAATAGGAAGCATTGTATATTAGAAGTAATTAACTAAAAACTAATTAAAGAAAACATAATATAACTACTGTGGAAAGTATTTGGCCAACCTTCAAAAACTTAATCATAGAATGGCCATATGGCCCACTGATTTTATTTTTACTGATATTCCCCAAAGAAAAGAGTACAAATCATGCATTCAGACAGATATCTATATTGTAATCAATTGTTACATAGCATCATTTCCCCCAGGAGCCAAGAGATGGAAATAGTCCAAATTTCCATCCATGGATGAATGAGTGAACATGTGTTATAAACCACAGCAATGCAGACCAACCTCAGAGAGGCAGGAAGAGCAAACACATAGTGTACTCCTGCTGAACTCTTGAGACATGCTAACTAGAAGCCTTTAGAAATGAAGGGATGCATATGGTATGATTCCATGAAAAATCCAGGCTAGGCATATCTAAGCATCCATATAAAGATGGAGAATAGATTGTTAGTTTCCAGAACCAGCAAAAAGGCAGCTAGGGAGTGTCTGCAAAATGTCTATGGATTTTCCATTTGTACTGACAGAAGAGATCCAAAACTAAACAGTGATGGCCGTGCAGCATAGTGAACTGTGTAATTTTCACTAAATTAGACATTTGAACTAGATTAAGTGGTGAATTTTACACAACACATTTTACCCATGTTAGAAAACAAGGTACAAAATAAACTCTTGAAAGCAGAGAGCTTGGATTTTGCTCGTTTGAATTTATGGGACCCTAGGAAGTCAGGAAAATGCACTATTTCCCTGGTGCCTCTGGACCTGGTGGCTTCCCAGCTGCACGGTGGCAATCTGGGGCCTGGCTGCATTGGCACCTGTGTGTAGTGACTCCCCACACATGTGCCACCAGGGTGTGTTATCAATTCTTGCTCTGAGCCTAAGTTTTCTCATTGGTAAATTAGTTTTAATATTTTAGGGAACAACAGCTATTTGAAAATATATCATAGGCTCTTATGCTTCTAAGCCTTTGTGGGCATAAGACATGCTCAGCAGGTGTCTGACTGAACAAACACAGTCATCCTTTTCTATCCATGGAAAACTGGCTCCACAGATACCCATGTTTTAAGATCCTCCCATCGCTTCTATAAATTTTGTAGCCAATTGTATATAACATCCGTCAAAACACACACGCACACACATGCAAACACACACACATCTGAGATACTTATACTAGCTAATATAGCATTATATTGCATAGCAATGGAAACACTATGCAAATTCTCATGCTGTAGTATATGGAGATAACGACAAGGAAGAAATCTTTGCAGCATAGAGACAAGCACTTTCCCAAATAATTACAACTTGTGACTGGTTGAATCACAGATGTGAAAGCCACAGAAATGGACAGTATCTTATTTAGTCCACTAGCTTTAAGAGCAAGCACAGTGGATGGACAGCTACAGCAAATCAGCCCAAATTGGTAGGTTTCAACATCATAAATGTTTTATATTTTCTAGTACTCAGGATCAAACATAGGTAACAGTAGATTAAATTCAAATTGTTAGAAATGCTACTTGGCTTTCAGTAGGTTCCATGGGTAATTCTGTATGCGTGCTTTTCCTACTCCTAGAAGTTGCTTTCATGCCTTGGTTCATAGCTCCTTCATTGGTCTTCAAAACCAGTAGGTGGACAAACCTCTAATCTCATTATATGGTTGGTTGCTCCCTAATTATTGAAAGCCAAAAAGATAGTAGAAGTGGGAGGAAGAGGAGGAAGAGGAGGTGAAGAAGAAGGAGGAAGAGGAGAAGGAAGAAGAAGGAGGAGAAAGGAGAGGGGAAGGGGAGGAGGTGGAGGAGGAGTAGAAGTGGTGAGAGGAAACAGCCACAGTCAAATAGTAGATATACAAAGCATGTGTACACACACGATCAAATATCCTTCAGAATTGAAAGAGTGGAGCTCTAATGCACAATGCTAAGTGCCAGCAGCCTCATTCTCCCATCTCCTTCTTACAAGGGCTCTTGACAGGGCTTTGTGCAGGATAATCTCATCTCCACATTCTTAGTTTATTTAGGACATGACTATCATCATGTTACCATGTGGTTGGAAAGTAGAAAAACTGGTCTGGCCATATAAGTCTCACCCCTGCCTGACCATGTAACCTGACCTACCTAATCTTCAACATTGCCCTTACAGTGGGGGTTTACAGCTCCTTTCTGGGCCATTATGGGGGAAATGGAATGAGGTAAGAGGACCTGGCACTAGGAAAGTCAACATTCTCAGCATTGTGGTCATAATCCCAAATCCTCTTCCCTTTCCAACGGGATTACAGTGAGCTTTAGATGTTTGCAAAACCGTCAGGTGGAAAGCACAGCTCTGCCCGGATACTGACTAGGATTTTCTTAAAGAATCAACTTGTACATCTCTTTTTTAAATTTTTCATTCCGTGATTGTTCTTCCGGAATGAAGAGGTAGGTAAAGCTGGAAGAGCTCTCTTCCTTGCCGTCCCTACTCTTAATGACCACCATTCTGGGTCTGGAGACAGAGTAAGCATTGCTACCTTTTGATTTCTTATTTAGAGGGAGAGAGCTGGGGAGCTCCTGATTTAAAATTTCACTGAGACATTTTCTATGATCTAAAGCAGTGCCTGGGTATGGAGGACTTGCTGGGATGTGACACAGAGGGAAACATTCTCAGTGTGTAAAATACAAGCACGGTTGTTCATTTGTAAGTATTTATTGAGCGCTTAGTATTTTCCAAGCACTATCTTGCATGCTGGATATACTTGGCCATAAACCACAAACAGGATTGTTGCCCCTCATCCAGTGGGGAGAGGCAAACAGAGAGAGAGAGAGAGAGAGAGAGAGAGAGAGAGAGAGAGAGAGAGAGAGAGAGAGAGAGAGAGGTCATATAAATAGTTAATTATAATTGTTAAGACATGGTATAAAGGAAATAAATGAAGTTCTGTGCTGGAATAATGAAGTAGGCGAGCACAACAAAGTAGGATTATATTTATACCGAGACATGAAAGGCTTGAAGGAGAGCCAAGGCCTCTGCCATCCAGAGGGAAGAAACCTGGGCAAGCTTCAGGCTCTGTTTTGCAAACACTGGGTCTTATATTAATAAGTTGTCAGATCCATTTAGTGGATGCTAACAAGTTTATTTCCTCTCCAATAAATGGATCAGAAGGAAGCAAATCAGACGAGGTGACATTAGCGTACACCAGACAAGACAGCATTGCTTAGTGAGAACGTAGTTTCTTTACATGTGGACACACAGGGTTGTGGGAAGGAGCAGTCACATACAGTTTTATTTCATATGCAGGTCAATAGTCAGGAAGGTCGAATGATGCTATTCTAAGATGAAGAAAATGGCCTTGGTGTTTAGGAAAATAAAGAGTGCCCTAGATGGACTTGACTTTACCCTTGCAATAAGAAGCCCATGTGAAGAAAGACCAGCTTGTGCAGGTCAACAGGCCACTGTAGGGAGATGAGACTTCATACTTCATACTATTGGAAGCTACTGATTGATGTGAGGTGGTGGAAGGCACACTTTGATGCACACATTTTGAAAGAAGAATAATTTTGAATATGTAACATTAATGCCTCTCTGCTGATTGTCTAACTCCACAGATTGAATTCTAGAATTTACTGCACTGATCCAATAAACAAATGCTTTGGTAAACATTCAAGTGTCAGCAATAGAGGAATACTGGCAAACCACTAATTTAAATTCTTGCCAAAACATATGTGACCAGGTGGTAAATGTGAAACAGAAATGTAAGCTTCAATGAGGCATTTTTAAAAGTCTGTCAGTGAGCAAGTGTTTTCAGACACTTGAGAATGTTATCAGTATTCCCAAAAAACCTGATGCTTTTATTAGAGGGTAATATGGCTGTCCTTATCAAGGTTAAGTTGTGTATAACCTTTACCCAGAAATTTCATGTCAATGATTATATCCTGCACATACACGCACACCAGAAATTGTTGTGGCAAAAAGGCATGTAAAATCACTCATTATTATGAACCACTGGAGACACTTCACATGATCAACAAGACAACTGACAAATTAGAAAGTCTTGACTGTGTTCCATAGCTATGGAAGCATAGTCATGATAGTTTGCATTTTAATACAAAAGTCCTAACTTACTGATGAGAAAAAAAATTAAGAAATATCAATAGCATCATAAAATCTTAGTAAAAAACAAAAGCCCAAACTGAAAGGTGTGTATGAGATGTAAACACAGAGAGAAAAAAAAAAAAAGAAAAATCTACAAGAGACACTCAAGAAACACAGCAGGTGAGGGGAGGGGTGGCTGGCAGAAGGGCTGTCTTGTTTACTTCACACACATTGATACTTGACTTTATTTTACGCTAGACACATGCTATTTTTGAAAATAGCATTAAGAAGTGGTAACAAAATTATCTTAGTAAAAGAAAAGTTCATAGGCAAAGCAAGCAGGAAAAGGCCAGGGCGCTAAGAAAAGAGTCACCCATCGTTGAGTCTATCAGTACTTAGGGCCTCACACCTTAGATGTAAGTTCACTTTGAAGGAAGCTATTGCTATGCACATGTGAGTAAATGGTGTGTGTGTGTGTGTGTGTGTGTGTGTGTGTGTGAGAGAGAGAGAGAGAGAGAGGAGAGAGGAGAGAGATAGAGAAAATCACCCATCTCTGAGCACATAAGCCATGTCAGGATTCCCTCTGGGGACTGGAATGCAAACACTGATTATAACCCTTGCTGCGTAGTAGCTGATCTGTTACTTTCATTTTGCACATGATGACTCATGTACCGGGCTGGACCAACAAAGGGGGGAACTGGGGTGACAGCACAAGCTACACCTCCTGTAATACCTCAGCTCCTTCAAGACAGAGAAGGCCTTGAATCCTCACTGTACTGGACCAGCAGTGCTATTTTCAAGGCAAGCTGAGTTAACGTCCTCAGAAAAGAGATTGCTTTTAGTGTAGTAAAATGAAGACCAGTGCAGTTTGTCACAATGTGTAAGTGTATGTGTGCATGCTTGTGTGTGTGTGTGTGTGTGTGTGTGTGTGTGTGTGTGTGTGTGTGTGTGTGTGTGTGTGTGAGAGAGAGAGAGAGAGAGAGAGAGAGAGAGAGAGGCAGAGTGGATTTATAATGTGGATTATACATAAAAATATATAAACTATGTGGCTAATATCCATATCAGGAGGAAAGGGAGGAGTTACTAAGAAAATGCCAGAGCTTGTTGGTATGTGGGCTTCCTTCTTCATACAAATTTATAACCCTGGGTTGAAGACAACAGAGCAGAACAGTTGTAAACTGATAAGATCTCCACTCCTTAAACCCTCCCTAAAAAGATTCTCCTGGAATCCTCCCCCCAACAAGGTGGTACTGCTCCTATGCCTGGGGCCTGCCTGGCCTGTCATCACTTTATCACGTGGTATGGCCTGTCTGGCTTCTTTCATGGAATGTAGGTGGGCAGCACCCGGACCATCCTCTCTCTAGTGTCCTGCTATCCCTGGCCTGGCAGGCCTCGTGAATTCCTAAAGAATGAATGAAAACCACTCTTGCCAGGAATGTCACTAGGCCTGTGGAGGAAAGTAGTGGCATACAGGGAAGTTTCTCTTAAGACTGGATAAGAAGAGCTGAAAGCAGCTCAGCCTCTGCCCAGGGAAGGAGGAAGAGGTGAAGGAAGAGAGGCTACAGTAAAAGCTGTAATGGTGGGTACAGCTGTCAATGTTTGTAGAAAGCATCACACTGAGTGAGCCCTCATGTAAACTCTGGGCTGAAGAAACAATGGTGCATCAGAGTGAGCTCATGGATCAAGACAAGGTACCACAGTGATGCTCAAAGCCAGGTCCTGTGCTACACAAGACCTCTCTGCAAATCTAAACATAAATTCAATTTTTGAGAATATATGTCAGTACAAAGAACGACCCCCATTTAATGCTTTATGGATTTATGGACAAACATAACTCTGTCTGAAGTATGACAAGAAAAGTACTCCCTTCATATAGATTATATATATCCAGTGAAATACGGCAACATCCTTCTGTAGTCTATGATGCTCTGCCTGGAGACAGAGCTAGGCAGCAAAGGGGAATGCACTCTGATATGGAAAGAAAGGAAAAGGGATATCCAAGTTAAATATAGCAATATTTGAAAGCAAACAAACATACATGCTTTTAAATGCTTTTTCAAAAAAAATGCTTATACGAACTTACTTTTTTCTTTCTTTCTCTCTCTCTTTCTTTCTTTTTTTTCCATTGACTCTCAGACTTGGCTTCTAATATTAAATATAATGATAAATCTGTCCAGTGTTGAAACAAACACAAGAAAATAGTCTTGTGACTATTCTATAAACCTCAGTCAATTGTATTATAATACAATGATATTTTACTATTACTATTATTGCACAATTAATTTTTTAAATAATTCTCTCTGAAAAGAATGTCTCCAAGCCTAAAGGGATGATTCCTTTTCCCAGAGAGTAACAGGAGGGAGGTTGTAGAACACATATAGTATCCCGCAGTTTCCTTTCGCTGTGCGTGTGCGTATGTGTGCATGTGTGTGTGTTTGTATATGTGTGTATATGTTTCTGTGTGTGTATGTTTGTATATTGTGTGTATGTTTGTGTGTATGTTTGTGTATGTGTATGTTTCTATGTCTGTGTGTGTGTGTGTGTGTATGTGTGTGTGCATACCTATGCCTAATGGTGTACATATGTGGAAGCCCAAGGTTGATACCAGATATCTTCCTCCATTACTGTCCACACTAGTTTTTAAGGCTCTCTTTTTCTGCCTCTCTCTGTGTCTGTTTGTCTCCTTCAAGCTTGCCAACTTGGCTAGACTGACTGGCTAGCAAGCGTCAGGGGTCTACCTAGAACACATTGGGGGTTACAGATAGAAGACAGGTGCTGCTCCAACTAGCTTTGCCGTGGATCCAGGTAGTCCAAACTCTGCTGTCACGTTTTCGCCAGCAAGCATTCTACCAAATGCACTGTGAGACCCTGAATTTCCCATCCTAATCCTAGTTGTTATTGACAGGGGCCTCTACAGACGTGTTTCACTTTGTCCTTGCAATGGACACTAAGGTAGATATAGTCCAAATGTATTATTATATATCAATGTTTATGGTGATTTGTGTTAGTGTTAAGTATTAAATGCTACACTGCTACAATGTCATGTACACAGAGGATGGTTTTATAGGTACAACTGAAATAGTGCATTGTACAGAAGGCAAAATTTCCAGGAAGTATACAACTCTTCCCAGGACCACAGGTTAATAAGCCCAGACCACAGCAGAGAAACGCAGGAGACATCCAGGTCCTTTGACTATGAAGTCCCAATCATAACCTGTGCCCGGGTAGATCCCTTCCCTTCAGTGTCGCATCCTAAGTTACAAAACCAAAAAGAATGCACTGTGTAGTAAGATAACCACACTAGGACTTGATTGAATATTATATTTCCTAAAGGAAGTAGCCTATAGAGTGCGTCTTTAGAGCCATTTATGACCACTTTTGAGGTTGTTATACCATGAGAAGCTCAGCAGTGGTTTACAAGCTGAACACAACTCCCTCCTCCCCAATCCCCATTCCAAGGCTGTAATTCCTTTAGGACTCATCTCGCAGAGTTCACCCATTTGTCTATTCTCCCATGCTGGGCCAAGGTTTGAATCCACATTCTCCTTTCTGCTAATCCAAGGCCTGCATAATGGTAACAGGACAATCTCCGGCACTGACAGTCATTGACTGTCGCACCCCCATACCTCCTAAAAGTCATTACTGTGTTCATCCTGTTCTAACTTCACTGTGAGACGACGGAGGGTTTAATTTAGCAAAGCCTGCCTCTGTGCATCTGGCCACTCAGCCCCTCCTGGGGGTCTCTGCCTTTGTTCCAGTCTGAGAAAGAGAGGCATTCATGAATGAGTTGGAGAGGCTCATGAGTGCGAGCTGTGGAACAAAGGCATTTTGAGAACATTAAGGGTTCATTCATTTGCTCTCCGGCCTTCCTGCCTTGGTGAATGTGTCTGCACTAGTTCCAAGGCACCTGCTCTGTCTCCCCCACTTCTGCCTCTTCCAAGGCAGGCACGTAGCATTCTCTGACTCATTGGCGGAGAGTCTCTTTTACACACTACACACCTTTGCATGACGCCATCACAACCGCAAGGAAATTCTTCTGTGCTTTTGTTGTTGTTGTTGCTCACCTTGCTTATTTAAATGGAAGTGACTGTAAGTGTAGTTCATTGTTGTACGTGTTGGGTACACTATGGGCATTGAGGAGCCTCCTGGCTAAGGACTTAGTAAATAGCACTTCTGTTGGTGACTTCATGATCTCTACCTTTTCTATTTATGTTTTGATCTAATTGTATGACAGGACTACAGTCTTCGTCTCTGTCAGTTACAAACATGTCAGTTAAACATGTATATTTTTGCTTTCTTCCTATACCTATCAACCATTAGCCCTGTACAGAGACACCTTTATTATAACCTGTCCCATATATACATGACTTCCCCTTACAAGTTTAGGGAGCGGGCCATTTCACATCTTTTAAATCTATCTATCTATCTATCTATCTATCTATCTATCTATCTCTATCTATCTATCTATCTATCTCTATCTATCTCTATCTATCTATCTCTATCTATCTATCTATCTATCTATATCTAAATATGGATATATCTTCTTCTTGATCTGACTCCTACTGAGAAAAGTACTGAAAATTATATCAGAATCAAAATGGGAGTCACTTCTATCAGCCCTAATAAAAGCCAGGAAGCCATGCCTAATTATTATACAACTGACTGATAGTCACTACCACAAACGGCTCTGCTAAAACCACAAGCTTATGCAGAAGCCATGCAATCTTTTACCAACAGAACTATGAGGGCAGCTGTATGACAACTGTCTGTTCAACCACTCTTATTAACTATTGAGGCTAAGGGTTATTGTTTCTCAAAACCTGTGAATTTAGGATGGCTCCTCTGGTTTGAACCTATCGGAGTACACTCAGTTTAGCATGACTTGATTGTTCCTACTGTAATGCTCTGTTAACCCTAAATAAGTGTCATTCTTTGAAGAATATCTGATTGCTGTTTTGTTCTTCCCAGATTGACACCAGGCTGGGCTCAATACCCTCTATCCCTTCACAATGCTCGAGACTGTATGTCATTGGGATTGCAAATGCATTTCTCCTGCAGACAAATTGCTATATTTATTTAATGAGCAGTTCCCCTAGTAAATTCAGTAAAAGGAAATAGAAGCCTTTTTGCCTCTATTCTGAGCCTGTTCATTTTAAAGGTCCTTTTAAACACTTCTGAACATGTCATTTTCCTACATTAGGCACACAAAGTCCAGAGAAAAAGTAGGAACGGAAGCCTCCATCAAAACCACCAAAGAATTAGTGCCAATTCTGCATTAGCCTCCCCTCCCCAAACTTTGTGTGAGGAGAACTGTGAGACTAAGGACTTCCACAGCAGAGAGAAACAGGATCTTGCCACCTGGGCTCCTTTTAACTTAGTTCCACTTTGTTACATAAAAATTTCAGTCTGTTGACAAAGACTAGGAATTTGAACCTTTTGATACTGTGAAGGTAATTTCAGAGGCTGTCCTGGTGAGCCTCTCAGGTGCCCTCTTAGATGACACATCTGTTCTGTCAACTGCATGTATTCTTTGTCATGCCAACAGTGTCACATCATAAGCATGGTTGCTTTACCTGAGGCTCTGAAACTAGGTAAGGCCCAACACAAGTTGCTGAATACAGACCTTCCCATTGTAGACTCCATAGTAAGTGTATCTTCTGCCACATCCACATTGATTTTGAAAACCTTGTATTGTCACTACTGGCCTGGATATACAGGTGCCCTCTGTGAGATGGACATAAATGAAGGCAGCAGCAGCAACCTCTGATACTTGGGGGAAAGATGCTCTGAGATGTCCTCAGAGGATTAATAGCGACACATTGCAGGCCTGCCTTCCTCCTTGAACTACCTTGGGGCATCAGGCCATGTTTGTATCTGTCAGCCTGGCTTCACAGGCAGGAACCTAGGATAACTGTCATTTCCTCTGAGCGGCTCCACCCAGCAGCTGACCAAAACAGATCAGAGACCCCCAGCCAAACATTAGACAGGGAGCTTAGGAAGTCTTGTGTAAGAGTTGGGGAAAGATTGAAGAACCCAGAGAGGATAGGGACTCCACAGGAGGACTAACAGAACCAAGTGACCTGGACCTATGTGTGCTCCCAGAGACAGAACTAGCAACCGTAGTGCACACGAGGGCTGGATCTAACCTGCCCCCCAATATGTAGATGTACAGCTTTCTTCGTGTGGGCTCCCAAACAACTAGAGCAGGGGGCTTATCCTGACTCTGTGGCCTATCTGTGGATCCTGTTCCCCTGACTGAGCTGCCGTATTTGGCCTCACTGGGAAGGATGTGCCTAGTCCTACAATTAACTTGAGGTGGTAGGGTGGGTTGGTACCATAAGCGGTGGCAGGACTTCTCCCTTCTCAGAGTTGAAGGGGAGTGGCAGGGAGGAGGGGCTGTGTAAAGGGGGATTAGGAAGAGAGCAGGGCTGTGGTCAGAATACATAGTGAATAAATTAATAAACTTCTAAAAAAGAAAAAGGAAAAATCATGTATTGAAAATGTGTGGTCATAGTTTTCATGAACACAGATACCATAAAGCAATGAGCGATTAATTCCCACTTGACAAACATAAGAGTTTGGGCCAATCAAGCGATCCAACAAACTATTCACTGAACAATGTAGGGATGACACACACTAACATTACAGTAAGTTGAACAGCTTGAATTAATATAAAAAAATGTCAAAAGAAAGGGTGTCTATGCGGAGAAATGAATGCAATGCGCTCTAATAATAGATGGTTTATTGGGAACCCTCATAACATTTTTCAAAAGGACTTGACAGCTTTTATTCTACTAAGACAGAGTGAAGAGGAAATGGCTTAAAAGATGTCATCAATCTTTTATTTAACTAAGTACGGCCCTTCATTTTGAAGGAAATGATACAATTTCAAACTGGAACCGCCTTCTCAAGAAGTGGTGAAAGAAAACTGATTTAACATACAACCTCCAATCAAATTAAAGATTCTACAGCTTGCTGGGAAACAAAATGCATGTGGAGTACGTTTCCTGATTTATAACCAAGAACAAAACATACAATGAAGCGATGAATAAAATAGTCAAATTTATCAGGATCCTGATTTTTAAACAGTTCACAAATAAAATCTAATTTTTCCAAACAAATCCATTGGATGACTATGATCAATTCTACTTCAATTGTTTCAAAAAATAGCCAGACAAGTACATGATATCAAGAGTCTTCAACACAGTGGATCCCATTTTAAGAAAGAAGGAAAGAAAGAAAGAAAGAAAGAAAGAAAGAAAGAAAGAAAGAAAGAAAGAAAGAAAGAAAAAGGTAACTACTGGTCCTTAAATTTCCTTAGCTTTCCATAGTATATGTCATATAAAATTAAAGTTTTGCTTCCAAAAAAATATGTTGTCATGTGGTTGTCTTTGTCCCATGGTGCCAGGAGGGCCAGGAGCACCGCAGCTTTGAGAAGCTGAACCACTGAACCATTTTCATAAAAACTAAAAATTTTCTTCAACATCTGGAATAAAGTCTTCTGCTAGACACTTTAGTGTTACAAAGTCACTTTAAATTAAATGTGGAATAAAAGCTACAAAAGTACGAGTTCTTTCAATACAAAAAGCTGTGTAGCTGAAGTTGTAGGCTCCTTTGACATACATAAGCAGTCTCAATAAAATATTTGCTCGGGTAAGAAAATAGAATTTGTCTGGTTTCTTTTTGTACGTGTTCCACAGGGTCTTGCTTATCCCTTCCAGAGCTTGGGAAAAACACTGGAATTAATATTTCTTTCCTTCAAAGAATGTCCATAATTCACAGTACAAAATAGTTCTATGTCTTATTCCTAAAGAGAGACGAAAATTATTAATATACTTTTTCCCCTAAAGTGCCAGATGTAGCCATTGCCAGGACATTAAAGTAAAAAATGGTTTCCCCACAACACTGCAGTCTTAAAAACCAAGAGATGACATGACACTATATCTTAGAACTCTAAGTTGATGTACTTTTCTTTAAAACAGTGGTTCTCAATCTAATCCTGTGACCCTTTAATACAGTTAGTTTCTCATGCTATAGTGACCCTCAACCTGGAATTATTTTGTTGATATTTCACAACTATAATTTTGCTACTGTTAAGAATTGCAATATAAATATCTGACATGGGATATCCAAAAGGATCAGAACCCACAGGTTGAGAACCACTACCTTAGACCTACTACCCCTAAGTGTGTTAGCTCTAAGTATTACATATTTGGCATTATTGGTACCAGAAAAATTGCTGGCAGCACATTCCAGAAACCATCATCTGAAACAGATCAACTTTCAAAGAGGAAGAATGCTACAGGTGGGGTGGATCTTAGAAAAATCTTCCTTTGGGGAGCACTTCATGGCCACAAGTCACCTGCTACACTCAGTATGATCTTTGAGGTCTGAGGAAGAAGGCAAGCATGGGAGAGCAGGGAAAGTTGCCATTCCAGAGCTGATGGGGACAGCCATTCTGATTCCTCCCCTCCTGTAGGCTACACAGTGGGCATCAATTTCCCCACCAAGCCAAACCTGTTAGACATAGTTTTCCCTAAATAACATGGTCTGTGTTTATCTTTTTCCACTGTTCTATGGACAAGACCACATAATCAGATACCTCTGAGCACACTAAACACGGAAATCAGATCTATATTCTCTTTTTCCTTTTTTTTTTTTTCGGAGCTGGGGACCGAACCCAGGGCCTCGCGCTTCCTAGGCAAGCGCTCTACCACTGAGCTAAATCCCCAACCCCTTAGATCTATATTCTCAACTAGAAAACGGTTCTCCTCCCAGGTCCCAAAGCAAGGCTAGTGTGTATGTAGCTCTTCCTTAACATTCAAAGAACAAGGACTTGCTTGGTAAGCACTGTGAAAGCAGAAAGTGCATTTAATGCCTTTATAATTAATGAAAAGGTTTCGTGCTGAGGTACTATGAAGATTTAGGCTTAAAAAAAAAAAACAAAACAAGTGGGATTTACAGATCCCCAAGCAAGAAGCCTGACAATGACCGTGGCTTCAGGATACTCAAGTAAGATTTTGTTCCAATGACTAAGAACTAGTTCCAGTGTTGTAAGGACTGGGGAGGCAGCGAAGGCCTTTAACTATGCTCAACTTTTGAGAACAGTTGACAGACCGCCCATAAGCACGCAGCAGTCAGAGGTCTGCCCACCGTTCAGGCAACAGGCTGTCGCAGTCCTAAAGCCTTGTACTAAAGTGCATGGAAGTTCAGTGGCAGACCCAATCGCTACCTGTTCAGTCTGTTCACATGCCACCGTCACCAACTTACGTGTGGGACTGCCATCAAGTCTGTTCTGAACATACTACATGGTATCTGTGACTAATGCCACCCTTCTTAATGAAGGGTGAATATCTGAATAGGATATTCTCCAAGCCATAAAGAAATTGGGTACATAGAACAAGACTTTGTACCTTGAATTCAACTTCATACACCATGGATGGCAAAGTAACCCTAACCCTACCACAGCAACTGTCTGGTGAGGAAGGGGGACCAGGGAGAGAAAAACAAAAAGAAAAAAAAAATCCCTAGATCCAGCTTGGTTTTTAAAGGGTTACGTTTAGAGATTTAATGATTTAATTCTTGACAGGGTAGCACTGGTTGATTCCCTAGAGGATACTTTATGGGGTGGCACAAGCCAACCCCATCTGTGACCTGCAGATGAACACGCCAAGCAGGTTTAATTAGATCAGAGACACAAAGGGCTATTGCCTCCCTTGATAACGACAATGTAGCTCTAAGAGTCCACAACAGCAGGCCAAAAACACAGGAGGCAGAATGGCACCTTAATTGAATCCTTTCCCTGGCTGGCCCTTGACAATGATTTACTTGTAACCGGGGAAGGAGTTGGGAGCCAAAGACTCCCTTAGAGCCAGCTTCCCAAGAGGAGGTACTTGGGGATAGGGAGGGGGAGGTAGTAAAATCCATTTGTAGCCTGTAGCCTGAGTTTGCTAAAGTATTTGCTGCACTTAATACAGGGCTGTTTGGTTTCTGTCTGCTGCTCCCAGGCCTTGTAGTTTCAGTAGCCCTGTGCCCTGGGAATCCCATAAAATAAATCACTCCAGCCTCTAGGATCCCAAGCACAGCTCAGTGGGGGAAGCAGATAAGCAGTTCTCCCAACAGACCCGAAGCAGCTCCGCCCCAATCCTCTCTGGCCTTTGTACCCTGCATCCCAGTTGAGAGTAGGGAGGGCTCCAGAGAGGTGGAATGCAGGGCGTATGTGCTCTGAGATTTTCTTCAAGCCTGCTTGTACATGAAGGGCTGAATTTGATCCCATATCTGTAAGGGTTGAAGCTGCAAGTTCACTTTACCCCACTTCAGAAGGGAAGGTAGACTGAGGGGGACTGAAGAAAATGCTTCCCATAGCCACCCACCAGCCAATCCTACCTGCTCCCCTTCCTCCTCCCCCGTCCAAAGCCGGTTGTGCATTTCACCAACTCTGCATTTTCCAAAGGTCCCAGGAATACTAAATGGGGCCCAAGGGTAGGGGGTGGGGAAGGGAGAAAGGGGGTGTGGCCCCTGCAAAAAGCTTCCTTTTGTAGCTCTGAGCCCGGGTCAAGTATCAGTGCACAGCCGAGTCTCCATTCTCCTCCTCAGAGCCCAAAGCAGGGGGGCGCAGGGGAGACGGTGTAGTCCGAGCCGCGTCGCTGTCGCCCTCATCCGGCTCAGCCGGGTGCAGGTGCGTGGCGAGCTCCTGCAGCACCGCCGCGCGTCCGATTTGGTCGTTGCGCCGCTTCTCCATGATCAAGTCCTCCAGGCTCTGGAACTCGAGAGTATGGCTGCGCTGAGCCGAGAGCTGAATCTGCAAACGGTAGGGCTGCTTGCCGATGCGCAGCTCGCCACCGATCTTGAACTCGCGTTTGCCATAGCGGCACCAGGCGGCAAAGCTCTCTGAGTTGCGCCAGCTGAGCTCGCGCTCCTTGGCGCCCACGTGGGCCAGTGCGTTGCGCACTACAGCGCTGGGGCTCAGTGGTTTGTAGCGATACAGATCGTTGACCACGCGGCCGCGCCGGCCCTGGCTCGCATCGGTCAGAAAGCTGTTGCTCACCTCCAGCCGGTGCAAATGCACCACTTGGAAATTGCCCACGTAGACAGCCCAGTGCGGGTATTGCGCCTGCGATACAAACTCCACCAGGTCACCCGGACTGCACTTGTTGAGTAAATTCTCCGGTGTATAGGTGCTCAGCGCCGCCGATCCCGGCGCGAAGCTTTTCTGATAGATGCATTCATCACGGTAAAACACCGAGCATTCCACCTCGTGCTGCCGCGGGTCGTAGGGCTGCGGCGGGGGCAAGGAAGGCCGGTCCCCCGAGTCGGACAAAGCTCCGCCATCAAGCCCCTGGGGCGGTGGCTGAGGTTCCACATCCTCGTCGTCATTGGAAAAAATATAAGAGACTCCGATGCGGGGCCCATCGTCTCGATCCACGCCGGTCGGGTCGGCCGTGGGAACTTCCTTGTAACTTAGGTGGGTCAGTTTCTCCACCTGGTTACCCATTACGCTGGGGACGCTTGTTCACAGGACTTCAAGAGGAGAAAGCGAAACCACCATCAGAGTCATTGGCACTGGTCCCCGAGCAGGGGCTAAAGCCACCTGTTGGAAGAGAAGACAAGGGAGGTGTTCGTAGGTGCCACTCCAGAAAAACACATTTGTTTCTGGAAATGGAATTGGTGGGGGCCGAGCACCTGGAGCCATTTTGGGGGAAGTCTAGAAGCGAGCTTCCTCGCGTTTCTCCACCTCTAGGGTCATGATCACGGGAGACATGGCCACTTTCCCCTTCCCCCAGCTATCACCTGGCCCCAGCCAAAGCCCATTGCATCAGCAGCTCCGACAGCTTCCGCCCGCGCCCTACCTGCCAACCCTGGGCAGGAGGGGGGGGGTGAGGAAATAGAAACTTTATTCCAATTTCCTTCTCTTTCCTAACTTCCCCTCCCACTCCGGATCCTAACTAGCCCTTTGACGTCCTTCAATGCCTGCACCCCTTAGGAACCCGCGAGGCTCCCTCGGCGTGGAGGTGGCAGGTGAGCCATCCGACTTGGCTCACCTGCCGCAAGTCACTGCGGCTCGCCGGCCCCTCCCCCGCGCGCCTGCCCTGGGGTTCGGATTACCTGCGCCGACTCTCTCCCCGAGAGCTAGAAGCCCTAAGGGACCGGGAGGGGCACCCTGCCGCACCCGAGACTTCTAGGGCGAGTTTTCAGGTGTGGGCTCCGCAGTGCCTCCTCTCGCAGCGCAGACCACCGCGAAGCTGGGCTTCGGGGAAGGACGCATTTCTCCCCTGCCGACCCCCGCGGCTGCGTAGACCCCCAAGACTTGAAGACGGTGGGGTGGCAATGCTTGTTCGCGCTCCTTGCTGCACGACCCCTCACGCAAATTTCCGGAAAGGTGGGGCGCGAGGAGGAAAGCAGAAGGAGCTAGCTGGGCTTCCCCGGGCGGCAGCTCCCGCTCGGGTTAGGCGAGCAACAAGCGCCGGAGCGGGAGGGACGGGATTGTAGATCCGGCTCGGGGCTCCCGGGCGGGAGCGCAGCCCGTGGCATTTAAAGAGACAGAGGAGGTTCGGGGAGCTCCGGTCTTTCCTGTAACCAGCTTAGTCTCTCGGAGCCCCGCCCCCGCCCCGTCCCGCCCACCAGGGCTGCTCCGCCTTTCAAGGGCCACGCCCCCTCAGTAGCGGGGTGTAAATCCGACTGGTAAATCGCGTACCTCCTACCGGAGTCGGCTTCCTCCATTGCCCAGAATCTCCCTGCCTTTCTATTATTCTGAGTTGGGGTTCTAAGAAGTTGGAAATCAAAGGACACCTGCCAGTAAAGTGGTCAGGTTTTGGTCTTTCTTCCTCCTCTCCTCCCATTTCTTCTTAGATGGAGAGACTGACTTTTCTCATCCAGAATGTTTTTTACGACCTAAAGGAGTCTATGGTGCAATAGTTCAAAAAACACATCAGTTAAAAACTGTGTCCAGAGCAAGTAATATTTTGGGATAGAAAAAAATATATTTTTTTTTCAGAAAGAGGAAGCAGTATAATAGAGGACTTACTTGACTGGCTCCCCAAACCCCTGGTGACTGTTAGGAGTCCCTCCAAGTAAAGTCAACGTTAATTTCATAGCCTTCTTTGTTTTCCATTTCTTTTCTAGCCGTGAGAGAAAGCATGCTGAAATGAGAAGGGGGTGTAGAGTTGCCTTAATTGTCCTTAAATTAAAAACAAATTAGCAGAGACCCCTGGTGAATATATTTCCTTCCTCCTTACTTAGAGAGGGAACTGACAGTCTTGTTGGTTATTAACCTCCACAAGAGGACACTTTCCCCCCTGCTGGGTTCATTTCTCTACCCCAGACCTAAACTAAACTACTAAAGTGATTTTGCTACTGCTGCTTTTCCTTCTTATCTCCCTCCCCCTCTCCTTCCTCCTCCTCCTCCTCCTCCCTCCTCCCTCCTCCTCCTCCTCCTCCTCCTCCTCCTCCTCCTCCTCGTCTTCCTTCTTTTTTCCTCCTCCTCCTTTTCTCCTCTCCCCTCCTCCTTCTAAATAATGGGTCAGAACAGAAATAGAGAATCTTAGGAAGCATCCAAGCCAGTTAACAGTGCAATTCAAGACCTGCACCTTGTTTTCCATCGACTAAATTTTTCCAAGTAGCATTATTTATTCATTCAGTGCATACCAACCAGTGGAAACAGGAATATACTAACACTGCTATGATCCTTTTTAGTTTGAAAGCAGAAACAAAAATCAATCTACTTATGTACCTTTAAGCCCAAACAATCGATATTGCCAGGGCTGTGATGGAAGAAGTTAGTCCTTCAGCAAGCCTAAGATCACAGTATAAACTACACCAAAAGAGGGATCTGTGTACATCCTGTAGATTTAATTTCGATATTTTCTGATTGGCTGGAGATATATGAAGTTAGGATAGCAGTTTCTGGACATTTGAATAACATGCTGTAGGGGTCATAGTTCGTGCCATGAGAACACAGAGCGATGAATGTTACACTTGGAATTTGACTGTTGAGTGGTGAAAACTTCTGTCAGCTATTGTGGGCCAGTCTGCCCCTGTATGATGGGTTGGGAAGAGATGGAAGGGAACAGTTGTATAGGAGGCTATTGCTGGCACCCTGAGTTCAAGTCCTGAAGGCTGAGAAAGCTCTATTCCTTGACTCTCTCTTATTATATCAGTGGTTGTTCTGTTTTTCAGCTGGCCAAGATAGTCTCATTGGGAACAGACATCACATCATCTTATTTAGTACTCACTCAGTTAATGAATGGTTAGTAGATGCTGGAGGGGAAATTTTTCCACAGACCAAAAATTACTTCCTAAGGGCTAGATAGAGTTCCATGAGAGAGCTTGCCTAGAGTATGCAAGACTCTGGGTTTAATCATCCTCCCAACACACACACAGACACACAGACACAGACATAGACAGACAGACAGACACACACACACACACACACACAGAGGGAGAGAGAAATGACTTCCTGGTTCTATGACACAATCAGAAGGGTGAGCATGTGATACCTATGATAGCCATCGTCTGGTGCAGATTTTTTTTAAATTAATGAATGTCTAGGGCTCAGACTCCATCTGGCCACATGGAGCTCTGGGTCAGAGGTTACACGATGGCTCCAAAATGCTTTGTTCATCTCAAATAATTGATTAATGAAAGTCGAGATTATCAGTTTTACTAGACAGAAAGACTAAGGCTATAAGCCCATTGGTCCCATTACTCAGAATGGTAAGCAACAAAGATATGGAGCTGTGGTGGTTCCAGCTCTAAGGCAGGGGTGCATGGCTGCTTTTCAAAGGTGTGCACTACAATTGCTTCCACTCCTGTCCTGCCACCTCACCTAAAATGGTCCCTCTCCTGGCCCTAGGAGACTCTCTGCTGACCCCGTTTTCATCCAACAGACATATATTTCACACCTTATCATTTGATTATGTATAATTCAGCTCATGAGTATATGCTATCTCCCACTCTTTTCTAATTCATGCATTGACTGTGTATTTATTCTTTGTGGTGCAGAGGACTGGACCTGGGCCCTTGCAGTGCTAGGTAAGCTTTCTATATTTGTTTCTCCCTTTTCCTCACATTTTTCTGAGACACTGTCACACTAAGTTGTCCAGGCTGGCATTGAATTCTTTGTAGCTAGATTTTGAATCCTCCTGCCATTAATTCCCAAGGACTGAGTCCTCAGGTCAACCTCTAATTCAAATATTCTTTCATTTATTTCTATTATTTAATTTATTTTTTATTATTTTTCATAAATGTGGGCTTAATTTTAGGTTTGCATGTGGGTTTGTCATGAGTTATGTGTTTTTTGATGCTGAACTCCAGTCTTCTGCAAGAAGTGTAAGCCCTCAACTGCTAAAGCATGTCTCCAGCCCCTGTTCTCTCTAAACTAGACAACCTCATTCAAAATCTGTTCCTGGCAGATGTATTAGATATGTGCTGGTCACACAAAGCATTCAGTCTACAAGTCCAGCGTATACCCTGCTAGATACTCCTATCATCCAAGAGCTCAGTTACAGTTGGGGACACAGACTAATAGAGTCTTTAGGATTCGTTGGCATGTTCTATACAATCAGGAAATAGAAGAGACTGAGAAGAAATAAATCTCCAAGCCCATGGATGCGCAATGGACAACAAAAGGCTTACCGTTGGGATTTCATACTGTTGGCTTAACAAAAATTCTAAAATTGAGAGTAACTACCATTGAGTGGCTCTCAGAGGGGAAGCTTTATGGAGGCCAGGTCTTCTTCCAAACTGGGAAGATGGAAAAGCACACATGTCTGTTTTACTTCCAGGCCTATGCATCTTAAACTTCTTGATTTTAAGCAGAGAGTCTTTCATGACATTTAAGGAATATTGAAGTGACATTTTTTTTTATTTCCCATCTTATAGACTCTCAGATACTGTGGCCTTCATGGCTTGACTGGAGTAGACATGAGATAAATAAGAAGAAGAACAAATAAAAACACCTGAGATCAAGGCTGTGAGGAGTCTAGGACAGCACCCTGACATCGAGTAGCTGTTGTGAAGGAGAGAGTGACAGAGACATGGCCTACTTTACATGAGATGGTCAAGCAGGACCCCTCAGGAACTGGAATTTGGGCTGAGACATAAAGAAGGGCTTTCATTGTTATTCTTTCCAGAAGGGAGATGGGGACAGAAGTCAGAGGTAGGGCGGAGCTGAGCATGTTTAGGGAATAGGAGAAAAGGAGACTAAGACGAGGGTACACAACAGGCAGGCCTGGGAGATGCTGTCAGAGGCTGGTAAGCCTAGGGTCTCAGGCTGTCTCTCTGGCCACTCAGGATGGTAGGACAGGAAAGGAAACAGGTGTCCTGGATGACCCACACATCAGAATGAGAAGAAACCCCCTGAGCCAAGAATAGAGTTCGTGAAGACACAGGTCACCAATGGTGACTATTGTGACTTGCATTTGTTTTTTCCTTGTTTGCTTTTTTTAATCATTCAACCACTTTAACCCACGTTTCTTATTTTCTGCACCCGCTCTAAGAAGAAACGAAATAAAAACAAGTTGTGATCAGTGTTGGTGAGTTGCTCTCAGTGCTCCCCTCTAAGCCCCTGAGGATGAACCGAGAGCTGACCTTTCTACCCCATGAGGCCTGGACTCTGACACTGCAAGTGGGGTGAGATATTGCCTTGAAAATTGTTTCTCCAGAAATGTATGTAACAGGGGATCAAAGAACTCTGTGGTTAAGCAATCTAGACTTCTGCCTATCCCCAGGCTGGGCCTCAAGCTCACCAACATAATAGCATTTTCTCAAAAGCAGCTACCTCTATAGCAACCCACTTCCCCAAACCCCTAGGTTGATCTCTACCCGTCCCCCCTGAGGGTTTCTGGCCATCTTGGAAAGCAAACAGTGGTAGAGTAGAGCAATAATTAGACGTTCCTTGATTTTGCCAATCTTGTGATACTAGGGTTGTCTCTTCTCCATGCTGGACCTGATGCCTCAGCCTCTTTGGTAGTGCTGGTGCTTTCTGTCACAACATAGATGTTCAAGGAAAAATCTATGCACAGGAGCACCCTCGAAATCTTAAAGGCCATGTGCATGCTGGGCTTGATTCACAACCCATATCAAAACCAGATGGTGACTGTCCGTAAGGAATAGGAGAGCCCCTTTGTAACAAGTCTGCACACACTCCTGATGTTTGCGTGTCCCCAGCCAGCATGCTAAGTATGAGTCCTACTCATTATTAAGGAAGAGGCCAGATTTAGGGATGAACCCTGCTGCCTCCCTGCTGTCTGGTTTTCACACTGAATCAAACAGAATTGGAGGAGGGGTGAAGTTCTCCCATCCTATGTGTGTTTGCTTGGCCTGTAACCAGCAAATCTGTGTGACCAGCTTATGTTGGTTTGCCAGGAACTGGAATGGTTTTCGTCTTGAACACGTCTGGCCAAAATTAATAGCGATAGTGGTCATCCTATCTGGGTGCCTCCCTGTCTTGGTCATTGGCCCCCACCCTGAACAAAGAGCTATCATGAGCACTGGGTTAGGTTTGTTACAGAGATGGAAAGAGTGAGCACGGAAAGCAGGGAGAATAGAGTGTTCAGAGATGCCGCTTTTAACAGAGACCAGGGCAATGATAGTCTTCCAATCAAAGAGTCTATGAGTTGAACACTTCTTTTGTTCTTGTTTGTTTGTTTTAAGTTTCATTCTCTGGGATAGCCCCTGTACCCACCTCACCTTTGAGAGCTATTCACCTGTAGCTATGGTCCCAGCTGCCAGACTTAGGTTACAAAATCAATGTAGGAGAGTTACACATTGACACACTCTAGATTAAGGAGAGAGGCACCAGAGGCTGCCTAATCATGAGGTTTTTCTTTTTTCCCTGTCTCGGTTTTCCTTAGATAACCAGAGCAGACTTTCCAGCAGAGTAGGCAGGAGTTACTCTGCATATGGACAGAGATAAGGAGGAGGGCCCTTGAGAAGGAGCTGGAGCCCCACCCAAGGGCTGGGACTGCAAGCCATCCCACCTGCGGCCCACGCATTTCTCTTGCTACCAGGCTGTCTCAGAGAGAAAAGATGGATCCGCTCCTCCATCAGACCCAAGGCTTCAGGGGGCCCTGTGATCATATTGTTGATGTTGCTGAAAGTGTGATTTGTGCTCAGGAGTCTGAGATTGTAGCTGGGCTCCCACAGGAGCCTCATGAAAGATGCATTTCACCAGGCAGTTCCAGGGGAGAGACTGGCTTAAATTACAGCTCTACGAATCCAAATATTGGCATATCTGCAAATCCAAATGTGAGGTGGGGGGAACCCCTAGATCCCAAGAATCTTATTCTGCACTTCTTGTGTGCAAAAGGGAAGATGAGATTCAGAGACTTGAGCAGAGCACACCCCAACTCCTCCTCCCTTTTCTCTCTTTGTGCATTCTGCATGCCTTCAAGGAGACAGGCTGTGATGCAAAGTAGAAGATAGCATTTGTTCAGTGTGACATCTTTCAGGACAGGGAGAGCAGGGTGGGCAGCATGTGGGACACAGGAGGGCTCTCCAATCTCTCTGCCCATCCCAGGACAGTTGACTGGGCCTAGGATGAAGGCTTCTCATGGATCAGTAAGTGCACTCTAGACATTCACCGCCCAGCAGGGCGAGGGCTCCTTCACTGCTGTCAGACAAGCCAAGTTATTTCTCTGCTCAAAATCCTCATGTTGCTCCCATCTGCCTTGAAGAGGGGAGGGGCGTTCCTACCATAGTCTCCAAGGTCCTTTCATTAGTTTTCTTCCCATCACCTCAAGACAAGGTGGCTTTCATTACTCCCTTCCCCATGGCAAGTACTCTTCTCTCTCAGAACCTAAACTTTTCTCATTCCCTCTGCCTGGAGTACTTGCCCCTGCAAATCTCCTCAGACTCTGTTAAGTCTTCACTAAGATGCCAGCCTCCAGATACATATCCCTGATGATATTGTTTAAAAATCCCTAGTCTCCCCATACATGCTCTTAAGTATAGCAGTGACTTAGATGTGTCTCTAAGGACCCTTGGGTCTGTGGCTTGATCACTGTAGTATTGAAGTGGTGGCATCGTTAAATAGTGAAACTTCCCGGAAAATGGTTAGATCATTGGTGGTACTTCCAGTGCAAGGAATCATGATAATTCTAGATTCCTGATTTGTTCCCAAGAGTGGGAGTTGTTGTAAAAGAGCAAGCCTGAACTCAAAATCTCTTTGGCTTCCCATCGGATCATGTGACCTCTCCCCTGCACATGCTACAGCTTCAGTGATATCAGTCAGGAGACACGAGTCAAGTAGAAGCTGGTGCTATGGTCTTTATCCTGTAAAACTGAGTAAATGAGCCTTTCTCTTTGTAAGTACTCAGCCTCAGATGTTTCGTTGCAGCCACAGAAAAGGACCATCATAACCCCTTTCTGTCCTGCTATATATTATTTAAACTACTAAACTTATTTCCTTTTCTTTTGCTGTATAACTTAGTAACTTGGTTGTCATCGCTCATATATTATAAGCTCTAAAAGTTATAGGCCCTTGTTTTGCTTTGTTTTGTTTCTTTTTTTTTTTACCCCAACTCCTAGGAACATTCTTGGTACATGTTAGGCTCAGTAAATTATAGTTTACTGAATAATTGAAAGTATCTTTATTGGTCATCTCTATACATCTTCAGAGTATGAATTCATTTCAATTTACAGACGGAATGTCAAGCTCTAAAATTTAACATGTACCTATATTGTGAGCAACACAATAGTCCAGACATTTGGGCTTCAGACCAGTCTTTGAACTGGTCTTGGGTGCATCAAGAAAAAAATCTTGTACTACCTTGCATGTATCCACCATTCAAGAATGGCTACTGGGTATCTGACTTGAAATGTGTCCTCCGTGCAAGGTGCTCAGTAAGTTCTAAGAAGTAATAGAACAAACTAAACAAAACATAAAACTGTACTTTGTATATTTATTACATGTTGAAATGGTGATAATTGGATTTTAGGTTACACGAAATATATTGCTAAAATCAATATCATCTGCTTCTTTTCCCTTTCAAATGTGGATGCTATAAAAATGTAGATTACATCGGTGGTAGCTGTATTTGGATTGAATTCCTCCAGCTATTTTTGTTGCTCTTCTGTGTTTGTCTTCAACTGAATTACTCCGAAGACTCCAGAAAGAGGATGACCTTGTTCTTCCTATCAAAACAAAGACGTATGGAATACATCAGTTCCCAAAGGGACCAAAATACCTGCTTTAGACAGTTCTGGTTACTATAACAGTATTTTGCTATATTTTTAAAAAGTGTTTGGGAGAGGGGACACAGAAAGTTACTTCCCACAGTTCTGTATTGGAAATCTGAGATGGGATATATGCTGGTTTGTTTGTGCTTTTGTTTGCTTGTTTGTTCTTACCTACTTGATATAAACTATGGTAATCTGGGAAGAGGAAACCTCAATTGAGAAAATGCCGCCATTTTCTTGGCCCATCGGAAAGTCTATTGGGCATTTTCTTGAATAATCATTGATGTTGGTGGAGCCAACCCTCAGCAGGTAGTCCTGGGTTGTAGAAGAGAGAAAACTGAGCTTCTCATGAGGTACAAGCCAATAAGAAGTGTTCCTCTATGACCTTTGCTTCAGTTCCTCCAGGATCCGGCTTTCCGTTGCTGAATGGACTTCTCTTCATAGTAAACTGTGGTCAGAATATGTAAGCCAAGTAAAATCTCCTCTAAAAGTTGCTTTTGGTGTTTTATCACAGCAAGAGAAAGCCTAGTAGGACATGGAAGGGATCAGGTAAGGGCTGTCTTCTGGGTTGCAGACTGCCATCTTCTGGTTGTCCTTCTTAAGGCATACATGTCAAGAGAACTGGAGTCTTACACAATGGCTCTAATTCCATTCCTGAAGTCACCATCCTTATAGTCCAAACACCTTCCAAAGACCCCACCTTCAATGCCATCACATTCTAATACGCCATACACGTTCTGACTGAGGCAGAGAGCTCCCTGAAGAACCTGGAGAAGTAGTTACGTGACAAAGAGTTCCCACTGAGATAGAGTTCCACAAAGCTGCCTATCACTGTCAGGACACTCCACATTAACATGATTGATCAGGTTCAACTCCCTGTTGACTGAATGACCCTCTGAATGGCATTCGGATTCTATGTAGGAACATTTATGGAAACTGCAAATCACTCTGATAATTCATTCCCTTTCTTCTTTTCTCTCTTCTCTCCTTCCCTCCTTTTCTTCCATTCTTCCATCTCTCCTGTCTCTCTCCCTTCCTTTTTCCTTGTCCATAATCAAACTGGCAGCCTGGTTTATATCAGACTCTGTGGGGACTGACAGAGCGGGATTTAGTGGACTGACTCTGAGCTTGAGGCTCACACTTCAAAGGTGGTGACGTAACAGCAGCAACCTAAGAGCGCCGTACGCAGCCCTCACCCTTGCACGGGAAGCAGGTGTCATTGTCATGTCTTCATTTTACAAAGGAGATTACAGGGGAAAGGATATACAAGTAGCTTGCCCATGGGGACATAGCTAGCAACATTGTGAACATTCCACATCAGACAGCAAGTAGTACCATGGCGTGGGCTTAACTTTCAGGCAAGCACCTCACTCCTGCCCACTTGCTTGCTACAACTAGTTAGTCTGCATACTTCCATCCTTTCATCAGTGGATGGGTCACCTTCTCAAACCCTACCCACATCCCAGTCTAATCTTTTTCCTTTCCTTTTAACCTCATTTCCTCCTGGTTTCCTGTTTCCCTTACTCTGCCCTGTTGTCCCAGGCTTTGTTTCCTTTTCTCAGAAAGATTATGCTTGCTTCTGGCCTCAATAAGCCTGTTTGGGGGACCTGGGATGCCCTGAATCCTACACATCCCTAAACTGGATGCTTTGCATTCTTTATGCCTGAACTCGAAGCCACGCCCACTCTCCAGGCGCCATGCATACCAGAACCTTATCCACCCCCCTCTCCCTCTGCCCTTTGTCTCTTACAAAACCTGGGCTAACGCTATAGCACTCTAATGCTATAACATAACAATGGCATTGGTAGAGTGTTTGCCCCCCTAGGAACCCACTCTTTGAGGTGTCATATTTCCACCCCATCTTCCAGTAATCTCCACATTTTAAATGCTTAGTAAATATACACAGCATTAATGAATCTCTCCTTGGATGAGCCTGATAGTCTATTCTGGGGAAGGTTAAGACAATATCCTCTTCAGACAATCACACTGACTTTTATGTATTGGTCACTTTTGGCAAACTGAGGTGTTCAGAGGAATCAGGAGAAAATTAACAGTGAAAATGTAATCCAAGGTGGAAAATACAGGAGGGGGCAGGGAAAGAGGAAAGGAAGGTAAGAGAGGGAAAAAAGGAAGGGAGAGAGAAAAGGAGAAAGAGAACAGGCAGATATGTAAAACAAGAAAAAGAGAAGAAAGGAGAGAAAGACGGGAGGGAGGTAAGGGAGGAAGAAGAGGAGACTGATAAGACATGTAAATATATGGATTTTGCTGAAGTTGGTACCATTGGGAGTTGGTTGATAGTGTTCTGAATGATTCAAATGAGGGCTACAGTACAGCTTTTGCTGTGAATAGCCAGGACTTTGTCTTTGGTCTAAGGTGAGGGCCCATGTTCTACGGAGCCTATTGGAATCTGGCAAATAAGTTCTAGAAACTGAGCACCCACGGGATATTATGCCTTGATCTAGTTCCCAAACTGATATGAAGGAGGACTGAAGTCCAGCCCTGCCCTGTAAAAATTCTCATTCCTATCATACCAAGTGGCCAGTAAGCATTTTCCAGCAATAGATTAGTGAGCATATAGAACTGAGCTACGGAAGTCTGTTGAGGATGCCAGATAAGCAATATTCAAAGATTAAATCAAAAGTAGAAACAAAAGCTGTATCTTCTTAGTTTTTGCAAATCAGAGTAGCCAAAATTGCTCTATGCATAGTTGTTGACTTGCAAAAAAAGAGGAAGGAAGCCTTGTCTCTGAGGTCACTGCAGGATTTCCCTTTGTGATTTCACCCGTGTGTACTGGCAGGCATGTTGCTACGATAATACCCATAAGTGTTGGTTAGTTTCAACTGTCTCCTTGACACTCTTAAAATCCTGCGGAAAGAAAGTGTCAGTTAGGAATTACCCAGGTCTGGTTGACCTATGGCATGTGTGTGGGTATTTGTCTTCATTATTAATTGATATAGGAAGACCCAGCCATTTGTATGGAGCAACATTCCTAGGAAGGAGGAGGCCAGATCAATACACACAACGACACAACTATCTGTAAGCTAGAGAGCAAGGATGTGTTTATTCCCTCTTTAGTCTTGACTACGTATATGAGGTGACTCGCCCCCTAAGTTCCTGCCTGGACTTCCTCCAAAAGTTGGACTGTAACTTGGAATTGTAAGCCAAATAAACTCGCTCCTTCCCTATGATACTCTTTTTTTTTTTTTTTTTTTTAGATGTATTTATTTTATATATGTAAGTACACTGTAGCTGTCTTTAGACACACCAGAAGAGGGCATCAGATCTTATTACAGATGGTTTGTGAACCACCATGTGGTTGCTGGGAATTGAACTCAGGACCTCTGGAAGAGCAGTCAGTGCTCTTAACTGCTGAGCCATCTCTCCAGTCCCCCTATGATACTCTTATGTCAGGTATTTGTCCCAACCACAGAAGTGATACTCGAACAGCATCCTACAGCTGAGAAAAGTGAACAGCAAGAAGGGACTTGTCCCATCTGTGATAGCTAATGCTGGGTGTCATTGTGGCAATATTATTAAAGCACTCAAAAAATAAGAAAAAAATTACTTTAGAATAGTTTAGGAGATGGATGTGGGACTCCGGAGACTGAGGAGGGATTATCATCTAATTTGCTGGGACCCAGAGGAATATCAAGGCAGCCAAAGGTGATCCATATTTTCTTTCTGCCCTGACCCCGTTAGATATTAGATTCAGGTTCTCTAGTCTTTTGGGCTCTAAAACTTACGCCATCTCCACGCCTATCCCCATTCTCAGGGTTTGGGTTCAGACTATCACATAGACTTCACTGTTCTGAGTCTTTTGGAGCCGAACCAAAACACAGGACCCCATCCAAGGGCTCATACACCACTTGGCTTGGTGAATCAGGATTGAAAGGCACAGACAATCTTAGGGACATGAACAGTGGGGAGGAAAAAATGCCTTCATTCTAGAATCCATCCGAAGCCTTTGCCAGCAGCAAAGCAAACATTCTAGCACGGTTAACAACTGCTTGAGCCGGGCTGGAGAGATGGCTCAGTGGTTAAGAGCACTGACTGCTCCTCCAGAGGTCCTGAGTTCAATTCCCAGCAACCACCTGGTGGCTATGAGATCTGATGCCCTCTTCTGGTGTGTCTGAGGACAGATACAGTGTACTCTTATACATAAAATAAATAAATGCTTCTTTAAAAAAGAAAGAAAGAAAGAAAAAACTGCTTGAGACATTTCTCCATCCTCAGCCATGAGCGTGTACTTTCCAGTGAATCTCATGAGAAAGGACAGGTAACACACCCTTTATATACCTCCTATTGTAAGGGTCTAAAAGTTACTGAAAGAAGACCCAAGACTCACACAGTATGCAAAGACAAAGTGTTGATTCTGCTGAAGCAACCAGCATGCAGGGGACAATATTCTTTGAAATGGCCATGCCAGATAAAGATGTGCAGGTCCCTTCTTGTAGGGAACTGGGTGAGCTCTCTGGAAGGATTAGGTAATTGAAAATTTTATTGGTGGGTGCTGGGGGGGGTCACAGCTGATCAGTGGTTTGCATTTCAATGCCATGAATGTTTAACCATGGGGGAGGCTGCCCAGCTCAGTTGGCCCATTCGGAGATAAGATATTTCCCCTTTTTTGTGTTTATCCCCAGGCTGTTCTTTGGGAGGGGATTTTATGACCTTGTTTCTGGATGTTATCATCTGTTCCTGGAACTGTTGCCTTATGGCTTTCTTTTTAAAATCAGGTCTGGTACTTAAATATGTGTGTGTGTGTGTGTGTGTGTGTGTGTGTGTGTGTGTGTGTGTGTGTGTATTCCATATATGTGTGTATGTGTGTATATATATGTATATATGCATATATATAATATATATTATGTATATATGGATTTTCCTGAAATTGGTTCCATCGGAAGTTGATTGATAGTTTTTTATATTCATATAAAACTTATATTATAAATGAAATACAAAGTAATAAAAATGAGCACATTATAGATGTACATTATAGAGCACATTATAGACGTACATTATAGAGCACATTACAGATGTATGAATCAAACATGTACTATCCTGGGGAAAAGAAACCAGATACAAGAGAATATACAATGTATAATTATGTGTATGTGTATACAATATTATATATATATATATATATATATATATATATATATATATGGTTGATAGTTTTTTGAGTGACTCAAATGAGGTACGAAGTAGAGCTTTTGCTGTGAATAATTAGGACTTGTCTTTCCTCTTTGTCTCTCGCTCCTCTCCTCTCTCCTCTCATGGCCCAGTTCAGACTGGTCCTTTCCAGATGCCTCTCACTCTTTCTCCCCCATATCTACCACAAAAATCCTTCTCTTCAACCATACATACTTAGAGTAGCCATGTTCTCACTTTCATTCACTTTTCTAAGAAGCACAAAGCAATTGCTCTTCTTAGCATTAGCCATATGTATGTACCTTTGGGCTACTGGGTCATACCTCAAAAGGCTTCAAGTAATCAATCTCCTTCGCCTATTCTCTCTCTCCCTTCTGATACAAGAGATAGGTACATGGGGTGACACCTGAGATGCCTTAGATGACATTGTAATCTGATAATAAAAGGTTGGCTCAGACACTATATAAATAAGCTTATGGGCCGGGCAGAAAATTTGTACCCTGATATTGGTCTCTGGGGTCAGAATTCCCAGGGTTTGTCACGTGACTCTGTCACCTCTTGGTCCTGTTCCCACACACAATTGGGCATATTTTGCTTTCCCTTGCCCTCTCTTGAGAAACATATACTCTCCGTTTGGGTATATCTCATTCTTCTGCATGCTTTTCTTCTTCTTAACCGTCACGTTTAAGTCTGTGTTAAAATATCTTCATGCATATGCATGTAACAATGATTAGTGGGGGACAAGGCCAGAAATTGGAGTGTTTGGAGGGGAAATTATGTAATTATGATATAATCTCAAAAAATTTTAAAAATATAGCTTCACCAATGCTATCTACTTTGCTTGATCAAACTGGCTAGTCCTGAAATCCTTCAAAGTTTGGAAGGCATGATCATGGTTTGGCCTAAGGTGAGGTCCCTAACAGTTAAGGGTACTGTCTCAGTCTGGTGAGGGGAACAGTGTCTCTGCCCCTTTAACCACTGCCATTAAAACGTACCTGTCTTTGAAATTCTATAAATCTGTTTTCCAAATGTACCCCCGTCTGCCTGCCTACCCACCTACTTACCTATCTCTTCTTGGTTGGATCTCTGTGGTGAACTGTAATGAATAAACCATCCCAGGGCAAGTGGCTTACCAGAATATGGACCCAGGCAAGACTGACTCTGACCCACATGAACAAACCTTCTCCCCATCTATCCAGTGTTCATCTACTATTGCCACAAATCAGTGACAAGAAAGGTCTGTTCTGCAAGGTGAAATAGCTTCTTTAGCAAAGCCTTTCTTATTCCTGGTTCTTCTTGGACCCTAAGGCCCTGCCTCACCCAGAACAGCCATCTCAAGAGCTTCTGCCTACCCACTGAGATTTCAGAAACAAACTGAGAGGTGATGGCTTATTGGGATGCAGAACCTGACCTTTCTATATACAGATTGCCTGGAGTGGGATGGGGCAGAGGGTGACCCAGGAATCCTGACTAATTTGACAAATGAATTAATTACCAAGGGAAGATGTGACTCATTGGAGCTCTCAGGGCATGGCAACACTGATATATAAATCGGATTTCTGTGTGCTGTACCAAACCACTGCATTCCTGCAGGCACTTACACCCAATGCCAACCTGAGCATGAAGGAGTCTGCCAGTTTGCCAAGGTCAAAACAGATCCCTATCCCTACCAGGCTAATTCCCCTCACCTAGTGACACACAGATTACTGTGCAAACAGTCAAGGACTAGATCCATGCTCACCAAGGGCTCCTTAGCTGCTTCCTGTCATTAACCACGAGCCCCAGGAGGGCTTGACTTCTTCATTCATTATGTAAATGATTTAGAGACAGAACCTAACAGATTAATACTCTGGAATACTCTCCTCTGAAAGCCTCTCGTTAACTCAATTTCTATTTAACTGGAGTTAAGGAAAATCTGCCTAGTTGCAGCCTTTGTAATTGAAAATCTTTCTAAACTGCTAGTTCACATGCCTGCCTGGGACCTGGGAGTAAAAGGAAAATAATTGCATTTTTGCTCCATGATCAGGTATCTTGCAGTGTCCTGAGGGCACTATGCTACCTATCTACGAGGATTAAAATTTAACTGCAGTTACAGAGTTTTGTGAGAAATCTGGCCTTTCCTGCTGTAAGGCAAGGAAGAAATCTCTAAGTCTTTGTGGAAAGCTGCAGACCCCAGTCTAGTAGTTACAACCAGCAGAGGCTCCGGAGCCTGTTCTCAAAAATTGCTGATGGAGCCCAAGAATACCTGGTGTGAATTGGATTTATTTCCTGTAGGGCGTGTTTCCTCATAAGCATTTGGGATTTAAAAAAACTGTTGCTGGTGATTGAGAGATGAACTAAAGACTCTTGTGTTATGCGTGTGTTTCACGTGAGTTGTCACACAGTGAGTGAGAGGCTTGCTGGGTTTTCTCCAGATTCTACAGACAGATGATGGACAGAGGCTGAGTGACTTGCTTCTTACACCTCCAAACTAGCAGCATGGGTCAACCCGGGAGCTTCTCGAAAATACAAGATGACCCTGAACTGCTAAGCTGTGTTTCACTTTAACAAGGTCTCCCTGAACTGTGTGTGCGTCTGTCTGTGTGTGTTTGTATATTTGTGTCTATGTATATGCATGTCTTTGCAGTGTGTGTATGTGTGTGTGTGAATGTGTGTGTGTTTTGTGTTTGTATGTGTGTGTAGTGTGCTTTTGTTTGTGTATGTATGTGTGTGTGTGGTGTATTTGTGTGTGTATGTGTTTGTGTGTGATATATATGTGTTTGTGTGTGGTGTGTTTGCGTGTAATGTATGTATGTGTGTATATGTGTGTATGTGGTGTGTGTGGTATGTGGGGTGTGTGTGTGTGTGTGTGTGTGTGTGTGTGTGTGTGTGTGTGTGTGTGTGTGTCTGTGTCTGTGTGTCTGGAGGCAGGATTTAAAGCAAAACCTCTGGATAGCTACTTGCCTGCCCCAGCACTTTTATTTTTTCTATGTGGATCACTCCTGGTCTCTGTGCTCAGACCCTGATTTTAACAGCACTCTCCTCACTGCTCTCTGGTGAACGTCTTGGGCAGTGTACCTGGATGCTTGAAGACAACTTCGAGCACTGCATTCAGGGCACATGCAGGTCTCCGAAGAAGTAAGTTAAGAAGCAAGTGTCCTTGTTAGTGCTTTTCCCAAAGCTTCTGGTTCCCTAGGCTATGCTTGTTTGTTGTTTCCGAGGTTTAGGCACCCAGGTGAAAGATCTTAGATGATCTTAATTACTTGTTTGCTTTATAGGTTTTCCCCTTCTCAGCTTGAGGCTAAGCCAGGTGGCTTTGGGGCTATCAATGTTATTTACATCCTGGTGGCTCAAGTTTTCTGCCCTGGGCCATCATCCATTCAAACTGACCACTTTGAAAGAATGCCTTAACTAGAGGCCATGAACAGTGCTGGATCTGGTTTCCCAGGAAGTCAAGGCAGGGAGGGCTTCCTTGCTTGAGTGAGTCTTCCCAGCAGCTGAAATCTTGACACACCTTTGCAAGGAGGGGTTCCTGGCAGAAGAGGCTACGGCTGCCCTCCATAGGATTTTATTGTTTCCTTTCATGAAGGTAATCGTATCTACCAACGTGAATGACATTCAAGAGCCTGGAGCCACAGAAAAGTCTGAAAGGAAAGTAAACAGCTAACCAAGCAGAATTTGTGGGAGATTAACACAGAAACCAATCCCCAGACACAGCCATGGGATTTATAACAAGGCTGGGTAATTTGTCCTTGCATGCTAAGATAAGGGTAAACAAATTTCATGCTGAGATGTTGGCCCCTAAATCAGGAAGGGGTCTGCACCCTGTTGCTCAATGGCTGACTTGACAAATTATCCCTAAGAGCTTGTTTCTTGCAGACTTTATCAAGAGGTTGCACTGAGACCCAAGTGTTAAAGGTAGAGATGGCTCTCGTTGATGCAGACACAACTCTTGTGCACCTCTGCATGTAACAGCTCAGATGGAGATGTAACCACAACATTTGGAATGCGCTGTGCTGGTCTTGAGCAACTGTGTGATACCTAGATGGGATGAAGGTATATTTGAGAAAGCCATTCTTGCCCTTTAGCCCTGAACCACATCCATAGGGCACATGGCTCTGGACATTAAATATTCTGTTTCTTGTGGTTTCTTATCTTACTTGCACAGAACGGATCATACAGTACAACCACCTGTAAGGGGATAGGACAGTAGCAATTCCTCTATTGTCTTTGTTCTCATTATTCATAGCATACTCTGGGCACTGGTGATGTTTTCAGAAAGAAGATATCTAGAACTCTGAAGTTAAGTTTCTTAGCGAAATATGGGAATGATGCCTAAAAATTGGAAAACTTAGGGGCTGGCAAGATGGGTCAGTTCTTAAGAAGACTTGCATTCAATTTCCAGCACCTACATGATAGCTCACAACTGTCTGTAACTCTGTCAGGGGATTTAAAACTCTCTTCTGGCCTCCTCAGGCACTATATGCCTGTAGTGCATGGACACACATGCAGGCAAAAGCACTCACATATATAAAATAAAAACAAAGGTTAAAAATTGGAAAAGTATCATCCAATAAAATAGTTTATTTGGTGGTCTCTGTGTGTGTTGAATAATTTTAAGCATTCTGTATTATCTGCTTATTATTCCCACTTCACAGATGTTGGAACGGAGACTTCAGAAATAGAAAATTCAAAACAGAAAACCTGGCCAGAAAAGGTCAGATCAGCCACTGGGGAGCTGCGAATGTTGACAGGTTTAACACATTTATTAGGTAAGTCAAGTCAGGCTCTTCATTCTGATGCCCAAATAGAGGGGCAGTAGCTAGAAGTACTGAGAAATCTAAACTAGGCAGAGGTGTTATCTTTTATTTTTTTAAGGTGTTACTTGGACATCCAGAGCAGAATTTCTGGAATGTCCTTTACGCACAGGGCTGGCAAGTGACTATGAGAAAAACCAGACAACTTCACTCACAATGTATGGAGGTCTAGACAGTGGAGTAGTCTGGTAGTATGCAGGTCTCATTTAATTCTCGTATGGTCTTTTAAGAACCATCCCACTTTACCTATGAAGAAGTCAAGATACCAAGATGTTAGAGGCCAATCAACTGGCCTAAGAACTTCTAACTGAGTGGGGGGGGTGAGGAATAAAAAGAAAGGACATGACTGCTCTAGGTATGGTGGAAGAGAATAATTGTTAAAGACAGAATGGAGAGTGTAAGTCAGAGACAGGGAGGGACACCTTGGAGAGTCCAGAGTGGACATGACCCTGGGACATGTGTGGAGGTCGGGGAGGGAAGAAAGGGGAGCCACGTGCAGCAGTTGAGAGGACAAAAGATAAAAGAGAGGAGGGTAACAAAATTCCTTCATTATTTAGGGAAGAAACTCTGGGGGAAAGGCAACCCAACCCCTGGGCTAAAGAATTCAGGGTAGAGGATAGGGCACATCTGCTCTACCCTGTAACAGGTAGGGACTGGGGGATGCTGGGTGAAGCTGGCAGCTAGGTCTACTTTGATATGTTAAATAGGTACCTCAGCCTTTTGTCTCAGGGTTTGAGATGTAACATTAACTAATGAGGTAGGATTGCTATTGGGCAACAGGCTTTCTGTGACTCTAAGCACTACCCAGTACCTTCTAGAAGAGAAGCACTTGGGTTTCAATGTCCACCAGAAATTGGCAAACAGGTATTTTAAGAAAATGGCTTTCATGACTGGGTGCTTCAGGGTCACATGCAAGGCTTGTTACACAAATACTTCTGCTGGCCCAACTGTTAGAGTTCAACAGGTCAGGATCAGAGACTAAGCACCTGCATCTCTAACAGCTTCATAGAGGATCCTGAAGCTATGGTTGGAGGACTTTACTTTGAGAACTATTGCTTCAAGATATTACAGTGGGGGGGTTCAAAGGGATTATGTGGTGATGTGGGGTGAAATCGTGGTGAGGAAGAGCAATTTTACATTGTTTATATTTAACTTATATATTTATAATGTGATTCTTTCCCTTGTATTAGTCTTTAGATTTCAATAAAATGCTTTTTGTAGGAGGTGGAGATGTAGCTCTGTTGACAGAGTGCTCGTCTAGACCTCTCACAGCCCTGGGTCCTGAGGGTAGTAGACCACAACTGTCAACCACTCCGGAGGATCAGACCTTGAAGGTCATCTTTGGCTTTATCGAGTTCAAGGCTAGCCTAGGTTACATTTGAGCCTGTCTCAAATCAAAATCCTTTTTGTACGTTTCTACTGGTCTCATTTATTTTAAAGTGAAAGATGCCTATAAATCTGTGTCCATACATGTGATAGAGAGAAAGTCAAATCTGTTTTGCTGTAGACTAACACAGGGATGACCAAAGGTTTTCCCATAGAAGAGACTAAATCATTAGCTATTAGTCTTGTGCTGAAAGTGATGGAATTCAAATCCAGGTTCTTTGTTTTGAGTTGTTTTGAGATTGTGTTTATCTGTGTATAATAAACACCTACTATACACAGATGACCTGAAAGCACACTTCTGTGGGGTTTTTTTGTTTGTTTGTTTGTTTGTTTGGTTGGTTGGTTTTTTGTTTGTTTGTTTGTTTTTTGTTTTTTTACAAGAGTGTTTCTGGAGTTTGGTGGCCACTAGCATTGCTTTAGTAGCCAGTAACATCAGGTCTGTCATTTTATTATTCTCATAAACTTCCTTTTGTATTCAGGATCTCACTTAGCTGCTATGGCTGTAGTCACCCTATCTGTGTTCTAGTGAAGAAAATAAGAAAAGGAACTCAAGCATTCACCAGTCTCTGTTTTCTGACTATCAGATACAAAGTGATTTGGTACCTTTTGTACCCACTACTCACTCTGGCTACCACGATAAACTCTGTCTGCTCAAAATGTTAGCCAGAGTAAACCCTTTCAAAAAAGGAGAGGGAAAGACAAAGGAGGAGGAAGGAAAGATGATAGGAAGGAAGGAAAGAAGGAAAGTAGGTAGGTAGAGGGAACATGTTCCATTGTAGCGGGTGGTCAGATCTACTCTTATGGTTTCATCTATGTCATTTGTGCTTTATAGCCATATCTAGTAGCTGGAGAAATGGATAAAGTATGCATTTAGTTGATTAATATTTTTACATGTGAGAATTTTGTAGGGAGAAGGGGTGATTGTGTATTAGGAATGACATCAATAATCTTGCTCTAAAATTATTGCAAATCAGCAGAAATTGGCTTTATGAAAAAACAGGAATTGAGTGGCTCTGGAGAAAGCAGAGGATCATTTCTGTTGGAGCAGGCTACTCAAAAAGGAAGTGACTGCATGTTTAAAGGTGAAGTTGAGCAGGCATCTCTCGGCTCAAGGCTCTGGATTGGAAGCCTGAGTTGGACTCACCTGAGGCTACATTTCTGCTCCAGGTAGTATCAGCCTTGTTTAGTGCTATGAGGTAGCTTGGGGACACCACTGGACATTGGAGTGCCTGGCATAACTTTTCATTGTACGTAGTATTTTGTCAGACAATCAGTCTATTCACAAGATGAAGGCGTCAGAGAACTATAAGTTATTGACTGTTGGATAACAAAACATTCAAAACTAAATGAAAGGAACCATCGTTGTTTATTTGCTCATAGCTACGAGTCCTCATTTGAGGCTGGGCTCTGCATGATGATTTGCTACTGATCTCTCCTGTGTCTTTCATGAAGCTTATGATGGCTTAAGATGGTCATCTCTGGACTTTAGTTGGTGCTGGGTTATTGGGTTACTGGGTTATCTCCTGTCCCTAGGACACTAGTATGGGTTTCAAGTGATGAAAAGATTCTTGAAGTCACAGGCAAAAGAGTTAAGTTCCCATGTTCAGGCGCTGTTCAAGCTTAGATTATCATTCAATTTACTGACATCTACTAGGCAAAGCACCACCATGACGAAGACTACAGTCAAGCTTTACAGTTAGACATGGGCTAATGTGGGAAGGCCTGAGAAAGGTAATGTGTACATCAGGATTAACCCTTGGACCAGTCACTCTAATCTACTATGTATGATTAAACTAGGCATGCATAGCCTGAAGCCATTGAACTGTGTGTGTCCTTAGGGCAGCTGAAAATGTAGCCTAAAACATTGTAAGTGATAGCAAGATCATGTCTATGTCAAAATACTGGACAACCTTGCAAAGACTCCTATGTCCCTAGGTTTCTCCCTGTCACAGATATCCCTTTGGATGCATATTTTCTTCATTACTTTAAATGCAATCCAAGCCCCGAAGCTGACCTCTGCTCTGGGGAAGCAGTTCCTTAGCTTCCCAGGCAGAGGGTAAATGTTTTTTTTTCCTTAGCTCTATTCTGAGACTTGCTGGGAGGAAGGGGCAGATTAATGATGGGGCAGATGCCTGCCCTGAGGCAAAGCGAGGGGCTACTGTGACTGGCAGTTCCCATTTGAACTTCATGCTTAGACACACAGGGCAGAAAGAGGAGTTTGGTAGACACCATTGTAAAAATGAGGGGGTGTCGTTCTAAAATGAGAGACACACTGGCCAGATAAACAGATAGACAGGCACAGTGTTAAGAATCCTGTGAATCAAAAGGCTTTCTTTTGATTAGAGGTATCTTATTTGTATTGTCAGATGGCTGGGAGGGTCTGGTTTTAAGGAGATCTTTAGCTTGTTTAAATCCACTTTCTATCTTCTCTAAGATATTAAGATATTACTTTGTTAAACAATACACACAGTATTTGGGGAAGAAAACGCAAACTGTCATCCATTGCTGGCCCCGCAGGATGGCTTCCAACTGGGTGTTCTTTGTGGCAAATGTGCAGCAGTGATTACATTGTCTTGTCACTCATCTCCCCTGAAGTTGTGCTAGGAGCCAGAACAGAAGGCAGAACAACAAAAGAGGACCTGGGGCTTTAATTGCCTTTCATCTTCCGGGCTGGCTAAGACTTTAAAGCACACTAATGACGTTCCATACCAAGCTCTCTGCATATTGCATCTGTGGCAAACAGGAGCACCGGAATCCACTCAGCCATGTGAGTGAGTCTGGGAACCATGACTTCCAGTTGGGCATCATTGAGGGGGCCCCAGCATGTGTGGACAGAATATCAAGGCCCTGCCCCAGCCCACCCCTGCCTTTTGGTTTAGAAAAGGATAGAATTGAGAGAGGCAGATACTGAGAAAGGCGTGAGAGTGAAGGCACGCTGGCCTCGGGAAGACACTATCCAGCTTTCACAAACAGCATTTCCTAAAAGGCTTTCACAGCAGGCGCTGTGACATAGGTAGCCATCGCGATGTGGTGCCTCTGTCTCCTCCTGCCAGCTCCTTTCCCAGGGACCGTCACTAGCCTTGCCTGCACTTGTTTCAGAGATGCTCAGAGAGGCAGCCCTGCTCACAGGCACTCCTTAATTGGTGGCCCTGGCTCCTTGCTGTCTGGTGCCCTGCAGCATCTCACAGCCATTCTGCCCAGCAAGAATCTGCAGGTAATTGTGGAGTCTCCACTACAGTGAGCGGGCACAGGCTTGGCTTCAAGGAGTTGCGGAGTTCGCCTGGATTCTTTGTTGACGGTTGGACATGCTTCAGCAGGTTGTCAGAGGAATCTAGGCCGGGCTTGGGAGGATAAGAGAACTCAGGCTCCTCTCTGTGTTCCACCAGCTTCCATTTCCCTGGGTTATCAGGATAGTTCAGGAACCAGGGAGAAAAGTGAAGACACAGATGTATTTGTAAAGTGGGACTAATACTGCTTCATATCAATAGGCCCAGGGAACATTATTGTTTTCCACAACTACAGAAAACATGAGCAGCAAATACAAAGCTCTTACATTTTTTCCCTCTATCTTCCCATATCATTCATCTCTCTCATACGTGTAGCCCATGTACTACAACTACAACTGATGAACTAATATTGATAGAGTATCGTGAACTAACGCCTACAGACTTCATTACGGTTCACTCCAAGCTGTACATTGGTAAATGCACAGTGCTGTGTACACGTCACAGCATCATATATTTTCCAGGTCCTGAATACCCTGTGATCAACCTCTCTATTCCTTCATTGCTTCCTATGAACTTTGATATTTGTTGTTTACTTGCTCTTGCTTCTTCTACAGTATGTTACAGTTGCAATTACGAGGGGGACTGCATAGAATTATCAGGCTGGTTTCTGAGCAGTTTCACTTAACATTCTTCTATACCTTTTTTTTTTTTTTCTGGAGCTGAGGACCGAACCCAGGGCCTTGCGCTTGCTAGGCAAGCACTCTACCACTGAGCTAAATCCCCAACCCCTCCTCTATACCTTTCTGTCATTCAGTGATATTTTGTTGCGTGAATCCATTATAAATTATTATAGATTTTATGGCTTCTAGGCTAGCCTTGAACTCACTACCCTCCTGCCTCACTTGGGATTGTTCGCACATTTGTAGGCAATATATATAGGCTGGAGACATGACTGGGTAGAGGAAAGCTCTTGCCTCACAAGCATAAGGATCTGAATCAGATGGTGAGAATTTCATTGAAAGCTGATGCTCTAGGGCAAGCGTCTATAATCCCAATGAGCCTAGAGGAAGTCGGAGGCACAGAGATCAAACAACCTCAGAAGCTTGTGGGTCAGTTATGCCAGCTTATGCAGTGTCAAAGAGATGCTGGCTGAAACAAGGAAAAAAAGAAAGGATTGATATCCAAGGCTGTCATACACTTTGCCTCCTACGCAAACATGCACATACATATTCAAAACCAATACATATAACCAATATACATATACATACAGACACAAAATATGGTGAAAAAACCCTATCCTTATGACTTGCTTGGATGAAATAGTCATAATATAGTTATGTAATCCTTAGATAACTCCTCAGAATCAAATGAGGGTGAAATAAGAGGAACTGATTTATGGGAACCCCTCCCCCTACACACATACACCATCTATTTTAAGTGGTCCATGTTTAGAACAAAACAGTGAACCAAGAGTAAGACATGTGGTCCAGTGTAAGTAAGCAGACTGAGAAGTGTCCATCCATCCACATATCTATACATTTATCTGCCTATGGATTCCCTCAGCTAACGCTGAAATTTTGAATGCCTGATTGTATTGTATCACACATGGATCTGGGAATATCATAATAAGTAAAGCAGATGCACTTTTGACTGATGGGGATTTCTGGAGAGCTGGGGATTTATCCAAAAGTCACATTAATAAACATATCATTACAAGCAGAGGGAAGAACTGTGAAGGAAATGTGGCCTCTCTTGGAGGTCAAGGCATATTTCCTAGAGAAGGGACATTTGAAAAGGGATATTTAGCCAACAATTGGATTGGAGGTTTGCCTTCTGCGACAAGTTCCACCAATATCTTTCTTCTGAAGCCTGCCTTTCACTGTCTTCTCTTAGGGTGCCTCCATGCTGGAACCGTCATTCATTTGGAAGGACTTGGGTGTATGGTGTGCAGGATCCTATGATATCATCTCAAATTGCTGGCAAAGCATTTCCAAGAGATATAGGAGGGCGATGGTTAAGGATATTCTATTTCTTTTCCTGCATCCTCCACCTCACTTTTCCTACAAAATATGTCTTGAACAGTCAGGATGTTCTAAACACAGTGGTATAAAATTAAATGAAATATGATCTCTGCCTCTGTGGATGAAGCTAGCAAGTCAACACAGAGTTGCATAATGCGCTCTCTGACAGCAGCCGTCACGGGGTACTCTAGGGACACCCATGTGTCTGGCTCACCCTGCAGCATACATTAAGTGCATTCTGTGTGCCAGGTGTTGGGTTGGGCCAAAGATGGAGACGAGAAAGAAATATGCCACCCACCTACAGGGACCTCACTTTCTAGTGCGGGGGACAAGTTGTCAATGCCATTAGTACAGCTAATTTTAAGACAGAGACATGAGGTAATGGAACTTTGGGAGTAGGAACTTCAAGAGCCCTGGCTTCAAAACTGCCTTGCATTAAGCAGAGGAAATAGACCCCTTCCTATTTTACAGTAACATCACTTATGGAAATGTCTATGACTATTTTAGCTAAAATATTCTCTTCAAGTAATCTGAGACCTGGGATGGCGAATTCCTTAGTTCGAGAGTCCCAGCTCTAAATAGAGATCATTCTGCTTCCTGGAGTGGAAGAGAGAAGCCAGCAAGCAGAGGTCAGCCTCTCTCAGATGCAAACAGCCTTTAGTTATTTCCCAGGACACATCCTCCCGGTGTCTTATAAATGAGTTGGCTAGGCTCGGGCAAAGGTAGCCCTGACTTTTCCTCTGGTATAAAGAATTAACCGTTGCCTGTCCTGGCGTGCTGGTGAGGCTCTTCCTCAATTGTAGCCCATCTCGGCTCAGGCAGGACAATAATGGTAAAGCCAATGAGGCATGGGATGTGTTCCCAGCCAGGATTTGAATGTGGGTGAGGTCTGACAATACCTCACAGCCTACTTGTAGAGGAAGGTTCTCTGCCACACCGTTAGACAGGGACAAGGGTGAGAGAGTTTCAGGCACAATGGAGATGCCTAGTGTCTCCTCTTCTTACACACTTCGTTCTGCCTTATGGGATTGAAAAGTGGCTGTGAGGTAGGAGCAAGCCCCACCTTACCCATACAATGTAGTTCTTCCCCAGTGTGCTCCTATGAGGAGTCACTGAATGTCCCAAGCCCTGACCTTGCCACACTGTCCAGAACACTTCATTGTTGCTACAATATCACAGCTAAGAACCAGGACCCAGTATTTGAAATTGAGTTTTGCTGCCAGTTCACAATGGGGTCAAAACAAGCAGTTCTTTCTCTTTAAGAGTTGTCTGTTAAGTGAGTTCCATTGTAGTTATGTATCAGGATCCAAAGAAGAAACTCATGCTGCACTTGGGTTAGCTTATTTACAGACAGGCAACTTATTAATGTGTAGGAGGGGTTTGAAAAGTCACAAAAAGTCTATGGAGAGGTGGATCAGCTGGCGGAGGTGTTTGCTGCCCAGTGACGCAAACCTCATGGCCCAACCTTGATCCCCAGAACCCACGTGGGAGGAGAGAAGCTCACAAAGTTGTCCTCTGACCTCCCCCAAAAGCTGCAGCTCCTCTTCAGTCTTACACACACACACACACACACACACACACACACACACACACACACCACACACACACACACACACACACACACACACTCCCCATACACACAGACCATGTATACATACAGCATACACACACCCACACACACATACACACACATACACACACACATACACATACACACACACACAGACACACACTCCCCATACACACAGACCATGTATACATACAACATACACACATACACACACCATACACATACACACACACACTCCACACACACACACAGACCATGTATGCATACAGCATACACACACACACACACCCATACCCTCACAAAACACACACACACACACACACACACACACACACCTCTTTTTTTTAACAGAAGGAAAACTGCAAGAGATGGCCTATGCAAGGCAGCAGATTAAAAAGAAAAATACATTTCAAAATCTTAAAGTTGGGGGTTGGTACTTAAAGAAGGTGTCTTCTTTTTTTAAAAGAAATGTTTTGTATTAAACACTTGTTAATTTCAGATTATATATTCTGATCATATTCATTCCTACCAAATCTCCTCTCAGATAAAGAACTACCGATGATTAATAGGAAAGTCTTCCTAAAGAGAGGCCATGGTCTTTCTGTTTATCAGAAATGACCTTTCCGGGAAGGAATGTAGCTTTGCTTCACTTCCTTTCCACAAAATCCAAACCGGGGCTCTCCGGAGGCCATCCAAGGAGAGACTGGAGGGCATGGAAGCAGCTGTCAGGATCTATGCAGAATAGCCTCACAGGGTGGAGGACGCTCACAGGGCACAGAATAGCCTCACAGGGTGGAGGACGCTCACAGGGCACAGAATAGCCTCACAGGGTGGAGGACACTCACAGGGCACAGAGTGAGAGAAATGAAAATGTGGCCGGGACTGTGGAGAGCCACAGAATGTCTCCCGCACCCATCGCACCGCATGCTGCCAAGCTGATTAAATCATGGGATGGACTTAGGTGCTCACACAGTCCCTGGTGCCAGCTGTTTACTGAATGGTCACTCTCAGCTTTGCTGTTTTCAAGATATGGTGTGAAGGAGTCGCTCGTGTTCTAAAGCTAACGGCATGAAACCGACCTAAGCTATGCAGCAGAGTCATCGGCTCCAGCCTCGCCAACCCCAAGCACAGGCGGTGATGAATTGGTGCTTCTTTTGCCATAAGAAGAAAATTTGGGTCTTGACGCCCTTAACTTGAAGACCGCTCACCTGCTCTTTTTAAGCTTTCTCACTCTCTGCACGTATGCTGCCCTTTCTGTCCGTCTTTGTTCCAAATATGCTGTAATGAAAACATGATTCCAGGTGCAACTCACCGGAGTTGCAGTCCTTAGAAGCGCACAGCCTCTTGGGGTTTTGGAGGCTCAGGAAATAGAGCCTCACTGTGCCAAGTCACAGTTATGTGTGGGAGGTACCGACCTGATCAGGGTCCCAGCTACTCTGGATGCAGATCGACATCCCCCACCCCCTTCGGTATTAATACTCTTTCCACAGGGTTCTTAACTTTGTGTGACAACTGGATATTACCTAGATTTCTGTAAATCGCGGTTTTACCCCACAAGCGCATTTCACTGATTTAAACCATCAGGAAACAGAATAGTGTTTACGTGAAGGGAAAAATCAAGACGGGCACTTTCCTCCTATCACCCACCTCTACTTTTTGGGTTGGGATATTGTCTGTCTTGCAGTGGGGGAAGAGTAGCTGGGATGAGCAGAACGAGATGCTTCTGCTTAATAACTCTTTGATCTTCCAGGTGAGGGGTACTGTGGCATTCTCTAGTTGCCACCTGATTCCACTTTTTACTGCTACTGTGAACCTGGGTGAGCTAGGCATTTTCTCCACCTGCCTTTTCATTTGCTAAGGTGAGAGAAGAATATCTCACCTCCAGGCACAGGCTTGTAATTTCTGCACTGAGATGCAGCTGATGCAGAGAGAGAGCACGAGTTAAAGGCCAGCCTGGATGACTCGGGGAGACCAAGTCTCAAAAGATAAACAAAGAACTTGCTTTCGGATACTTTTTTTTTGAACAAATAAAACTGAAAATACAGAGTCCATACTCAATAATGACTTGCTTTCTCTCTCTCCCTGAACACCCCCCCGAACATTTTAATGCACTTTATCCAAAATGAAGTGAAACAAAAGAAAACATGAAGTTCTCTTGGTAGAGTGCTTGCCCAGCATGCATAAGGCCCTTGGTTGTTGAGTTCCCAATTGGATACAAAGCTGGACACGTGCCTCTAATTCCAACACTTTGCAGGTGGAGACAAGATACCCAGTGAGTTTTAAGCCAACCTGGACTATGTGAGATCCTGTCTGAAACATAAAAAGAAACAAAAAGAAAAGCAGTCATAAGTACGCCAACATTAGGGAGGCAAAGTTAGTCATCAGAGGCTCTCTTGTTTGCTAATCCACCACCACCAGGATGGTGAGGCACAATAAAAACCAGGCTCAACACTTTGAAGGCTGTCTGCCATTTTCTGCAGAGGGCCTCTTATGTAGAATACTTTCTACATGCAGAAAGTCCTTTGCATGGCGTATACAAACACTACCCATGCACACACACAAGCATATGCATGTGCACACGTGTGTACACTCCAGAGTGCACACACACCCACACACACCCCCACTCTACTGTCAGTCTTCTCTCTTAGGAAGGAATAAGGTAGAAGGCTTGAGAGTAAGGCTCTAAGTAACTCTTTGCTGATGTAGGAAAATTCCAATAATTGCCATTTAGAATGTTGCCTGGGGTAAGATGAAGCTAAACACTGCTTGCAGGAGCAAGATAAAAGTTATCGCTATTGGACTTGACTGCAGTTTAACCCCAAGGTCACTAGGAGGCCAAAGCAAAAGGAAGGGAGGATTGCCAGCCTTGCCCGCCTTGCAGGCCTTGCAGTCAGCTCAGCCGGAGGCAAGTAAGTTCGCCTGGCCTCTGTGTTAGTGCTCCCACCTATGAGCTTCAGAGCTGTGTCGGGCAGTACCAGTCTTGCACAAATCAGCTCCGCTTAGGCCTCCAGCAAAGGGAGCAGAGCCTTCTGCCAGGCAGGAAATTAACTCCCTGTGTGACCTGCACTCCTCCTGGCCCACACCGCCTGTCTCCCCACTCACACAAAAGAGTCTTTCAGAACCTGGTTACCTCAAGCTGAACTCTTCAACAAGGCTTTTTGTGTTTCGCCTTTAAGCTGCACAGCAGAAATACCAGATTCTGCAGTTGCTAAGATTAAGGATTTTTCTACTCTCTTTTCCCTTTGAGCTCGGTTTCTGTTGAGGAGGAAAGACCTAGAGATAGACTACTATTTCCTTGACAAACAGAGGGGTGGGTGTGTGTGCATGCCTGAGCCGCTGGGGCATTTGGAAGGATTAGCTATGATTCAGACTTCTGCTAATAGTCCCTAGTTACTAGTCTTGTTCAAGTCACACACATTTGTGTCGGTAACTAAGGCCTACTGCAACCACTCAGCCCTAAGTGCACACAGAGGGACCATGAAGTTGGAGTAAGCGGTAATCTAACATGAATATTTATGCGTTGTTATGCCTTGGTCCAGTCGGCCTGTTTTCATTTCATGCATTTTCTTTCCATTTATGGGCCTTATTTATTGCAAAATGACAGGGCTATTAGCAATATAACGCATCAAGGTAGATTTTTCCTTTTCTGTTTTTTTTTTTAATATTTTTCCTGCTTTCTAATCTATTTCTAGGAAAGTATGCCAAGACAGCAGCACAAGTTGCTAACAAAATCTAAGAGACTGGCGAGTTATGTCCCTATCTTGGTGCTTTGTTTGCTCTGTGCTTACCACTGATCACAGAGGTTGTGTGAGTCCTGCATCCAGTAGGCCATGTCCCACACATCAGTCAACATTTAGTGACAGTCTCTATTTTTTGAGCAGGAAAAAGGGATCTGGCATTTCTATTAGGGTTAGTATGACTTACTGTAGACCTCAACATAGCAAATGTGTGTGTGTGTGTGTGTGTGTGTGTGTGTGTGTGTGTGTGTGTGTGTGTGTGTGTGATTCTCTTTGCCTCCCAGAGTGCTGAAAAGATAGTTAGGTACCATCACACTGGGCCCTGGACAAACCTGTCTAGATTGTTCACTGGGTGCCTATGCTCTGGAATTAGAACAGTGGCTTCCCAGCTCGGCAATGCTGTTGATTTACTCTTTGGTGCAAGGTAATATTGTGGGTGTCCATTTACTCTTACAGAAAAATGTAAATGTTAACAGAATCTTCTCCATAGACGCGGTGCCTATTAACATGCCTGAAATGTACACTGCTGCTCCCCTGGTCTTTTGGAAGCTGAAGCTGGTATTGCACACACGTGACCCTAACAATAATAGCCCAGCAGGAGGATAAGGTACTGCCTGGTCTAGCAGAGGGAGATTCTTGTCCCAACTTGATACCTAAGACACTTTGGAATTAGCTGTTTGGAGCGTATCTTCTTCCTTCCACAACTACAAGCTTCTCATGATGAACGACCCTCAGAATCTCAGGTTTTATGCTGGAGTTTTTGAGATCTGGCCATTTTGAGCTGTGGGGCTTCTGTCCTGGATTCAAATAATGGAAATGGCTCTTCTGGGTTTTTTTTTCCCTCAGTCTAGTTCCTGTGTTGAGTTTAAAGATCTTAGAAATGTTGTGTTGTGTTATTTTGACACCTGATGAGAGTCCCTTGGCAGTGGGAACCACAATGTCAGTATCAACATCTGTTGCTGTCCTGCGGTGTGAGCATAGGTTTGTTTAGACCTTTGTCATTAAATCTCCCAAGAGGACCCTGTCCATCTTTGGACATCATTCCCAGGAATGGTCAGAAAGGCCATCAGAGTACTGAGGGCCATGAGAGAGATGAGACAGTTCCCTAATATATAGGAACAGAAACTGGATGTTGCTTCCCAGTTTCTTGGTCCATGAGCACTAGATATTAATTTATTGAGAGGAGCATTTGGATTGAATGAAGAGAGAAGGCTTTAAATCCCAAACCCAATAAGTTGTAAAATGAGTTTCAGTAGGTTAAATTTTCTATATTGACAACTATGTCCCATCATCTAGGAGCCATTTTTAAACACGCTAGTCCAAGAACTGTTCATTGTCGAGAACATAAGATCCCTTCTGTTATTGTGATACAACTGACGCTTTACCATTTACAAAAGCCTTTTCTTTTTATATTTGATTTCAGTCCTTCATATGTAGGCCATTGGCTGGCCAACAGATAGCTACTTTGTCCCTGGCATATGGCATCAGGCTTCCAATACGCAGCAGGCTTCAAGAAAGCAACAGTGACTATTGTTTTTGAGCACCATGCAATCTTGCTGTAAAAATTAACAAGCAACATTTTAAATAGGATTTGATAGGAATGTAGCAGAAATACAAGAACACAGGGAAGGACAACTGTTCCTGTCTTAAGAGGGAGAAGCTCATCTAGAGAAAAAAGAAGATCTGTGTGTCCTGTTTGACCTAGCTAGGTGCAAGGGGGGTGGTTGGAGAAGGAGAGGCAGAGGCGGAGGCAGAGGCAGAGGCAGAGGCAGAGGCAGAGGCAGAGGCAGAGGCAGAGGCAGAGGCAGAGGCAGAGAGGCAGAGGCAGGAGGCAGAGGCAGAGGCAGAGAGGCAGAGGCAGAGAGGCAGAGGCAGAGGCAGAGGCAGAGGCAGAGGCAGGGCAGAGGCAGAGGGCAGAGGCAGAGAGGCAGAGGCAGAGGCAGAGGCAGGGGGGGGGCAGGGGCAGGGGCAGGGGCAGGGGGCAGGGGCAGGGGCAGGGGCAGGGGCAGGGGCAGAGGCAGAGGCAGAGGCAGAGGCAGAGGCAGAGGCAGAGGCAGAGGCAGAGGCAGAGGCAGAGGCAAAGACAGACAGAATGAGCTCTCCTTTATCAAAGGTTTGAGTTATGGGACCTCAGGAAATTCTTTAAGGAGACCCTCGTTAGGAAACAATTATAGGGTTAACATGTTCTTTATATCACTGTGGCTAAAAATGGGAAGTAGAAAATGTCAAATATTAAGGAGTCATATGATTCAAATCTAAGAAAACTTGAAGTATTTCAAGGACTATGGCACAAGTTCATAACAACAGAACACAGAGGCAGTAGAGAGTAGTACAAAATAGTGCATGCATAGGAATTGGAGGTGTGTGGGACAGAATTTCAAGGCAACAATCTTCAGAACAACTAGTCTGTTTTCACTAATGGCCTTCCTATTTGTCCAAATTCTTTTGCAAATAACTTGGTGCATATATCCAGCCCAGAGCCTAGAAGCAGAGTCCAAAGCAGAGTTAATGGAGATAAATAGAGATAGAAAGAGAGATGATAGATATAGATAGATAGATAGATAGATAGATAATAGATAGATAGATACATAGATACATAGATACATAGATACATAGAATAGGTGGCATTAGCTTGCAACATGCCTGGGAATCTGGAAGAAAAAGACATGCCAAGTGTTGCAGTTAACTTTAGCTGTTAACTTGACAGGACTCACAGTCACTTGGGAGAAGGGAACTTCTGCTGAGGAATTGCCTAGAAAAGACTGGGTTGTGTCCTCGTCTGTCAGACAATTTTCTTAATTGCTAACTCATATAGAAGGGGCCCAAGTCACTTCTAGTGGTGCCATCCCTAGGTAGATGGTCCTAGATACTATAAACAGAATTCCTCCATGGTCTCTGATTCAGTTCCTGCTTCTAAATTTCTGTCCTGCACTTTCCTTCAGTGATGGATTATAAAATGTAAGATGAATGTGGTGGTTTGAATATGCTTGGCCCAGGGAGTGGCACTATTTGAAGGTATGGCCTTGTTGGAGTAGGTGTGACCTTGTTACAGAAAGTGTGTCACTGTGGGCGTGGGCTTTAAGGGCCTCGTCTTAGCTTTCTGGAAGTCAGTTTTCTGTCTGCCTTTGGATAAAGATGCAGACGTCTCTGCTCCACCGGCCCTACGTCTTCCTGGATGCCGCCTGGATGCCTGCTATGATAAAAATGGACTAAAGCTCTGACACTGTAAGCCTGCCCCAGTTAAATGTTTGTCTTTATAAGAACGGCCTTGGTTGTGGTGTCTCATCACAGCAATAAAACCCAAACTAAGAGAATGAAATCAACCAATTATTCTCTCAAAATGGTTTTGATCAGCATGTTTTTTTTTCCCACAACAACACAATGAAAATCAGGACACTGGAGGAACCATAAGTAGTTCTCTTGCAGAGAGTATGCAAATGAGTAGTGAAAGGAGCTGTGAATGGAGAGAGGAATCATCAATGGAAACAATGGCAACATTTTCTTTCTCTAGTCATTAGACAAAGTCTTCTAAAACCCCCAGGTTAGAGCTGCCTTGGGACTTGATTTGGCCAAGGAAAAATTAACAAATACGATTCAAAAGATTCTTAAATGCCTACAGAGGCATTTTTGATGCTGTTAGAACTACGAAATGACATCGTTATACACTCAGAGTACACTGCTGGATGGTGAGAGACATGTGTCCCAGTTTCTCAGTCACCTTGGCACATCAGCAGCTAAACCCAGAAGCAGAGGATCTTAGGTGACATGAGGTGGGCATTAGATATAGCACTGGCCCAGCTCAGCTTACAAAGGCTGCCCTACTGAGCCCAGACCAATGTGCTGAACCCTGTGATTGTGAACTAAAGAAATAGCTCTGGTTTTATTATAATTCATTATGCTTGAATGTATGTATATGTATGTGCCTGTATTCAGAGATTAGAAGTCATAAAAGCAGCACTATCCCATATATGTTTCAAAAACATTGTTGGATCTAGCCAATGATATCACGTGTCCTTAACTACATTGTAAATTACAAATTAAACAGAAGTGATGAGTTAAAATTGGGCATATATGTGATTTGGACATTCATAGGACAGAATTTCAAGGCAACCCCTACCCCCCAATAATTAGTCTGTTTTCACCAATGGCAGAGCTAGCCATCTCAAACTCTCACCCAAAAATCTTAGTGTTTATATCCAGCCCAGGGCCCAGAAGGGCTGGTTAAAGCAGAGGGGCTGGAAGCAAGTGTCAGGACGTTCCAAAACTGGCAGCTTCATCAATATTGACTGGGAAGAGAATTTCTGGTTTGGTTCCTGCATCAAAGGATTGAGTACTACAATCTCAGGAAAACCTTTCAGGAGTCGGTTGTTGGTAGAAAAATCATAGAAATACACAGGGCCCTTTTTGTAGCACTTTTTGCCATACAAAAGAACATTATTGATGTCTAAAAATAGGAAAATGAAGATGCAAAACATCTGTCCAAATCCATGCAGACTTGAAGCCTTTCCAGGGCTTTGTCAGAGAACAAGTTCATAACTACAAAATATAGAGATAGTAGGCAGCATCAGACATCATTTATTTATTTGTTTATTGATTATTTTAAACAAATTCTCTTTTCCTCTTTAGTTCCCAACGATAGAACTCCCGACTTTTGGCTGGTTACTGACGAGAAACCTTGTTTTTTTCTAGATGCTGGGATGTGAGCACATGATTAAATTCTTGCTATGCCAGGAGGTCTGGAGTCAGGTGTGCAGATTCTGAGCTGTCCTCATTTGTGGAGATGCTCACATACTATTCTTTTTCCTGAAGGTGGACTTCCAAATGGGGTGATGGGAGACAGGGGAGACATCATGGACCCAGCGCTTGTCTAGCGGGTGCCTCATGTACGCATTAATACCCATGCATCACCAAACTCATGTGATCTGTGAGCTGCTGCGTGTCAGAGGGACACCCATTTGAAGTTCTGGAAGGTAATTTGAAATGCTTGTACATTGATTTTATCCCAGTCATAAAAAGTCAAGGCTTCACACTCCCATCTCTCCACTTTATCTGTTAGAGTAAATCTTGTCGTACAGGGACTGCAAGTGGCATGAAGAGGTAAAGAACGAGGAACTGTGGAAGGAGCACAAGTGGGTGCTTATTAAGTCTGAACCAACTTAGCCTGGGGATTTTGGAGACAAGTCTTTTTCTTTCTTTCCTTCTGCTGACCTTGTGGTCTGCTGCTCATTGCTATAAGTGATTTTGAGAGGAATAGATTATATATTACATATATACCCACATATATAAATAGGTATATGTATATACACATATATGTATGATATGGATAATTGCTTCCTGTGATTGTGAAGGTCAAGAAATAATACTATCTGTATCTGCAAGGTAGAGAACCTGAAGAGTTAATGATGTGTCATTCAATCTTTCTCCAAATTCATAAGAACTGAAAGCTGAGTGTCCAAGGGTTAGGAAAGATGTATTCCAACTCAAGGAAAAAGAAAGAGATTTGTCCTCACACCTCAGGGCCATAAGGGGCTGGATGCTGTCCATGCACATTGATGAGGACAGATAGTCTTAGCCTGTTGATTGAAATGCTAATCTCTCTCTGAAACACCATCACGGATAAACCTGGAAATACTGTTTTATCAGTTCCCTGGGATTACTTCACCTAAGCCAACTGATATGTAAAATTAACCATTGTACTTCCCTCAAAAAGTTAAGCTAGGATCCTACACATGAACATTTAGAGAGGCCATAGCCCCACCAATTACCATTACTTTGGATTGCTGGCCTTCAGAATTATGATGTAATATATTTCATAGGTTTTTTAAATTTCTTTTAAGATAAAAGGCTTAGCCTTTATTTTTGTGCATGTGTGTCACACCAGTGGGAGTTTATGGCACCATGTGGGTTTTTATGTCCCCAGAGAAGTCAAATGGATGGAACCTCTGAACTGCAGTTTCAAGCAGCTGTGAGTATCTGATGTGGGTGCTGGGAACTGAACCCAGGACCCCAATAGGAGAAGTCAGTGCTCTTAAACCTTGAACCATCTTTCTAGTCAATATGTCAGTTGATTTAAGCCATGCAGTTAGTGTTACTTTGTGACGGACACTTTGAAAAGCAAACACATGCTCTGTACTTTATGTATCTTGGTCACTTAGTGACTTAAATAGCAACAATGGTCCATTGCTCCTCCCAGTTTCTGTAGGTAAGGACTCCAGTGCCATCTTAACGGGGCTGTTCTGCTTTGGGATTTCAGTAAACCACTGTGTCTACCTGCCCAACCGTAGCTAGAGAATTCACTTTTAGGATTTCTCTTCCAGTGGCCACTATTGTGGGTGCTGGCTGACTTTAAGCTCTCTCAGCTTCTTTAAAGTGTCAGGACTTTCCACAGGGTTAAATGTCCTCATAGCCACTACCTTCCCTAGGCACAGGGATAGAGGGAGAGAGAACCGAAGTTGTTTTTCTAACCTTTATCAATGTGGGGGGTAGTTTTTTATTGGGGGGGCAGGACCTTTTTATGTAGCCCATTGTGGCCTTGAACTCATGATCCTCACTTAACCTCCTGACTACTGGGATTATAGTCTCTACATTCTTGACTCACAACCTAGCATCTTATTCTCTCTTCCCTTCTCCCTACATCCATCCCTCCCTCCCTTTCCCTTTTCTCCCTCCTACCATGTGTGTGTTCATGAGTGTATGAGTGTGTGTGTGTGTGTGTGTGTGTGTGCGCGCGCGCGCGTGCGCGTGCGCGAGTGCGAAGTACAAGAGCCTCTGATATAAAACTAAATCTCCCCTTTGGCCTGCTGTTTTCCTCTCAGGAAGTCTCTCCTTTCTCTTTCTTTTGGGAGGACTGAGGTCCATCTGCCCCAGCCAGACCTGTTTCTACAATGTGTGAGCCTGGCTCCTGGCTCCATGCTACTTCATGCTACTCTTGACCCTCATCATGCTTCTTTCATTTCTTGCCTGAAGTCATCTTTCACTGTCAAGTGATGATAGGACCTTGAAGAATGCTTTCTTCTGAAACTCAGATTTCTAAGTTAGTCATCAAAGGGTCATTTCTTCCAGAACGGGACAAAGAACTAGCATTAGAAACTTTGGTAAAGTAGTAAATTTGTCAAATGAGAAACTGAACACAACAATCTATTTTTTTATGTACTACTTTTCTTTTTGATAGTATTATATATCAAAATGGGCTTTGGGAAATATAGTTCATAAGTTTTATCAAAGGTAAATACCTGAGTTAAACACAGATTTTAAGCATCAAGTATAAAAAAATTATGTATGTAAATGTGTGAGTTTGTACACATGAGTGTAGTGCCTGTAGAGGCCATAAGAGGACGACAGATCCACTGGAGCTGGAGTCACAGAGGTTGTGATCCACTTGACATGGGTACCAGAACCAAATTCTGGTGCTCTGAAAGACCAGTCACGCTTATAACTCCTGAGCAGTTTTTCCAGCCCTCACTCTCACGTTTTGGGGATTTGGGTTTTTGTTTTTGTTTTTTTGTTTGGTTGGTTTATTTGAGATACTCTCAGCAACACTAGGCTAAAGGTGCCTTTTCTAGCTAAGGATGACCTTGAACTTCTGATGCTCTTGCTTCTACTTCCAAGTGCTGGGATAATGTTGTGTACAATGTGTCTGACCTGGGTTTGTTGGTTTTTCTTTTTCCAAACCTTTCTTCCAACCCCCGTACCCACACCCCAACCCCCAGAGCTTTACCTCCTGACTAGGAAAGCTTTCTTTTCCCACTCAGTTTTAGTTCCAGCTCCATAATCAGTTTTCAGATGTTTGTAGAATTTTATGTGACTCTCCTTTAGAGTCAGCCCCTTCCTAAGTCCTTGTACCTACTACTGTGTGGTTTGTCACTGTACATAAATTTGCCACATGAAGAGTGTTAAGTATTAAAACGTGATCTCACAAGACTAATGGAAATCATTTTCAGTGGGCGCGATTTTCTTGAGATTTATACAAACAGTTGGATTCATGGATATTTTGTTTGATTTTAATGCACAGCAGTTTGCTAGCTGATGTATCATGCACCAATTGTGTATTGATTGGTTAGCGAAGGGCACTTGTTTTAATTCCTATTTCAAGCAGTTAGATGTAGAGTCATTATAAATCTTCATGTACAGATGTTATAGTGAAGACAAGTTGTTGTTTCTTAAGAGAAAATCGCCAGGAATATAACTGCTGGGTCACCTCTTGAACTCATGAGTAACTGCCAAGCAGGTCTGCAGGGCGAGTGACTACAGCGGTTTCCATCCCCACCTGTGATGAATGAATGACATTCGTTCCACCTCCTCACTAGCACAGAGGACCACCGTCTCTATTTCGGCCACTCTAGCACATATAGATGTAATAGCATCACAGGGTTTTAATTTGCATTTCTCCAGTGTCAAATTATACGGAATATATTTCTACACATACATTTGCATCTCCCATCCTACTTAAGGATACATCTGTCTTTTGCCCAGTTTGCTTTATTGCTGTTGAATTTGGAGAGCTCTTTTTATCTATGTTCAAATCTTCTGCCAGCCATGTAATTAGAAAGTATTTTCTTTGGGTCTGTAGCTTTTCAGTCATTTCATTACATCTTGCACAAAGAAGGAGGCTTCCATTTTCATGAAGTCTTGTCTACCATTTTTTTTTCTCCAATGAGCTGTGTTTTTCTTATAATTTCTAAGAGTTGTGGTTCCTTATTCTTCTATGGTTTCTGTCATGAGAGAACTATCTTGCAAATTGGTCCCATATAGAAATCAAGTCTTCCTGACTGGTTTCAAAACTTCTTTTTCACCATCAGTTTCCATTAGATAACCAGGAATCTACTAGGGTGTTGAATTCCCTGGGTTCTTCCTGTTGAGGTTTTTCATGGCTTTCTGAATTTCTAGACTTACTTGTTTTGCTACACCTGGAAAGGTTACAGTCAGTATTTCTTTAAATATTTTTCTTATTTTTCTGGAACTTCAGTGACCTGAACCTCAGATTTTTGTTTTTTAAATTATTCCATCGGTTTCTGAGATTGCTAATTTCTCTTCAATTTATTTTCCTTTTTGTGTGTGTGTGTGTTTTTCAGATTGGAGGATTTGTGCTGACTTATCTTTAGGTTCATATCCTGTTTCCTTCTGGCATTCCTAATTTGCTTTCACATTTAGTCAGTGACTTTATTATTTCGGAGCTCTGGATTTTTATTTCTAAAATTTCCATCAAGTGTGTGTGTGTGTGTGTGTGTGTGTGTGTGTGTGTGTGTGTGTGTGTGTGTGTGTGTGATGTATGCAGTGAATGTGCATGTGGAGGCCAGAGGATAGCATAGGATGTCATCCTCAGGATTGCTATTTATCTCTTTTTGAGACAGGCTCTCTTTTGCTGGCCTGCAGTTGACTAATTAGTAGACAGCCTGGCACATTAGGATCTTTTTTGTCTTCTCTTCCATAGTTGTGGCATTAAAAGTGACCTCCAGTTTCACATGAGTCCTGAGGGCAAACACAGGTCCGGATGACTGCAAAGCAATCAATTGCTTTTCAGTTCCTACAATCCTCCCAGCCCCATTTGGTAATCTTTTATGTCTCTTATTTCTTTGTCAAGGATTTTTTTTTTTAATTTCATAGTTGCTTAAAGAATACTTGCCATTGTTTGCTATGGCGGTCATGCAATAGCTTATTGGTGTGTTTCAGATGTACTATCTATATACTAATCTGATAACATTTCTGCAATAAATACCAGTCTGGGAATCACAAACAACAGAAACTTATTTCTAACCATCCTGGAGGCTAGATGGACACAGTGTTCAGAGATTCTTCTCCTCGTTTGTAGGCAACCATCTTCTCTTTGGTGGCCATGTGGACTTCTTTCACTCCCTAGGACCAATTTATATGTGTTCAAATCTCCTGTCTTTATAAGAATACCTGATCATGTGGATTAGAGTTTTCTCTGATGGACTTATTGTCTCTCATTTACATCTGCAATCTACTGCAGATACTGTTCCGTTCACTGCTAATAGGAAATAGTGCTTCAACATGGGACCAAGAGTGACTCACAACACTGTCACTTTCATGTTATTGCCATCAACTGCATTTTCTTAGTCAGATCAAACATTTTCTTATGTGTACCCCAGGCTGGCCTCGAACTTGTGATCCTCCTGCCTCTGCCTCCTTCAGCAAATCCTACCGGCGTGCGCCACCACAACTGGCGATCAAACATTTTCTAGTTCTTCATAGGTTGAATCTGTTTCATTTGCGTTCTGCACATTTTAACATTTTATATTCTTAGATTTAAAGCCATAATAAACTCATATTGAAAACAAATTTCTCTCTTTCCTCTCTCTCTCTCTCTCTCTCTCTCTCTCTCTCTCTCTCTCTCTTTCTCTCTCTCTCTCTGTGTGTGTGTGTGTATGTGTGTGTGTGTGTGTTAGATAGTAATTGACTGGGCTGGGTTCAGGTTTCACACATAAGCAATAGTTCTGATGTCCGCTCTTCCTTTAAAGCCTTTGCAGTTCTGAGCAGATCTCGTGATTCAGATTCCGTGAATGGCCCTGAGTCACCCTATGACCGATGCGGTGGCCCATGTTTGCTGTGCTTACATTCTTTGTTGTGTTGAGTAGGATCATATCCGTGCATACACCGACTGGAAATAAGCCTAGGAATGCATAAACAACCTACGGGGTTAGCTTTTTTGATATCTCTCTTCTTTGCAATCTACAAGGACTTGCTCTTTGCCCAGTTCTGTTTGCTCCGTCGGCTAGAAGGTCGTTTTTCTTCACTATGGAAATGACCAGAGCACATTGCTGAGAAAACATGCAGAGAAAACAAAAAACCAAGAGCTTGTTTCCCCTGTCTCCTTGGGATTGCAGCCACACTGATCAGAGAGGAAGGGCCTGGTGCCCTCCCTTTCATTTGGTTCCCATGGTGGTCACAGGTCACAGATCGCTTGGAGCTGAGTTTTGAAATAAAAGAACAAAGAAAAGAAAAGGAGAACAGTCCATATTTATTTATCATGAGCTTTCCTTTTATTCCTTGAGGCAGATTTTTTTGAGGTAACTGAGTCTTCATCTTTAGATGTAGTTCAAATTCTGATCTTCATTCTCAAGAGTCCCAGAAGCCCCACTCCTCCCTACTCACTAGCTATTGCATGCACTTTATCCAGGTTTTGTGGCTGAAATGGGAGCTCTTGGTGGGAGACAAAGTAGAAGGGCTGACACCATCTGCCATAGGCCTGGATTATTTGAAAGAGAACAATGTGGAACAGGAAGGGAATGAATAGAACATGTCTCTTCCATGTTAACATTAACTTTGGACACACAGGTATGATTGAAAGATGAAGTTCTGAGAAGAAGATCTATGTAAGGGAAGAGTAGCTGTTTTTAGGACCTTGAACCATTTATGGTCTTCAATCAATATTGGGACTTATTGTGTGAACTTAAAAAAGCAAAATCTGAATGGCTACCCAACCCCAATCCCATGAAGATGGACAAAAAACTAGAATGATCTTTAAGCTGATCAGCCCTTAGAGTCAGTTCTCACCTGACAGAGCAAAAGAAAGAGCATGGAAATGTCATCTAGAGTTCATTTAGGAAGGAACCAAAAAAATGTCAAGTTTGAAAGGGTCTGAGTATGTACATGTTAATATGTGTGGGCAGGGGAACTGATGTATTGAATCCATGTATTTAATTATTTTCATTAGTTTTCATTTTGTTTGTGTGTAGGGGAGGGGATATGTGCTCATGAGTGCAGGCAGCTGGGGATGCTAGAAGCACTGGCTGACCCTGGAGCTGGAGAGACAGTCAGTTGGGAGTCACCGGAGACTCGCACTAAGAACCAAATTCAGGGCAGGCTTCTGCAAGAGCAGAATGAGCTTGTGCTCATTTCTCAGCCAGTGAGCCTCCTCCCCAGCTCCCAAGATGCTTTCACATCGATGAGTAGAAGCATACCAAAACCATCGGGCTCCTTTCCTGGTTTTTGTTTTGTTTCAATTTGATTTTTGGGGCCCTCCTGGTGGCACTCTTGTTATGAGACAGTTTATGCTAATGCCTTTAAAATTGAGCATATGTATTGTCCCCACACTTTTTCCTTTTTCCTTTTTTTCAGACAGAATATCCTTTCATTCTCTAGAATGACCTAAGAATGGTGACACTCCTGCAACCACAACAGTGCTAGGATTGTATGCATAGACTCTTGGCATAGACTGTACGCATCTTAATCCTATCAGGTGCCTAAGAAAATATTACACTTCCACAGGTATTTAGGTTGTGTCTTTAACAAGTCAACCGCTTCCAGGCTTCGCTGATAGCTCATACATTGAGGAAAACTACCTTTGTCACCTCATCTGTAAGTTAAATAATTGTGTGTCATGTGGGCACTATAAAAGCCTGTGCAAATGAGAGCTCTGTAATCCAGGGGTTTGTAGGTGCTCCCTGTGAATTCATTTGTTGTGATAAAAATGACACATCCCATGGATTTCAGATACCTAGTGAAATGGATTTTCAAAGATGATCATGGTGGTACATGCTTTTAGTCCCACGTTCCCTTAAATGTATGTGACTCAGCATTTAATGCACATAAAATGAGGAACGAGTGACAGTACGGATTCAAGCTAAAGTCATGAGTAAGACTGAAGGTCAAATGCTACTTTTTCCTATTGGAGACTGTCTCTCATTCACATTGTGTGTGTGTGTGTGTGTGTGTGTGTGTGTGTGTGTGTGTGTGTGTGTCTGTGCACATGTGTACGTGGAATGACAATTAACAATATATTTTAGACAAGTTTCTCTGTATAGCTCAGTAGTTCACAGTCTTACCTTAGTACAGCACACATAAAGAAAGCAGGCCTTCACCATTGTGCCTGTAATTTTTTACTTCCACCGAAAGGTACCTGCCTAATAAATCCCTTTGCCATAAGGTGATATTTTAAGTAATAAGTGGACAATGTCTTTCCAAAGGCAATGCATGCTTAGGAGAAACAATTTTGAAAATGTAAGTTTAAAAACGTTTTTAATGCTTTTTTTTTGAGGTCGTAACTGAGGCATTCTTCATGTAAAACATTCATCCTTCAACAGTAAGGCTCTGGAAAGAAACTTTTCAGTACCCTCAACATGAAGATGTTAAGTTGGTTCTGAGATGACTTATTCAAAAATATAAATATTAAAGACCTTCCATTAATTTTCAAAGAAAGTTGATGTTATGGAAGATGCAAATTTATTAGTCAAATATTAACATAGAAATTGGAATTACTGATAGATGGAAGCTACAGAAATAGGTACTATGATTTAGAAACTAAGACTCAGTAGGTAATTTGTATATGAATATGTTCTGTCTCATCGGAACCTAAGGTTTTATAAAGTATATTTTTGCCTATAAAAATTGAACTTAAAATATATAGCCAGCCCTTTGAATCACTGAAGCACAAGACACTTTTAGGTATTCAACAACATTGAGGCACATTTAATCCTGTTTCTTCTGGTAAAATTCACTAATGTTTTTTAACTAAAGCAAACAAATTAAATTCATTTTTTAAATCAGTAAACCAAATTTCCTTTTCATGTATATTTTCTAATTAGCACAACTAACGCACACATGATACTGTGTGCATTTTGCTTGTACAAGGCATTGTTTTAATCACTTTAGATATGTAAGTTACTACAATTTTCATAAATCCCAGTGGTGTGGATTATAAGTGCGTATATTACAAGTCTCACAATTCTTACTTTAAAAGTCAGGAAGCTAAAACATGGTTCTATTCACAAATAGACATGACACAGTTAGAAAGTGAGAGTCAGGATTTACTTGTACAGTAACACACATAGTTCATCTCTACACAAGCCACTAAATTTTAAAAACAACACAGATACCTGTGGGAGTATGGAATGGAATTTTAGAGACTATTTGTCCAATACTCATGGTGGCCCACAAGTATGTGTTTATGAAAAACTTAATCCATTTATAAAATGCTTACATCATCTTTTAATCACAGTCACCTTTGCATAGCCATGTTAATCTCTAACAAAGCATAGCCTGGCTATAAAATAAGTTACTGTAGAACACATCTGCTAGTGTAGTACTAGGACATTTAGTGTAATACTTTACCTTATTAAAAGTTATTGTTTTTTCCCATTTTTCAGTGTATGGCAAATACTTATTGCATGCTGTAGAGAACTACAATGTGGTTTGCTTTGCTATCATAGAGGGCAATGGTTAGAATGAAGATTCAAGAGCTGCAGTGCTGGAGTGTGAATCTGAAGTCATGCCTTATTCCTTGCAAATTCCTTTGTTAAGTTGTAAGCTTTCAGGGCCTGAAGAGATGGCTCAGAGAATAAGACTGCACACTACCCTTGTAAGGGACCTGGGTTCAATTCCCAGCACTCAGTTAGTGACTTACAACTTATTGTAACGCTGTATCTGATTCCCTCTTGTGTTCTCTGTGGGCACCAGGCACGCATGTGGTAGATCTCTCTCTCTCTCTCTCTCTCTCTCTCTCTCTCTCTCTCTCTCTCACATACACACACACACACACACGCACGCACATACACTAAATAAATATTTTAGAGCAAAGAGCTCTCTCTGCTCCATTTTCCTCATCTGAAAAGTGAGATTAATATCACATATGTGTAAAGCTGTGTGAATTCCTTCACATCATACAGTCAATCCTTTGCTATGGAGCAATTTCCTCTGAGTTGAAACATTCTGTCCTGGGGAATAGCTCATCAATATTCAGGGAGTTCTGAGAGGAAGCTCATTAAATCTCAGGAAGGAAAAAAACTTAAAAGTCTCTGGAAGTCCCTGGCACTTACCAGATGCATATGGCCTCTCCATCCCCACAGTTCCATAAGAAGTAAGAACTAGTGAGGAGAGGAGCCCTCTCAATCTCCTGTCTGCAACACCTGTAGAGATCCCTAAGCTTAACGCTGTCATGATGAACCGAACCTCATGGCTTAGGCTTTCTATTGCTGCAACGAAACACTATGACCAAAAACCATGTTCTGGAGGAAGGGGTTTATTCAGTTTATACTTCCATATTTTTGTTCATAATTGAAGAAAGTAGGGACAGGAACTCTAACAGCAGGAACCTGGACACAGAAGCTGGCACAGAGGCCATAGAGTGGTGCTGCTTACTGGGTTGCTTCCCCTGGCATGCTCAGTCTCTTAAAGAACCCAGGATTACCAGCCAGGGATAGCACTACCCACCATGGACTGGGCCACCTGCATTTATCACTAACTGAGAAGAAAAATGCTTTACAGCTGGATCTCATGGAGGCATTTTCTTAAAGGACGCTCCTTCTCCTCTGATGACTCTAGTTTGTGTCAAGTGGAGGCTAACCAGCCAGTACATCACCTATGCTAGGGCAGTCTTTCAGTGATACAGATGTCTTTGTCATAAATAAATCCCAACCCATTCTCCAGTAATTAAGTCAGCAAATTCATTGGTTTACCATGTTTGACTTTGATGGTATCATTACTTTGGTCTATTGCTGACTACCTATTTGGGACGAGTAGACATTTATTTGCTTCATTTCTCCAGAAATAGTATCGCATTACAGTCCTGGTATCTAAGAGAATCTCAATAAATGATGGCTATTAGTAAATAAAACTCCTTGTCAAGAAGAGCTCTTTGGTGAATATCAATAGTTTATAGGTGTTATGCTTTGAATTTCAAGACTCCCCCATGAAGACTCCCTCATGTTAAAGGCTTCATTGCCAGTTGACAATCCTTTGCAAGCTCTGAGTAGATCATCAGATGAATGCAATGATGCCTCCTCACTTGAATGAATTATTGGGAGATAGAGAGGCATGAAAAGGTGGGTCTGATTGAAGAAATGTGTCCCAAAGGAGTGACCCTGAAGGGCATCTCTCTACGTTGTCTTCTGGTTCTTCCTCTCTGCTCCTTCGCTGCTTTGAGGTCAGCAGCCTTCCTCTTCTGTATCTTTCTGCCTTATCACAGGTCTGAGCACAAAGGATCCTGGCAATCATAGGCTGAGACCTTTGAGATCATGAGCCAAAATTAGTAATAATTTTTTCTTCTTATAGAATATTTATCACAGGTACACTGTCACCGCAGTGAAAAACTAACAGAAAGGTGGTTATACCTAGAGAGCATTGCTTGAGACTGTTTTATTGAAGAGCATCCAACTCTTCTAATTCTGATTTCCATGCTGTGTGGAGCAAATATTTTCATGCAGGGATCATTCTCTTTTGATGCAAAATGTATTGCTGAAGAGAAACCTCTTTCATGGAAATAAAGCTTTGAGGAGAGATCTGGGTAGGACTTGAACAGTGTTGGAGGAGACTGCAAGCAAAAGCAGGATACAAGCACATTGGACAGGAAAGGAAGGGAGAGCAACATGCTTGTCCCAAGGCACGCTCTAGTTCAGAAGGATGACTCTGGATCTTTTATTTGGGGAGACTGGGAATAGGAAGAAAAACTCATGAAGTAAGGAGGCCACAGACAAGTTATTTGGACCATCGGACTAACTCTGCTCATAAAAACCAGCATGAAGGAGGGGGGAGATGAAGGATGTAGTGTAATGGAGAAAGGGAGCTTGCGGACATTAACTGAGGAGTGGGCAAATGGAAGAAGAAGGGATGACATTACGTCAGTATGTTCATCTTAGACATATGTAGCAATCATTCGTGGTGTGACTTCTTACAGTGGACTTCTGTTAAGCAAGGCATTTAAAATCATAATATCAGGCTATTTGGAAAACCTAGATTGCTCAGGTTCAGTGATCATCAGGGAGAAGAAATAGCCAAAGGAACACTGTATCATCTAATAGCAACTTAGAGTGGAAAGAGGTCATTTCAATTAATTCTTTGTGGAATAAAACCAATACTCATCAAGAAAAGTAAAAAAAAAAAAAAGGTTAACTTGTGCTTACAGAAATGAATAATTACACTTGATTACCCATGGTTTATATTTTAAAATTATTCTATAATTTTAGCTGATCAGTAATTCTTGAATTGAAGAATGAGTTGACATCTTTCAAGTTGTTGCAATATGCTCAATAAATATAAACAACTTATAGATATATACATTTTTTATCATCTCGTCCTTTCTTCTATCTCTCCCCCTTTCTTTCTTTTTTTTCTTCCTTCCTTCCTTCCTTCCTTCCTTCCTCTCTCTCTGTCTCTCTCTCTCTTTCTTTCTTTTCTTTTCTAGTTTTTTTCATTCCGTTTCACAGTGTAGCTGAGGCTGGCCTACAACTTACTGTGTAGATTAGCCTACCCTTAAACTCACAGAGATCCTCCTATCTCTACCACCTAGATGCTTCATTTAAAGGTATTCACTTCGACACCCTTCCTTGAAGGCTCCCTTAACTTTTTGTGTATATGTTCCCTCACTGATATCCATGCAGTGTTCTCAGAAAATGGAAGGCAGCATTGGATCCCTGGACCTGAAATTACAGACAACTGTAAGCTACTGTTTGTATGGGTGCTAGAACTTAAACCCTGGTTTTCTGAAAGAGCACCAAGTGCTTATAACTGAGTCATTGTATCTGCCCACCCCCAAAGTCTTGTTTTTTTTTTTTTTTCAAAAATAAATCATTGTTCTACTAATCATATTTTTTACTGAATATTCTTTTATTTACATTTCAAATGTTATTCCCTTTCTGGGTTTCTCAGACATAAGCCCCCTATCCCATCCCCTTCTCCTTCTTCTATAAGGGTGTTCTCCTCCCCATCCATCCCTCTTCCCGGCCTACCCCTCCCAGATATTCCCCTACAATGGCGGTCCAACCTTGGCAGGACCAAGAGCTTCTCCTTCCACTGGTGCCCAACAAGGCCATCCTCTGCTACATATGAAGCTGTAGCCGTGGGTCAGTCCATGTATAGTCTTTGGGTAGTGGTTTAGTCCCTACGAGCTCTGGTTTGTTGGCATTGTTTTCCTTTTGGGGTTGCAAGACCCTTTAGCTCTTTCAATCCTTTCTCTAATTCCTCCAATGGGGGTCCTGTTCTCAGTTCAATGATTTCCTGCTAGCATTCACCACATGCTCTGGCTGTGTTTCTCAGGAGACATCTATATCTGGTTCCTATTAGCATGCATTTCTTAGCTTCATCCGTCTTATCTAGTTTTGGTGGCTGTATATATATGGGCCACATGTGAGGCAGGCTCTGAATGGCCATTCCTTTAGTCACTGCTCCAAACATTGCCTCCATATCCCCTCCTATGAATATTTTTGTTCCCCCCTTTTAAGAAGGAGTGAAGCATATGTATTTTGGTCATCCTTCTTCTTGAGCTTCTTGTGGTCAGTGGATTGTGTCTTGGGTAATCCAAGCTTTTGGGCTAATATCCACTTATCAGTGAGTGCATACCATGTGTGTTTTTCTGTGATTGGGTTACCTCATTCAGGATGATATTTTCTAGTTCAATCTATTTGCCTACAAATTTCATGAAGTCATTGTTTTTGATAGCTGAGTAGTACTCCATTGTGTAGATGTACCACAGTTTTCTGTATCCATTTCTCTGTTGAAGGACTTCTTTTTTTTTCTTGCTTCTGGCTATAATAAATAAGGCTGCTAAGTAGATCATGTGTCCTTGTTATATGTTGAAGCATCTGTTGGGTATATGCCCAGGAATGGTATAGCTTGGTCCTCAGGTTGTACTGTGTCCAATTTTCTGAGGAACCTCCAGACTGATTTCTAGAGTGATTCTACCAGCTGGCAATTCCACCAATAATTGAGAAGTGTTCTTTGTTCTCCACATCCTCTCCAGCATCTGCTGTCACCTGAGTTTCTGATCTTAGTCATTCAGACTGGTGTGAGGTGGAATCTCAGGGTTGTTTTGATTTGCATTTCCCTGATGACTAAGGATGGTGAACATTTCTTTAGGTACTTCTTAGCCATTCGATATTCCTCAGCTGAGAATTCTTTGTTTAGCTCTCTACCCCATTTTTAATAGGGTTATTTTGTTCTCTGGAGTCTAACTTCATGAGTTCTTTGTATATTTTGGATATTAGCCCTGTATACTGATCATATTTTTAACTGGCCATTTCGTGTAAAAGTCACACAAAAGGAAGAGTGAGTTGTAGATTTTTGAGGGTGAAAATGTAAAGATTCTTAGCAGACAACCTGAACATAATACCTTTTGTATTTTTATGACTGTCTCTACTGAGCTTTTAAAACTAGCTTTTAAAGACTTGGAATAAAATACTCCTTAGCATAAAATGAACCAGCTTAACTATTTTTAAATGAGCACTTCAAGTGTTGATCACTGTCTCTTAGGATAACCAATCTCTAGGGGTTTATAATGTTGTGAAATTAAAACTCCTTCCACCAAGGCAACACTAACTTACTTCCATTTCCTGAAATGCCCAGTACTGGTGACTGTTGGCTTTCTTTCCCTATCTATAAGTGTGGCTACCATGGATGGCTTCTTTCAGTGGAATCATTATGTGGAGTTTATGCGTTGGTGACTGGCATGACCCATTTAGCAGATTGTCTTCTACTTTTCATCAAACTTTAAATATGTTACTTTTTTTGTTTTCATGTTTGCATTTAGTATAGCCTACACTATAATAGGCCTTCACAAACTAGGAGATGGTTGACCAAAGTCTAATTTTCACAATGGTTACTTTTTAGAGAAAATTCTCAGTTACATGGCAAGTTTGAGGATTTAGATGATACATGCTGAAATTAAGATAAGTTCTTTTCATGTATAGGACTGCCCTAGTCCCTCTCTTTGGTGTGGTGTCCTTTGATGTATTAAATGTTTTACATTGACGTAGTTTCACTTGCCTGTTTTAATTGTTGTTGCAGTATCCACAAAACCATTACCAAGGACAAATTTATGATGCTTCTCTTATGTTTTATTTTTATCTTAAGTTTTTAAAAGAACTTTGCACATTACATTTAGGAACATGACATGTTTGAAATAATTTTTATAGAATCCGATAAGAACAACTTTATACTTCTGTGTAAAAATATCTATTTCCTCTAACACTATTTGGTAAAAGTACTGTTTTTCACGTACTGAATGGGCTTGGTGTCCTTGTGAAAGATCACTTGGAAAGAGGGTAAGGGGTAGGGGAGAGGGAGAGAGAGAAAGAGAAGTGGATCCCCTGGACCCAGAGTTACTGATGGTTGTTTGTTGCTGTATGTTTATATGTGCATGCACATGTGCTCACGTGAGCATGTGTGCTCATGTATGTATCTGTATGCATGAACGTGTGTGATCATTCCTGGAATCTCCACGTTACACCATCAGTCTATGTATTTAATCTTATATTATGATTTAATTGATTTTATTAGTTATATGCTTAAGCTTTAAACTGGGAAATAGAGAACCTCCTATTTTGTTCTTAATTTTCAGAACTGATTTTACTATTCAGTACTGCCTTTTCATAGTGAAATTAAGATGCTATATTTTCCAGAAATATTTGCAGGTTCATGCCTGTTTTTCTATATTTAATTCTTTTTTCCCCTGGTATCTTGAAGTCACTGTTGAATCATCACCTGTGTAAATTTATCTTCTTCATCTGTTATCTGCATGGAGATTCTTCTGGGTACTTCTATGTGAATAAGTGGCTTGCAGAGGGTTATGACAGTGATATTTAGAGGCTATCCAGTCCTATATGTCTTGGGCACCTTTAGTACAGTAGATTTGCCTGGGATTTTGTGGTTACAAGAAATATTCATACATAATACCTACCACATCATTGATTATATCTACAGACTAGGAGATGTTTGACTAAAGTCTAATTTTTACAAATGGTTATTGTTTTAGAGAATATTCTCAACTACTTCACAAGTTTGAGGATTTAGATGATAAATGCTCAAATTAAGATAAATTCTTTTCATATATGGGACTGACCTTGCCCCTCTGCACAAATATAACAATTGTGTAGCTTCATCCTTATGTGGGACTCCTAACAATGGGAGCAGGGGCTGTCTCTGCCTCTGTTGCCTGCCTTTGGACCTCTTTGTCATAACTGTGCTGCCCCATCTAGCCTCAATAGGAGAAGATGTGCCTCTTTTTACTGCAACTTGACATGCCAAGGCTGGTTGATATCATGGGAGGCCTCCTCTTTTCTGTAGAAAGGAATAACGAGTGAATGGGGAGGGGAGGGGCAGAATGAGTAGGAAGAGAGTAGAGAGAAGTTGCAGTCAGAATGTAAAGTAAATAAATTAATCAAAATAAGGGATAAGCTCCTTTTTATGGTTTTATGTGTAAACTAATAAAACAAATAATTTAGTCTTTCATTATGGAAGCTATAAGGATGAATGCGTGCTTCCTAGTAAAATGCTTTGAGGACATAGGAAAGAAAACCAAAGTGGTCAGAAGGTCACTGCCTCTAGAGTTAGAAGAGAAGAATTCTCAACTTGTGTCATCACCTTCAATACGAGTTCCTGGAGGAAGAACATCCAGTGAAATAAGATAATAATATATGAAAATGCTTCAACAAGATGTGCATCACAGTTTGGAAGAGGAAAGGGAGGTAAAAGGTGGTTAACATCAAAAGATCAGTCCTTGCTTTCTTTGCTGATATGCGGGAGGTGGGGTACTTCTCTGTACCTTTGTCTCTCCTGGAATCACATGCCTTCTAAAGCTTTCACAGACTTCTGCAAAGGAACAGTTGGAGACTGCCCAGACCCCTGCAGGTTACACACAGATACTTGAGCCCCATTCCATTCCCTACTTTCCTGCCATAAGCTTTCCTTCAGGGCTTTGATCTCAGTGAGCATTCACCTACTATGCTGCTAGTTAATAGGAGCCAAAATATTTCCATTAGGTACTAGGTATAATTCAATGAAGGATTATGGAAATCTAATAAATTCATGTACGGCAAAAGGTGTGATGTATGGCAGTGATATTCCCAACCTACTTAAAATCAGATGATTTTATTTATTTCTTCTTTCAGTGTTTGTTGAAGTATCTTAGAACTTCCTACAATGTTGGACTAAGAACACACACACTCATAATTATGAATAATATTCATAATTTTCTTCCTAAATAATGTTCAACTGGAGTCAGCCAAACCTCTTTCCCAAATTTGAAAATATTTGGGGGTAATTTTGGTGATTCTATTGACTTGAGACACATTATCAGTATTAAGTACTTAGTAAATAGGGAAGATAGATGCCCTGGATAAATTTATAAAAAGAAAAGTGGTTCAGCTTTAATCAATGCTTTATCCATTGATAAGCAGATGCTAGAAAATTAATCAGCTAAGCATTTATTATAGGACGTTATCCCTATTCTCTAATTTAATCATATATGAAATGTGGGACTAGATATTACTGCTACGTTTGCTGAATATTTTAAAGGTCTCTTTAAAGATCATGCTGGTATTAAGGGATAGGTCCAGCTTTAAGACAGTGTTTATGTAGGAGCAAAGGAAAGGTTTCTGTCTGATCTGAAGTTTTGATCATCAGAATCCTTAGAGTAAGCTGACTATTGACAGACATGTGAAGAAAAGAACTATAAGTTTGTGTGTATGTTCATAGGAGCCTTGAAACGAATGAGGCTCCCCGAACAGGTAGAGGCTTGGAGGTTATAGAGTACCTTCAGCACAGAAGGAAGTAGGATCTTGGGCCTTTAAGTAGAGAGTCTGTAGTCAAAGCTATGAAAGGGTAAAAACAAACTGGCTATGAACAAAGATGCCATCTTGTTAGATAAAAGCCTCTGAGACAGGAAGGACGGGTAGTGTTAACCTACAGTCTGTTTTTGTGAAGTAGTCTTAGTTTGGTGAAATTATGGAGTAGGAGCTCAAGACAACTGCATTCCTCCTGTAAGCTTTCCTTGTAGCTAGACTCAGAAATTTCTCAGACTGTGTCATGGGTCCTGTGCTCCCTGAAAAAGAAGGGAGAGATGGCCAGGGAAGGACAGAAAAACAGAGTCCTTAGGTGGGTAGTACTCAGGGCGAGTATGGAGGTTTTGGGTGTCCTCATTCCTTACTCATCTCAAATACAGCTCTGCTGTTTGGCTGTTCTTCATTGCTAGCCTCTGTACACCTGTTGCTCTTGCTATTGCTGTGACAAAATCCCCTGGCAAAAGCAGTTGTCCTAGTTAGGGTTGCTACTGCTAGGATAAAATGCCATGACCAAAGCAAGTTGGAGAGAAAAGGATTATTAGGATTACACTTCCATATCATAGACCATAACAGAATGAAATCCTGGCCAAAACTCAAACAGGGTAAGAAACCAAATGCTGGAGCTGATGCAGAGACTATGAAGGGGTGTTGTTTACTGGTTTGCTCTATGTGACTTGCTCAACCTGCTTTCTTATAGAACTCAGGATGACTGGCCCAGGAGTGGCTGTACACACAATAGGCTGAGCCCTCCCACATCAATTACTAATTAAGACATGCCCTGCAGGCTTGCCTACAGCCCTCTGCTCTGGAGGCATTTTTTCAATCGAAGCTCCCTCCTCTCTGCCTGTGTCAACTGCTAAAACTAGCCAGTTTAGCAGTTTAAGGGAAGCAGGGTTTATCCTGGCTTATGGTTTGTGACTACAGGCCATCTTGGCAGGCAAGTCATAGCAAGAAGAGCTAGAGACCGCTGGTCTCATCATATCCCCAATCTCACAATCTCAGGAATTGAAGAATGCTGAATACCTGTGCTCAGATTACTTTCTCCTCCTTAGATAGTCCAGTATCCTAGCTCAGAGATTGGCACCTCCCACAGTGGACAGCTTGCCCCATTCCAAAGTTATCAAGATAATTCTCACAGGCATGCTTGTAGACTCATACTCCAGGTGACTGTAATTGGCATCATCTACGGCAAGTGAGAGTAACCACTATACAGTAATGATAAAATAGTTGTTTTCCTGAGTTCTGTGGGCTGTTCTAGTAAAAAAAAAAATCAAATATAAACAAAAGGGAAGTGAACTGTTTTTGTTATGACAAAAAGACATAAGAGTACCCTGAACACCTAGACTGGGGGTTAACATTAGAAGCAGATAAATTCCAGTGTGAATTAGTTCCTAATCTTTGGAGTTCAACACTAACCATGGGTGGTTTATTGTCTAAATTTCACTGGACTGTAGGACATGCAGTTGGTCACTTCATATCCACTGCACGGGAAAACTGATTTTTGGTGTGGAGAAAACTCTCCACACACTTGATAGCAGAAGGATTGGAAGTAAACAATTTAGACAACTCAAATCATAAGTTTACACAGCCTCATATTATTTCCCTACACAATGCTTTCAAATAACAAATGGATATTCTAAATCATTCCAGTGGGAAAAATCCACAAGAATGAGATGAAACCAATATAAACTGTTTACTCCACTGGTATGCCAGGAGCATGACACTTGAAGAAGGACATAGCCTTGCTTCTGTAGAGATACCCTGGCCACCTGTGCCATATCCTATCCATTCAGTGCATTTGATACCACTATTAGTTAGTGATACCCAGGGCTAACATGATAGCAGAAACCTTTGATTTATATACCTTAATCAACAATTGTCACATACTATAGTCATTGATGTGAAACAAGCCCTCAATCAATTCAAAGAAAAAAAAACATCCCATTACCAAAAGATTCATATAGAACCAGCCGTGGTTAGGAGATAGTGAGTTACTGAAATCCCTAAACTGCCCGTGGTGGGGGGTGCCACCTCTCTCTTATTCATGCCTTGCCAGATCTCAGCAACCATGCTCAATTCCAATCCACCACAAAGAAAGGTGAAATAAAAATCACCGGGTGTTGAATGACATAAATTGTATCATAGTCATACCATTTAGAGAACAAGATTTTATTGGTAGGTACTTTTAGCTGGCTAAATATCCGCACATTGGCTTATTCTTCATTAGTATTCTGGGGGTGATTATTTTTATTTAAACATGTCCACTATGCATAAGTAGAGAAGAGGCGAAATGATATGAGATTTCAAGATGAGATCTCTATTACTCTATAAACCAGGGCTCCTGGCATGAGAATGGGATTGTGGATAGCACTACAATTACCCAGAAATTTGTTTAACATTATGTTACTGCCAAATTCACCACCAAGGCTGCTTGCTTAAGGGTTTCAAAGTCGGCTGTTTATCAGAGAAAAGGGCCACAACCACAGGTGTGAAGCTCTTTGTTGCCCATTCTGACAATCGCCGGTGGTTCTAGAATCTGGAACACACTTCACTTATTTATTTGGAGACACGGTATCTTTCTTTTTTTGATGTAATCAAAATGCCATAACCAGAGCACCGTATGGAGGAGGTAATTTATTTTGGATCACGGTTCCAGTGGTACAGGACTTCATGATGGACCGCAGTAAGCACATGGTAAGAGACAGCTGCTTGGTGAACTCCTTCAACCAAAGTGATAGAAAAGAGAGCGAACTGGAAGTCCTCCTTGAGTGATGCAAGGTTTAGCAAGGTTGCACCACCTCCCTAGACAGAACCTTAAAACCGCATCATTTAAGAGTTTTATGGAGCTTTTATTTTGAAACAGGGTCTCATGTTGTAGACTAGCCTGGCCTCAAACTCAACATAATCCTCCTCCCTCAGTTTTCTTTCTTTCTTTCTTTTTTTAATCTTTATTAACTTGAGTATTTCTTATTTACATTTCGATTATTATTCCCCTTCCCAGTTTCCCGGCCAACATCCCCCTAACCCTTCCCCCTACCCTTCTATATGGGTGTTCCCCTCCCCATCCTCCCCCCCCCTTGCCGCCCTCCCCCCAACAATCTAGTTCACTGGGGGTTCAGTCTTGGCAGGACCAAGGGCTTCCCCTTCCACTGGTGATCTTACTAGGATATTCATTGCTACCTATGTGGTTGGAGCCCAGGGTCAGTCCATGTATAGTCTTTGGGTAGTGGCTTAGTCCCTGGAAGCTCTGGTTGGTTGGCATTGCTGTACATACTCCCTCAGTTTTCTTAATGTTATGATTACAAGCATAAGTCACCGGACTGTTTACGGAAGTTTAATACCATAGGCACGTCATGGCTGATGACAGCTTGGGCAGCTAGTGATTAACTTAGATGTCATCTCCTTTCCTCTCTGGAGACCTTGGAGTAAGGCCTGATATTCAAACCTTCTAATTACAGGATTGATTCTTTTGGTATTGAGACTTTGTTCTGAGATCCTCTAACTTTCTTGAGGCCCTGAAAGTCACCTCATCAGCATAAACTCATGTATATTACCGGACTTGCCATGAAAACAGTAAAAGATACTTTTATCCCCTCTCAATCAATGACCAGGATTTTGTAATCTTTTCTCAGGCTCCAGGGATAAAGATCGATGTACAATTGTATTTTGGACCATAATTAGCTTTGAGGAAGTATGGAAAAATTGACATTTAACTATGTGTATATTATATCAAAGAAATAGATAGCAAGTCACTTTACCATTAATTTATCCAAACTCTCCCATTTGAGATAGAAAATGATTCACCTATGGGTCCTTAGGTTAAGGTAGCATCGAATCCCTCCTTGACTGAAAACTAAGCACATTGAAATTCACTCAGAGAAAATGGTAATGTCCCAGGGAAATGAGTTTAAATTTAGCCAATTGGAAACTGCCAAGTAACCTCACATGGGAGGCTTTGTCAAAAGAAACCAAAAAAGTACCTTCTAAGTAGAGACTTTCCACTTTAGCTTTCCACCTCCCTCCACATCCCCATCTCTCCCATCTCTCTCTCTCTCTCCCTCTCTCTCTCTCTCTCTCTCTCTCTCTCTCTCTCTGTGTGTGTGTGTGTGTGTGTGTGTGTGTGTAATTTTATTTTCACATAACTTCTGATCTGGTGTGGCGTGTGATTCATGAATCTCACTGTCTGCTCAAATAAGCTTTTAAAATTTTTTTTAATATTGTAAGCTTTCCGTTTAAAAGGTCAACCAAACATTTGGTCTTAGAGTATGGATGAGCTCCAGCTGGACTCATTTCCTTTTTCAGAATCCCCGCATCCTGACCACTGCAAGAATTTATCATCTGTCCACATGCTGTGAGCCTTTGGTTATGTTGGTATTATAGAGACACAATACATTCTTCCATCTTTCTTCCACTCATTAGGTAGTTATTTTTGCTAGGACAGGGTCTCTCTAGCCTCGTTTTCTAATGAAATTTCTTTTTTGTTTGTTTTTAGTTCCTGGGTTTTCTGGGATACAGAATGCTTAGGACAGGTTAGAGACAGGAATGGTGAAATGATCATGACAGCAAAGTACCTTTGTGTCCTGGGTAGGGTCTTGGGTTCTCTTTTGGCAGCAAATTCAAGGAAAGAAAAAGAAAGAAAAAGCATAAAACCAAGAAGACATGGTTCATTTACAAACAGAGACCTCAGATTGAGTAGCAAGCAAATAGTTTGGTGATCTTAGTGTATTGAAATCTGTTTTGTGTATTTACTTTCAAATAATTTATTCATGTATCCTTTAAAGACTTTAAATTTAGGGAAATTATGTACAATTGAACAAAATTCCTATGTAAGCTCTATTCAGTTTTCCCTAATATTGACATACTACATATTATAATTACCCAAATCAGGAAATTGATATAGATACAACATTAGCTAACCTGTATGTCTTATCTATAGCAAGCCATTGTTACTCTGTTGTCTTTCCTTTGGTCCAGGAGCCAATTCAGAATCTACCCTGACCATCATGTACTCTTAGTCACTGAACCATGGTTCCTTCCATATCTCCCCCTTCCTTTCTTCCCTCCCCTCTTTCTTCCTTCTTCCTTCCTCTCTCCATCTTTTCATGGTTTTATAGTATTGAAGTATCACTCCTCTGTAGGGAGAATTCTGGAGTTTTGGTTTCTTCAAAAACACAGGAAAAAGAATATGCTTTCATTTTAAATCCAAGTGTGGGATATGGGGATCTGCTTCAGACTGTTCAGAGCACATGACTTCAATTTACTTCATGATTTTGCCAGCTGCAGATACTATGATTGTGTTACATTTGGAATTATGGGGACATTTGAGAGGGAATAGAAATGCTAGGGCCCTGGGAGGTAAGGGAGGTTGCTGTTGATTGCTGTTGGTTGCTGTTGGTCCCAGTTTGTTAAATAGTCATACATGAAGAAAAAAGAAGAGGAAATTAGATATCCTGACAGTGAAGATCAAACCTACCTCAAGGAACTCAGTGCCCCCATTCTGCAGGAACTTGTGTAATGATCATACCATCCCCTTTCTCTTCCATTTTTTTCTCTCTCTTACTTTGTGTTGAAAGGGTGGAAGAAGGGGGGTGGGGGTGGAAGAAAGAAGAACCCACACACTCCTAAAAGACCAGGTACACTCCCCCAGCTCTTTTGGAGACTATCTTTTGATCTGGGTTTGTTTAATTTGGTAATATATTGTTGACAAGATTGCTATGGAAGTTAGTTACATTATGGTCTTCACCCTCCTTTAAGGATCCAACAAGAAGATAAATAGGATCAATTTGTGTCATCACCGATAACATTAATTTTTTTTGGTGTCGTCTGACAGATTTCTCTGCTGGATCTCACTGTTTTCCTCATTGTATGATAAGTACCCTGTGATAGTCAGTCTGTGAAGACATCTTGCTTCTCACCACACTGTTAGCCATTTTTCTTTTCATCCATCAGTGATTTCTCCCTGAAGTGAATTGTCTACCAAGGCTCATTTTTTATTTCCACCAGTCCCTACACAGCGATTAATTAAATTCTACTGCAAGGAAAATCTCCTTCTGCCTTTTTCATTTGTTATTCATTTATTTATACCACTGCAGGCTCATGGATATTTATTTTAGCCCATGGGTTATAGTTTGCACTATTTATTTTATTATACAGATCTTCCTAGACTCAGTCGATGGTGGCTAATTCAAGTTCGATATTCTGTGTCTTTTTGACATACCCTCATAATTTTTTTTAACATTTATTTTTAACATCTGAGAATATTCTAGACTTATCTCCCGTTTCCCCTCTGCTCCTTCCCTAGAGTCACCAATGTCACTGGGTTTTCCACTTGCTTTTATCAGAGATGCTACTTAAAAGCTAAGATCTGGGCACCAAATGTGCTTGTTGGTACTGAGGATCTGTGGCTTCTGAGGCTGCTTAGCGAAGAGAGTTATAAGATACATGTGTAGTAAATTATGCAAACAACACACATATATTTATTCCCGCATCTTCCTGTGTGTATATACATGTATGTAGCTGTGAATGTGAGTTATAAACATTTAAATATTATGAAGTTATATTAATAGCTCTGATGTCAATTAAAGACCTTAAGATTTATTTTTTTCACCTCTATAATTATCTGTAAATCTTTTCACAGGGATGGAAAATCTGTAATGATAATTGAGTCACTTATCTACACATTTATTTTTGACATCCCCCACTATAGCATTATTTGAAAACATATTGACAAGAGCACAGCATCTATCTATATTTCCCATTGTAGGGAAAATATCCCATTTCCTGAGGTTTCTTAGGCTTGGTGTTCTTGGCTTGGTCCCCCTCCCCTACCTTAGTTTCTATCCTGTTTTTGATGCACTGTTACTATATGAGTTTGATTTTTATCTCCTTTCTCTCTCTTTAGGTTGATTTTAATAGCATAGTAATTTTGTACATGGCGAGAAAACTTCTCAAGATCAATGTCAGGCTAGGTTAAAATATTCAGAGAAATACAATCCTATCCGCACCCCCATCACTGTTTGCTTCTTCAGGTTCTCATTTACTCCTATAGGGAAGATCTCCTTTTGTACTTGTTTATCCTTCCCATAACCCTGCTCTACAAAAGAGTAGCCATGTGTTGTTGTCACTGTAATTATATTTCATTCTCTTATGAAAGATGATGGCAGCCAATTCCATAGAAACTATATTCTGTTTTCCCATTTTCACTTAAAACATGTCATTACATCAGGCATGGTTTTCACACCAATAATTCCAGTACTTGGGCACGACAGTGAAGCAAGAAGATTGCCATTTGTGACTAACTTGTATTATAGAGTGAGCCTATGTCTCAAAATTAAAAAAAAAATCAAAAACCAGATCCCAAATCCAACCAAGCAATGGACAAGCCACTTCACATCCATTATTAGAGAAGTCATTTGCTTTGTGGCTTTATCATCTTCTCATGTGTGACTTACATAATCACTCTCAAATGTATGGGCCTTCAAATCATATTCAGCATAGTAATAAGTGAAGTTTATGCATCTTCCTGTTGAAATTTCAGCTTGTGGAGAGATTGTGAGAAGTGAGGTTACTGGACAAAAGGATATGCTATTTCATTACATCATGCCAACTTTTCCTTGTAGAAGAATCTTACATGTGGTGGAAGGACATTTCCACCAGAAACATATATAAGATACATTACTTTCCTATATTTACTGTGCAGTCTAGACTCCATGGACTCTTGAGATATGGGCATTTCCTTCAATTTAGTGTCTGTTGAAAGCTTTTATTCCCCCCTTTGTTCTCCATGCAACTCAGTTTATAGGCCATGCTGTTTTTGTAGGCATGTAGACATTCAGAACACAGGACTTATGGGATCACAAGGATTTCTACCCAGATTCTAAAGAAAGACTTGTGAGGCCTGGCAGTGTGTAGTAAGGGTGGATTCCTTTGACAGGTTGTTGTATGACACTCTAAAGGTAAAGTCTAAGCTGCAGTGGAGAATGCAGGATATTAGAGATACTAAGAAGGAAGAATATCTGCTGTGGAATGTTAGTAGCGGCAGGCTGAGAGAGCCATGTGTGTTATAGTCAGCAAGGCCCTAGGAACAACTAACTATTCAAGCCCTATAATTTTATGTCAAAACACCACGATGCCAATAACTGGTCATGGAGTTAACTCTGTTAATATTGTCTTGATGGGTTTTAGTCTTATTCTCAGCTCACCCTTTCTCCTTATCCTGCTGACTTCTTTAAAATGGGAATCCTTACTTGGTATCCTTACTTGCAATATCTGTTAACATTTGGGATTTTTTTTGGCACCTCCATGGTTAATTGATTAAACATGCACTGTAGCTTTTATACTAGGATGCTAAACTTGTTTTGGTTGTTTGATTTTTTGTTTTTGCATGTGCTGTTTGCTTCTCCCTCTCCCTGATTTGAAAGGTAAATTCTAGGTTTCAATTATCCTTGATGACCAACACAGTAGACAATGTCCCTCAGTATTCATGAGAGATTGGTTTTAGGGTCTCTCATAAATACCCCAGTTCACTGACACTCAAGTCTCTTATATTACACAGCAGAGCATTGCCTGAATCTTCCTTCATTCTTTAAATAGACTCAGGATTATGTACTGCACCTGATATAATATAAATGCTACATAAAATACTATATAAGTGTTAGATAAACAGCCATTTAGATTTATTGTTTTTTGGAGTGGTGAGTATATATGCAGATTTGCAGATTCTATTATGTATTTAAAAATGTGTGTGTGTGTGTGTGTGTGTGTGTGTGTGTGTGTGTGTGTGTAACAACAATTAACGAAAAGGGCCATGAATTTGAATGAGAGTAAGTAAGAAGGGGTACATGGGAGAGCAGAGAGGGAAGAAAGGAAAAGTGAAGAGAATGTAATTATAATTGCAAATAAAAATAAAAATTAATTAAATAAAAATGATTATTTTCAATCTGCAGTTGTTTAGCTACTTGGTTGCAGTACCCTTAGGTATGAGGGACACTGCCTTGGCCCACTACCTTGTCCTATAGGCCTTCTTAGCCATGAGCAGAGCACTGATGTCATGTTGCTCTTCTCAAGACATAGTCCAGAGCCTTCCATGGAATGTAATTGTCACACACTGTCGAGTCCATTTGCTATGGGTCCCTTGGGAAAATGTTCCAGTTTCCTAAAGCTTGCTCTTTAAACCAGAGGGAAAGACACTGGCGTTTCTCTCTGGTTTTATTTTGTCCCTCATCTTTGAGGCTGCCCTTGGATCCTGAGAGCAGGCTAATTGCACAGCAAACTACCACACTGTTTAATGCACAGGCTTAACAGAAGCTCATCTGGGCCTCTTTAACACAAAGTGTCAGAGTCCTTTCTGTCTTGTTAGTCTCGGTTTATTTTGGGTTGTCAGATGAACAGCAGCCCACGTGTCTCACACCAGTGGTTCTCAATTCCCCCCACTACTGTTGTGTCCCAGACTACATTTAAAAGTTGTCAGACCAGGGCCTAGAGGGAATAAAAACGGGGTCAGAAGGCTCTGCAAGGATCAGCACCTTGGACCACTTTTCCCTCTTAGTCAAGCATACTCAGCCATTAGGAAGACCAGGTCACAGGGAAAGGATCTCAGAATGCTGCGTTACCCCTAGCCCGATGCACAAATCCAGTTTTGTGTCAAAGACCAAAGTCTGGACATGATTGCTGTGCCTCTAATCAGGCTACTAGGATAAGTTCTTAGGAAAATATATTACTGGAGGAGGACGATGTTGAAGAGAAAGTCTGTGGGAAAGACATGGTTGCTGCCTTCTAATAGTGCCCCATGAAATTGGAATCAAGAGTGTTCTGTTGTTTCCAGAAAGTAAAAATTAGGTCCCAGGAGTTTGCAAAACTAGGAAAGTGAGTGTAGTTCAAATGAGGGAAAGCTTATGTACCTGCCATGTTTGTGCTCAGTGGATGAAGCATCTTTTTATACATCATTACATCTATGTACATCAAGGAATATCATCCCATTTTTGTAGAGTATTTTGCCATAAAAAAGAGGAAGACTTAATCCCAAATATTATCACAAAGAGGTTGGAGCATGTCCCTAAAGCTTCTCAACCTTGTGGCTCTTTTCTGTCAGATCTGAGCATTTGTAAGACCATGGTAATTTCTCCACTTGGTACCAAGTTTTATTAGATGTCCCTGTGACCCCTTATTATAGGAGAACCTGTGCAGCCCCATGCTCTGCTCTGCAGCAAGTAGCCCACCTGTGCTTCCCATCACTGCAGTCACCTCCTAATCACATCCCATATCTCACCCTAACTCTTACAGTAGTTCCAATGTACCTATGAGATACATAAGAACATGTAATTATAGAGCCTCTGTTCAAAGCCTGTTCTCCAGAAAAACGGATGGGTAAGAAGCTCCTTGTGTATTTAATAGCTTCTATCTTGTGATGTGTCTGGCGAATGTACTTATAAATATGTCTTCAAGAACTATTAATGTTCCTTTTGGGGAAAAAAGGTCACTGTACTTGAAAGGTACTGTCTAAATGCTGCTGGTGCAGATACTGAATATTTTTAGGGAGAACAACCCATTAAAAGGCTGTGGGCTATAAGCCTTCAGGCTCATACATAGATCTTCCAATATGATGGGGAAGAACATGTTGGGCTCTTCTGAGATGCTGGAGAAGGTACAGTGCTCAGGTATTGAAAGCTAGGCATCTTACAGGCAACATCCAAGATATACATAATTCCTGGCTAAGGTTGTGATTTCTTAGCAAATATATATTTGATCTGTTGTCTCTTCAGAGACAGAGAAATGAACATACTCTTTTGTGAAGAGAGAGCTATTGTAATGCACCCTCATGACTAGATATGTAAATGATGGATAGTTTATAAGATACTAGAGCATGATTGTTAGTGTTTACTTTCCATCTATCTCTATGGCAACGATATATGTGTTTCCACCTCTTGTATATTGCTATATATTCCTGGTTTGCCTATGCAAGAGCTGTGCAACCTCAGGCAAATTGGTTGCACTTTTCTGTACCATGATTTTTTTTAAATTTACTAGTGAACTGGAGATAATGAGAAGTCATCACTGAAGACTTTGTAAAGAACGTTGTAAAGATTAAGGGAATTTGAAAAGAAATTGAAATAAATCCTGGCAAGTCTGAGAATAACTGGGACACTTGCTCAAGGTCCTGGCTGTTAGTCCATGAGCAGATTTATGTTTGCCCTGTGCCTAGAGGAGCAGACTGTACTCCTCTCTCTTCCTTCCTGTCCTGACCCCATTATACAATCTAGAAAAAGGGAAAGTTAAACATTACCTGTCTATAAAAGTCAGTCATATGAACCAAGAGATTTCTCGAAATCTCTTCCTGGCTTTGAAATCACTAGCTCAAAATTACACTTTCTTCTTAAAAATTCTCTTCATCTTCTTTGCCATGCAAGACGTAAGTTTTTATTTTAGGTGAATATTTAGAAGAGATGCTTTTACTTATAAGGGGTGGAATTTTGTCAACAAGTCAATGGTAAAATTACACCTCATTTGATGGGTTAAATTTTCGTGGATTCTTCTTCATTCTCCATTACTACCATTCTCTCATGTGTTCTCTGTCCCTATTCCCTTCTCTTTTCTTGATCCCTCACATCCCAGTCCATATCATTCAGAACAGATTGCTTGAATATGACCGTACTGGGACCCGATCATTCCATCTGCTCTCAGCATCTGCCTTGCAGGTCTGTGGCAAGGTCGTTCTGTCTTCACAGAAGTAAGCATCTTTGAAAGTTGAATAGCTCTTTTCCCGTTCTTTCCCTCAACTAGTACCCACAGTTCATTTTCTGTTGGCTGTTAATTTGTGGATTAGACAGCCCAAGCCAGAGTAATCTGCAACATGCTGAGAGTTACCTCTGCTGGGTTCTTATACATCTTATGATGGTTTAATCCTCTTAGAATTCAGACTGGTGGAGTCAGAATTCCCGTAGTTGATATGCATGATATACAGACACAAACTGATTCTGAGACAGGGCTTTCCCATGAACAGGAAACAAGTACCCCTTGCAATTACATCAGAACCTATTCCTTCATATTATTGGATGAGCTGTCACTAGGCACTTCTATGAGCCTAAGATCTGTGCCAACACTGGAGGTGGAGAAGAGTGAGCAAGTTAGCCAAGGTCTGTGTCATCATAATGTATCTAGTGAACTTCAAGGTTTACATAATCTTACACATGTTTATCAGTACTACAATGGCATTAGCTATCCTAGGATGGTAGCACAAACAAATCCATGAACATATAGACATATAATATCAAGAATGATGGCAGTGTGATTGATTTGACCACATGGTTGGACTCTCCTCATAACCTTATTCATATGCACATGTTGAAGGTGCAGCCTGCTTCCTGGTCCTGAGAGTCTTTGCAAAGGAGAGAATTCAGATCACCAGGGCTAAAGCAAACAGGGTGAGAGATTCCAACAAGAAAGAACCAAGAGAGCAGTAGGACAGGGTTCTCTGATTTTAAATTGATGTCTTTGAGTTGCTAGCTTAGCTTTGAGAGACCAGAGAAGAGGATAGAGTAGAGGGAGACATCTAGACCCATAAGATTCAAATATGGATCCTAGAGAAAAGGCTTTGGAAATCTGTGCAGGCTAATGCTCTTGACTAAAATGCTGGAATTTAGCTGTGGCAGGTGACTGGACAGCCACATTTCTCTTGCAGTTTTCAGGTAGATATCTTGGGAAACTAATAAAGAGAAACCCTTTCAGGTAGCTAAAAATCAGGTCCCTCAATCGAGAGGAGTGATACATATTGTGGTCTTCTCTCTTGGTTGATTCTGTGAACATTAGTAAAGGAAGAGTCCTAGAGCAGGACCAAACTTTCCTGTTTACTCTTGAAAACAGAGCTATCCAGCACATGACTTTACTAAGAATTAAGCCAACACCAAGGGGTGGGAATTTTCATATTTTTAATCCATGTAGGCTAAATGCCACATGAAGGGAATGTATGGGCACCCTCTATTGATTCCATCAATCTGTTCATTATTTTAAATATAGCCATCGTTTAGGGAATATTCCTTAGAAAAATCCTGATTTCAATATTTTAATTTATGTAAATTTATGATTCCTGGAATCAGGTCAGAAGGCTTTGAAGACTGCGCCTCTTTGGGATTTTAAATGTCTGTTCTTAATCTTCGAATGAGACCAGCTAAGCGCTCTACTTCTCTGAGGAGTGTGTGCAGACATGGATGTCTTTGCACATGGGTATGAGTGTGTGCATGGGTGAGTGCCAAATGTGCTCATCTGTGGGGTTTTCAGTGTTTTGTTTCTCCCAAACAGCTGACAGTTTGAGCCACAGTCATCTCCGATGCTATTTGCTACGGCCTAGTGTGTGGTCTCACCATCCCATTTGGATTACACAGATAGAAGAGTGCACTATAGAGGGGAAGTAGTTTGCTCAGTGCTACTGACCACCATTGTTAATAACTTCTTTACTATTTGCCACCGCAGCTTTTGTGGAACCCTTCTGAAAGATCTTAATCATTCCACCAACAAATATTTAGTTAGCACCTCGTGCAAGCTAGGGTCTTGATGGTGTTCATGGGTGGTGAGTAGGGCCTTATAAGGGAGCCCAGAGGCTTTGAAGTCAGTTGGGAAAACATTCAGGTTAAGACACTACTGCTTCAATGCATGGTGATGAGGATTCGTGTTTAAGTCCCTAGCAGTCCACTTCAGGGGTGTCACTTTCCAGGTGATTATCAAATGACGAGGGATCTTGGGAACAGACTGAATCAGCACCAAGAAATCTGGACGCTTTTCTGAGTCTCTTGTTCCCCACAGGCACCTGAACTATGAGCTTAGTTCCCATGGCTCCCACGGGGTGAGGCTGGCAGCTTCTGATGCAGCCGTGTGTATGCTGTTTCCATAGTTATGTGACTACAGTGACTAATTCATCAAACATGGTTTCTACAGCGTTGAGGAGGGATAGCTCTGAGTAGAAGCACTCTTAAAAATTGCTGTGCACTTTCTATTTATTTCATAAAACACCAAAAATAATTCAGGAGGCCTTTAACAGCCATTCCTTTTTATTGCTTCTCTGCACAAAAGGAACATGCTAAGTATTTTTGCATAAATGATTCAGATTTTACAAAGTTATATGAGGGCTTTATTGTTTGTATTTTACAAATGGGGAAACAAAGGTATAGATAACCAAGCTGATTTATCAAATGCAGAATTAGAAAGTAATAGAGCTAGGATTTGAATTTTTTTTTTGGTGGAGGATTCAAAGATCATAATTAAAAATCAAATGTCCATGCCTCTGTATCTTTTGGCATGTCTAAGTAATTAAAAGTTTTATTCATAATCTGATTCTTAGGACTATTTATATAATAGCTGACTTTGAATCTACAGACAAGTTCTCTCTATAAAGAATTTATATCTGTCACCATTTGTATAATATTTCTGATTACGTGCTTTTATATTTTACTAAACATGGCAGACTAAACATGTGGAATGTCAGCATAGTCTCCTAAATTAGACAATTTCTAAAATAAAACTAAATAGCTGTGATTGTACGGTTACTGCCAAAAAATAATAATAAAGTTCTTGCTTCCCTTAGTCCTGGTAGAATAGCACACATTACTAAGTCATAAGTCTGTCTTCACAGAGACACTTTTCCATCAAGAGTTTGGATAAGAGCCCTGTATAAAGGAAACTCAAAATGGCTCAGCCATTCCCAGGGCACATGTTCAATGCTGAGTGAATAAGTCGTATGAACTTGAATATAAATCATGGGCTTCTTGTGTGAGAGAGAAAAATGAGTTCGTCTCTGTGGGTAAAGGCCTCCATTGTTTCCAAAGATCAATGACATTGATTTTCCTGCATGGCACATAAAAGCAGAGACTTGGAGAAGTGGCCATGAAAGGAGAGTAACAGCTGTCGGGATGAACGAGTTGCTTCAAGTTGCTCTGCCCACCAGTAGAAAGCCTTTGATTTGTCTGTTCATCCCATCCCAGAGTTTGGGGCAGTTGCTTATGGAGTCCCTTAGGTGATGCGTCTGGCAGAGGGGCAAAATTTGGGGTTTCAGTATCAATTCCGGCTTTAAGGATGAGTGTGTGTTTGTGGGGGGGTGGGATTGATGGAAGTATCAGAAACGTGTCTCTGTGTTGACTGACTGTGAGTACCACTGGGGCTTACACCATACTATCCTCATGTAGCAACCACACATCAATTTCTACTGGGTCCAATTTCTACTGGGTATGAGAGCAGGACACAGCTCAATTGATCTGGACAGATTTTAGCTGGTATTATTTATACTGAATAATTTCTGCATAATAATCTCTGTGAGAGGCACCTGAGTCTTAGAGGCCTATCCCCAAGTAAATTGGGATCCAAAGCCTTTGATTTGTCTGCTCATCCTATCCCAGAGTTTGGAATATTGATCTATTTTAATATGTATAAATGTGCACATATATATGACTCCAGTCATTCTAGAAAAGTCAGGGTTGCTAGAATTTCTTCACAATGAAGGAGCTTAGTGTTTTTTAATAGCATCATTCAGATATAATTTACATAGCATACCATTTACCCCTTGAAAGTACCCAATTCAGTAGCTTTTGATATATTTACAGAGTTGGGAAATCACTATAATAAATTCCAGAACATTTTCATCAACTCAAAAAGAAAAAAAAATATTCTGTACCCTTTAGCTATGACTCCCCAAGCCGCCTTTGTTCAGTTTTTGAGGCAAGATTTCTGATAATGTTCAAAAGACATTTCTATTTCTGTACATCCCCAGAGTTTTAGAAATAGCTGCATTTTAATACTTCTTACATTGCAGGGTTAGCGTTTGTTTTTCTTCTTGTCTTTTCTGAATCTCTGACTTCTGGGAGGACAAATACTTCAGTTTATTGAACTTTATGTCTACTGTCAGTTCTTTTTCTAGTACATCTTGGGGTTCAAATAAAGGAACTAAGATGTGAGGAAAGAAGATGGAGTTGGGGAAGGGGAGGTGTTGGAGAGTATGGGAGAAGGAAGGAAGGGCTGAGAGATGAAGAGAGTACACACACACACACACACACACACACACACACTTTAACTGTCAAATGTGCAAAGAAGACATCTGGTAGGCATCTTCTGGCAAATATTCTTCAAAAAGAGGACAGTGTTTTCAATGAAAAGGAAAATCTTGAAATTTGAGTGGATCTTCCTTCAAATCTGCACCATTCTGGGATCTGTGAGATATTTACTTCCCAGTATCCACAGAATTTCACATCAAAAGCATCTTTGGCTACTACCATGGAGAGATCCACAGTAAGAGTAATTCTTATGCAGTCAAAGCTTGTTCTTCTGTAATCTAATAGCTGTAGATGGCTTGGAACTGAGAGGTCAGCCTAGCCCAACCGGACATTTCCAGCTTGTACTTTATTATTTCTCAAGGTTTTGCCTTCAGATTCATGTCTTAGGATGATTGTCCCTTGGCGTTTGCACATCCTAGTCAATACTGCATATGTAGCAGAGAATAGCCTAGTAAGAGCACCAATGGAAGGGGAAGCCCTTGGTCCTGCCAAGACTGAACCCCCAGTGACTGTGATTGTTGGGGGGAGGGTGGTAATGGGGGGAGGATGGGGAGAGGAACACCCATAGAGAAGGGGAGGGGGAGGAGGTAGGGGGATGTTGACCTGGAAACAAGGAAGGGGAATAACAATCGAAATTTAAGTAAGAAATACTCAAGTTAATAAAGATGAAAAAAAAGAAAAGAAAAAAAGAAAGTGAACCTATGTTATAAGGGGTATCTATATGTTTCATGCATCATTTCTTATTTCTGTATGTTCCTCATTGATTGAACATGTAACCATATCTAGCTGAGCAGGGACTGTGAATAGACTCTTCTGCTTGTTCTTGTATCCAACTACAGTTCACGCTTAGCTTCTCCTTCTGAAGGAGGAGGGGTAGAGGAATGTTAGAGAATAGCCACGTGCCTCACCTTTCTTTTGTAATCCGTACTATGACACACTGCAAGGTTTCCTCATTTTCAATTTTGTGTATCAGTAAGCATTGGGCCTGAAAAAACAATGTGACTTTTAGGTGTATCTTGCTATGCTTTATATGTTTGGCATTTAAATGAACTTGGATTTTTTTTTCTCCTTTGGTAATTGCAAATGTATTTCTAGTACATTAGAGAATAAGGGAGGTTTCCTGAACCGGCCAGGATGATTTCTATGAGAAGACAATTCTGGCTACTTAGAATACTACAAAGAAATGTACTTTTGAATTGTCCACCTGACAGCTGAATAGTGCTAAACTCACTCATGCTTACAAGCAATCTTGCAGCTGAGAGAGTCACTAGAACTTTCTCTAGGTAGCTTCACCACAACACTACAACACTGCTGATTTCATTCAAGATGAGTCCAGCTAGAGATTCTTCTGTTTTCATTTGTTTGTTAGGCCACAGTCGTGAGATTTTCTTTGGACTTTAAATATTCAGCTTTTTATTGGAATCTGTTCAGTTGGGAATTGGTAACCACAGCACAGATAGTACATGAGAAGTATATTTTTAAATGCATGGGTAAAGGTCTAGCTTAAAGCTTCAGAAAACATAGGTTTAATTTTAGCTAATATAACTTTGGTTATTTTCTGATTCAGAATTTGTCATGGTTAAAATTTAAAGTTTTTGAATAGTATAATATAGTCATGCACCATAACATAAGCATAGCTGTTTATGTTAGAGTCCAAATTTAGAAACAAATCCCCCTAGTGTCCTAAGCATGTGCGCAGACTGAGGGTGTAACAATTTGGCAGTGATTGTACAGCTCAGTCAAACTAGACTTTCTCTCTCATGCAGTTGACAAATATTCTTTATATGCCTATGAATGAAGCACCTGGATAATGGACTGAGCTCCAGGAAACAGATGTTTGTAGAAAACAATCCCAAGACATATTCTAGGAAGCTCTCTCTCTCTCTCTCTCTCTCTCTCTCTCTCTCTCTCTCTCTCTCTCTCTCTCTGGAAGAACATACTTTAAATAGTTGAAACAAGGTAGGAGGACAGTGATTCCTATCAGAAACGCATGCAGTTGGAACAGTTTGCAAAAAGCCATGCCTAAGTGAAAGGATCCTGGAACCGCCTTCCTCCACCTCAGTGCTCAGAGGTAATAACGGGAAAAGGTGGAAGAGCAAGCATCCTGTGGAAAGAGGGGACAACATGAGAGAACCTTTCAGAGGAACCGGGACGTGAGCAGAAGAAAAAGCAAGCAAACAAACAAACTTGATTCTTGAAGACCTACCTGTTGGGAAATATCGATAATAGCACTTGTCACATAAATGAAAACAAAAATCCAATGCGTGGTAGCATTTTAGACAGTGTTCATGACAGGAGATGTTTTCTGTTTATTTAAGGGCCAGTGATGTCACAGAAAACTTTCTAGGTGAAGCTAAGGTTTCTGACAGCTGTTTGGAGGCAGCTTAGTTGGTCAGAGGTTGGGATTTATTTTAAGCTTCTGCAGGGGGAAGAGCACTGGTGAGCAGGCTGACTACGGAAAAAGCATGAAAGCAAAATCAGTGTTGGAACCAACAAAGGCACTCGGATGGCAGCTGTGGACAAACCTCTGTTTTCAAAGGTAGAACAAGGGCGTGTGTGTGTGTGTGTGTGTGTGTGTGTGTGTGTGTGTGTGTGGGTGGGTGGGTGTGTGTGTGTGTTGTGAACTTACAGATTTCAGTGTGTAGGAGTCTCAGAAATGTCTTCTACTATGAAAAGAACATTTTCACATTAGAAAGAAATTGACTGAGGGTTTTGGCATGAGAATGTTCTAACTGGTTTAGAATTAGACAAGTATTCTAGATTAAGCCCTAGGACAGACAACTCGACTATATTCTGCTCTTTGAGCACACTAAGAACATTAGAGCACTAGAGTAAATTTTCTTGAAGTAATAGAAATGGATGAGATTTCATTTATTCATGAATAATCATTAACTGATTCACTTCTTCAAAGATATTTCCTGAAGAAATCTTAAGTGGGAAGACGGGAAAGAGAACAGCATGGGATACATGAGGCAGGAAAGGAGGGGAGTATTGGGGAGGAGGAAGAAAACCAGTAAGAGAGGGACAGGAAGATGGGAGAGGGCAGTGGTAAAGAGAGAGGGACCAATAAGAACAACATGTACAAGAAAGTGTCATGATGAAAATGCTCTAGGTGTTGAGTTTAAAAAAATGCCAAGACAGACAATTGGAATGGGGATGGAGCATCTCTGGGACAAACTAGAAACTGAGGGCAGTGGAAACTTCCAGGAATCTATGAGAGTGACACTAGCTAAGACTCCTAACAATGGAAGATATGGAGTCTGAGCTGATCATTTCCTGTAACTAGGCAAGACTATCAATGACAGGATTAGGACACCAACCCAGCCACAAAAACTTTAATGTACAATTTGTTCTGCCTAAAAGATGTGCAGGGGTAAAAGTTAGAGCATAAAATGAGAGAGTGGCCAACTAATGACTGGTGCAGCTTGAGATCTATGTCATGAGAGGGAGCGCTTCTCTGACACTGTTAATGACACTCTGCTATACATGCAGACAAGAGCCCAACAAAACCATCATCAGAGAGGCTTTACCCAGCATCTAGCTCATGGAAGCAGATGCAGGGACCAAAAGCCAAGTATTAGGTAGAGCTTGAGGAATCCTGAGGGAGAGGAGGAGGTAGGATTGTAGTAGCCAGAGAGGCCAAGGACACCATGAGAAAACCTACATAATCAACTAACCTGGGTACACAGGAGCTCACAGAGACTGACCCATGAACCAGGAAGCCTGCACGAGACTGACCTACGCCCTCTGCACATGTGTTCCACTGGTGTAGTCTAGTCTTCAAGTAGCTCTCCTCAGAGCAGGAGCAGTGGCTATCTCCAATTCCGTTGCCTGCCTTTGGGAGCCATTCCTTCAGTTGGGCTGCCTCATGTATCCTCAATGAGAGAGGATGCACCTAGTCTTACTGCAACCTGCTATGCTAGGGCTGGTTGGTATCCATGTGAGGCCTCCCCTTTTTGAAGAGAAATGGAAGAAGAGGAGTGATGGGGAAGGAGAGGTAGGGGTAGGATGAAAAGTAAAATTAATTAACAAAACACACCTGAAATACTTGCAAAGGATTTACTGGTCTAAAATTTCGTGAAAGTGTGTGTACATAGAGTAGCTGCTTGATTTAAAGGTAGCTGTCTGAAGTCTAGGGGATGTTTAATAAAATGCCCATGATACAGTGTTTTTGTCTGATAATGCCTTTCCTCCAGCATCCTAATGCATGTGGATCTTCTTCAATATACAAATATGTGATCCATAGTTGATCCCATTTCATAAGGAGTTTGTTCAGATGGCTACTACTTTGAAAATAGATATATTTCTTCAGCAAGTAATGTGCACTTAGCATTAGAGATACAGTGAGAAACAGTGGTTAACAACAGTGGATCTTGATTTTCATAGGCTATTATGTCTGATTGTAGACGATGGGCAATTGAAAGAAAGCCAGTCGATTTCTAGGATGGAGAAACAAGGAAGACTGTGAAAAAAGACAAAGGCTAGTAGGTTGGATTGGTTGATGGGATTGTGAGGGTGTCCAGTGAAGGAATCTTAGGGAACGTCACATGTAATCAATCCCATGTTAGAAAAATGAGAAGCCATCATCAAATGAAATCAGGCAAGAATACAGGCAAGAAGCAGAGCGTTCCAGGTATCTTTAGCAACATGTGTGAAGGGACAAAAAAAATCAGAGGTGTGGCCTGAAAGGGAGCCTCATGGCAGAGGTGACTGGAGCTGAGCACTTCAGATCTGCTTAGTAAACCGGTAGATCACACACCATGTTGGCTGCAAGGCTTGTGTGTGTGTGTGGACACTACCTTCCAGGGTTTTCCAGCTCAGTTTCATCACTAAGACCTCTCTACTTGTGAAGAATTCCATCACAAAGAACCAATGGCTCTTAATACCCAGCAGGGAATATGTTACGAAGACAAGAATTAGGACTCACCCTAAGAAAACTGGCCAAGAACTGGAAAAGGCAGTCTTGGAACTATCATTGGAAAAAATCTTTTAAATTAATCAGATGGGAAGGTGGTTTGTTGGCTGGAGAAGTAGCTGTTGGTCGTGAAGCGCTGTGCTACTGTGACTTGGGAATGTCTAATGAAGTTTGAGCTATGGAAAAGGCTATAATTTGGCCTCAGTATGTAAAGGATAGAATTTATTCTACTTACATGGCCTTAGCAGGAAGTATTGGTTTAACAGCTTTGTCTGCCTTGGCAGTCTCCAGAACACCTGCTCTTATGAACTTCATGATGACAGGCTCTTGAGTGACAATTGGTGCAAGCTTTGCAGCCATGACTGGAGCTGGTGCTAGTTCAGTCAATATCATGTGAGCAGAGCCCAGGCCCAAAGCATCTGGCTTGAATGATGTTTCTGGATGCAGTGGTGGTTCCTCTGACAATTTTGGGGGGTCTCTTCTCCTGAGAGCTGCATGGTATACCACCAGTATTGTGGGAGGCCTCTCTACTGTGGCCATGTGTGCATCTAGTGAGAAGTTTCTGAACATAGGAGCACCTCTGGGAGTGGGCCTGGGTCTTGTCTTTGTATCTTCACTGGGGTCTATGTTTCTTCCTCCTCCTCCGTGGCTGGTACCACTCTGTACTCTGTTGCAATGTATGGTGGATTAGTTCTTTTCAGCATGTTCCTTCCATTTGATCAAAAATAAAAGTAATCAAACGTGCAGAAATAACACCCATGTGTGGAGTTCAAAAGTATGATCCCATCAATTTGATGTTGACAATCTACATAGATACATTAACTATATTTATGGAAGTTGCAACTATGCTAGCCACTGGAAGCAACAGAAAGAAACGAAGTGACCGCTGTGGTATCTCTGCTCATTGATGTCTTGCTTGGTTAGTAGAAGCAGAAAGTCCTTGCAGTTTGCACCATCAGAATTCCTTGAGGTTTCAAAGATAACCTGTCACTATGTTTAAAATGTTCAGTAATGTGACCCTTCAGACCTGTTTTTCTTTTAGAGAATAAATGCGGTAGATGTCTTCCAAATAAGCACATACATTTTCATCTGTCATGCTTTTGTACTTTAAAAACACTTTGATGAATGTGTGAACAAAGATTTGTTAGAAGTTTTCAAGTATTGTTTTATTTATTGGGTAGGTAAAATCTAGCAAATTTGTGTGTCTTCATATTGTGGGAGCCTGAAGATTATTAAATGATGTCATGAGTGACAAGTTTTGGTATAGAGGTCAGAGAGATAAAAACCATCTGCAGTCATTTTGAATGCTTAGGACAGCACTGATTGGTGAGCCAATGAAAGACATTGGAGATGTGGAAACAAGGGACCACCGTACTGGGAGTTAACAAACACACAGGTGCTGTTAATGGCCTCAGGGTTGACTAGTCATTGTCAGGACAGTCCAGAGTGGTAATCATACAGAGAATCCCTGCTAGAATTATGTGTATGTGAGTTTTATTATGAAGTCTTTTAGAACAAGCTGGTTGGCGGTGGTGCATGTGCCTTTAATCCCAGCATTTGGGAGGCAGAGGCAAGCAGATCTCTAAATACAAGACCAGCCTGGTCTACAAAGTGAGTTCCAGGCCACCCAAGGCCCTGTCTCTAAAACAAACAAACAAACAAACAAACAAATGACAACAACAAAACCTACCAGCTATGCTCAGTATAGCATACACCAAAGCCCAAGATTCATTTGTTTTCAAATATACGGTATATTTGCAGTTGGACGGGGGTTTTTTTCCCCCTCAGTGTTTAATTGAAAGCATGCTTGATTTTCTCAACACAGTTTTGACAGCTGTCAGAAAAGCCTTTTTGTGACTTATGCTAAGATTAGAATTGTTTTTCTTCTAAAACTGTTGGCTTCCTATGTTCCTTGTCAGGTTAAGCATGAACAAACAAAACAAACTAAGTTGACCTTGGGAAATATTTGAGTGAAAAATGTAATGGGGAGGTGTTTCATTTGACTCCTTTAGAACTTTCTTTCTTGTCCAGGCCATCGCTTAACTTCCTTGTGACATTTAGAAGATTTTGATACAGCTCACATGTTCATTGTGAGGGGTTCTTCACTGAAGTCTATATGTGTATTTACAGAGTAACAATTTTTGAGAAGCATTTATTATAGTAATCTATAAATAACTCTTTTAATCACTTTAAAGTACAATGAATGCTTATTTCTGAAATAAAATTTCCAGCCCCCACCTCCAAAAAAATCAGAGCATGAGGAGCTGAGGTAAAACTACTTGAAACTGTACTGTTCACAGTTACAGAAAGCAGGGCAAACACTAGGTGAAGTTTCTAAAGTTAATGAGACAATTCTCATGTATTTGTAACAGACCACTTCTAATTCTATACACCAGAAATTCAGAGTGAATATACTTAACAGCCTGTCTAAATCACTAACTCTCTGTATCCTATTTTAAATCAGAAAGGAAATTGCTAGGCTAATTGGCATTTGTACAAACTTGTGGCTACTTCCTGACAGGAAGCTGTGTACAGGATGGTTGGGATATGATTTCTGATCAGAGTTTATTTAACAGGATAAATCTTTTCATGCTATCCCTGTAGTATTTCACATGGTGTCTGCTCCAGGATCATAGGGTCCAGAGTGAGTCCCCAATGGAAGACAGTTCTCAGTTTGCACATGGCTGCCCCAGTATGGCAGGAAAAGAAAATGTTTAGGGTAATTCCTTGTTCTTCATTGAGATGTAGAAATATTCAACTCAAAGCCCTGTTGCAAATACAAACAGGAAGCAGAAGTCTAATCATTTAAACTTAAAGAGTTAATCATTTTAAAATTACCTACTCAGAATTTTCTGTTACAGGTATAAAGACTAGAGATAGATGGATGCCTGCTGAGCTAGACATCCTGGGGCAAATAGATGCATGATTAAACCTTTTCTGTGCCATGGGGTCAGGGAGGGTGCGATGTATGAAATCCGAGGGTACACATAGGAGGGCCATTTGATTTTATGTGACTTCCTTCAGGATGCTCTCCCTAGGACCCTAGAGGTAAGTACAGTACAGAGACTGAAAGAGATTCTTAAATGATGTCTATGAGAGATTGAGGTTGGAAAGATCAGAGATAAAATTCTGGACCTAGAAGGAGCCCATGACATATCTGCAGGATGGTAGCAACTTTGTAGGTGCCCTGAAGTGAAGTCTGTATTTTATGGGGAGATGAGATATGGGGGGTTTTTTACTTTCGTTTGTTTCTTTGTTTAGTTTTGGAGGGCATGGAATTAGGTACACATTCTAAACTATGTTGTCCCAGTGAATTTTCACTAAAACACAAGTTAGAGATAAAAACCTTGTGAGAAATAAATGGAATAACCTGTAAATAAGCCGAGAAGCAGGGCCAGTAGAACAATCTATTATTTATTTCTCAGGAATCTTGCTTGATCAACCTTACATTGTGGACTTCTGGCTCATCTTCATGTTCATTCTAGATATCCAAAGGAAAATATTGGTCTCTGAGAACAACACCAAAAGCAAGGAAGCTGGAGATGGATCCATGGTCATCTGTCACATCTGTACTATGTGCAGCCCACCCCACGGTGGAACCCTGATTGGGGATCTGAGGGTATAAACAAAGAACAGATACATAGGCACAGAAAGGAAAAAAACTGGGGTCAGGTCATCAGTTAGAACTCTAATGAATCCATACCAACTATGAACTAATCGGTGTAGTGTAGAATAGATAGGGCCCTCATAGATTCATGTGTTTGAATGGCCCATATAAAATGGCACTATCAGGAGGTGTGGACTTGTGGGAAGAAGTGTGTCATTGAGTGTGGCCTTTGAGTGCTCCCATGCTCAGGCTCCACCCAAAGTAGAAGAGACTCTTTTCCTGGCTGCCTTCAGATCAAGATGGAGAACTCTCAGTCCTTCTCCAGCACCATGTCTGCCACCATGCAGCCACACGTCCTGCCACGATGATAATTGACTGAAACTGTAAGCCAGCCCCAATTAAATGTTTTCTTTTATAAGAGTTGCCTTGGTCATGGTGTCTCTTCACAGCTTAAAACCTAACTAAGGCAATCTGGAAGTTCAGCATGTTTATTATGTGCACTACAGTGGGGGGACTTAACTAGTCTTGGAGGGAAGGCTCTCTAGCATGGAGTCTCAGACTATAGAGATCTGAGATGGAGAAGCTGTGGTTGCTTTTGTACACACTTGCAACATTGTACCTGGACCAGAGGAAGGGTTTGGCATCTCTCAAAGACTTGTCTGGGGGGTGGGATGGGGATGGGGAATGTAAGCTTTTGCCAATTTCCCAGGGTCTTAGGCCTTCTTTGAAATAGCCATGTTAGTGGCAACAATGAATTCAGGACTTCAGACACTTCCCGTATTTACTCAGTCTACCCCTTACTCATCATCTGCAGAGCTCTAGAAGCCAGAAACTTGTAAGCGTAAGGTTTATGACTGGATAAACCAGTGGATTTTTTAGTGAGGAGAGAAACTTCGGAGACAGAGTTTCAATTCTTTGTGTGGCTTTTTTAGGTATAGGAAATAGCTATAGATGGCAGTTGTTGGGTACCGTGCATTTAACAGTCACCTTGGTTTTATTGTTTTCTTTGGAAACCTGCCCTTTCTTACCTCATTATCAACAGGTAGCCGTGTATCCAAACGCTAATTTTCTTAACTAAATATATGTCTATTTAAAAAAATGACTTCCCTCTCTCTTCTAATTAGATGATAGTGATTCTGCTCTCTCTGCTAATTACTGTGTGTCTTCCTTCTGAAGGCTATATGTATTTATATACACACATAGAGCTATGTGTGAACATTTGTGTATGCATACATTTGCACATGTGCATATTTGAAAATTTAATGACCCTCCTCTTGGGAAAGTGCATCATTGATAAAAATACTCTCATCTTGGATTGGAAGGTTTCTGAGATATTAATTTCCCTAGCTTCTTCCATATTAGGTGTCTTTCATCTCAGAGGAAATAATTATACCAGGCTTGGCTCTGTTCAATGAGGCATGACTACAGCAGAATGGATCTCTTCCTGAACAAAAAAAAAAAAAAGTAAAAAGAAAATTGAAAAGAAAAAAAAATACAGCTTGACATACCAGCCTCAAAATTATCTAAATCTATTTCCAACAAAAAGCTCTGTGCTTTAGTGAAGATGATGACCTTTGAGAGAAAAATCCATTGGAAAAAAAATCCATTTCCCATGCTGTAAGGTTAGGAGAATAAATTGCACTGTGAGAGGAGGGGGGGAAGCTCCTTGTGACATGTAATAAAGCAGGTAGCCTCATTTGAATTTTCCCATTAGGTCTTCTAGAGAGAGCTGGGAAATATGCTGGCCCTGCTCATTGTAACTCAGCCTTGGCTCTCTGTCTATGGGACACACAGTTTTTCATGGGTAATAGAATTAGAGTCTGGCTTATTTGAAAGGTCCAGCAGGAAGTTATTTGTTACAGTGTTTATTTTTTCTATCTGCGATAGAATACTAAACAGGTTTGTTTTCTGAAGAATATTAATACTCTTGACTTACTAGGAGGCAGATCTCTCGCCCTCTAGCCTCCCTGTTCTTTCCTTTTTTATTTTGTTTTTCCACTTCAAGAGTCAAGGGGACTAATTGCATTGTATATGCAGTAAGAACACATTTTACTAGAAAGCTGGGTGTCAAAATCAGTCCTAATCAGTTCCCTGTGCCAGAGCAGACAGTGGTGAGTTTGTTCCATTTTGCTGTGTGTTTATTTAACAAATGACTACAGAAAGTATTTGACATGATAGGACTAGTCTCATACAACATAGAATCAGGAAAGAGAGTGAGACTAAAAATATACATAGGTAAGCCATTTAACCTGTGAAGTGATATGAATGAAGGATAATCCACAGTGGGAAAGTGTGTCAGAGGGACACATACATATCGGTATCTAAGCAGGATAACAATACTTTAGAATGTTTTTAAACATGTAAAAATAAAGGAAAATACTCGCTACCTTTCACTTAATGGAAGTTCAAATAAGCTAATTCAAAAATAGTCATCTCATTTTATCAAAATCAAACAATTAAAAAAAAAGCTTTAGAAATAAGGAAAGCAAGGGTACATATTACATATTCATGTGGCAAGACTTTGTGGTTCCATGGCTTGTTTTGGGGAGGAGGTGGGAGGACTCAGCAGTTGTTCTCAGTAACAAACAAACACACAAACAACAACAACCCAACCAAACAAAAAACAATAAAGAACCTCCAAACAGATCAACAGCAAGAAGAACAACAAAATACGACATCAGTTAGTTCTCTTCTGTCTTTGCTTAGTCTAGTGAGCCTGTCCTACCTCTGGGGTATGCATATATAATTTCTGTCTATGCCAAAGCTAGAAAGCCAATGAAATATTTCCAAAGCAGCTCACATATCCCAGTGTCTTTTGCCTTTATTTTATTGACCTGATTGAGCATGCATGGCCATTGGCTCCTTATGATATTCCAGATGATTCACAGAAACAAATAGGGGGTGCATTTAGAGGGGATGAAAAGAGAAGCCAAAAAATAAAAGGAATGAAATCTGTTACCTGAAAGGTCGTCTCATTCACTATCCAGTTATAAATGTTCAATTATCCAGCTGATAAAATATTCATTTGTAGAAGAGTATTTGGGAATCTGAGTTCATACAAAGTATATGTTGCCCTGATAACATATTCTTCAGTAGCACGATTACTTTATAGCCTTACTGTCTTCAAATGCTCCCACATAACTCCAGCCTTACATATAAACTATCTTAGGCTGATGTTGTAGTATCCATAAGATTGTGAGTGTTGAAAGCTATACATGTGGCAGGTGGGTTTGGTGGTCATTTTTATGTGAATTCCTTAGTGCTGCACTTCATTCTGGTTCCTTTAAATTCTATTGCACATGTACATAGTATGCACTTACCACACCACTCTGCCCTACTAAGGGAACTCCTTACAGGAGGAGTTTATTTCATCTCCATTTGTCCTTGGTTTACAGGGAATGGCTAATTAACCTTTGATGGATAGAACAAGAGGCGGGTTTAGTGTGGAATTCTATCAGACCTTCAAAGAAAACCTATAACCAAGACTCTTCAAACTATTCCACTAAATAGAAACGGAGGGAACACTACCCAATTCATTCTACGAAGCCACAATTGCGCTTATACCTGAAGCACACAAAGACACAACAAAGAAAGAGAACTTCAGACCAATTTCCCTTATGAATATTGATGCAAAAATAATAAAATTTTCAAAAACTGAATCACAGAACACATCAAAATGATCATCCATCATGATCAAGCACGCTTCATCCCAAAGATGCTGGGATGGTTCAATATATGGAAATCCATCAACATATTCCACTATTTCAACAAACTCAAAGAAAAATAAAACCAACAAGATCATCTCATCAGATGCTGAGAAAGAAGTTGACAAAATTTCAACACCTGTTCTTGATAAAGTCTTGGAAAGATCAGGAATTCAAGGCCCACAGCTAAACATAGAAAAAGCAACATACAGCCAACTAGTAGCCAACATCAAACTAAATGGAGAGAAACTTGAAGCAATCCCACCAAAATCAGGGACTAGACAAGGCTGCCCACTCTCTACCTACTTATTCAATATAGTACTCGAAGCCACAGCAATTAGGACAATGAAAGGAGGTCAAAGAGATACAAATTGGAAAGGAAGAAGTCAAAATATCACTATTTTTAGATGATATGATTGTATACTTAAAGGACCCCAAAAATCCTACCAGAGAACTCCTACAACTGAGAAACAACTTCAGCAAAGTGGCTGGATAAAAATTAACTCAAACAAATCAGTAGCCTTCCTCTACTCAAAGAGTAAACAGGCTGAGAAAGAAATTAGGAAAATGACACCCTTCACAGTATCACAAATAATATAAAATACCTTGGTGTAACTATAACCAAGAAAGTGAAAGATCTGTATGACAAGAACTTCAAGTCTCTGAAGAAAGAAATTGAGGAAGATCTCAGAAGATGGAAAGAGCTCCCGTGCTCATGGATTGGCAAGATTAATATTGTAAAAATGGCCATCTTGCCTAAAGCATCTACATATTAAATACAATTCCCATCAAGATGCCAACTCAATTCTTCATAGAGTTAGAAAGAGCAATTTGCAAATTCATTTGGAATAACAAAAAAACCAAGATAGCAAAAACTATTCTCAACAATAAAAGAACATCTGGGGGAATTACCATCCCTGATGTCAAGCTGTATTACAGAGCAATAGTGATGAAAACTGTATGGTATTGATACAGAGATGGGCAGATAGCTCAGTGGAACAGAATTGAAGATGCAGAAACAAACCCACACACCTATGGTCACTTGATCTTTGACAAAGGAACTAAAACCATCCAGTGGAAAAAAACCCAGCATTTTTAACAAATGTTGCTAGGTCAACTGGAGGTCAGCATGTAGAAGAATTCAAATCAATCCATTCTTCTTGCCCTGTACAAAGCTTAAGTCCAAGTGGATCAAGGACCTCCACACAAAACCAGATACACTCAAACTAATAGAAGAGAAAGTGGGAAAGTATCTCAAATAAATGGGCACAGGGGAAAATTTCCTGAACAGAACACCAAGGGTTTATGCTCTAATAGCAACAATTGACAAGTGGGACCTCATAAAATTACAAAACTTCTGTAAGGCAAAGGAAACAGTCAATAGGACAAAATGGTAACTAACTGATTGGGAAAAGATCTTTACCAGAGAACCAAATAACCCTATTTAAAAATGAGGTATAGAACTAAACAAAGAATTCTTAGTTGAGGATTATCGAATGGCCAAAAAGCACCTAAAGACACGTTCAACATCCTTAGTTATCAGAGAAATGCAAATCAAAACAACCCTGAGATTCCACCTCACACCAGTCAGAATGGCTAAGATCAAAAACTCAGGTGACAACAGATTCTGGCAAGGCTTTGGAGAAATAGGAACACTCCTCCATTGTTGGTGGAATTGCAAGCTGGTAGAATCTCTCTGGAAACCAGTCTGGCAGTTCCTCAAAAAACTGGATATAGTACAACCTGAGGACTAACCTATACCACTCCTGGGCATATACCAATAGATGCTCCAACATATAACAAGGATACATGCTCCACTATGTTCACAGCAGCCTTATTTATTATAGCCAGAAGCTATAAAGAACCCAGATGTCCTTCAACAGAGGAATGGATATAGGAAATGTGGTACATTTACACAATGGAGTTCTACTCAGCTATTAAGAACAATGAGTTCATGAAATTCTTAAGCAAATGGATGGAACTAGAAAATTTCATCCTGAATGAGGTAACCCAATAACAAAAGAGCACCCATGATATGTAGTCACTGATAAGTGGATATTAGCCAGAAATCTTGGAATGCCCAATATAAAATTTACAGATCCCATGAAACTCAAGAAAAAGAATGACAAAAGTGTGGATGCCTCAGTACTTCTTAGAAGGGGGAACAAAATACTCTCATAAGGAAATAGGGAGACAAAGTGTGGAGCCGAGACTGAACGAAAGACCATCCGGAGACTGCCACACTTGTGGATCCATCCCACATGCAGTCACCAAACCCAATCACTATTGGGGATGCCAAGATGTGCATGCTGACAGGAGCATGATATAACTGTCTCCTGAGAGGCTCTGCCAGAGCCTGAAAAATACAGAGGCAGAAGCCCACAGCCAACCATTTGACTGAGAACTCGGTCTCCAATGGGGGAATTAGGGAGCTGAAGTGGTTTGCAACCCCATAGGAAGAACAACAATATCAACCAGTCAGACAACCAAGAGTTCCCAGGTATTAAACCATCAACCAAAGAGTACACATGGAGGGACCTATGACTCCAATCACGTATGTAGCAGAGGATGGGCCTTGTTAGGCATCAATGTGAAGAGAGGTCCTTGGTCCAGTGATGGCTCCATACCTCAGTGTAGGGGAATGCTAGGGCGGGGAGGAGGGAGGGTGTGGGTGGGTGGTAAGTGGGGGAGCACCCTCATAGAAGCAAGGGAACTGGGGATGGGATGGGAGTTTGCAGAGGGGAAAGCAGGGAGGTAGATAATATTTGAAACATAAATAAAGAAAATATCCAAAAAAAAAAAAAAAGAATAAAAAGGAACTTCTGCTAGTTGGCTCTTGTTAGGCTCTTCCAGTACTAGGGGTCATTAGGAATCCTTTGTGTGCACAAAACACACACAGCAGTGGACCTTGTAACAGTGGAGCTGAGTACAATCCTTAGTAGAAGTAGATGGTACCAGCAGAGCTTAAGTGGCTTACCCATGGAGCAGGCAGCAACCGGACCTTCAAGAAACTAATTTGACATTAATAAAAATTGTATATACTGAGTCTAAACCATGAATTCATTTCACTTGACTGAAAGAGAATTGACACTGAACATTTCTGGCAGATACCTTTTGATTCTCTGTTTGGTTTTTTTTTTTTTTTTTTTTTTTTTGTTTTGTTTCCAATCACTTAAGTTTTCTGTTGCAATTTCCCAAGCTAGGCAGCACCTGAGAAAATGCGTTGTGGTCCAGGATATAGACAGAAAAATATTTGCTTCTATTTTTTCCTATGGGCTATTTGGATTCAAATCCTGAGCCTGGCCAGCACCTACATATGTAAATCTATACATCACCTTGGCGAGCTCAGCACACCAGAGGGAATTTGCTTCAGTGTGTGCTTAAAGGTGTGACCTACTTTTCTGGAACTAAGAGAAGATTTACATGCTATCACTATTCTCTCTCTCTCTCTCTCTCTCTCTCTCTCTCTCTCTCTCTCTCTCTCTCTCTCTCTCTCTCTCTCTCTCCCCTCTGGGTGTATATGTGTGTGTGTGTGTGTGTGTGTGTGTGTGTGTGTGTGTGTGTGTCTATTTGTGTGTGTACATGATAAGTATGTAGTATCACATGTATGTATGTGATGTCTGTCATTCTTCCTTCTCTCTCTCTCTCTCTCTTTCTGTGCATGTGTGTATGTCTCCATATTGTGGGAGGGAGTAAGATGCTCATATGCATATGTTTTTAAGGCTGACAACTAGAGACTGGATAAACTACTAGGGAGTTTGTCACTGCAAAAATCAGATTATCCTCCCAGGAGCCACTGATTACCTGTAGTTCTATACCTGGAGGTGGTAACATGTGAAATGTCCTGAATTCATGTTAACATGTCAACTGGTAGTTTGTGCACGTCTTTTGTGGGCATCACATTGCTGAGACTTCTTGGGTACAGCTTCCCTTTCATTTGAAGAAGATGCTATTTAGAACCAATGTCAGTTTTTGTTTTTGTTTTTTTTTTAAGATAGGTTCTGGATATCAAACCCACATGTTTTACCTTGCTAGGGTAACTACGTTAACAACTGAACAATCTTCTCATCCCTGTGCCAACCTTGTAATTTGTTATAGAATTTCAAGATGAATTTCTTTCACTTTCCACATGTCAATAATGTCTCATAGAAAAGGTCAGTGATGTCCCACAGTCAAGGTCAGGCCCTTTACCTATTTTATATAAAAAATATTTATTAAGCATGTGTATCTGGATTCTTTTTTGTTTTACTTGAGAATGTATTATGTTATGGTTTGAATGTGAAATATCCCTCACGGAACTCATGTGTTAGGACATGTGGTCCACAGCGGGTGGTCCTGTTTTGTAAGCATACAGAGCACTTGGGAAAGCTAAATATCTGATGCTTGTAGTTAATAAGAGATGTGATTCCAGAATTCATAAGCACTTTAAGGTTTGGTCTAGTTCTCTCCTTTTTTGTCACATGCTCCTTCTGCTACCAGAAAGCCTTTTCCAGCATGGCTCTTCTGTTATGGTGGACTGAAATCCTCTGAACCCATAATCCCAAATAAATATTTCCTATTACCAGTGGCTTCTTTTACTTATTTGCTACAAGAAGGAGAAGAGGAATATATAAGCACAGTAGATGTTACTCAAGCCATATGGCTCACAGAGCACTCTCTGGTCTTTGCATTCTGTGTGAATCAGTACCCATTACTTGTCCAGGCTGGGGAATTAACCTAATGTAACACAAGAGATACATGAAGACTAACGGGAACTGTGGATGAGAAAGATAAGTAAGAAACCCTTGGAAGTCTTTCAGTCAAGGAGGGGCTAGATGTATTTCAGGAGTCAAAGGCAACTGTGATGTAATCAGAGTTAATGGAACATGTGAAAGAACTCTAGCAGGACAGAGTTCCTCAAGCATTGCCACAGAAATCACTTTAAATCTTGACAAACTTTGCAGATATTCTTTTTTTAATTTTTTTAGATATATTTCTTTACTTACATTTCAAACGTTATTCCCCTTCCCGGTTTCCTGTCCATAAGCCACCATTCCCTTCACTCCCTCTCCCCCATGCAGGTATTCCCCCTATACATCCCCTTTATTGCTGCCCCCCATATTCCCCTGCACTGGGGGTCCAACCTTCTCAGGACCAAGCACTTTCCCTTCCACTGGTGCCCCAACAAGGCTATTCTCTGCTACATATGCAGTTGGAGCCCTGGGTCAGTCCATGTATAGTCTTTCGGTAGTGGTTTAGTCCCTGGAAGCTCTGGTTGGTTGGCACTGTTGTTCATATGGGGTTGCAAGCTCCTTCACCTCTTTCAATACTTCCTCTGATTCCCCCCAAGGGGATCCTGTTCTCAGTTCAGTGGTGTGCTGCTAGCATTGACCTCTATATTGGTCATGGTCTGAATGTGTCTCTCAGGAGAGATCTATATCCAGTCCCTTTCAGCATGCATTTTTTAGCTTCATCAATCTTACCTAGTTTTGGTGGCTGTATATATATGGGCCACATGTGGGTCAGGCTCCGAATGGTCATTCCTCGAGTTGCTGCTCTAAACTTTGCTTCCATATCCCCTCCTATGGATATTTTTCCTCTTTTTAAGAAGGAGTGGGAGCATCCACATTTTGGTCATCCTTCTTCTTGAGCTTCCTGTGGTCTGTGAATTGCATCTTGGGTAATTCCAACTTTTTGGCTAATATCCACCTTTCAATGAGTGCATACCACCTGTGTTTTTCTGTGATTGAGTAACCTCACTCAGGATGATATTTTCTAGTTCATTCCATTTGCCTATGAATTTCATGAAGTCATTGTTTTTTGATAGCTGTGTAGTACTCCATTGTGTGGCAGACGTTCTTGTCCATTTTAGCTTTTATTATTAAAATCCCAGCAGAGATGCCATCTCTTCTACATCCACCTGTTCTTTCCATATTCGTTGCTCCTTAATCCAATATTCACACAGCCACAATGTAATTCTCTCCAGTGAAATCGGAGCATCTAGAGACTTTAGCTTGTGGAAAGAGTGAGAGTGAGGGGGGAGAGAGAGGAGGGACAGAGAGAGGGACAGAGTGAGAGAGAGAGAGAGAGAGAGAGAGAGAGAGAGAGAGAGAGAGAGAGAGATAGAGAGAGAGAGAGAGAGAGAAGCTGCTCTAGGAAATTTCATGACAGATTTGACCATGGGCCTCTGCCTGTATAGTATTCTCATGTCAAGTGTCCGTGAACCTAATGATGATGACAAAGCTAAGGTGTGGGTGTGAAAGGAAAAGACACCGATCACAAAGGCTAAGCCCTGCCATTCCTGGTCTTTGGGAGCTGAGGAGGAGCTCTACTCACTGAAGAAAAGAGGATTTTCTTTGTAACTCCATTTTGGTGAATTCTTCCCAGAAATAGAAAAAAATGATGGAAAATAGCCAGATTGTGAGGGTTAAAATAGCATTGGATAGAAGGATTTGCATCCCTATCCTGTGTGATATCTGTCAAGTTCCTACTCCTTTGAAATGAGTATGCTCAGGTTAGTATTGTAGAATTGTACTTCTTGGAAAGCATGAAAGAATGTCAAGTTCACAGCCTGACTCTCAAACCAGTGGTTATAAATGAGGACTGGGTCAATGCCTTAGTTAGGGTTTCCAATGATGTGAAGAGATACCATGACCAAGGCAACTCTTACAAAGAACAATATTTACTTGGGACTGGATTATAGTTTCAGAGGTTTGGTTAATTATCATCCTGGCTGGAAGAATGGCAGTGTCCAGGCAAACATGGTGCCGGAGTTTCTGAAGAGTTCTTCATCTTTATTCAGAGGCAGCCAGGAGAAGACTCACTCTAACCAGACATAAACATATATATGAAACCTCTAAGTCCATCTGCATAGTGACACACCTCCTCTGAAAAGGCCACACATACTTCAGCAAGGACACACCTCCTAATCAAATCACTCCCTTAGGCCAAGCATTCAAACACATGAGTCTATGGGGCCAAACCTATTCAACCAACCACAGTCAAGCTCACAGCCTGGCTTCCAAGCTAGTGGTTATGAATGGGGCTGGTTTGTTGAATTTTTCCTATGTTTTATGGCCATCATTTCCCCTCCTTTTCCAAAACAGTGCATATTACAAGGACTATTTGTCCAACTAAGCTGACAGTAGAGTGGCATCCTAAGATTGCACTGCACAGCAGGAATTACACCAGAGACATCACCAACCCAGCAAGCCTCAGCAGCCTTCAGACAAGTGCTCCGTCTGGCACAAAGACCAAGGAAAGGCTTTGGTCCCTTGAGGTTCAGCAAGAAAGCAACTGCAAAGAAACAAGCTATTAATATTAATGTTTCAGGAAAAAGAGAGGAGAGGGAGGACACGGGCGCCCAGGAAGAATGACTCCATATGGCTTTGATGTGTTCATTTCCACAGGATCAGGAAAGTGAGGAGAATACAGAATAGCTAGCAAGGGGGAGGGAAGTGTGGAAGAGGCAGGGGTTTGGCAGGCTCAGAGAAATTACATGAGCGACAGGGAGTAGCCTCTGTCTAGACAAAGAGTCAGCTGGTCATGCTGCCATGCAACACTGGGGACAAGGCAGGAAGAGGAAGTACCCTGTAGCTCTGTTCCAACTGTGAGGGGTTACTGTGCTAGGGCTAACAGCTACAAGCTATGTAAAGATCTCTTCCAAGGTTTCCCCTGTGAACCTCTACAAGCAAAGAATTTTACTCCCAATCCAGGTAGAACTAGATTACATCTGTCTGTGCATCCTTCTGGCATTCACATAGGGCAGCATCTGTCCCTATCCTTTCTCAGACACCCGTATCCTCTTTTATGAGCAATTCAAGTAAATCACCGGTGAGGAGGTAGCTTGAGAGGAACTGAAAAGAAGTTAAGATGCTCAGAATCTATTACCAGTGCCTGGAACTATAAGCGGTGGAGTCCATTTTTGTTTTCTCTATCTACTAGAGAGTAATGTAAAAGGCGAAGAGAAGCCTGATAGCAAATAGAAGAAGGTTGGACCACAAAGTGAACTAGCATTGGTGTTTATTTCTATTAAATGAGACAAATTTATCTTTATACTTTAGGTAAAACTTCCGTGTCATAAAGATTTGTATAGGTACGACCTGAGAGCAGATCACCCCAGAGTCCATGACCCTGACTTCTTGATGTGCTAACTTCACAGGGGACCCTTCGAGTCACTGTCAGATTGTCCAGGTGGAATATTGACTGAGACCCATTGCTTGGCGAGTACTCAGAAATAGTTGTAGAACAGAAAGCTCTTCTCAGGCTGCCATGCATCACATGTCTTTGCAGGAAAGGCTGCGGAAGTTAAAGGTCTATATAGTGCCATCCTATGCTTCTTCAGAAATTGGCAGGGAGGATTTTATAGACCTTAACCGTGGAGCATTTGTTACATGGCTCATGAAACATTTGGAGAGTTCCCACTATCTTATTACTAGGCAACAAAAACCCTTTATATGCTACAAAAACATGCATCACTCTGAAGGAGGGAAAAATGCCATTCATTAGGGTGATTAGAGGAGATAGGAGTGACCCTGCTTAGGTCATATGCTTGTGTGATTAGGGTAGAGGGGGTAAAGTGATGGGAAACAGTTCACAGAGTTAGAACTGTAAAGAGGCTTGCTGGGATTGAAGATGAAGACGCTGTGGTTTCCCAGTAAAAGACCAGATGTGAAGGCAGAACCTGTATCTTGGAGTCTTGACCAAACGTCTTTGATAACTGCCTAAACATGTAGAATGGAGCATGCAAGTTGTGAGACAAAAAGCACTGGTTCTAAAATGGAGTAGTGACATTCTTTCAAGCACTGAAAGTAAAACAGAATTAGCAAGTTTATTAAGAACCAGGCTAATTATTATCTACAATTATTGTGTTCAGCTCAAGAACAATCCCTTGGCACAGAGCATGGTATAGTCAACATATGCTTGCTGAAATTCTATTTTGAATATAAAATTGCTGAAACTCAGATGTCATCTGGTCTCCCCCAGAGTTTTAATAAAAAGCATTTCTTTACTTAATTAAACCTGGAATGACTAAATACTTCTCTTCCACAAATCCAGCTCAAGAGGTCAAATAAGGTTAGACATCATACACCCCTCAAGCCTCTTCCCTCCTCAAGACTCTGCCCTAACAAAATTCTTTCCTAAAGGATTAAGATGAAAATAGACATCAGTGGTATTGCTTAAGGAAGACTTTTGTTTGTTTGAATGCCAGAGTGCATTTGTTTCCAGATTAGCAAGCTGAAACATTTCATACAGAGTAAGGACAGATATTAACTGGAAGATCGATGGAAGGACTGTCGTCAGCAAATGGTGTAATAAGTATGATATGGAAACTTAGGGGAGCCTTTATTGACAGAGGGAACACCAGTAATTTACTGAGGTTAATCTGGGAGAACAGAGGGATGTCAAAGGACTATAGTCGGAGAAATGACGTTACCAAAAGAAGTCCAGAGAATCATGGCAGTAGATGGGAAGCACATGAACTCTACAGTCAGCCAAATCCAGCACTTCTTTCTTTCAAAAAGAGCTCTCTGAGCTTGGCAAAGATACATGTACTTTGTGAGGATATCTGTAGAGTGGGGCTAATTTCACTGATAGCAGTGGATCTCTGTGGGATGATTCAGTGGCAAAACTTGAAAGGATTTGAGGCAGAGTCCAGTATTCATGCTTCTCTGATCCATGTCACTTTTCAATTTTATTTTTAAATTTCCTGGTCTGACTCTCCCTTTTACTTACAATATCTACATTTTTGAAATTGGCCAAAGGTCTTTATTTTGTGGAAATTTTCACTTGGCTCCTGTTGAGGAATAGCAGTTCTTTATGTAACACTTTGATGCTTCCAAAGGTTTTTCTGACATAATTTCACCCTGTGAGTTGTGATCGATCTTTGTCTTAATTTTACAAATTTAGACGTTGGGGATTCTTGAAGCACAGTCACTATTCAGAAAAAAAGAAATCCAACTAGATCTTTGGCTCCAAGTGCTTTTTATCAACTACAGAAAGTATAGAGGCATGTTGGCATTATTTGAGGACTTTCTTGGTAATCGTTCCTATATTCTGTGGAGTCATTATTATTCTAGGTTGCTTGCTATTGCTGTGATGACCAAAAGCAACTTGAGGAGAGAAGGTTTTATTTCAACCTACATTTTTCCAGGTAACAGTTTGTCCCTGAGAGAAGCCAAGGCAGGAATTTAAGACTTGAACCTGGGGATGGAAGTGAAGCAGAGATCAGGAAAGAGAGCTTCTTTCTTGAGTGCTCTCCATAGCTACTCAGTTTGATTACTTATACAACTCAGACCATTTTCCCAGAGTTGGCATTGTATATCACCCCACATAAATCAGTAATCAAGAAAATGCCCAAAGACATAGACACAGGCAATCTCCTCAACAATTCCTCAACAGAAGTTCTCTTTTCACAGGTGCCTCTATTTTCTATCAAATTGACAGGAATTAACTAGCACCATTGACCCATTGTTAACTTAATATACAAAGAAACCGTTAGTAACGTATAACTTTTCCCAAGATCTCACATATCACCATATAACTTTAAAATCCACAGTCTTTAAAAATGTCAACATTTTCAAAGTTCAGTCTCTCTAAAATCCCAACTTGAATTTTGTAGGTTGAAAACTGTAAGTTGACTTTGAGTAAACAAACAAACAAACAAATGTATTCTTTCTTATTCTCAGAGAGAAGAACCAAGGCACAGTAACAATCAGATCAAGGAAAAACACAAACTTCAACATTGTAAATAGCTGAATGTCCAATGTCTAGGATTGGCTCATGCTCTCCTGGGCTCCTCCAATGGGCTTGAATAGCCCTGTCTCTCCTGCTCTACAATCTTCAACAAGCACAGCTTGTCTTGCAAGCTCATGATGTCTCTATTCCATACCCAACCCTGTCCTCAGAGGTCATTTGACAGTCCTGGGATCTTCACTGCAACATTATACCTTTCGCAATAACTTCTAGTCTCTCACAATATCAAGCTTCATCTATTCTCTAGGATCCCTCAAACCTTCAAAACCACCCGGACCCTCTTACATATTGGTTGGCTTCTGAGTTTGAGATCTGCAACTCATGGATTTCACTCATGGATATCAATGTGTGTGTGTGTGTGTGTGTGTGTGTGTGTGTGTGTGTGTTTGTTTAAAGTTCCTAGAAGATTTCACTTAAATGCTGTTCCTCTCTTATTAATCACAACAATTTTCACCTTTAGCTAAGCAACATAGATCAGCAGTTTTCAACCTGTGGGTCTTGACACCTTGAGGGGAATCAAAAGACCCTTTCACAAGTGTTATCCAAGACCACTAGAAAAACAGATGTTGATATTATGAATCCTAACAGTAGCAAGATTACAGCTATGAAATAGCAAAGAAAATAATTTTATGTTTGGGTGTCGCTACAACATAAGGAACTGTACTTAAAGGATTAGAAAGGTTTAGATTATCCCAGGAGAACAAATGTTTCATTTTAAAGGCATTGGTTTCTGATTAGTCACAGTTGATTTTTTAGACCCAGATAACAAGAAACCATATATTCCTAATTTAAATATCTCACAAATGAGCTTCTCTGCAAAATTTCATAAGCCAAGCCTCTGTAATCTGCATTCTTATCCTCCAAGCTCCTATGGAATAGCCCAATAACTCTGAGTACTTAAGATATTTTCCAACTCAATATTTCAAACACTTCCACATTTCCTCCTCCAAAATAACGTGGTCAGGTCTGTCACAGTAACAGCCCATTCTCTGTATGAGTCTCTTCTAGTTTTTCTTCTGTTGTTCAGATAAACATCATGAACAAAAGTGACTGGGTCAGGGAAAGTTTATTTAGATTACAGTTTATAGTCTATTATTGAAGGAACACAAAGTGGGAACTTAAGTCAGGAACTCAGAGTCTGGAACTGAAGCAGAGATCATGGAGTAAAGCTGCATTCTGGCCCGTTCACCCCATCACCCCCTGACGTCTAATACAACCCAGGGTCACCAGCCTAAAAGTGACACCAACCACAATGGAGTAGGCTCTCCAACATCAATCATTGAGAAAATGCTCCACAGACATGTCCATACCCTAATCTGAGGGAGGTCTCCTTCAACTGAAGTTTCTTCTTCCCAACTCCTTCTACTTTGTGTCAACTTGATACTGATGCATGGTATTCCAGAAAGAACTTGGGATACCTTCTTATGATATTTTTTTCCCCAAATGTAATTGCTAATGTACCTAGAGACTTAGTAGATTAAACTGAAATAAAAGTGGAGCTTGAGACAGGCTGAATTGGAAGCAAATCACCTCCCCTTACCAATCTTAAATTATACCAATATATGAATTAGCTATTAAGAACTGTTTCTGAGAGACTTGGTGTGATGGAAAGACACCCGTCCTCTCTTCTGCTGTGTATTTGCACATGTATATTAGGTTCAGTATTCAAAGTTAATAACACAATAGCAATTAAGGGTGCACATTTGTAATACCCTACAGAATAGACTAAGACAGGGCAATGACACGTTCAAGGGTACGCACCTAAAAACCCTAGAGAGTTTCAGTCCATTTTGAGATACATTGTGTGGGTGTCCGAAAAACAACAAGAATGCTAACAGAAGCTCCAACAGCTCTCTCCACAGTCCTCGATTTCTGCTCACCAATTCCATGTGCATTCTGTTGCCTCTCTAGTTTAGTGTCTTCCTTCTGTATATTCCTATTCCTGCTCTCTTGGAGCTGAAACTTACAATCTTCTACCTCAATTATTCTTGGCATAGATATTCCACTCCACCCTACTCCCACTTCAGGAGCTCCATTAACAGTTCCTTTGTATAATGGCTATTCCTGGTTGCCAACTTGACTATATTTGGAATGGACTACATATATGGAATCCAGAATTGGAGGGTTCACCTGGGATGCAGATCTTCAGGCTGGAAGACACATGTTTCTGACCTGGATCTTGGCATGGTCATGAAAAGTTTAGGCCCAGGCAAGGTAGTACACACCTTTAATCCCAGGAGAAAGAGGGAAGGGGATCTCCGAGTTCAGGGTCAGACTGTGGCAAAGCAAGTGTCAGATCCAGGCATGATGGAACACACCTTTAATCTGGGCCACACCTTCTACTGGAGGCCTACATAAGAACATTGCAAGAAGGAAGATTCAGTCTTCTCCTACTTGCACTTACTTGCCGGGACATCTGTTGGAACCTACTCCTACAGAAGACCAGCTGAAACAACTACTAGATTCTTGGACTTCCCATTCACAGCTTACCACTGTTGGGTTAGTTGGACTACAGAATGTAAGTCATTACAATAAATCCCCTCAATATGGAGAGATATTTCATATGTTCTGTGACTCTAGACAACCCTGATTAATACACTAGGTTACGTTTTGGAGTTGATCTTGTCCTGTTACCTACACCAAGTATTGACATATTGACCTTCAAGAGTAAGCAAGCACTCTGACAAGTTCCGGAAAAAAAAAAAAAGAACAGAATCAAAATGTACAAAATGTCACAATACCACCTTATCAATAGATGAATCCAGCACTGACCACAAATCCCTTTCCTTATGGCCTTGTCATAATAATTGATAATGATGAGAGATACGGTAAAATAAATTAAGGTAAGATAAAAAGGTGTGTATAGAATAAAATCAACTTTACCCAAACCACTGAGATATTGCCCATGGAATGCTAACAGACATTTGATGTTTTCTTTGTTTTTTAAGCTTTTGTCTGTCACAAAATATTGAGTTGTGTTGGTTGCCCCATATTGTTTGTAAGGAACTCTGGAAACTAATTAAAAATAAAGCCAAATGCCTCAGATGTAATTATTACATAATGTGATAAGGGTAACATTATCTGATACTATTATGTATACCAGGAATGAATTTTAATCAGAAGCTCAAATGGTAACTGAGAAATCAGGTATGAAAATTTTTTATCATTTTAAAAAACTAATTACACACCCCACTTATTGCTTAAATACAAACCAGATTCTTTGGGAATGTGCTTTAGAATGAAAATTGTTCTGACTCTTGGCCTGTGCAGCTGAAACAAACAAATGGACTTTATCAAGATGAGTTTTCTGAATCTGATACAACAGGCTAGCACGATTTAAGACTATTTGAAACACGTAATCATCTGGTACCAAAAGATTAGATTCATTCTTTCTACTTTCTGTAAAGTATAAATATGAGATATATCTATAATGGCAATGGAATAAATATTTTAAAGCATCTATTCCCATCTTTACACATAATTTATCATACTACTTTATGGCTCTGTATGCATGTGTATAAAGTGCACAGTTCATTCTAGTACAATATGTCAAAATAACAATTCTTATACATATTTTGTGGGGGTTAAAATGGGGCCAACCAACTGGCAAAGCTCTCTAGGTCATGTGCCCTAAAAAGTCCTTCCTGGGACTACTGACATGTGTTGTCACCCATAGGTATCATTACACTATAATGATGTAACTAGCCTGAAAAAGAGCCAAACTCATGCCGAGACAGAGTTCTACACCAAAAGTTTTACAGTCTTCTACAGAAGTATAGTGTGGTAGATATTTCTAAAAAATTTTGATATCCATTTGAAAGGTCTCTTTGCTGTTGTCAGGCCCATAGCACCCTTCTGATGATTCTGCAGTGAAACACTGGCATTGGAAACTGTGATAGTGCCTTTTTTTGTTGCTTCACCAAATATCTGAGGAGAAGCAACTTAAAGATTTGTGTGTCTCATGGGTTAGTCTATCAGGAAGGAAGAAGTGAGATTTGGGGAATTGTTCCCATCTGTGGTTGCAAAGAGTGAGGTTGCTTACTTGCATCCAGACCTCAGCAAGCAGAAATTGGTTAGGAAACAGGTTCTGGCTATAAGGTTCAAGGACTGTCTCCCAGAGATTCAGAATCTTTTGGTGCCTGAACTAAGGGATACAGAGTTTTTAAAATTTTAAAGGCAAAAACCACAAAGACCATAATTTACGTTAAAGTTAGATGAGGGTCAGAGTAACCTTGAAATATTTGTTCCGAAGCATAGTAATTATTTTAGACATAACGTGCAGATCATTTTTGACCCATATCTTTCTAAATTACTTCAGTTTACTTTAATTATTTTGGTTAATATATCTGGGCCATGGTCAAGGCCACAGAAATCTCAAATGCATTGCCAAGGCAGATGTGACCATTTCGGGAGGGGTAGAAGGGAATGGGAAGAGTCTATGCAAACAGAAAATGAAGTCAGAACAAGATGGCATTGCCTTAGTCATTTCGTGAGTTTTCCATTCATGATCCCTTTCAGTGCTAAAATACAAGCCAGTACATCATATTCCACCTAGACACTAAGCCCCATGAGCATCCTCTGCTCGGGCTTTGCTTGTTTCTAAAGGGTGTAGAACACAGAGTTTTCATCAATTAGTTTCTCTGATGGAAACCAAATGACCAAATAAACAAAAAAACAAACTGACCACTGGTTTGATTCAGCAATGCATGCCTGGTTATTTATTCTATTTTGACATAGTCATTCACAGTATATATATGGTCCTCTCTAATATCTGTGAATTATTATCTAGATTGTATTAAAATTTTATATGTAAGGATATTATTATGGTTCTACCACCCAACTCTCTAGTACTCAAGCAAGAACATTCAAGACAGAGGAAACTATGTTCAAGTCTAGATTCAAATTTTCACTATACATTTACATTAATAATTTGGACCTCAATTAGATTGTATAATTACCATGAGTGTTGGAATATTCTTTTGAAAAAGAAAAGATAAACACTGAGTCCATCCTGCCTCTGTGTGAGGTGAACAGCATACACAGTACATAGGAGACAATATAGGACCTATGAGTGTTTAAGGGTGTCAGCAACCCTCCCCTACAGCTTTTCTTTGTTGTCAAATGCACAAGACAATGAGGGACAGCATTCAAACCACCACATGTATCTACTTCATTTAATAAAATAGTAGAGGTAATCAGCTATCATAGAATTCTATATAAATTCCCAAAATGTAGGTAGTAATTATTTTTTAAAACATTGTTACAATTATTTGACAAATTCATAGAATATATTTTTATCATATTCCCACGCCCATAATTCTCCTTAACTCCATTCAAGTTCACGCCATCTTTCTATGCCAAAACTTGATGTCTTAGGTTTAAAATTTAATAACTCATCAACTTTGAGTTTTGCTGTCCATATCCTTCTGGATGTGGGCCCCCCACTGGGGCATTCCTGACCTACTAGGAGCAATGGCCTTAAAGAAAAATGACAGGGATCTCCCTCCCACAGGAGCATCAATTGTCAGTGGCTTCTCTTTTAGGAGGGGGATTTCCTGAGCCCTTTTTCCTTCCTTCAGTGCTTGAGTATTAACTGTCATGATTGTGTGCAGATCTTATATAGCCAACCATAGCTGCTGTGACTTTATAAGTGCAGTGGTTCTGCCATGTCCAGAGGACACTAGGTAGCCAGCCTAAAAACGAGTCAAATCATTCCACAACAGGGTTCTACTCCATAGGTTTTACAGTCTTGTGTAGAAGCATGATATGGTAGATACGTTCTACTCTCTAATAAGTAGTTATCTTTTCTTTTCAATATGAGCCAAATTACCATGTTTTTAACCTTGAAGATTTTAAAAGACCATGGAATATCATTTTCTTCATTAAACAAAATCATATGGCAAACTGGCCATTGGGGACCCCAATGGAGGAGTTAGAGGAAGGACTGAAGGAGCTGAATGGGTTTGCAATCCCATAGGAAGAACAACAATATCAACCAACCAGATCCCCCCAGAGCTCCTTGGGAATAAACCACCAACCAAGGAGTACACATGAAGGGACCTATGGCTTCAACTGCATATGTAACAGAGAATGGCCTTGTGGGGCATCAATGGGAGGTGAGGCCCTTGCTCCTGTGAAGGTTCGATGCTAGGGTTGTGAGGGAGGCAGTGGGTGGGGGAGCACCCTCATAGAAGCAGGAGGACGGGGATGGGATGGGGGTTTGCCGAGGGAAACTGGGAAAAGGGATAACATTTGAAATGTAAATAAATAAAATATCCAATAAAAATGGTCTTATAAAGTAATAAATAAATAAAAAACAAATAAAAGTTTGCCTTTATAAAAAAAAGAAAAAGAAAATCCTTTTAACCAAATTCTGTGTCATCTGAAAGGTCTCTTTTCCATCATCAGGTTACAGCACCGTTCTGATGATTCTGGAGTAAAACACTGGCATTGGCAACTGTGTTAGTAAGGCTTATTGCTCAATCAAATGTCTAATGAGAAGCAACTCTTAAGATCTGTGTGGCTCATGGGTAACCTATCATGGAGGAAGAGCAAGATGTGGAGAGGTTCCCATTTGTGACTGCAAAGAGTGAGGACTTGCATTGGGACAGATCAGGAAACAGAAATGAGACAGGAAATAGCATTAGGCTGTAAACCTCAAGACTTGTCTCACATAGACTCAGTCTAGCTTCCATCCATTGCTGAAACCTTCCACAAGCCTCTAAGTCAGCTCTGGGAACCAAGTATCTAAGTCTGTGCTGGTGGTGTTGGGGCATTTTACATCAAACACAGGACAGTAATGTTGTTCTATGAACAGTTTGATTGGTGGAGCTTGTCAAGAAGGGAGCCAGGAAAAAAAGTCAACTGTATATTGTTCAATTTATTTCCAAGTTCTGACGAAGGACTCTTGGGTAGATGTCAGTGGGGACACATAGCAAGACAATCATTTATTTGCAGACTGAAAGGAAGAAGCAAGGATATAAACGTGACATCAATGTGTGCTCTTGCCACCAGAAAGAATCCAAAGGTAGCTTTTAGAGCAGAAAAAGCGCTATAAATCTCACTTTCCTGTGTACCATTAGCCCAAAGAAAGACTAGGAATTTTCTTTGGAAACCTTGGAAACCAAGGCACATATGTGCAAGTCCACATGCTCTCACACATAAGCAGCTCCAGAAGCATAAGTAATGTAATCTCTATGTAGTCATGAAATCTTTAATTTTGACATGGATGCTATGGTTACAGTTTGTCATTTGCAGAAGAAGCTAGAGAGCAGCCACTATGACATTTTCCTGCATTGCATTCTTAGATGTCTCAGAGAGTCCATCTAAGGCACTTACCTATCAGTGTTGAACAATGTTCAGTTTCGTGGTGCTCCAAAACCCTCCCCAGTTGTGGCAATGGTAATGGTCCAATGGGAATTCCTGCTCAGCTGTCTGTTGTTCTTCATTCTCCTCTCTTGTCTCTGTGAGACACACAGGTTTGAGATTGTAACCAGCTGAAGGGGCCTTGAAGAACATGCAGGCTCACACAGGGGACAATACTCTCCGGCAGGGAAGTGATTGGTTTTATGTGTATTGGCCACTTAGATGCAGAGATCTGGACATCAGCCACAGTTTACTCTTCTCTAATCCCTTTCTCCTTGCCTCTGTGACTATTCTGGAAGAGAAAGCAGATACATGTTCATGGAATGGAAACCCATACTCAAGTATGAATATTAAATTTTAATATTGTAATTTTAGCCTAAACCCAAATATTTAAAAGGTGCATCTGCTGCAACAAATTAAAGGATGCATTTCTGGTCCATGAACATGCTTCTGAATAATTCGTGCCCACAGCTTTATTTGTGGAAGCAGGACTAGTACAGACAGAAAGCAAGCCAGTTTTGTAGAAATGGCTAAGACTGTCTTCTCTCCCATCTGCCTTTGAGCTTCATGCTTCTACATTGACTACCCCAAATTCTCTGTAACGTTTAGAGCTAAGATATAAGGAATCATGATAGTCTTATCTTTCAGCAAACAGCCAAGACTGTGCAGAGTTTCAGTACTGGCTCATTTACCGACTGAGTATATTTCCAAGCTATAGAGCTATGAGAACTGCACAAAGCCCACACAGATATGTGCCATTAGAAACTTCTCGATGAAGAAAAGTACTCTACTAAAACTTGGGACCATAGGTTTCTCTCAACAGTACTCAGTTTACATGTTCAAAGTCAACACTTGAACTTAATTTCTTAAATTATCTTTCAAGTAGGCAGGGAAATTCTTTGTGTATTTTACTTTCCATTAAAAATAGTAACTGGGTTTTTCCTTTGGGAACATAATACATCACAAAAAATCCTATCACAGAAAGGAATACAAAATCTTGCATAGGGCTTGGAGAATAACTCAAAGGTAAAGTGTATGAAGACTCTGGGTTCAATCACCATTATCAAAATATTTAAATTCCACCCCTAGAACATACAATAGTATACATTATTTGGTAATGTCATCCATTAATTTTTTTTTTCTGTAGAAATCTGCCATCATTAGACTGTTTGTCTGCCTGCTTTGGCTTTTGGTAGCGTGGAGGTATCTAGTAAGCACCACTTGCCTTTGCTGTCCCTGTGCTCACTAGTGGCTTGCTCACAGAGCCCTGTTCATAATAGGAAAGGGAGCAATGTGAGCTCCATATACACAACCAAAGGTTTCTTATTCTACCTCTACTGCCACTGAATCAGTTCCTTAACTATTCTAGAAAAATTGGGATGTGTCAAAGATAGGAAAAGAGAAAATAACAATGCTAGAATGCAGAACAAAGGCTGTGTGCCTGAACAGGAGTCTAAGGAGGACTTAGGATTGGAGGAGGACTTAGGATTGGAGGAGGACTTAGGATTGGAGGAGGACTATCTGAACAGTGTGTCAATTATGGAACATCAGAAAGGAAGACCCAACCCCCCTACATCATGAATATTCAAGAGGCTCCCACCCAGAAATGACCAGGAAGATAAAGCTTGCCTTCAGCATGGAACCACCTTGTCACTCTCTGCCTGTATTTCTGCCATTATTGACCTGTGTCGCATATGGCTCTGGAGACACATGCCCAGGAGTCTGGTCCAGGAGCTCCAGTTTGTTTTATTCTACCTGTGTAAGAAGACCAGTAACAGTCCCAGGCTGAGCCTTTGAGATCTGTAAAGATGGATTAGAAAATGCACATGATCCTTCTCAGATTCTAGTAAAAGAATTTACAGCCTAAGATCTCCTAGAGAGAAAAGTAACAATGGAATGAAGGAAGAGATATACAGGCTGAGGGGTCATATGCACAGTTAAGGGGCATCACCAAACTTCATTAAGCATTTTCCCCTGCCTCTATTACAGTCCTATCTCTCATGTTTTTTCTCCAGCGTCCTGTCAAATTACTATTCTGATCACCTGACTAATTCAGTCTGAAAAGGGAATGGAGAAATCTCCATATCAAGGATACATTTTCTGTTGATGGATGAGACTGGAGTTGTAGGGAGAGTTAGGCAGGAAAATCTGGCTTTCAACCTAATTACAGCATATCTGATTTATTTCCCACCTTCATTTTGTTTATTTTGTTTTTATTCAAAACATAACATAGCTCCTTGAGTTGGGAGATTAATTACTATTTTTTTTCTCTTTTAGCAACAGATCATTTGTGGGACGAGGTTATAAATAGGTAAGAGTCTGACTCATTGTTTTCCCTATTCATATTCTGGGTCTTCTGGGATTAACTGAGTTACTTTTTTTTCCAGTTAGAGACAATTAATGTCTAATTATTCACTGGTTGTTATGCTAGAGTTTTTTTACCTTTAGGAAAATACAATTACTTCCTTTTGTGCTATATTCCTGGAAAACTGCTCATCAATAAAGTGGAATTGTCAACATCCACAAGCAGTCCTGTGATTGATTGCAGTTTTGATTGCTTTTGTGATTTATTTGTTCAACAAATATGCATTGATTGTCTGCTAACACACTATAAGGTATTAGAGCATCCAGATTCTTAGGTGCAGCCAGGCTCTGAGTCTTAGAATAAGAGGAGTATAGAGTCAGGGCAAACTTCCGTCCCCTGGTTGATTTGTTCGAGGGATAGATCATTTTTGTTTGCTCACTTATTCACTCTCTGATCCAACATTAATGCACTTGCTGATCACACTGGAGTTTTACATGAAGGTAATAAATAGTTCCGTTGTCACCCTTCATTAAGAAGACTGAAACACAGAGATCATCAGTCACATTCCTGGGAGCAGAGAGCGGAGGTGAGTTTTCTTCTATCCACTGCACTTTGGAGGAACCACACACAGCCTCCATATTGGCAGAATCAACAGCCCATTATAAACATGCCAGAGTGCTGCCACCTGCAATTGTGACCATGGACAAGCGATGGATGGGGACACATGTTTAAGGAGAGAATGTAGGACATTGGTGTCCTAGGAAGATTGTCCCTATACAGCGCTACCATGGTTCAGAACCTCTGCAGAGGGCATTTTCCATTAAAGAAACAAAAACCCCGTCCGTTCTTTAGAGACTGGACAGTGGGAGTTAAGAGCAATGATATGCCTTCTCAAAAGACATGCCTTTACCTCCAGGTAACTTCTCTGAAGTTTATGTCAGAATGATGTTTTTCTTTTTGATTTTGTTTTGTTGTTGCAGAGAGGAGATTACAAACCCCCATTTGCAACATCATGCCCACCTCATAGCAGGGGCCAGAACTTTTGAGATCGATTTGCAAACGGAGCATTCTAGAGTCACATCCCACTGATGCTAAGCCAGATCTTGCTTCCAACCTGCCCAGAATGGGGCCTGATAATGTGCCACATCTCTTGGGGTTATGTGCCAAGGTTTCCATCTATGCTGACTGAAATATCTCCCCATGAGAAAGGAGATCCTGGAAGAAGTTATCAGCCCTGCCACTACCCTGCACGGCAAATGTGCTCTTTCACTTCCTTAATCCACATTCATTCCTGGGGTCCTCCTTGTCTTTTATGTGTGTGTCTTGCCACTCATGTGTCCCGCCCATTAACCATTGAAACTCCCAGCTCCTTTGGGAACGACAGTCAGATTCTGCATGTGCTTTGCTTTAGGTGACTAAAGAAACTGTACATCTCATCTGTACTTGAACAAAGGTTGCATGAATTCTCCTTGAAGATACATAGAAATGCCCATTTCCTTTAGATTGAACACAGATTGACATCAGGCATGTTTCCCTTCAGGTCTAGCTCCTGAACCAAGGAGTGTGTGGGGTTACTGGAAAGAGCATCGGTGAGCTGTTCTTCTAGGCATAATAGTGACAGTAATGGCTGTGTTGTTGAAAAGCTCCATGTTGGTATGGGTGACAACTCACAAGAGCTACAATTTCTCTTCAGGCCCGGTGCCATCAACCTTTAATTTTCTCTAACTCTAGCACTACCCATGCTGTGGGAACAGGAGAACAGTGGCTGGAGTCTCCAGTGTGGAGCTGATGACTGTCTTCTGTGGTACCACAGAATATTATTACTAGGACTGACGAAGTGGTCTTTTGATAATGTCTGGCCTCTGATCACACCAGCTCTGATTTCAAGCCAGCAGTGATCATGACAAGCCTAGAGGATGGAACATTGCCAGCAATTTTGCTGATGGGAATGCATCTCTGCATCCTTCTAAACCTGCAGTTCAATCCATCGTGTTAAATCAGGGAAAACATGTATTTTGGATGATCTTAGGAACCAAGACATCACTCAGCAGCAAAATTCCAGTTATGAAGTACAAAGAAAATACATTTATGTTTGTGTGTTCCTAAGACCCAAGAGTTTGACATAAACCATGTTCCCACATTGTGCTTTTGTTTTCTCTCTCTCTAAGTATTTTCCTTTATTCTGTAACCTGGTCTATTTCCTCTAATTTTTTATAGTTGACAATGCCCTGCTATGTAGGTAATGAAATAGTGCATTTTATTACCAATCCAGGCTTTTACTTGGCAAAACACACTGAGTGAAAGGGCTGTGGAGTTGAGCAGCTCAGTGCGCATTGTGTCTTGGCACGAGGGCTTGAGTCTAAGTTCCAGGGAAGGAGATAAGACCGATTCCAATCATCGCTCTAGCTTAGCAAACCCCATAACTTTCTGGTCCTGTCTCTTGGACAGAGTGGGACTTCTTGAGTTGTTATGTCCTTGGGTAACTCTACTTATATGTAAAGACAGACTTGGTTAAGAGTTAAATCCTCACCAGCGTTTACTGGCCTCTTCCCCCCTAGGCTAACTTGGCTCTAGAAAGCAGTGATGAAGCTTCTCTCTTCACCAGATGTTGTGGAGGACAAGCTTCTCCTCATCCCTAGTTCAGAAATGGAGCTCTTCTTTGACACACCCAGTCAATTGTTTTCCAGGATTTGGAACAGAATTAATTAGGTTGGGAAGCACTGGAACTATGCTAAATATTATTAATGATACAAGTAACTGTTATCTTTTTCAGGGGATGGGCGGTTTCTCTGTCCCTTGCTAGATCCTAAAGATGGCCCCTATTTTTCTAATTTTGCCTCTACCAAGCTCTGATCAGTGTGCTGGTGATCTGTCCCAAGCGACTCCCTGGTACTGTTGTTGCCAGGATCTCTCCAACCATATGAGGAAGGGTCTCAGCCTCCTGCTCACTCTGTGGCAGAGGAAATGAATGGCTCCAGGCCCACTTCCATAACAGTGAAAAATCGTTCCAGGACATTGATGAAAAAGAAGTTCATGAGAATTCAGCTCATGAGGTATCCCAGGAAACAGGATATGTTCTCTCCCACATGTTAACTTAATTTTACCCTTACCACAGCTCCATAAAGTAGATAACTTTGTCCACATTGTAGAGAAGAAAAGTGAAAACCCACAAGTTTGTTCCACATTCAAATCAAGGATGCTGGTCATATATCACACCCAGGTTCTCAGTATTCACTATGGCAGACCTGCCTTTATGGTAAGGGTGTCCCATCAGTGTATTTTCCAGCTTTACACTAAGCCCTGCTTCCTCTGCTAGCCTTTTCTGTACCTAGGGTTTGGCCCTGTGAATAATAGCACAAAGCCGCCTTTCTTTGTTTCTTCTGTTTTTTCCATCTTCATAGTCGCATTGGGCACAGTGGCACATGAGTAAAATCTCAGTGATTTGGATGCTGAGACAGGAGGATGAGGCAGTCCAGGTTTTCATCTAGCTGGGGATATGTTGTGAGATCCTGTCTCAAGATACAAACAAAAAGTCATCTCTGGGATGCTTTGTGACTGAATTCACAGGGCAAATGAAAGACAGGCTGAGTTAATAATTTTAAGAGTGCCTTAGGCTGATAGGTACTGGGATGGAAAACAACTCTGCTGTTTGTTAACTCTGCAATTTGGGAGACGTGTTTAGTGTTTACACGTCTTTAGATTGGAAATGAGAATATTAGGTGAAATGGTTCCTATCGTCTAGAATTCATGTTTTCTTCATATTTCTAGCTATGTAAGGAGTCAACAACTCCTAAGAGCCTTTTTTGATCTATTTTGAAGTTTTTAAGGTATTCAAGACAGAGGCTTCATTGCACAATTAACCAAATATATAGCCCAGCAAAGATCAAGAGACAAAACCCAACCACTCTGGAAGTCATACCTTCCACTAGGAGCTCCACAGGGTTGCTGGGCTCTGAGTGGACAGGCTCAGGCCACCAGGAGGTAGAACAGAGGCGCAGTTGCTCATATGCTGGGGACTCACAAAATGCAGCCCCTGGTCGCTTCAGGTGCTTAGTACTTGGAGTATCCTGTAAGGTATAAATTTGCCATCTCGAAGCAGTACCATGGTGACCTCAGGCACATCATTCTGACAGCGTAGACAGAATCATGACCAGCAGGCACTTTACCTGTCCACAGAGCCTGGAGCTTTGGTGGTGGGGGTGGCCCTGGAAGTTTGTGAGGAGTGGTACTCAGTTCGTGCCATTTCCTATGAGGCCCTGTGGTGAGCTTAGTGTGTCTCCTTTTGCACTGCACACCAGGAATCTCCCTGTTGCCTTGCTCTTTGGGTATCCATTTAATAATGTTTATATCTCCTCTAGGTGTGCAACCCCCAGCATCACAAGGGCTATGAATCTCCCAGGCTTTGACCTGTTCTAGTGCTTCTGTGGCTTCCCAGAGAGGTGAAGAGACCTTTGAGGAAAGTGCATCTGGCAGAAGCACAGTTTAAAGATCGAAATGGTTGCTGTCATTTAGAATTTCTGTTTTCTCCTTCACATCTTGAGCTACATGAGGAGTCAACAACTCTAAAGAGCCTTATGTGACCTCTTTTGTTTTCAGGTGTTCAAAATGGAGGTTGATGCACAAGCTCTGAGAGCTCATTAAAACTCTTTCTCTGCATCTTAGGCTATGCGTGTATCTTATTCTGCAGCCTACAGCACTTAACTAAACTATTCATTCATTCATTCATTATTAGATGTGTATGTGTGAGTGGGGGTGAGTACAAGGTTGTGTCTATGCAAATCAGATCTCATCCTACCATTTTGAAGCAGGATGTCTCTTCCTCTGGTCACTGTGTCCTTCAAGTTTCATAGTGTTCTATTTTTCTGTCTTCCCTCCATCTCACTGTAGGAACAATGGGATTATATATGCATGCCAATTATGTATTGCAGCCTTCTTATTTATTGTATGGTAGATTCTAGGTATCAGCTTACATTGTGCTGCTTCTGAGGTAAGAGCTTTCTCACTGAAGAATTTGCCCTGCCCTAGACTGTATATTCTTTAAGAAGAGGGACCATGTATTGTTCATCTTTGAGATTGCCACTAACGAAATTGACCTCTCAATTATTCTGAATGTCTGAGGAGATTTTTTTGGGAAAAAATAATTGAATTAAATGATTTTTCAGATTTGAAGCATGAACCAGTATTCATCCAACTTGGATGGAGCAACATCCAAGTAAGTGGTGAAAGGAGCGAGAAAGGTCCTTGCAGTGTTTGCAAGGAGATGTGGAGTATTTCTGAGTATTTTGTGGGGACCAGGACACACAGGAAGGCAGAATGGCTTACTGGTTCTGCCTCAGGGATCAATTCAGATCTCAGTCTCAGGCTCCACCGAGGCCTGAAGGGAACAAAATATCTGTTCAGCTCTGAAGATATTTTGCTGTTTTATTTTTTTCCAGTTGAGTTACTTCAGACAATGAATTGATTGAGACAATCTCTGATGCCATCCATCATAGCATATTTGTAAAAATTGAAAACACAGCCAGAACTCTTAACTTGCTGTTTTCTAACTTACTGATAGGGCAGGGACAAACCCTTCCAAGCTAAGAGAGGTGGGGTTAGAGTTTTAAGCTGCATTTATACAAGTGCTAGAAGGGGAAGAAGTAAGTTTGGGGAGCTATGAGACAGCCAGACACAGGTCAGCAAGAGAAAGCGATCTTGAGAGATGTGGGCGAAGACCAGGCTTTTACCCTCTTGTCCTTAGGACTGAACTTTGAGCCTCTTCTTTTTACAGACACAGGATCCCAGGCCTGGAAGAACATCCTCCTCCATCTGCAGGTGCCTTAGACCCACAAACGAAAGACATGTTTTAAACAAAATTTTACTTGACCTTTATTAAGTCTAGAGAAAATGAAGTCATCTTACATGAAGAATGTGTATTATGTCTGTCTTCAACCCTTTCCAAGGGCACTTTCCTGTGTCTGCAGCGATGTTAGCTACCTAGACAAAAAAGGGATACATTGGTTCAGCAAACTGCCACAGAGCCTTTCCATACTGGCCCTGATTAAGCAATTAGCCAGTGTACAGCTCTAGAAATATTAAGAGCCACAACCCAAACACAGCTCAGAAGAGCCTTACCTTCTATTACAACTTCCACAGGGTCACTGATCCCTGATTCAAATGTGAAGGGTGACAGGGCAGTATAGCGGCAGCTGTAGTTGCCTGTATGTTGGGGACCGACGAAGGACAGCTTCAGAAAAGCTGAGGTGCTTGTTGTTGAGGCCATCCAGAAGGGTGTTTTAAAGCCCTCACGTACCAGCTCCATGCTGACCCTGGGCACATGGCCATGGCATTGAAAGATGGCTTCATGGCCCAGAGGCACCTTGCCTTTCCACAGAGCTTCCAGCCTTGGCTTGGGTGGTGGCCCTGTGAGGGATGATGTCAATGAGGTTGTAGCATCTTCTGCCAGAGGGGTCCCTATGTCAGGTCTGCTCTAGATACTTCTTTTATGCCATCCACTCTGAGTTCTGCAGCTCCCTCTCCTGCTTAAGTGCTGCTATAGTAACATCTAGGTATTTGACACCTAGAGTCACAAGGGCCATGAGATCTTTCAGGTCCTGGCCTGTTCCATGGGGTGTTTCATAGGGTACCCAACGTTTTGAACCTGTGAAGAGTCCTTTCAGAAAAGTACTTGGGACAGAAGCACAGTTCAAATGTCTGAGGTGGGCTGAAACCAAAGGTGGGCTGAAATCTTTGCATGGTCTCTTTCTGGAATGACTTCTGATCCAGTAACCCCAGGAACAGTTCTATAACATTATGTATCAATCAAAAGCAGTCAGTGGTATGAGTGGCTCTGAGACACATGCATCATCAGGAAACTGAGGCAGGGGAATGTGCATAGGAACACAGACAAAAAACCCTTATGACCTTAATACCATTGAACATCATTGTACCAGCTACCTTCCAGCTCAGAGTATACGAAACAAACCAGATTTCCATGTTTCACACCTGAGGGAGATCTCTTCAAGGTTCTCAAAGCCTCACACTTCATTAAGGTATAACTGGGAGGTCACAGCACATGAACCCTGGTCCCTATGTGAGTAACGCTCTGTTCCTTCCACCCTCATTGTCATTCTCAGCTCACCATTCATCCGCAGCTCTAAGGGCTCACTGGAAGCAGATCCTGAGAAGGGTGGTGCCTGTTCCATGTAGATACAACTGTAGTTGCCAGAGTCTATTGTTGAGATATTGTGCAGCTCAAAGATGGCTTCGGTCCCAGAGGAATTCAGCATCTGCACCACAACTAAATCTGGTTTGCCCTGGCGTTGCAGGCCAAAGCGCAGGCCAGCCTTGCGTGCAGTACATCGAAGCTGCACCGTTGAACCAGGCTCCAGGTTGTGACTTGATGGCTCTGCAGTGAGTACCGGGGCTGGTAGTTTCTCTGTGAAAGATCAAACACATTGTTCCAGCCTGAAGACCTGGCAAGGGCCCTGTTCATGGCCTAACCTGTGCTCCTGCTAAGTACTCCGCTTAAAGTGACCTCCCTACTCCTTCTCTTGCCTGCTTCTGAAGAGCACCAAAAGACAACATTGCTTAACACTGTGCCATCCCCTCAACATCCCAGCCCTGCCAGGCTATTGGCAGCCAACAAGCCCACCTCATCTCTGCTAGGCTACACTGAGAGGTAGAGACCCACTAAAGTCTGGGCCAGACTTTTTTGGTGACTGAATTCTTTCCAGGGTTCAAGGTTGCTGTATTAACTGTCCTACTTAAAGCTTGGGAAACTGAGGCTAAATGTGTCATATACGTTCATATTTGGAGGTTCTATTTTGCCATCCCCATTCTGCTCTTCAGACCACCATCTTTGCCTCTCAACAACAGTTCACCCTCTTAGGAGGCTCACCGTTACTCCACATCAGCTCTAAGGGCTTGCTGTCCTCCGACCAAACATGCATGTATTTGTGCATACGGTAGCGGCAGGTAAAAGGACTTTGGTTATCCAGTTCCCTCAAGTTCACATAGTATATGGTAGCATCTCTGGTGGGGCTGAACCCTTGAATATTCAGCACCCTCTCTCTTTGTCTGAGTTGGAATTCGGCTGCATTCCGAGGAGCTTTGCAGGCAAGCGTCTCATGTGTCTTCTGGGGGTAGATCGTTAGGTAACTTCCCATTAAACACAGACTGGGTGGAAGCTGTGTGGCTGCAAGACAGGGAAGCGCACTGAGTGAGGCTTTCGGGACACATTGATTTGTAGGGTCTTGCTGAGAACTTCAGTCTGTTAAGCCCCCAAACCTCTGACCTTCAGTGATAGCTCAGGAGAACCTGGCTTATCTTTGGACAGTATGTGTCAGGTTTGACTCCAAGGTTTTCAGTGTTGGGATTCAAACACTCACCAGACATCTTGATGGTCACAATAGCACTGGGCTCAGAGGGTTCGCCTCCTGCATGGGTTAGGTAGCTGCAGCTGTAGTTACCAGGCTTGTAGATTAGAAAGCCAGCCGTTCCCTTGTGCTGGACATCAGGTTTCTGGGTACCATCCACCCCTTCCTTCCTCAGCAGGTAGGTTACACCTCGCATGGCAACCCGGCACATGATGTAGACAGGCAGGCCACCAGGTGTGATCCAGGAGACTGGATCAGCGTGAGCTGAGGGTGGAGGCAAGGGCTCTGTGGATGGGGGAGGGGACATTGGTGAGTGCTTTAGTCTTACTGTGGGAGACTCTGAGAGCATGGACTTCAGGTTCAGAAAATAGAAAGGAGTCAGGGCCAGCAATGGGAAGGAGGAATGGATAGAGTAAGAGAAAGGGTTCATAATACTATTCTGGGCCAGGTGGATCCCAAGAACTCTATGGAATTTACTATTCACAAGCCTCTGGGGACCTCATAAATGTCTCCACTTGACAGAGGACTGAATTAAGGCTAAGAGATAGCAAGTCATGTGGATGGAAGCTTCTCCATCTACTTCCCTACACAGCCTCCTGACCCCATTATCACCCTGCTTACCTTTCCCTGTCACCTCCAAAGCATTGCTTAGCATTGTCCACTTGCTCAGCGCTGGCAGTTGAATGTCAACAGGGGGTTCCACGCCACATCGGCAGCGGTAGACGCCACTGTTGTTACTTGTAATGGCCCCCAGGGAAAAGCGATATGACAGCACCGGTGTCTCCAGTCGGACTTGACTCAGGAACCACCCATTCATGATCAGCTCGAAGGCCTTGGTAGGCAAATCAACTGCGCAGACCAGTGTGAGGTTTGCCCAGGGTTCCAGCAAGGATTGAGGCTCTGCCCATAGTTCAGGTTCACTGCCAGAATCTGGGTGGCAAAGAAGCCAGGATTAGCTTGCTTGCTTTTAGAAATACAGGGTTCCCCATAACCCATAGGCCATGGTTCCTAGGCCTTATTTTTGAACTTACCAAGCCAAAGAGCATTTCCTGGGCCCAGAGTGAAACCTGTAGAGACAGAGTGTGTGAGTCTCCATTCATACCACACCTGCCCCAGAGGTTCTAGGTCTTAGGACATCTCACCCCAGAGAAGTAGTACAGTAGTCAGCAGAGACATGGTGGGTCTTCAGTCCAGCAGGAGTGTCTGTGGGGAGCATCTGCAACGGCAAATTAATCTGAGGCACTGACCTTGTACTTTGTTTGCCCTTCCTGGAAGGTAGGGGCAGAGAGACAACTCTTTGGCATGGGGACAGTGAGGATTCAGCAATAATGCTAATCAATAATAATGTGTAATTATATCCTGCCCTGACAAGAGGCAGGTGTGAGCACGCACCAGAGCTGAGATGCAGCCCTCAGTGGGTGTACTCAGTCCCTGACCCATGGGGCCACTCTCACCCAAAGAATGAACCCTCCTTTATTACTTTGGAAGGTTCCAGAAAGGCTGGCTGTTCTTGCTGCTCTTTAGCCTTCACTAGGAGGCAGGGTGAAGTAAGCACCTGGGAAGAGACTCATGTAAGGTCTAATGCTTGTCAGTGGACACTTATGGTTCTCCAGCAAAGCCTCCTCCATAAGGTACTGTCAGTGTTTTCTCCGAACTGGTCATGACTTTCTATTTCCATGTGTCCTCAACTGAAAGGACAATGGCAAGAAGGCTGGCTTTGCCACTTTAAGACACTGGGGCCTACATGGGTACCTGCTGAGGGCTTAATTCTGCACTCTCTGCTCCTTCCAGAAATTTCTTGTTAAATCAGTATTCTTCTCTACAAGTGACGATATCTAAGAGAAAGCTGAATCTCAGCATTGGCTTGACTCACACCCATCACAGTGGGGTTTTCGAAGCAGGGCTTATTTTTCCCTGGTGTTTGAACCCGGTGCCTCAGATCACAACTGAAGCCTCTGCAGTTTTAGATGATTTCATATTTTCTGAACATTTTTGTCCTTTTTGTTATCTTAAAGCTATTCATTTCTTCCTGTCTGGTTTCTAATATCTTTCCTCAGATTATCTTGTTCCTTCTCTAGAGTTTTCAAGTAGGAAACACAACATACTGTTATTAATATATGTCCTTATCTCATGAGGACCCTAACATGTCCTAAAATATACACATAGGAACAATCAAAATTGCAGTGAAAGAAAGTAATGAACATTTTTCTTCATAGTGTCTATTTTTCTCTCTATTTTATTTAGAGAACCTACTATGTAAAGGTACCAGATTTACAATCTGATAAATACACATCAATATAAATTTTCTATCATGGCATGCAATTTTCTCTCAGTTTTGCCTTCTACATCACAGTTTTTGCAATCATTACATGAGAAACAAGTTGAAATTTTTAATGAAATTAATTTACTTTGCCTGTTTCTGGTTCAGCAGCAAAATTTATCTTGATACTTTCAGAAGAGGTGGCAGTAAAATTGCAAAGGTAAGTGATTTGGGGTTTTTGTTAGGTGCACAAGCATATGCCAGGGAATTCCACCCAGAAGGAAAGGTGAATCAGAAATTTTATTTCCATCAATATCGTTCTAAGAGGTCTTTTGCTTGTTTTTCCTTCTGAGAGAAGTGCACGTGGCTCAAATTAGAACAGACTGATGCCTCTTCCCTTTCCCTTCGCAAAAATTTTAAGAAAGAGATACTCTGTTAGCCCAGGGGCCATGACTAATGTATATAGGCACACACAATGGGACCAGTACTCACTGCTGTCATTACCTCCCTGAAGGTACTGTATCAAATTACCACACACCTGGAAGCTTAAAACAGCAGAAAGGTATTCCTCGGAGTTCTACAGGTCCAATATGTAAAATCAAAAGGTTTGGAAGGTCCTGGTTTGTCCTTGCCTGTTTTTAGGACTTTGGAGATGTTGGGAATCCTTGGCAATGCTTATCTTGCTTGTACAACACATTATTGTCTGAGTCTATTCTCGGTATCTCTTTTCTTCTCTGTGGCCAAATTTCTCTCTTCCTCTGAACACACCAGTACCTGGATTAGGTTCCATTTGAGCCCACTATTGAAGGCATCTATAGTGACACTATTTCTCCACAGTCACAACTATGAGGATTACAAGTAGGACATATGGAGAGCCCAGTTCAGGCCACGGGCGATGTCTAGGGGAATGAAGAAGCTGAAGTTGGTCAGCAGACAAGAATGAACCTGATGCCAGGGGTCTCTTGAGTCACAGATGGTAGAATAAGTTTCTCAAATTTCTATAAGCACCTTGGCATGGTTTTTCTCTGAATGTGAGAAATTCAGCAAAGAATGTCTTCGGTTGGTGCACTAGAGAGAGTAAGACACTTGTCACTAACTGTAATTCTGAAGGGCACTCCAGCTTCTTTTAAAAGTACCATATCCAATACTAAGAATGCAGAGACAGGAGCATCTCTGTGGCTTGGAGGGCAGCCATTGAGTGTTTCAAGTCAGCCATCCAGAACTACATAGTGAGATGTCTCAAAAAAAATCCTAATATTTTTTGTCTCTGTGTGCAAGAAGGAGGACTTTGATCCAACTCTGAAATTTGATATTTTAATCTATCCCTGTAATTTGGATTTGATCACCCCAGCGCCCCTCCCAGTACCTTCTGGCTATCAAGCAACACGTTTTTTCATGTTCTCTCTTTTTCCATCACAAATGATAAACAGATAAACAATTATTTCCTGAGTCTTGCTTATATTCCAATAGTTCTCTTAGGTTCTCTTAAGTATTTATTAATAACTAAAGCAGGGATGTTGCATGAACTATCCACCTTTCAAAGCATTTATTTGCAGTCACTTACTTTAGCCTGCCAAAGGCCCTTTGGAAGAGATACTATTAATCTACCCCTTATTCAGTAAAATGAACCACTAATACAAGGAACCAAATGTGGTTTTTCTGGATCCCTAAGTTTCAGTCTCTACAAACCCAGCCAGAGGGTCAATGCTCTAGCTTCTAATGGACGTCACTTGGGGGGTGCAAAAAAAAAAACCTGTATATTAACAAGAGAAGCAGTGCTCATTCCAAATATTCAATTTATTATCTATATCATGGGCCCTATATCAGAAGACACAGTTGTCTACAATACCTAAGATCTCATTCCCCGTGTTCCCTCAAGACCTTCCCATAGAAAACTTTCCAGGTCACAGTATATGTGACTGTCCTCATTATCACATCATGATCCTACGTAACTGGGTGTGTTCTGGTTTCTCTCGTTTTCTCCCTGCTTTCTAGGTTTGACCTTCAAACACTTTTCAGAATTTATTTACAACTCAATTGTTTTCCTCTCACTTAAACCACATAATGAGACATGAAATGGAATCTTCCTTTGAGCTACATTTGTCAAGATCAAGCACCTGAGCATGCTCGCAGGCAGGTCCATGCTTTGGCAGGGTACCTTTCATACCCTGTGCTATCTGAGGAATCAGTTGATGACATCATCTGTAAAGCAAAGCTAAGAGGGAAGTCTGTGGCTAAGCGATAACAGCCACTTCCAACTTCCGTGATGGTCAGAGCTGGTTCCTTTGGATGTTCCTGAGTTCTGCCTCCTGCCTTATCACCCCTTCTTTACCGTCTGCATCCTGAACTCAAACTCCTGTTACGTGTATGTGAGGGAGTTCTGATACCCTGCCTCAAACTTCTGATGTCCCTTTAAAGGTCAGTGCATGCGAGTCCTCTAGGTCACAGCCCTCCCTTCTCACCGTCTCTTACCTGCCATTTTTGTTTCTATTTTCTGAAGTACATCATCATGAGAATGTTTATAATGCCAATTTAAGAAATATTGGTAGGGTTTGGGAATCACATTGCTTTTGCTCTAGATTCAGAATCCTTTTAACCATTACCCCTTTCCTCCTAGATTATGGTTTGAAGCTTTTCTTTCTGGATTAACCCAAGGTTCTTCCTAAATTTATTAGTCACTTATGTATCCTGACTGTTGACTTATTAGCACTGGGAATCAATAGTAGGGATCAGACCATGCTAAGAATGCCTTCTGCTACTGAGACAGATACCCTGCCCAGGTAAGCCTGGAATTTGCTCTCTTTCTGCTTCACCCTCCCAAGGACCTGGAATCCAGATTGTGTCATAAGATCTGGCTATACTCACTTTTAGAAAGGCAGATACCTAAAGAAAAATGTCTAAGTTCCCCTACCATAAGTCCCTTTATGTCAACTCTTCTAGGTAGAAGCAGAAGGTGATAAAAATGCATTATTTTCTAGTGTCTAGAACAAACTGTCGAGGCCCCAGGACTTTTTTTTATTATTGTCCTACTTCAGGCAAAGCATAGGCATGATTATAATGAGGTGGACATTTGCTTCGTGTTCCTCGACATTAGGGCAATGCTGAGCCAGGTGACTGTCCTCGGGCTAAGCTCTGTCCAAATACCAAACACTGATAACAGATAAGAAGGGAGCACAAAAGTCCTGCCAGAAAACTTCAGGAGAAATTTGCACACATAACTTTGGCAACTGTTTGGAACAGCTGCCACTAAGCTGACACTTGCTACCCACCCCCAACAATCGTTGGCATCAGCCTTTCTGGGAGGACTGTTGGGTAATTTGTCCTTCATCCTTCAGTTATGCTATTCCTCCTTCTCCAAACGAAGGAGCTTCTCCTTTTAAAAATGTGTTCATTTTGCTGGAAGAGTCTGACTCCTCTATTACCATGGTCCAGATTCAGCAGGTTTTAAGATCAACAGCTAAGAGCTCACTGAAAATGGGGTCATGGGAGGCTATCTCAGGCTAACTCACCTTACTGTGGGTTATGAGGGGAGTCAGGTCCCTCCACTCCTCCCAAAACGTACTTGCTATGTGTGTGGTCCATTAACACGGCTTAGTCAACCCCAAGCTTTATTCAAACAAACCGAGGTGCTCTTTTCTGTACTTTCCCACTGTATAAGTTCTCAAAGCTACCATTAAAAACATGATAGCCCTTTTTCTCTTGATGCAGACTCTCTGGATCTCTAAACATTCCTTTTTTTTTTTTTTTTACTTACATACTTTAGTTGTTTACTTTCTTCTATTGGAACTAAAGAGCAAGTTCATTCTCCTCCTTAATCTGTCACCACAGACACATGTAAAACTCTGTTTTCCTTCCTCCTTTTCTCCATTTATCTAATTATGGTATGCCTTTCTCAGTTTAAGTAGTCAAAATCTGCCAATGCACATTTAAATATTCATATATTGAAATACCCACAGGTAAATAGGTACAGTAATGTATTCCTTGATAGGAATACATTCTAAGAAAGGCATCATTAAATAGTTGCACAGTACAGATATCACAGAGTACCTGCCATATACTATAGCCTACACCATACCCGAGTAATATACTGACAGTGTGTCTGCTAGGCTTCAAACCTATGCAGCATAGTCCTGTGCTGACTACTGTAGGCAAATGCAAACTAAGATAGATGACATTCATGTATATCAACATATCTCAGCATGAAAAAATGGCAGTAACAATATTGCTTTAGGACTTTTTCAAAGCTCATTGTAGCTTTATTGGACCACTGTCCCATATGGCATTTTATTGACTAAAATATCAGTGTAGCAAATGAATATGCACACGCGCGCACACGTGTGTGTGTATGCCCTATATGTGTCTATATGTACATATACACATGTATGTATATGTGTATCTGTATGTTTATGTGCATATGTATATCCATGTTTTGCCTTTTTTTGTACATATTTTACCTTTGCTGAAGTTAATAAGTGCCATTTCTGTTTGTTTCCTTTGAGTTATATCATGGTAGGCAATCCTTAGTCTGTCTTTTCCTTTCATCTTATCTGAGACATGATGCTATGTTGGCTATGATGTTCATCTCCTTCAACTATTGAATCTCTTTTAACTTTTTCATGTGTATCAATGTGCGGTTGGTGCATAGGTGTGAAGGTATATGCCTGTGTGTTTGTGTGTGTGCATGTGAGTGTGGATGCACACACAAACTTGAATGTACCATAGCAAGTGTATTGACTTAAGTTGACAAGATTGGGCCTTCTTCCTTGCCTTCCACCTTGTTTGAGAGAAGTTCTCTTTGTGAGTTCCACTACATATGGCACCAGTTCCCCCACAAGCTTCTGCAATGTCAACCATCCCTACATCCCATCTCTTTTTAGGAGAACCATGATTACAGAAGAATGCTAGCATGCCTGCTTTTATATGTGTTCTGGGTATTGGAACTCAAGTCCTTCTGCTTATAGGATAAGTGCTCTTACACACTGAACCACTTCCCCAGTCCTCTTGCTTTGTGAAAGTATGTTTTCTTCTTTTAGAGTTCTCATTTCAAATTGGGTACAGAAGAAAACTGAACATAGAATTTGACATTTTTGATGTGAGGTAAACCTACGAGCATATTTATTGAACACTGTGGTGGCTTGAATTTTTTTTTCAATCCCCACATTTGCATGTTAGGTCCTAACTCCAGTAGGATAATGATAGGAGCTGGGACCTCTGGGGAGTCTCTGATTAAGGGGCCCCAGGAACTGACATGCCCCTTCTACTATCTGAGATCATGCCTAGAAGTTTCCATATATTAACCAGAAAATGGGGCCTTTAGTTGTTGACTATCCTGGACCCTTGAACGTGGTCTTTTAGCCTCTAGCGTGGAGCACACAGATACAAGTTACTGGTATTTATGAACCATTGTGTATATGCTGTTCTGTGGTAGCACAAACAAATAAGAGACATGTACCCATCCTAACTTAGCTTCAGGCACTGCAGAGAACTTTAGGAACCACTTGCTGCTCTCAGCAGAGTGCAAGACAAGATTCCTAGTAGGAATCTCTTCATAAGGGAGTGCGCAGGAACTCTTGATTCTGGATGCTCTGGAGAGAAGCTGCTCTCATTTCTCATCTTTTCCAGGAAATTTGAGCTAATTTATTTTTCCTTATTTTGGTATGTTGCATGTCCAAAAGTCTATGCATTAATAATTAGTTAGGTATTAAATGTTAGTTACATGCTTATTTTCATCTGGAAATTGACATCTTACATTTTGGGAACATTTTTCAAATGTTTAAGGCTTGTCATTTTTTCTGTGAATGGGTGTTTTGCCCACAAGTATGTCTCATTTTCCCACAAGAATGTATGCTCAGTACCCACTGAGACTATGGTTGGACTCAGGGACAGTTGTGAGCCACTCTGTGGGTGCTGGGAATTGAACATGGATCCTCTGGAAGAGCAACCAATGCACTCTAGGATTGCTCTGGTCCCAACTGTTCAATTTTTATTTTACGTTTTTTATTTACTTTTTTCAATTTTCTCAGAAATGAAAGCTGAAATATTATCTTCCTACACATAGTTTACTGTTCAGTTTTTATTGGATTATTTTGTACTTGTTTTTACTCTTTCCCCCCTACATATTAGAAACATACATTAATTTCACCTTAAAGACTTTTGAGTATTCTAATAGGCACTCTCACTGGTCATATACATTTGAGTTCAAGGAGATTTTATGGTTCTAAGATATATTTTTTGCTTCTTGCTTGGTTTATTGGTATTGTGTCTCATCTTGATAGAAATATTTTTCACAGACATACAATTTTTCACTTAATTGAGTTCTCTAAGTTATTGAACAATACTTGGATGTCTTATATTCAATTGGTCCACTGACTTATATTATGTAGGTCACTGTACAAAGGAAGCTGAAAGTCTGATTGTATACATCAGACTTCTCAGCATGGATTTTATAGTGGGATGTTCAGTCTGGTTTTATCTTTAGGAAACTGTTAATGTCTTTAGTTCTTCATTGTGTGGGACTTGTGGTTTCTCTGGAAGCAAACATCAAATCAAAATTGGGGTAAAACATTTCGAAGAAATCTAATGAGATGGAAAGAAGGGGTCAAGTCCTAGTAAAGTAAGACTGTCATGCAAGTTACCCCAGCAGAATCTGGAAGAAGTTTTGTCTATCAGCCCACTACTAGGCTGGTGAATCCACTGTTAAGAGTGTAACATCTCAAGAATTTATGAATTTGGGCAATTGGACTTGCCATAGCTAAGCTAGGGACCTGAAGAACCTGAGACCCAGATCTACAAGTGCGCAACCAGGTCTTCCTTGAAGGGAGATCTGGGTTTTCATTCTTTGTGTTCTATGGAGCTAGACAGAGTCTCCAAGAAGCCTCTTTTACTTCTGCTTTCTGAGGATATAAAATTGTTCAGAGATTTGGATAGAAAGGAGGCTGTCTCAAGACAGTCTGCAGGCTTTGTCATTAAATACTTGTTAACGGCATGTATGTTCATATTTTGCGGTGTCTACCATTACCTATAGCAAAATACCTTTAATTAGTTCTTTCCAAATAATCGGCCATCATAGTGTGATTCATTCCTAAACAAAGATGGAGTTTAAGCTGGATTCTTTTGTTTTCTTACTTTTTCCCTCCTTTTTATTATTCTGTGGATTTTTCCAGTCCCAGAAGTATTACTGATATCTGCTGTTTAGAGACACATGTGGCATCAGTCAGTCTCCACAGCTCAGCATCCTTCAGTTACTCCACTCCATCAGTCATCCATCTGCTGTGTAGCTTCGAACATGTTGTTACACTTATGTCCTCTCAGTCTCTTTGTCCTTGAATATAAATTCTTAAAGCATCCCATTTCTTCTCTTTTTACTATTTGGATCATTGAGGAGATATGTGACTGTATGCTTCCATGTTTAATTTGATTTTATGTTTAAAGAGACATGGCCTGTAATTTTTCTCCCACAGTAACTAAAAAAACAAAACAAAACAACCTTAGTACAAATTAGAGATGTTGCAGAGAATTGCAAAAATAGGATTTATGAAGTAGCCTTTTGAACTGATTAGTGAGAGCGTCATTCATCTGGGACTCATCTACTGTCAAATGAAGGGCAAAGCAGCAGGTTATATAACATCAAATACATCAGTTGTTTGGCTTGTAGCAACTACATTTAATTCTTTGTTTCTTTGAAGCTATGGATGAATATGGCTTACAATTTAAACATGGCGAAATGATAAAGAGCATCTACAGCTTTCCTCCATCTTTTTATCTTTTTGTCTGGACTCCAAATTCTCAGAGATTCTCTCTGAAAATCCACTGACTGTGCTGGTACAGGAATCAGGTAGGTACTCTGCCTCCTCCCTTCCAATTCCAATCCCCAAATCTTACTTCTAGCTTTATAGAAGACTATGTGTTATTTGCCTCTCTTTCTTCTCTGCCCCCTTCTTAGGATCTGCACAGATCCCATTGGTGGCACACTTATCTATTCTCACTTCCTGTAGAACTCTCAGCCCACCTCTTACTAGCAGAACCCTATTTCTAAGTGTCAGTCTTCAAGACCTAGAAACAAGATTCTCCAGTATCCATACCTGGCAGGATCTCAGAAGTATGCCATACCAGGAAATCCATAGGCACCACATAGAAGTAGAGAAGAAGAAGAAACAAAGGAATTAAATACTCTTCTCCCCTAAAATAAGAATAGATATCAGAACCTAGAATTGCAATCATTGCAAACTCAAATGCCTTTATTAAAAAAATAATAGATGCCAGCATTAAAAAAAATCAAAAATAGTCGAGAAAATGTCACCACTAAAGCCTAGCAACTCTGTTACAGTAGACCCCGAAACATGCAATCTACTTGATGCACAAGACATGGACTTCAAAATAACTATTATGGATATACTCAAAGACATTAAAGAAGATGTGAATATGTCCATTAATAAAATCTGTGAAAACAGAAACAGTGCAGTAAAATAAAAAAAAACAGTTTAAGACATGAGAATAGAAATGTTCTTACTAACAAAAACACAAACTGGAAACCAAAAAAATTAGGTGATCAAACAGGAACTTTAGATACAAGCCTCACCAACAAAATGCAAGTGATGAAAGAGAGAATCACAGGCATTGAAGACAAGAATAAATGGGTATCTCTGACAAAAGAGAATGTTAAATCTTTAAAATTCCATGATCAAAATACCCAGGAAAAAAAGACAAAAATCTAAGAATAATAGGGATAGAGGAAGAAAATGAAACCCAGGCCAAAGGTACATAAAGTATTTTTAATAAAGTCAGAGAAGAAATTTTTCTTAATCTGAAGAAAGAGGTATATATCAAGGTACAAGAGGTGTTCAGAACATCAAATAGACTGGACCAGAAAAGAAACTGCCTTTGACATATAATAATGAAAACACTAAACACATAGGACAACAAAAGAATATTAAAAGCTTCCAAGGAAAAGACTGAGTAATATATATTGATAGACCCATTAGCATAATACTTGACTTCCCAATGAAGACCAAAAAAGCCAGAAGAGTCTGCACAGATGTTCTATAAACTGTAAGAAACCACAGGTGTCAGACCAGGCTACTATACCTAGCACAACTATCAATCACAATAGATGGAGAGGAGAGAATTCTGTGATAGAACCAAATTTAAGTAGCAACTATGTAGTAACTATCTACAAATCCAGTCCTATAAAATGTGTAAGTCTAAAGAGGCTAATGACATACAAGAAGTTAAAATAAATAAATATTTTTCAAAAATCAAAAGTGGGGGAACTCCACCAAAACAAGTTAACAGGAATTAACAAACATTATTCATTGATAGTAAATCGCAACATGATCTTGATTTCTGAACAACAAAAAGACACAGACTAATAGGTTAGATTCAAACAGTAGCCACCCTTCTATTGCAACCAACATATCACCATCAAGGATAGATATTACCTCAGGTGAACGGATGGAAAAAGACTTTTTAAGCAAATGGACCCAAGAAGTAGACTGGTATAACCACATTTTATTATCTGACAAAATGCACTGTAAACCAAAACTATTACAAGTAGACAGGGAAGATTACTACATACTCATCAAAAGAAAACTTCATTAAGAAGATATTGCAATTATAAACTTTTATACACCAAATGCAAGGTTACTCGTTCAAAAAAGAAACACTACAGCTAAAACCACATATTGACCCTCACATAGATTGGGTGACTTCAGTACCTCACTCTCTCCCAATAGACATGTCATCCAGAAAAATACTAAACAGAGAAATGCTGACCGAACTGATAACATAAACCAAAATGACCTAACAAATGTTTACAAATTGTTTCACCTGAACACAAAAGAATATAACATCTCCTTAGTACCTCATGAACCTTTTCTTAAAACTGACCACATATATGAAAACAAATAATGTCTCAATGAATACAAAATACAACAAATGCAAAATGAAATAACAACCTATAAAACATCTGACCACTGTGAACTAAAGCTGGATATCAACAGAAAGAACAGAAGGCATACAAAGTCGTTGCTATGAAACAACTCACTATTGAATAAAAAAAAGATTCAAGACAGAAATTAAGAAAAATCAAAAACTTTTTAGAACAGAATGAAAATGAAATCACAACATACACAAACCTATCAATCACAATTAAGGCATTTCTAAGAGGCGAGTTCATAGCACTACATGCCTACATCTTAAAAATGGAGATATCTTATTCATATTTTAATAGCACACCTGAAAGCTATATATTGAAAAGAAATAACACCTCAATGGAGTAGTTGGCAAGAAATAGTCAAATTCATGACCTAAATCAACAAATAGAAACAAGCAATAGAAAGGATCAATGAAATAAAGAGTTGATTCTTTGAGAAAATCAGTAAGATTGATAGACCCTTAGTCACCTTAACAAAAAGATGAAGAGAGAAGATAAAAATAAATAAATCAGAGATGGAAAGGAGGACATAACAAGAGGCACTGAGGAAATCTGGAGAATCATATAGACGTACTTTAAAAAGCTGTACTCTATCAAATTGAAAAACCTAAAAGTAGTGAGTCATACACACACACACACACACACACACACACACACACACACACTCACACACACCATCTACTAGAATTACAGTAAGATCAGATAAGCTACTGAAATAAAAAAAAAAACCCTGTAATCCCTAGTGAAATAGAAGTTGTAATTAAGTCTTCCAACCAATAAAATAAGACAAAAACAAAACAACACAAAACAAATAAACAAACTCATGGTGAGATGTATTCAGCAAAGAATTAGAACATGTTTCCACAGAAGAACTAGTGCAAACACTTCTCAAACTACTCCATATAACAGAAACAAGAGGAACTGACTAATTAATTTATAAGGTGTTAACCTGATACTCAAACCACGTAAAGACCCAAAAGAGAGAGAGAATTGCATGCCAATGGTTTAAATGAACCTTATATGCAAAAAATTTTAATAAAATGCTCTCAAGTTGAAACTGGAAACACATAAAAAAGGTTACCCACCAGGATCAAGTAGTCTTCATCCTGAATCTTCAGGGATGTTCAAAATACATAAATCAAAAAATATGACCCACTATATAAATAAATTGGAAGGAGAAAAACCACATGATCCTTTCCTGATAATTAGAAAAGACCTTTGACAAAACCCAGCTTCCATTCATGATAAAAGTCCCGGAGAGATTAGGACATAGAACATACCCCAACATAATAAAGGCAATTTACAGCAAGCCCATAGCCTACAATAGCCTAAAGAGGAACTCAAACACTTCCAATAAAATCAGGAACAACACACAGTTATTTACTTTCTTCATACCTACTCAATATAGTACTTGAAGTCTTAGCTAAAGCAACAGTAGAACTGAAGAAGATTAAGAAGATACAAGTTGGAAAACAAGGAATTGATGTCATCTTACTTTGCAACAGATATTCAGAAATGACCCTAAAAACTCCACCAAGAAACTGCTATAGTTGATAAATATTTTCAAGAATGTAGCTGGATACAAAATTAACTAACAAAGTCTCTCCTATATACAAATGGTAAATGGGCTGAGTAAGAAATTTGGGAAATGACACTGTTCACAGTAACATGGAAAACAAAAATTATCAAGGGGTAATAATACTACTCAAACAGTTGAAAGACTTTTATGATGAAAACTTAAGACCTTATGGTGGTGTAAATAAAAAAAAAAACCCACTTAGGCTCAGAAAGACTGGCACTTTTAGGAGTTGTGGTCTTGTTGGAATGGGTGTGGTCTTGTTGGAGGAAGTGTATCATTAGGGATGGGCTTTGAGGTTTCAAATGCTCCAGCCAGGCTAGGGTCACTCTTTCCCTGCTGCCTTGTGATACAGATATAGAACTCCCAGCTACGTCTCCAGCACCAGTTCTGCCTGTGTGCTGCCATGCTTCTGCCATGCCAGTAATGGACTAAATGTTGGAACCTGTAAGCCAGCCCCAGTTAAATGCTTTTCTTTATAAGTGTTGCCAAGATCATGATCTCTCTTCACAGCAGTAAAAACTCTAACTAAAATAGATTAGATATATGATATGATCATGGACCAGTAGATTTATATAGTAAAAATGGCTATCCAACTAAGAGAAATATACAGATTCAAGGCAATCCCCATCAAAGCCCCCAAAAAATTCTTTATGGAATTTAAAAGGACAGTTTTAAGTTTCATGTGCAAACACAAAAAACTAGGGTAGCTAAAACAATTTTGAATGACTCAAGAACTTCGGTTGTTATCATACTCAATTTAAAATTTACTACAGGGCAATAATAATAACAATAGGAGCAACAACAGCAGCAATACCATCCAGGTATTGACATAAACACAAACATACTGACAATGAAATCGAATTGAAGACCCAGACATAAGTCCACATACTGAAGAACCACATATTTGTGGTGAAGAATCCAGAAAAGCATACCGGAAAAAAGGATAGCATCTTCAACAACTTCTGCTAGCTAAACTAAGTGCAGAAGAAGACAAATGGATTCATATTTATCATCCTGCACAAAACCCAACCACTAATGGATCAATTTCAATACTTTACAAAGACTTTCATATAACCTAAGGAGCTATTTTATGAACCTGAGGTGTGAACCTGATACTGTATTGCTTTTCCAAAGACTGTATGTTTATAATCCTGTTGTCTTCAGTCATACAGTTTCCAGCACCAGCTATTGGGCATTAAAAGTGCCCTTAATCTGAGCTGCATATTCTCTCAATGTTCAATGCATTGCAATTTATGATGAGGCCCAAAGCTGAAGTTCAGAGTGGCAAAACTGCCTGAAGATAGGAAATTAAAAATTTCCTTGTATTTATATGCCTTTAATAAGCTACATTATAAAAATGGGGTATAGAATCCTTCCTTATAGCAAATTTAGTTTGAATGTATGTCCTCACTTAAATAAAAAAATAAATTGTAACAATTCACAGAGTCATAAAAAAGTGATTCAGAGATTGTGTAGGGTACCCCTTTATATTCAGACAGTGAAATGAGACCAATAACAAGGGAAAAATAATCTATGCCAGGTTATGTGTGGCAGATGGTAGATGCTCTTAATAGTGCTTTCTAAACCAACATATAAGCAAGTCTATTTCCACAAGCTGTGGATATTTCCTTTGTGATTATTAATTAAATAACAATGACGATCTGGAATGCAAGGAGTTGGCATAGACTTTTATTTCAGTTTAAAATTTAGAGTATCATAATGATGCTGTGACCATCAACTAATTTTCTTACTTCATTTTGCTACAATGGTTATTATAATGGTAGTCTTAGCATGTTTATATAGACACTAAGGACACCCTCTAAAACTCCTTCTATTTATTTATATTTAATTTTAAACTATTTTTCCAGTAATTTATTTATTTACTTTATGTCCCAATTGTAGTTGCCTACTGCTGCCTCCTCCCAGTGCCTCCCTCACACAGTTTCTCTTCCCACCCCTCTCCCCTTCTTCTCTGAGAAGTGGGAGATATCCTCCAGGTACCAACCTTACTTGGTACATCAAGTCACTACAGGACTTTGCAGCGGAGTTAGGGAAAGCAGATCCACAGCTAGGCAACAGAGTCTGGGAAGGCCCCTGCTCCAGGTAGGGGACCTGTAAGAAGGCCAAGCTGTACCTCTGATACATATATGTGTGTGGTAATGACTGGGTCTAGCCCATGCTGACTCTTTGCTTGTTGGTTCAGTCTCTTGGGGCTCCCAAAGGTCCAGCTTAGTTGATCCCATTGATTTTCCTATGGAGTTCCTATCCCCTGCAGGTTCCTCAATCATTCCCCCAACTCTTCTACAAGACACCACAGCTTTGACTAATGTTTGTCTGTAGATCTCTGCATCTGTTTGGTCAGCGGCTGTGTGGAGCCTCTCAGGTGACAGTTATGTTAGGCTCCTGTCAGCAAACATAACAGAGTATCATTAGTAGTGTCAGGGATTACTTCTTGCCCATGGAATGGGTCTCAAATTTTCTAGTCATTAATTGGCTATTCTCTCAGTCTCTGATCTATCTTTGTTCCTGTACCTTTTGAAGGTAGGATAAAATTTAGGTCTAAATTTTTGTTGGTGGATTGGTGTCTTTAACCCTTTACTGGGATCTCTGCCCAGTCACCCAAAACTCCTTCTCAAAGACACTCTACAAACACAACCATGTGGTGCTCAAGGCACTTGTGGAGTATATTTGCATCGTGGTAGTGACTAGAAGTAAGAATTAAGCAAGAAGTAAGAAATGCATCTCAAAGTGTGGCCTTGAATTTGTTAGTGTGTATAACACTGGGGTCCATTGAAAGTTCCTCTGATTCTGACTGTGGTCTTAGTCCAAGTGGTCATCATTTCCACTGGCCATGACTTTCTGTTGTTGACTAATCTTGAACAGATGGTCTGGCATTTAGAGTAAGGATGGCACTAACCCTGTATAAGGTGAATACTGACATGACTATGAGGCAACTAATTTTGGAATAAAGTATCTACTTCTGAATCAAGTTGAACAGAGGTCACTAGGTTGCTTGCTTTGAATGTAGAAAGCCTCTGAAAGGAATAAGGTTTACTAACTCCCTCTCAAGCTCAAGCATCAAATGTTGGTTGGTATTCCAGTGAGCCCGAAGTAGGCCTCCAGAAGGAGGAAGTAAAGTCATTGTAGTTAAGTTCCCAGGCTTGTGTAGGCAAAACTCATGCTCTACCATGTATACTCTTAATTGTATGCATCTCTGAATGATCTAGCCCCAGTAGGAAATTATCATCTTGATTAGCTTCCTGATTGTGATTTATTACCACTGCAAGAGTCAATTTGCTTTTATAAAATTCAATTTTGTAATAGTAGTCCAGAAGAGTAAGCCGTAAGGTAAGTTTCCTTCCTCAAATATTATGGTATCAGTTTGTTGAGCTGACCTGATGATAGGCATATGGAACTTACATTTCAAACAATTTTGCTTCATTCAGATTGGAAAGTTCAACATGGGTAGTACTCTCCCCCATCCTCTTTCCAGCTTTGAAAGATACCAAATTCCATACCTCAGCCTCAGCTTAGGTGTTTTCAGCTCTTACAGAAACATAAGTTTAAAACATGCTATAATATTGAGAAAACAAAATGAATATAAAATGATTAGAGCAATGCCTGAAATACGGTTGACACCCACAATTGATAGCTATATTGTTTCTGTACTTTCTTATCTTCAATTCATAGGGTGACGGAACTTCAGTAGTTTTCCAAGATCACTTTACCAGTTCAAACTCAATCTCTGTTGGGAGATTATATTTTCTTATATTTCTGCCTGGTTTCCAATGATGAACCAGCATATATTGGAGAGATTGCCAGTCTGTTGAAGGTCTCTTTTGCCAGTCCATCATACGGGATCTATAAATACATGCAAATATAAATACATTTACATAGGAAATAGAAGGCATTCTTCATCTACAAGTGAAGATGGACCAAAAGAGAAAATAGATGTAAAAACAAGTCAGCAGTGCTAGGTGGTAAGCATTCTGAAAATGTGAAATGAGACATTGATTCACTTGTGAACATTAGAAAAGACGAGTGTGGGTAAGCTGAATTAGGTGAAAGGGCATCTGGGAAAATCTCCTTTGAAGGCAGAAGCTTACCCTACCCTTCTCTTCCTTTCCCTTTCCTTCCATCCTCTTCCTTTCATTTCTCCTTCCTTCCTTCCTTTCCCCTTCCTTTATTCTTATTCCCTCCCTTGTTCCCCTTTCTTCTCCCTCCCTTCTCTCCATCTTTCCCTCCTTTTCTCTCCCTCCCTTTCTGATAGCTTTTGTATCTCTGTCTCTTGCCTTCTGTCTCTGTTTCTCTCATTTGTTCCTTTCTTTATTTCAGTGGTGTTATACCTGATAGAAGAAATAGGTTAGGCAAAAAGTTTTCAGCTCATAGAAAAAGGGTCCACTCAATAGTGTTAGAAAGAAATTTGGTGTTGAGGGTAGCTCCTGATGAGGGCAAGACTGAGTCAGCTTGTCCCATTCTACCCACAGTTCAAAAATAAAGGGAGGTGAATGCTCGTGTTCCTGTTTTTTTCTGTCTTCCCCCCTTTTGTATTCAGTGTGAGCAACCAAACCATGCTTAGGAAGAGTCTTCCCTCCTCAGTTAAACCTCTCCAAACACCACATCTCAGTCATACACAAAAGTGTATCTCACTGGTGATTCTAAGTTCCTGTCAAATTGACATTGACATCTACTCATTAAAGGAAGACAGATTGAGTTTTGACTCATGGTTTGAGAGTTCATACATAGTCTGTCACAGTGCAGAAGGCATATCATAATTCATGGCGACTCACAGCTGTGGGAGTGGTAGTGGGAGGTTGCTTACCTACACCTTGGCAGATCAGGCTTAGACAGGGGTCAACTCCTCTTCCTTTAGTTAAAACCTACCTCCTTGTTTCCTTAAACAGCATTGCTAGCTGGAGAGAAAATATTCAAACATGTCAAGCCATCAAAGGCATTCCACATTCAAATGTAGAATTCAGTTTCCTGAACCTTGCACATTTATGGCCACCTCGAAATGGAAAATGTATTCAGTTTACACTTCAAAATTCTCATAGTCTTAGATTCCAAACATATTTCAAAGATCTGAAATATCTGTCTTCTGTGTCTCAAGGCAATTGGACTGTGAGATTGGATAAAAACAAAGAACAAGTTATGCCCATGAGTGATGTAAATGCATTCATGCTAATAAGAAATGGTCCAAGGAAGGAAAGACCATTAAATTCAAGACATCAGCTCATAAGAATGAACATCAAATCCTGAAGCTCCATGTCCAACATATGAATCTTGTGGAATTGTCTACCCTTCAGCAGGCTTGGACAGCTCCATTCCTCTAGCACTATTGACTAAGGAACACATGGCATTTGTCTTGGACTAAGACCACTCCATGCCTGCAACTTTTTTGAAGAGATGTTCCATGTACGTAGTATTTTCACCGTCCTATGGCCTCCATTGCAGCTTAGGCTTTACTTTTACAATCTTATTTGCAGTCTTCTCCAAGGATCTAGTTAAGGTTGAAACATTTGGATAAAGATGTACAGAACTGTATGAAACCTGGAATAATGTATGTGTATGAGACTGTGTGAATAGAAATTAGAACTACATGCAGTGTAGTGTGTGTGTGTGTGTGTGTGTGTGTGTGTGTGAGAGAGAGAGAGAGAGAGAGAGAGAGAGAGAGAGAGAGAGAGAGAGAGATTGATTTTATGGGTTATTGAAGACATATCTTTGATCTTTGTATACAAGAGGATTTGTTGTATGCCAACCAACCAGAGCTTCCAGGGTCTAAACCACTACCCAAAGACTATACATGGACTGACCCAGGGCTCCAACTGCATATGTAGCAGAGAATAGCCTTGTTGGGGCACCAGTGGAAGGGGAAGCCCTTGGTCCTGCCAAGGTTAGACCCCCATTGCAGGGGAATATTGGGGGGATAAAGGGGAGTGGATGGGGGAAACACCCTTATGGGGGAGCGATAGGGGGCTTATGGACAGGAAACCAGGAAAGGGAATAACATTTGAAATGTAAATAAAGAAATATATCCAATAAAAAAAGAAAAGAAGTGTAAATAAATAAAATAACCAAGAAAAAAAGACGATTTGTTATATTGGGAAGATAGGGAATAAAGCTACAGAGCTTTGAATTGATGTGTTGAGATGTGGAGTCCTGTTCATGATGCAGAAGCTCAGTCAAGCCCATACATAAAAGAAAGATAGAGTGAATAAGATAATATAGGATAGAACTTAGCAAAGCTGTGAAGTTATATGTACTATATAGATCATGCATATAGCTCACTTAGTATGGGTTCTTCAGAAAGACAGAAGAAGCAAGAGCATATAGATGAATGGAAGAAGGGAAAGAAGAAGGTAATAGAGAAAGAACATTAGTTGCTAACACTTAGAATAGGCATAAGCTTGTATATTCATGAGCCTTTACATGTATATAGCATTCACCTATGAAATTTTCTGTATATAAAATGTACAAACTCTTTAATTTTTATTGGCTGATAGCACTTGATAACCAAAAATTTAAAGACTAGTGGGCTGGTATGTGGTCTTATAAAAATTATAGTTTCCTAGGTAGAAAACCTTACACTAGTTCTTTCCATTTAGTGGACTGTGGTATTGGGGAAATGATTCTGGATCCGTGATGCATATCATCATGTGTACTGAGGTATACAAATTCTACTTCTTATCTGTTTCAACTTCCCTAGTCTCCCTTTTCTCTTCCTCCCATCTTCTTCTCATCATTTCCTATCATATTTCTCTATTTATTTTTGTCCATCTTCTGATGAGATTAGCAGTGTAGAAATATCCTTCTGTCAGGAAACTGATATCTGGGATAGAGTGTACTGGAAAAGAAATTATCACCCCATGCCTCTCCAGATGTATCCTCTCCAATGTTTCTTTCAGTAATCCAAAGGAAATTCCAAATTCCATGGAGCCCTTTTAGTAGAATAAAGTCAATTCAGAGCTCTGATGGACATAACTGTTGATATCTGATCCTCTGCCCTTATCCTGTAGACCCACTGACATTTCCCTGCATATCAGCCTAATTTCCAATGATTTGCCCGCCTGCCTATTTTAGGGAGACTGTCATACCCAGTCATTAGAGTCGTCATTGCCCAGTTCATGATGTGAGTTGACATCTATAAAGGGAGCAGTAACAAGTAACTTCCATGGGTGGAATGTAAGCATCTCGCATTCTTTCTCTCTCAGGTAGAACAGTTCCAAGGCCTTATTTAAACACAAAGAATCTGATTACACACTGTGGCTGACTGAATAATATACTTTCTCTTGTCCAGGTTTCTTCTGGTTGTATAACCTTGCCATTCTTCTTCTAATGTTTCTTTCAAAATAAGCTACATGCTCTAAGTCCTTGCTTCTGTGAGCATTTAACTTAGAAAATGGGGTTCATGGGACAGGGTGTTAAATGAATCCCCATAGATTCCTGTAATATACACATGTCAGAGGAATGCTGTTGAAGGATCTAGCCATGCTCATAGGGCAGGAGAACTGAGTTGTGAAATCAAAGGTCTATGTGTAGTGATAAACACAGACTATCTTCCTTTGGTATACTTCTCTTAGAATAAATAATGATGGGCAGAAGCAACTAGTTGACTCCTTAGAGCTTCAAATGGAAGTCAGAAAAGATTTTCAGTCTCAAGCTAGATGGAAAATAGTTCAGACATTAATGGGCCAAGGTAGTCTGTTAAACTATTCAATTCTGCTGCTCTTGTGTGAAAGCAAGCATCAGTATTAAAAAAGCAGTGATTCTGATTATGTTTCAGTAAGATTTATTGACAAAGAATGGCAGAGTTCGCATGGTACTATGGTTGCCTCTATTCCTCTTAGATCGGAACAACTTTCACCTCTTGAAGCAAGCATTTGCCTTACATTTATTTTCATACACCTCTCCCTTGCCTTCCCTTCATCCCATCCATCCCATGTCTCCTGCTTATACTTAAGAGCACATGCCAGGTTTTCTACCACTGCAGAGTCTGTGTCAATGTTCCTGAGCCAGCCACGCTCTAGTACCAATGTTTATTTACTCTTTTGTGATAATGATAAGCCTTTATTATTCTATTGGCATATTACTTGGAGATGACTCCCAGTGTCCTATTAACATAGCATCAGTGTAGACAAATTTTAAAGTGGACCTTAATCGGCTCCATAATTGAATTTTAAATATGAGTCCGGTGCACATATTTTCCCAAATGTGTTAACAACTGTACTGCACTGAAGTTCCTTCCTGTGAGGGCCGAATGACATATGTGCTAGTTTTTCTGGCACTGTTTAGCTGCTCACCTCTTGCGTCCCCTTTAACTCTCATTAGTGTGATGGAATTTGCAATAAATTTTATGGCCACCTACTTAGTGCGATCCTGGAAGATATTTTTAACTTCTTGTCACTTTCAAGGACTACAATTTGCTCTCCTCCACTAAAGACTAAAGAACCCCTTATTTTGCCTCAGTTACCAACTGGTGCGCCTCTGACAGGAGTTCCATGTGTTCTTCCTGATCCCCTGCCCATCTTTCCCTGGTTTTAAGCATGAGAAAAGAAGAGATAGAAAAAGTGATTTCTTTTGTGGTTGTTCCAGGTTGTTTATCATGTCAGAGTTTCTTTATTCTTGCTATTGTTCTGACCTGTAGCCTGTAGGTCCAGAACACAAGTATTGGCCTTCTCATAATGTATATTTGGTTATATTCTGAGTGTCACCTTTTTTGAGAGGATCCTAGCTGAGGTTTGGCCTCTTTCCCTGCCACTACCATTGGGGGTTAATCATTCTCCAACTTCTTGCTTTCAGAATTCAAAGCTGAAGGGAGTTCAAGCCTATACAATACAGTACAGTACAGTACAGTACAATACAATACAATACAATATAATACATACAATACAATACTATACTATACAATGCAATGCAATGCAATGCAATATAACACAACACAGTACAGTACAGTACAATAAGGTAGCTGTTATGCTACTGCGTCATCTCTACCCAGATAATGTCATTCCTTACTACAAAGCAATGGCAGGGTCTTGTCTTGTTTTATATTATGTCCTTCCTAGATCTCTATTCTAACATTTCAACAAGTATGGTTTTAGTCAGATCAGTGGTGCAAATAGTTCCCAATTTCTAATTAGTAGAAGAGAATGGTACTGATGACGGAACACTCTGTTTGGTGTAACTTTAGCTCACAGGAAATAGGTTAGTGGCTATAAGCTGACTGCTCTTCATTTTCAAAGTATTAGTGAATTAGCTTTTCTTTAAATTTTCTTCTTTCATGAGATAAATTCCAGTTCTTGCACATAACTTCTGACATCTTAAAATGATTAGAATGATGGTGACATGGGAGGAAGACTGTTGTTACCTTTGTAAAAAGTGTGGGAGAACTTAGCAACTCTTTGCTCTGATTCATTACTATTTGCTAGACATTAAAAATAGATGAGTCTGTATAGGACTGGACTAGCCTTATGCAAAAGTCTGTGAATGTTTATTTGTCCTTGAAACTTATTGTCCCACCTATGATCATTTCTGTTGCTTAATATATTTGAACATCAAAGCAGATTTGTGATAAATCTTGATTAAACTGCATAACTATCTTTTGGCCAAGTACAGTGTCCAGGGAGGACTGCTTGTCTTGCTAGATGACAGAAAGGATAAAGTTACTATGACTGAGATCCTATGACTCTTGCAGGGAAACATGGCTTTTTTTTCTTTTTCTTTTTTTCGGAGCTGGGGACCGAACCCAGGGCCTTGCATTAGCTAGGCAAGCGCTCTACCACTGAGCTAAATCCCCAACCCCGAAACATGGGTTTTAAAAGAAATAGGTAGCAATATCTTAAAGAAGAAAGAGTAGAAGAGATAATGACCAGAAGAAGATGTAAGGAAAGAAAAGGTGTTCCAGACATCTACTTGATGGTACATCAAGTGATGACAGTTTTTTAAGTGAACCAGCCGAGACAAGAAGAGCTACCCAGCTACTTGACCCATAAAATTGTAAGCTAAATGTTGGCTATTGACTTGGCAAGGTTTGTTACTTAACAGTAACCAACTGATATATGTGCCCTAGTTATGCTAAAAATGGATAAATTTATAACTTATTTTTACCATCACTAACACAGTTGTTAACACATATGCACATACAAGATGACATCTAGGCCACATGTTGCTACGGTAAAATATTCTGATACATGCTAAGGTATGTAGATTCTAGGAATAACTTGAAACTTGACAGCAATAAAAGAGTATGAAGTTCTGTAACAATCACAGAATGTTTGTCCATGGATGGTGAAGAAAGCATGATCAGAAAATTTAATTCAATTGAAATAATTATATGATACTGAAGGGTGATCAAATTGATATTTCTCAGGTTTGGAGCGCTTTAAACTCTGGAGATATGGGTGGTTTTTGGTCCTGCCCAACACCTTGATTACAACACTGTAAAAACTCTGAGTAGGAGCCCAAAGCTATAACCAGACTCCTGACTCAAGGAAAGAGCAAAATAAAAAGCATGCCTTGTTTTAAGATGCCAATTCTCTGCAATTTATTATGCATCAATAAAAATGAATTCAGGGAAATGAAAGCCAGTTCAGGATCATGTGTTGCTGTATTTGAATTAAAATGTAAAGTCCACAGGGGAAAATGCTATTCCTGTCGAGCACAGTGAACAAACAGAGCTACTGCTACTTATTAGTCCCATGACTTTGGCTCTCTGGTTACTATTATTTAAATAGGAATGGTGACATTTTGAGTATCAGAAATATTATATGTGGTTGTTCATGAGATGCTTCATATAGCACATGTCATCTAATAGGCACCTGGTAAGCACTGGCACTTAATCAGCTGACATGTCTTGTACTTACCACTTTTACCCTGTGCATCTATGTAAATACTTCATTCATGTGCATAAATTACACAGACGGAATGGCTGAGTGGCTTAAAAATGGCACAGAATTGGATAAATGTTGAATTGTTACTTAAGAGACTCAAACACATTTATTTAAATGTGGCAGCTTTTAAAGTTTAATCCTGCTGTTGCTTGTGGGTTAAACAGCCAGCAGAATGAAGAGTTATACAGTGCCCTTGTTACTCTCCAGCAATGGAGAAAACACATAAAGCTGTGCTGGGATGTGGTGTCTGGTGACTCCCATGGGGACCACATCTGGAAATTGACAATTTAGGAAGGGCTTTAGGATTCATCCTTTTGTAATATCTTTTTCTATATTTAAGCTCTCCCTTTGCCTTCTTCCTGTGTTAACTCCATAGTTAACTCCAAACTCATTTTTCTTTCTAACACGTTCTCCCTGACACCATTGCCTTAGGCATGATAGAAAAATATGACTGGCGAACAGCAGATATACATTCTTCAATATATAGTTATTTCTTCCTGCAAGAGATTAGGAAGAGAGGCAGATATAAGGAATGATTTTGGTCCTGAGTTTAAACTCTGAAAAGGTGACTTAAAAATGAACCACTGAAGTGATGTCTTTTTAAATAAATATTAGGAACTAATGGGTAACAGTCAGTGTATTAGTTGGGGTTACTATGGCAATGATGAAACATCATGACCAAAGCAAATTGTGAAGGAGAGAATTTACTTGGTTCAGAGTTCCATATAACATGTCACCATCAGAGGTAGTGAGAACAGGAATATATACAGAGAAGGGAGCTGGTAGCAGGAGCTGATATAGAGGGTATGGAAAAGTGCTTCTTACTGACTTTCTTTCAGCCTACTTTCTTATAGAATTCAGAACCACAAGTTCAGGGATGGTATCACCCACAATGGGCTGGGCCCTCTCACATCAATTACTAGTTAAAAAAATGCCCTATAACCAGATTTTATGAAGACATTAGACTTCCTCCTCTCTGATGATTCTAGTTTGTGCCAAGTTGACATAAAACTAGCCAGTACCATCAGGATATTTCAGAATTATACAGAATACCTCCAAAGCTATGTGAATTTTCTTTTAATAAAGCATATCTTTTTAAACTCCTGACAGGCCTGAGCTGCAGATGTGGGATGATGCAGATCCAGGAATCAAAAGAGCTGAGGTAAAATCCAGTTATTCCTCTTCAGGTTCAAATGGGCGATTCAGAATATTTCATGATATAATTACACACAGAAACTAGGGGTTTCAACATGTCTGAAGATACTGCATATTTTAGTCACAGTGAGAAATGAAGTTTGTAATTGAGGTAGAAGCTTCTTCCCTACAGACCAGATGTCATAGTTCTGGGAGATGCTATGTAGGATAGAAAAGTAATCAATAGTCCTATCTAGCTCTAAACTTGGTGAGCTACAATAATAACACATCAGGCAAGACGTGCCCACTAGTGCAATAATGGTATGGCTGTTATCGGTGAAACAAACTGCTTTCTGATTGGCGTCTTGGTCCTGGTGCTCATACCTGGTACTGTAAACTTGGTGAAGAGCTGGAGGCTGAGGAAATAATAAGCCTCAGTGGGGAACTCACAAGAATTATTTTTCTAAATGAAAATGTGATCAAATTGCCTTTTAAATATTAATGATTAATATTGCTTTCATCTTTCATCAGAGAAACTTTTCACTGCAACAGATAGTAATGAGTTTTCACAGTTAATACTAGAGACTCATAACTGGTAAAGTTGCTGAGAATAAAGAACATCACGAAATGCTTAATGTAAGTAGGTTTTCTATATACCCCTTTCCAGGGTTCAAGGAAAATTATTGGAGGAGATGGAAATCATGGAAGAGCTAGAAGATGAGGGAGTTATGCTGCAAAAAGACACCTTTTGGGCTTTACAAGACATTGCACTCATGAATTCACTGTAGTTGTTTGTCTGTCTACGACCTACTGGGCTGATCAACATTCCATTGTGTATCAGGGAAGGATTAAAAAGACCCCCACCCCATTTTAAGAGACAGTTGACAGTCATAACTCTGGTCTTTATAGCCACTGATAAATTGTCCACGGTCCAGTGAAAAACTCTCCACGAATGCTAACACATGAAACCTTAATTAAATACATGATTCACACACAAAGGAAAGAACAAAAGCAGAGCAGGATCTTGGGAAGAAGGTTTTCAGTGGGAACATGATGGAAGAGAGAAAAAGATTGATCGTGAAAATTAATGCAATTTATTATATACACATATAACATTGCCAAAGAATAAAAATGTAGAAAATGAAAATAAGATTTCCTAAGGGATGGAGAAAAGAGTTTTCTGAAGACTTTATGAGGTTGTCTTTTACTAGTTCCCTTCCTCTCTCTTGGATTCCTTTTCCTCAATGATGAAATTCTGAGACTGATCTGAATCCATCTGGACTACAAGCAGTGGAGCATGTCAGCATTCTGTGAGGAGGAGTCAGAATTGTTCCGGTATACTTTCTAAAATTTATAGTTGGAGAAAATTGACCCACTGAATTTATTTTATAACATAGATTTCCTGATGAAATGTACTTTACAGATTATGATTTTAAAAGAGACATGTTTAGTAGATTGGTTGGTGGCTGCAGTTCTGCAGTCTTGACGCTTTCTGAATACTCCATGGAAAGTTTACGAATCAAACAATTATGAGTCAGGTAGTATTGAAGGCCTAAGCAGGCACACTTAGCATGAAGGTCATAGGGTATAGGATATAGAATCAGATGTTTGAGGCTTTATTTTAGTCCTTAGTATCCACATTGCTATTGGTAGTTCCTTAACATTTTGTTTCTCTTTATATTGAAGGCTATTCTACAATGTCTTAGTCTGTCCATGCTCTTGGCTTGCCTACCATCTAATATTAGTTGCCTTCTCATGAGAATTCTAGGTATTATGAGCTGGTAGTCATGAATATGACTTATAAACTGCCTTGCATCTAGCCAGCACTGGAAACAGAGAGTTATTATGGATGCTGATTCTCTTGGTAGGTGTGTTATTAAACACTAACTCCCAGTGGTCTTCATGGTACAAGCCTGGAGTTAAGAACACTTAGAGAAATGCTTAGATGTAGGACACTTCAAGTACACATATATTCCTGTTATTGCTTTGCTGTCTTATGAAATGCATCAAGTGATATTCTGACTGTGTTGCCTGGTGAAAAATAGGAATGGATAAACTCCCTTGGGCATCAGAGACGGGAGTCTAATAGCTCATGTTTCTGCTGCTGTCCAGCTGGTTTGCTTTTAACATTTAACTTCTACTCTTTGCATGGCATTCATCTCCTCGACTAAGAAACATTTAACGTTTTCAAGGCAGACACATTGTCAAGGCTTTGGGTGAGGTGTTACCTGGCCCTTGTTTTTATATTTAGAAGTTGAACGCAAGGGTTGTGTCTTCTTGCTGATAGTGACTAAGACAAGGCGTGTCTTTGAAATAGTTAAGCTAGGAACCTGTGATGAAATGAGAATATCTCCAAGGAAGGAACTGGAATTTCTGACTTTTCTTTTCCTTGCTATCCACTAGACAAAGACATAAAGGACTATTTATGGTTGGGTGTATTATGTAATATTCACTCATCAAAGGCTTTCTGCCTGTATATCACCACTGTGCACTCTTAGACCTCTGACCATTCCTACATGTTAGGAAATAATGCTGTCCCTATTTTATTTAACTGAGCTACAGGCATTGGAACTAGTGTCAAGCTTTGGTTATAATATAAGAATTCAGTGAAGATTTCATATGTTGACAGAGGCCAAGATTTGTAGAGTACTTTGGAGATGACATGTTGAAAGAAGAGAATATTCAAGTGATGTATGTGGCAATATTTCTGATAACAAAGGGTTGGTATGTTGAAGAAGGAAGAGAAACTTCAAGTGAAGTAGATGAATGACTAAATTTAAAGGGATATGGAAATAAGTGAATGGACTAATATGGCACAGTGTTTTATGCAGTCAGAAATATTTTTATAAATACCCGAATATTTAGCAATCTTGTTTTCTGGTCCAGATTTTAGACATAGTTTGTAAATTGGTCTTCTTCTCTTCTCTTTTCTTTGTTTTAAATTAATCCCACAACTTTTGTCCGTTCAAGCCAGAGAATATATCTGTTCTCCATTCCTACCTGGATGTTAATATGTTGTGATAAATTGATCATATGACATCAATAAATATACTATGAAGCACAGGAAGCATTCACTATGTGCAGCCAACATTTCATGAGTACTGGATATTTATTGGCACTGTGACCTCGGAACCACATCCAACATTCGTAGTTCCGAAAAGACAAAAAGGAGCTCCACATTGCTCAGTTCACAGGACCTTGCAAGATACTCCAGGGCTGTTCTCTTTCTTTCTGTCTCTCCCTGTTTCTCTCTCTGTGTGTGTGTGTCTCTCTCTCTGTGTCTCTGTCTCTGTCTCTGTCTCTCTGTCTCTCTGTCTCTCTGTCTCTCTCTGTCTCTCTCTCTCTCTCTCTCGGTGTCTATAAATGTAAAGAATAGACAGGAGCATTTGAGGAAAAGGCATGTACTTCTTTGCCATAATTCCAAGTTACGGACCTTCTTTCTTCACCATTTTACATCTGTCTTTCATGATCCACTTTTGTAAACAGCTGACATATTATCTACACACACACACACACACACACACACACAACTGATGATAGCTTGCCTTCCTGAGCTATTGTTTTACAGTGAAGCTATCTTGCAGTTTCCGAACATCCTTTTCCCCATAATCAGTCATAAGTGACTGAGCCAAGATGATCTGAGGCACAGTTCACATGTGATCACTTCCCCTAAATTCACCTCTAGCTCTTATCTGGAGTTTTGTGTCTTCTTTGTTGATTTCTCTAATGTTTCAGTCCACATTTCAGCATGTGTAGCAGCCACCCAGAAATGTCTTGTAGCAGCAACTATCAATTTTGGAGGATGAATCAGGGGCATAATTTTGTCCTCTTTTCTTTAGTGGCTTGGTTTTCAGTGTTTTCTATACATCTTCTTCATGTTCTAGACTATCTTTATTCCCTGCCTTATTTTATCCATTACAAGCCCTTACATTTTCCCCCTGGTGTGAATGATTGACTGCAGGGCTTTACATATGCTAAGCAAGAACTTTAGCATTGAGCTACATCCTCAATCTTTTAAAAGCATCCTTATTGTGAGATAGGCACTTGAAGTTGCCTAATCTGGTCTTGAACTCATTCTATAGTCAAATCAGACTTGAACTTGCAGCTTTCCAGCTTCAGCCTATATCAACAGCTTATATCAAGGAGGCCCCTGGAGATCACATGGTTTATATTCTAGCTGGCCCACCTCTGCCCTCTCCACCTGCCCCTTATTTTCTGGAGACACAGGCATCTGGGGCTCTATCTTTAACTGCTATGTCTGCTGTCTTTGGCCTCAGAAAGCCAGATCCTTACACTTCATCTGATACTTATATTTTAGAACTGAATTAAAAATAAGAAAACATTTTCACCTGGATCATCAGACTTATGTATTAGTTTCCTTCCTTCCCTTCTGTTCAGGATGCTCAGGCAGTGGATAAAAGGGTCTTTTAAAGGGGACTTTTGACCGTGTTACATTTTTAGCCTCTTGGATATTCTATACAAGACACAATCATATTTGTAGAGATCCCATTTCTTCCAACTTAGTTCTTTCATTTTGTGTGTGTATGTGCATGCATTCACATACCTTAAAACAAGCAAATATATAGTAATTAGAGAAGTGAGGAACTTGACAATTTGCTAGCCATTTTCTTTCCTCTTTCAAATCCATTTCCATTCTCGCTTTGCCTTTCTTTGTGGCTTCAGTAGCTAAGTATTGTATTGCATTACTCCAACTCCTTTGCCTTCTGCCATGCCTTATGATGAATCTAGCATAGAAGTGGCCACTACATCTTAAGGTACCATTCCTTAGTTACCTTAGGATTTCTAACTGCAATGCATAAGATGCTCTCTAGGCTACCTTCACCTGCCAACTTGACACAGCCAAGAGTTATCTGAGAGAGTCTTGGCAGGGCATTATTTCAACCAGACTGGCCTGAAGGCATGTTTATGGAGCTATGTTCTTGATTGCTATTTAATTTAGGAGGGTTTAGCCACTGACCCACTGAGAACAGACAGTGCATTGCATCCCCAGGCAGATGAGCCTGGGCTACATACAGTGCTAGCCGAGCAAGCTGGAAGAAGCTAATAACTTATGTTCCAATCTTCCGGGGTCTCTGCTTCAATTCCCACCTCTGGATTCCTTCTTGAGTTCGAGGCCTAGATGATGGGCTGTAACGGATAAGCTGAAGTAGAGCCTGTCCTCTCCAGGCTGTTTAGGGTCAGTGTTTTATCACAGCAACAAGAAAGCAAACTGGAACAGATGCTTATATAACTCTTATTTAAAACTGTTTTGAGGCTGACATTTATTCCCTCCCATAACTTTGATTTATTCAAATATCAAATTTCCAGCAGTATGTCCTGAGAAAAGCTATGTAGACTTTACATATGTTAAATGGGGCTTTATGGCTTTCTCCATCATGGTTATTGCAATAGGACATAATTAATGTTGTTCTCCTTTCAGTTTCCTCTTCCCTGGTGCTCATGAAAAAGGCCATGGCCAACTGATCTTAAAATATTAATAATAAAAATGTAATCTTGTACCTCACTTTAGGTAAAGGTACCATTTTTGCATGTGTATTTCTTGTAGTTTCTTCTCAGCAATTCCTTAATGTTGACTCTTGTCCCATTCCAAGTCAACAGTTTCAAACAATGCATTTCTTTGACCCATTTTCTTTTTAGTTAAAAAAAAAACCGTCATTTTTCACCCTGACAAAGAAGTTTGGAAAAGCAGACACTCCCAGTCAGTGTGGGAGGGGGGCCCACTGGGACTAGGTGTCTGCTGCTCCATTCACACTGAAGGTTTAATCACGTGTCTGTCTTTTGTAACACCAACCTGCTGACTATAACTTACACCCCAAAGTCTGTCTCCATGAATAATCCCTGGCAGTTTCATTACAGCCTGGGGTACCCTGGTTAACACTGGTAGCTAACTGAACTGCCATCAATCTTTCTAATGTCTTGCATGATTTGGTTTCATTAGGAGCCAAGGCCGACACTCACCCCGTCACTGCTTAGCCACCATGCTGATTTGTGTCTCTTTACTGTGTGGATGAATATGCATTTCGGAAGACCTGAGCCTTCTCTGGGAATGCAGTCTTTCCCCATGTGTCCACGTTCTTCCTGTTCACAGAATATGTGTTACCTTTTATTAGAGGGCCATTAGAGAGTAAAATGTGGGGAGAGATGGCAAATTGTAGGACAAGTAACTATTTGTCAAATTGGGATCGGTGTGGAATATACTGTTGGTGGAATAATTACTGAGTTGTCAAACAGACCTTTCTTCTAGTGACACTGATTAATTCATAGCCCATGTGAGACCGTTAGGCTCCTTCCACATCTCTCGCCCTGCCTTTTAGGCTTTGTTTAGCTCTTATTTATGCTCTGATATCTGCTCAAGAACTGGCCTATTTGAATAACAATGGATCTGCTTTAGACTTCTGCTAAAACCCTTACAAAACCAGTGTCTTCTGTCATTTTCTGGTGGGATCTGCTATAGATGCACAGGTGCCAAGGGAGAGAGGAGACAAAACTAATGTTTCTCTGAGTCCAGGAACCACTGAGTTCTGCTCAGAAGCATGACCTGCCTGTACCCCATCAACCCCAATGCCATTTTCCCATTAAAACAGGGTGAGAAAAATGATAGGTAAGTGAAAGTTGTCAGCAAGCAATTTTGTTTATGTGGCCAGCATTCCCAGAACAGACATTATCTTGTCTTGGAGAAGTCTCTTGAATGGTCTTGGAGGCCATACTTTTACCCTTGACTTATTCATGTATAATTCCTGCAGAAAATTATGTATCAAGAACTTTTTTGATCTCAGCCATGCATGTATATAAATATACATACACAGATATACACAAACATTCATATTCATACACGCACACATAAACACATACATACACATAGGCACACACACACACATACGCATGCATGTGCACATGCACACACCATCACCCCCAAGCTTTTGGGAGACTTTTGTCATAAAACTCACAGTTGGCACTACTCAGCTCTTCATATTTTATTATTGTCTATTTGGTTTTGCTTGTATCATATGTGTCCACAGTCAGTATCAGTAAGTGGGCTGAGTATCAGTAAGAGACCCTTCCTTACTTCAGGGATAATAGAGTGGTAGATGGGACTTAACATCCCACTTTTGTTCCATTGGCCCACCATTTCCTTCAGAATCTTAGCAGTGAACTTCTTACACTTGTACTTTCTTCAGATCCCTAGTACCTGATGGTGGATGACTGAGTTCATCGGTTTTCCTCACTGTGTTTATCCCCTTTGCTTGCCTGCCACATGCAAACCTCTGTGTGTATTAGTTTTCAATTTATGACACAAATAAAACATACATTAAGTCAACAGAACTACAAACCCTTTCCAGTCCCCCTGTGGTCTCAATCAGTGATCTGTGGTCCGATGTGTGTATACATATGCGTGCTGTATGCACATAGGTACCTAGGGATGATAGTGAAGAAATAAAGTCTCAATCTCACACAAGGAATTAGACACAGGAACAGGATATTCAGCATTAGAGCAACTCCCTGTTAAATATTTATAATTTTTAGAAGCCTTGGCAAAACTTGGAGAAAATCCTAAGAAAATGCCCCTTTTCTACTTTCTCTATCAAAACACATCATATAAACCTAAAAACAGGTGGAGTTAAGAATAAACTGCTCTTCTTCAGGGCCAGGGATTCCTAAGGAGAGATCAACATTATGGGAGGGTTATAAAAATTGTCATTGTTTTATGGCTAGGACCTTCTTAGCTCTAGGGGAGCCTTCCATCATAGCTTATTTGTACAATCCTGTTATCTTTCTTCAACAAAGCCAGTTCTGGAGGCTGGAACACCAGATAGTGATAACAATGAGGGACTGATCCTGTTTTCCAGCGTGGAGCTTCAGGGCGTGAGATTTTTTTTTTTTATCATATTCTCAGAGGTGATCGAGATGTCAAAAGCATGTTTTCTTTCTCTTGACCTAAAATTTCTTGCCAAATAGGAGTTCTGTCTGGTAAGCCTTACTACAGACTTGATTGGATTCCTGCCCAAGAGCCAAAGAATGTGGTAAGATCAGGGGAGGGTACCAGGTCAAAGGGGCAGTACAATGGGTGGATTAGGACACATACTATATTCCTCTTATTCTTATCTGCCTTGTAATATAATGATGGCTCTCGGGGCAAGGGAAACATTTCTTAATGCTGCATGTGGCGATGACTTCTTAGACACAATGCCAACAGCCCTAGCAAAAGGAAAAGTTGGCAATTCAGAGGTCATAAAATGTAGAGTTTTTGTGTGTTAAAAGACACAGTTACCTTGTGAAAAAAATAGACTCTGAAGCATAAGAAAATACTCACGAACCGTATATTTGATAAAGAATAAATATCAGCATTATCTGAAGAACTCTCACCCAATCAAAAGATAGATAAGTAGGACTTGAACAGACCTATCACCAGGATACACAGATGTTAGAGAAGCTAACATTATCAGCCTTGGGAAGTATAAACCAAATACCTCTCCATATCTAGTAGGAGGTCATTGTAAAAAAAAAAAAATGGAAGTTAAAATGTCTTCGAGTAAATGTAGAGAAACTAAATCCTTATTTGCTGCGAGTAAGAATTAAGATGGTTTAAGCTATAGGAAATTGTGGTTCTTCAGAAAACTAAATGTTACTGTGTCATCCAGTTATTTCCTTCCTGAGTATTTAAGCCAATACAGTAAAGCAGATGTTCAAGCAGATATCTGAATACTCACATTCAAAGCAGCACTATCTGTTACATCTTAAAGATGGCAGTGACTAAACTAATTATGAATGAACATATAGATAAACAAAATATGGTATCTATACCACATGAATTATTACTCAGCCTTCAAAAAGGAAGAGGATGCTGCCACATTCCACTTAAAATGTGTATCAGCTATAGAATGAGGAGGATGTGAGAGCTGGGTGAGTCTAGACTGTGAGAAGTCTTACAAGCTTTTGCTTTACGTTTTTAGCCCCTACCCTTGCCTTGAGGGGCTATCACAATGACATCAATGATAATCAGCCTGAGCCTGAGTGAATCTGCAGACAGAGAGCAGACTTGAGTTCAAACCTCGCAAGGAACCGCAACCTATGCCGAGAGCTCCGAGAAGAACTATGAAGGTGAACTCTCCTTAGGTCACATGATTTTCAGTAACACACAGTTGACTGACTGGGTTTCATCGTTATGGCTGAACCCATAATGTAGGGTCAGTTGTTCTGAAGCAGTTTTGTATGGAAGGCTAACCCTGAAAGACTGGTAGGTAGGCTAATGGTCAATTAACTGCTCCAGTACAGGCAGGCATACCTCTTACTGTCTGCTGCATCTGTTGTACAGCTCCTCTGATCTCAGATTCTTCATACTGGGTCTACTTCCCTGCCTCTTCCTCCCTTTCTCCACATTTTTGTGGGTTTCAACTGTATACCTGACTGTGGAACACTGGCAAGCCTGGACCAGAGATTTTCTTAAGTTTCCTTTATCAAGTCTTCCATTAAACCCCTAGGTAAGAAAAGACGGCACTTATCTGAGTGCCTACTGTCCTTCACAGTGCCCTTTGTGTAGTCTTATGTAAACTCATCCTCCTTGTCCTCATCATGTATGCGTTGTTGACTATTTTCTCAACTTAGCTGTTATCAAGACTATAGTGTGCACAAAAAAACACTTTGCTTAAAAATTGTACCATTATGATAAAGGTTGATGCTTCCAGACTACTGTATTTTCTCATTAAGATTCACCAATAGTAGTAAACTCTTAGTAGTTAAGGTTTTCTTGAAGCTCATAAAAGGATCAATGAAATGAACATTTAGTGATTATGCAGTTCAGATCCCAAAGAACAAATGTTTCTTCAAAAGTTGTTTTCTAGAAGTTTCTATTGATAAGCTAACTCTAATCTGAATAGATTTTTTAATAGTTTGTTCATTTTTTTCCCTTTCGTGTACTACTCACCTCCCCCAACCCAATTCCATATTCTTTCTCTCTTTTCCTAGAAAGCAAACAGGCAATCAAACAAACAAAAAACAAATCAGAATTTAAAAGAAAAATCACATGGAACATAAAAACAAAACCCATAAAAATACAAAATAGAAGCAAAGACCACCAAGAAAGAAAAAAAATTGACCAAAGTAATGTGAGACAAAAAATCTCCAAAAAAGACATTGAGTTCATTTTTTAGGTTGGTCATTTATTGCTGGGCATGAGGTATACCTGAAGTGTGGTTCATATATCCAATGAGACTCCTTTGGAGAAAAACATTTTTATCTTTTCAAGCCAATGTCAATTGCAAATAGCTTCCTACTTAGGGGTGGGAAGTCATGTCCACTTACCTCTCTCAGTACTGGGACCCTGTCTGGCTTGAACCTTTTCAGGCCTTGTGCAGGATGTTACCCCTAACCTCTACTTTTACTAAGCAGGGCATTTATTCTTAACCTTTGCCTTTTAAGGGAATTGTGCAAGTCTAGGACTCAGAGAAGAGGAAATTTACAGACCCATGGATCTTCATTTGCTGTTCTTGGGAATACGGTGTTAACCTCTTATTTCTCCACTCCCTAGAGAACCAGCTGAGCCAGTGCTAATAGCCCTTAGCTTTTCTTTGCTGTAGCGGCTTTTCTTATGCAGTCATTAGTTCCCAGGAATGACTTTGCTTCTCAGTTGGCCACTTTCATCATTCATCCAGTGACCAGCAATTAATATTCATTGTGAAGTCACACAGCTCTTAATCCCCCTCAATCATTTATTTAGCAAGTATGTCTTGTCAGCAAGAGCCCCAGGCCTGGTGATCAACATCCAACATACATGTTGTCCTATTTTCAATCATTTATTTTTAAATTATTTAGTTTCTACCTTTTATCACACACACACACACACACACACACACACACAGAGAGAGAGAGAGAGAGAGAGAGAGAGAGAGAGAGAGAGAGAGAGAGAGAGAGAGACCTATATCTAGTATGTTTAGTAGTCTCAGCTATAATGTTACTTCAAAAATTTTTTTTGGTGTTCTACTCTACTAATTTATTCTGGTCCTAGTTTTTAATGCTGGTCAAATCATTTTAATTGGCTCCAACTTACAGATTGAAAAGTACTGAAACTTCAAAACAAAGTTAAAGTTTATATTTGTATGTAACATTCTTAGAAGAGATCTATGTAATCAATTCTTATGAAACTCTCCCTTATTACAATACACAGAAATATCTTTTATTTTTTTTCATCTGTCTTGAACATTTATTGTGTGTGTAACTTTACTAATGAACACTTTGTAGGAAGGAAATTCAAGTCTTGATAATTTTCCAGTCCCACCTCTGGCAAACAGCCAAGTGTGGAAAGAGTCCAGGACATTTTGTATATTTCACACCCTACTTTCCTATGATATGTGCATCCCTGGCTCTAAGGTGACCAAGTGTTCTGAAACAAAAACCAAGACACATTCTGCATAAGAACACAGTATGTGAAATGAAAATTCTGTTGTTTTAAAAATAAAATATTACGTGGGACACACGCATCCATGTCTCTTCTATGGGCCCTAGACTTGTGGGGCTCCCTTAAAAGACAGATCTAAGGAATGCATGCCACTGCCCACATCTCTAACTCAGAAGCAATCTGCAATTGTTTGCTATGTGTATATATAAATTTAGTTTCCTCCAAGGGAGTTTTACTGGGAAACAAACTACTCTTTGCAATGGTATCTTTTATTTTCCTGTATAATTGTCTTCTTGGAGGCTTATTGCTGCTGACTGCTAAACTAGGCTTACTCCTGGAAGCTTCTAACTTCTGTACAATCTAATTTAGAACTAGAATGTTTTCAACCTCCAAGACTTGTTGCTGAATAAGTTCACACTTTCTAGTTGATTCAACTCAACTACTGTGGCTCATACAGCCTTCCAACCTGATTGATTCAATCTGGTCTCTCTCTCTCTCTCTCTCTCTCTCTCTCTCTCTCTCTCTCTCTCTCTCTCCTCTCTCTGTCTCTGCTTCTTCTGAATTGTCCTGCTTGACCTCATACTAACTTTGGCAATATGTTCTAATATATTTTCTCCTTTCCATTCTGTTTTCTCTAGCGTCTAGCTTTTTCTCTCTTCAACCTGTCTGTACAGGTATCAGGTCTTTTCTCTCCTCACATCTGAATCTCTAGTGCAGTGACCAAAACACTGAAAGTGGTAACATTTCATAGTCTTTTGTAATAAACAAATGCCGAGTCATGTCAAATATTAAGAAAACTGATCATCACAATTCTAGTACTTGATATTTGTTTGACCCTATAACCCTTTCTATCACCATGTGACAGAAACTCTGAACTACACTGAAAGATTTATAGCAAATCAAATCATGCTACTGACTAGTGCATCTCCATATTAGACACACTACATTTTAACTAATTCAATAACAAAATGGGAAAATACACACATACTAAAATGTTCACTGGAAGCCTTCATGAGAGCATAAAACTATGTTATGAAATTCCAATGCTTAGAGAAGAGAGTCTTCATGAGAAATATGATCCTGTCATTCTCTCCTAATCCTCTAAGGAAAACTCTTGCTAGAACATGTCTCCATTTTCTTTTCCCAGCCCTCCTTTCACCTTAGTGTTTCACCTTTTCCCTCAATATAGACAGCCTCTCAGTCTAGAAAAATCCTCATTCTCTAGTCACATAGTTTGTGGGCCTTCCCCATCTTGCATTCTTAGAGGAGGAAATTCATTTCTCACAGATTGACAGTACCTGAATCTGTACAGGGACTGTGTCTGATTCATCTCACCATCCCCAAGCCAATTTCACAGAGCTGTTCATGAGAATCAACAAGGACAGCTCTTCCTTTGCAGAAATAGCACCATGCCCTCTTACTGGCTGTTGAACAATGGGTGACAGTGGCCTATGTTGGCCATTGTCACATTGCAGTGTGGAAACATTAGCCACAGGATGACTTTGTGAGGTAGAAGAAGATGGTATTTTTCCTCATAATAGGTCATAGCAACCACAGTCCTAGGGGCATGTTGGACTACTCTGCTATCATTGATCCTTAATCTCTAAGGTGTTTCCAGAGATGTCTAGAGTTGTCAAGGTTGTGTGAATGAACCAGTATTCCTCCACTTGGAAAATCTCTAGTCCAACAAGGATAACATTTGCAGATGATTATTTATACAGAATTTTGAGACAGGGTCTCTATGTATCCTTGACTTTCTTAGAACTTACTCTACAGACCAGTAATTTGCCTTCTAATTTATGATACTCTCCTTTCTATGCATTCTAAATACTGGGATTATATGCATTAGCAATCATGCCTGTTCCCAGAGTTCTTTAAATGATAAGAGGAAAAAAAGAAACTTCTGAAGTGACTTCTATGTGAGCTACAGCTATGTCTGATATATTTATGAATATAAGCTCATTAGTCAGTAGTCAGGATATCCAACCGATAAAGTGACCAAGGCTCAGAAAAGAGAGGAAGCTAGATTAAGATCTCACACCTATAGAATAGGGGCAACTCAGGTCTGACTAATGGGACCTCATGCTTTTTCCACTCCTTACTTTTGGAGAGCTAACTTGCAAAATTCCACTCCAGTCTCTTGATAAAATCTCCATGGAAACTTACCCTTGACTTTTATGATCCAAGGCAAAATGACAAATGGCTAGAAGGAAATAACAAATCATCTCTAATCATCTCTAAAGCTGTAGCTGCTCCAATGACTTTCTGGGTGGAAACAGCAATCGGAGGCCAGGATAAAACCTGGCTGAGTAACATCAGTAAGGATAACAGAGCAGAAAAGGCAATGGCCGTGTGAGGAATACTTGGAGGTCCTGGAGAGAGAGGCCTCAGAGCACGCTCAGTGAGAGGCATTAACATTTCATGTTGGGTCTCCTTATCAGTCTAGACACCTTGAGGCCATTTGGAGACATTTTCAGGTTATCAGTTTGGCAATCTTTTCCTGGAGGGAGAACATTTGGGGATTCTCAGAGAAGGATGGAAGCTCCCCTCTAAGTAACAGAGATAACTAGGAAGCTTATTCCCACTTATTATTGCAGAGAATTCTCTCTCTCTGTCTCTCTGTCTCTGTCTCTGTTTCTGTCTCTCTGTCTCTGTGTCTCTCTTTGTCTCTTTGTCTCTGTGTCTCTGTCTCTCTGTCTCTCTCTCTCTCTCTCTCTCTCTCTGTGTGTGTGTGTGTGTGTGTGTGTGTGTGTGTGCACCTGCACAAGCTCACATGTGTCTATGTCTCTCTATCTTTCTCTTTCTGTCTTTCTTCTTCCTCACTCCAGCTCTAGGCTAGTTCGCTTATAGCTTCACAGATCTATACTTCCATCCTACCAGTGTGTGGCCGAGTGAAAATATCTCCTTGATCATGACACTTCTTTCACAGCACGTCATAAAATCACACTTCATGATTATTTCAATTGAAAATGTATGTATCATTTAAAAATAGTTGTTTAATTTGTAAATTTGTAACTGGAGCACAGCGTTGGACAAAAATCTATGGAATATATAAATGAGTGACAGCCAACCTCTTTTCCCCTCCCGTGAAGTAAGGTTATTTCCTCTGTGTTGCTCTTGCCTTCAGCTTTGCCATTGACTTTCATAATTGGGAGGGATCTTAGGTAACCTTTTTTTCTAAAGCACTCATGATTCAGAACTGGGTTGTGACTCAAATTAGTTAAGTTAATACTGAGATCCTCAGGGAGGAGTGTGTGGTTCTACCTATCAGAGCAATAGCATTTTTAAAAGCATATGTGATCAGCATCATTATTTGTTTTCCTAGAAGTTCTTTCAGAGTGTTGTGAGCTCTTGTTCCTCTGTGTCCTGGTACTCAACTTTTCATGTTTTTTATAACAATCTTCTCCTTTTCTTTCCTCCTTTTATCTCCTCCCCTGTCCCATTTTTGTCCTTATTATTGCTGTTTTTTTCCCTAGCTGCAGGGAACAAATTTCATGTCCTGCAGGAATCGCCTGTATGTTTGCAGTTGGGTACGTAAGAAAATTCAGACTTCTCCTATCACATTAAGCCATCTATTTTAAGTGCGGCATTTGAAATGATTAATGAATCTAGAATTTAAACTTACATTCAGATCCTTGCTGTACCAACCTTAGGTCACACTAAGTGAGGTTTCCTTAGTTCCTAGTCCTGAACTTAATGCGCAATACATAGTCTGGCAATGAATGTGCTCTCAATCGCTGAATTTATATCTTCTCCTCCATAAGAATTAAATGTCCCTGCTCCTGTTAGACTGATAAATATTCAAAAGTCTGAATGCAGATAAAGGTAGGACTGTCCTGATGTGGTAAATGTGTTTCTAAAGAATTAGATTGAATTACTTTTAAATGTGCTAAGAAGATTGCTATTTAAAGGGCTCAATTTAGTGGATCTTTTCATGAAGCAGAGAATGTGATTACAAAAACAAGCATTGCTTATCCCTCTCAGCCTCTAAGGCTGCTAGAGCCATCAGAGCCTCAGGGCGTTGGGTGTATCTGCTGGTGTTGAGGGACAAGTGCCCAGCAGCTTTCCCTGGATTTCAGAGAAGATGAAGCACAAGGTGGGGATGTTAGCCTAACTTCTAGGGAACCTGGAAGACAGAGTTTGACCTCTGACTACAGAGCTGTCTCGTGGACATCACTCTTCTGAAACAGCATCTTCTTTTGCTCCAGGGAAATCTAGTATAGATACATTATCCCTGAAATTACTGTGTGTCCGAATGTCAGGATTGGAAGGGATTCTAATCCTTTATGGTATGACTAAGGCAAAGAAGGTCCAGGTGGTAAGGAACCTGGCCAACATGGAAAAAAAAACTACTGATAAACTGGACTACAAACAGACCTTAGGACTCAGACCAGGGTTCTGTGTATTTGTGGACTGATTTTCTGGTACTGAGGTTTACTAAGTCCAAGATTCAGATTCACTTGTTATATACAGCATCTGAAATGACAATGTAAACTATAGAATCAAAAATCTATAATTCTGTATAAACACATATATAAAATGTCAGTGACTTTATACTTCCTCTGGGTACCTCAGTTTCTTTAACTTCAAAATATATAACCGTAGTAGAAGCAGCTTTAAAGTGTGGGTATTTTTCTTATGAAGGGATGCCCATAGGAAACTTGTAAGAGAGCCAGAGGCTTAGAGTCTCGTTAGTAATGACATTCATGATGATGACAATAATGATTGAGGCTGGATTAGAATCCACTTTAATCTTGACTTTTTGTCATATAATAATTTTAGGAACAATTCATCCATACTAGATTTCTGAAAAGCAAAATAGCATGTTGTTTCAGAAAAGCGATGCCAAAGAGATGTATTCGGAGGTCAGAATCTCTCTTCCATGATGATGGTGGTAGTGGTGGTGGTGGTGGTGGTGCTGTTGCTGCTGCTGCTACTGTTGCTTCTCAATGTAATGATAGATCCTTTTATAACTCCTTTGTTATTCTTCCCTTTCTTAGATAAAAGGAGTACATGTTTATTTTCTTTCCTCTGAAAACAGCCATGAGTAAATATTGTTTGGCACTTAATTCAAAATTGGAAAAACAAACTGAAATAACTCTCTAGAAAGGCTTTTTTTAAGACTTGAGTATAACAGAGAGAAAAAGTGCTACTTTTAAATTTAAGACTTAAGTTGATGCTCATGTTCCCAATCCAATTGAGGTGATGTCTTGCTTCTGCATTAGAAAAACTACTGGAGAGATTTGTTTGCTGTGCCTGTCCCAGTTATCTTCTCAACTCTGACTAAGAGTAAACAAACCTGGAAGCCTCAAATTTACAGCTGATGAAGAAGAAGGAGGAAGAGGAGGAAAACGTGGAGGAAGAGGAAAGGGAGAAGGAGAGGAGGAAGAGAAGGAGGAAAAGGAAAGGGAGGAGGAGAAGGAAGAAGAGAGGAAAGAGGAAGAGAAAGAGAGGAAAGAGGAGGAGGAGGAGGAGGAGGAGAAGAAGAAGAAGATGAACAAGAAGAAGAAGAAGAAGAAGAAGAAGAAGAAGAAGAAGAAGAAGAAGAAGAAGAAGAAGAAGAACAAGAAGAAGAAGAAGAACAAGAACAAGAACAAGAAGGACAAGAAGAAGAACAAGAAGAAGAACAAGAAGAAGAAGAAGAAGAACAAGAACAAGAACAAGAACAAGAACAAGAAGAAGAACAAGAACAAGAACAAGAACAAGAACAAGAACAAGAACAAGAACAAGAACAAGAACAAGAACAAGAACAAGAACAAGAACAAGAACAAGAACAAGAAAGGTGCTTTACTTAAATCCAGTTCCCAGCAAAGATTAGGGAAGCATTCTGTAATTTTCAGTGCTCATACAGCTGATTTCAAACTCATGTTTGGTTCTCTCTCTGTCTCTCTGTCTCTGTCTCTCTGTCTCTGTCTCTCTCTGTCTCTCTCTCTCTCTCTCTCTCTCTCTCTCTCTCTCTCTCTCTCTCTCTTGCTAGCCTTAAATAGATGTAGGACAGAACATAGGAAGTTTTGAATGATCCAGTCCCTAATGCTGTATAGTTCCCAGGTGAGCATACTTTTAAGACTGCTATTTCTTACATAAAAATTTCATTTGGTCTCTATGAATTTTAAAACATGTCCTCAGTTGGTTGTTTCCCTATAGAACATTACATCACATAGGAGGTACTGGATGAAAATGCCCTGTATCACAAGATTACATTTGATGTATTTGATCATATTTCATATTTGATCTTGTCCATTGTCATTTTGAAGAGCACTAGGATGCATTAAAATCATCAGTAATGACTAAGATATCTTTCCTCCTGGTATCTGGAATACAGCATGGAGAATTAGATGACTCATTGACTCATATGCTACCCATCAACCATATGCCTGTCTTAATAACTGTTCTCTTGCTCTGAAGAAACACCGTGACTTGACAACTTATAAAAGAAAGCATCTAATATGTGACTTGCTTAGAGTATCCGAGGCTGAGTCCGTAACCATTGTAACCAATAATGCAGGGGAATAATGCACCAGGCAGGCATGCATAGTTCTGAAAGCCCATGACCTATCTGCAAGATGGATGCAGAGAGAGAAGGGGAAGGAAAGAGGGAGAAGTGGAAGGATGGGGAGAGGGAGAGGAGAGGGAGAGGAGAGGGAGGGAGGAGAGGAGGGAGAGGAGAGGAGAGCGAGAGCGAGAGCGAGAGCGAGAGCGAGAGCGAGAGCGAGAGAGAGAGAGAGAGAGAGAGAGAGAGAGAGAGAGAGAGAGATTGATTGAGACTGAGAAACTGCAGACTGGAACTAATGAGAGTTTTGAAACTTCAAAGCCACCCCTAATGACATGCATCCATCAACAATGCCATGCTGCCCAATTCTTTCTCACTAGTTCGACCAACTGGAGACACACCTGGAAATATATGAGACTACAGGGCTATGCTCATTAAAACCACCACAGTGTCCCAGGATGAGGAAGTCTTACCTAGTAATGTCACTGATCACCAAGTTCAGTCAATGGCACCATCCCTGCCTGACTCCAGGCACCTCCCATCATTTTCCTGTGTTGTTCTTCACATGCTTCTCAGATCAGGGCTCTTTCTTAGCTGTCTTCTAGTTGGTGTTATGGATACCACATTTTTGTGGGTTTGATTCTGCTATAGTTTTACAGCAAGGGAACAGGACTGTATGTTCCAGTTTGTCTACATGTGGTTTGCAGATCATTTAACACAAAGGATCTTGTGCAGAGCTTTTCAGAGACTTCTTTAAACAGTCTAACAAGGCATCCAATATAAAGAAAACAACCCCAGGTTTCCATAATTTTTAATTTCCCTCCTTTCCTTTTCTATTCCTTTCTTTCCTCCTTTTTTCCCTTTCCTTTTCTAATTTTCAAAGGGACTTGGAAAAAGATAATTTCAAACACCCGTGTCACTCTAAGAAAAAGATAGTGTGGAGTAAAGAGCCTAGGGTTGTAGGTAGATAGTCAACTTTTGTCATACACAGGAATTTAAAGAAATGAAAGCAAAATGGACATTTGCAGAAATCCAGACATTGTAAGAGAGAGAAAACTCGAGGACATGGAACAAAAGGATGGTCATCATACATGGACACCAGGGAGCCTTTCAATGCTGCAATCACTTCTTAAAGGATATATTCACAAATTAGAGCCACAAAGATTTGCTTGGCATCCTCAGGATGGCTAAATCACTCACCCGTTTTCTCTTCTTTCTATTACCGTCCATCCTGCATTACAGTTTTCTATAAACTCAGACTCAGCCCCTTCCCACGTGTACAGGATCCACACTAATTGGGGAATAGTCTTTGTGTTTTCCTTGCACAATCTTCACACTAGGAAGTGATTGAGAAACATATATCCATCCCTGAGGATCAGATTTCATCCCAGGTTAATGGATCTTGTCTTGCCTCAGGACACTCTTCCTATCTGGTCCACCTTCATGGACCCACGCCCAACACTGTATCCGCATACTTCAAAGTGCTTGCTGGATGCAATAAACAAGTGAACTCTGGTGAGGGGGCTAAGAAAACTAGACTTCAGGGTTATAGTTTAGTAATCTTTATTCGTGAAATGATTTTTATTTAGTCAGTATAATGCAATATGCCCAGCAAGAGGAAGTGTATGACACACATGAGACAATATTGCTCAGGACAATGAAATTTGTGAAAATGTTTGCAAGACAATGGAGCTCCGTCATTGCTTATATTGAGTATGTCCGAAGGATTAGATGTGCTGGGGGGAATCAATTATTCCTATAATTTTTCTAGCATCTTCTTTTTTGGTTACATATGACTGTGTAGCCATAGTGGTGAATCTAAAAAGGCTATCTTAATGGGTTGATGAAGGTAGAAAAAGCATAAGTCAAAGCATACAAAATTTCTTCAGGTGGTGTCTACACGTCGACCCCTGTCCTCTTTTGGGCAAAGTTGGATCACAGGAGAAAAGTTAAAAAGAAATGAATGCAAACTACAATTTCAGGTTAAAAGGTTGTATCTGGAGCACAAACTGAATAGGTATCAGTCTGGGGAAGAAGTAGAACCTTATCAAACAGTTCTTCCTCCACCAAAGCCATCCTACTACTGCTTCCTGTTCATGAACTCTCTGTGTCCTACTGGCTTTCTCCGTTCCAGTGTGTCCTTCAGACTGTTCCAAGTGATGTTTCTGAAATGTAAGTCCAGTTGATTTGCTGTGGTCTTTCTCACCGCCAGTTGTTCATTGTTTCAAAGCTGAAGCTTGCCAGCCTGTACCACTGCTTGTCCCTGCTTTTGCCACTTCCGGTCATAAAGGGGCAACTCTCGTCCCATCTCTGCATCTTTGGAAAAGCTGTCTTCTGGATGGAAGCTATTCCTCCTCTCCTTATTCTCCTCTCCTTGTCTGTGTGACCAACTGACTCACCTTACACTGTGGCTAAAACAGTACCTTCCCCAAACAGTTACCCCTCGCACCTCTCCTTCCAGGCATCTCTGCCTATGGATCTGCCCTCTCGCTAGCTGATAGAGTGTGTTTGTTTGTGTGTCTCTGCTTGTTTGGCAGACACTCGTGAGCCTGGCTTAGAGTGGGTGACAGAAATGCTTAATGGCTGAATCAGCTCAGGTAAGTGAATGTGTCTAGGCTGTAGAATGAGCTGATTTATCTTGTTAAGAAACACATTGGTTCCCAAGAGAAAATCTCTGTTTGAGCAAGTTCATATTATGAACTAGATCTAGGATATGTGGTAGGTTTGTTGCGGTGTTATAATTGTGCTCACAAAATGTGGGACTTCATGGAGCTGAGCAACTTGACTGGATTAGAAATGATTACACACTACCCGGCTAAAACCAAAAGGCAGCAAATAACTTTTCACAGGGAGTATTAGCAGCCTCCTTCTTGAAGTGTCATGAGAGAAGTGCACAAAAATTGTCAGTGGTCTTCAGGTAACATTTTCAGATGGATCCTGGTACTTTTGTATCAGTCACTCTGATTCAGAGATTAATGGTCCCTGCTCTCTCTCCCTGCCTTCCTATCTTATATATAGATAAAAAAAATATGGATACATGACAGGTAAGAAAAAGATGTTTCTGTTCCATGTCCTTTGCTTAAAGGACAAATTTCTTTATTCCAGCTTCCTCCTCTCACCTTGGGTTGAGCTGTGTCTCTTTACCTGTGTTCTCACAGTATGGAACCCTTCTCTTTTGTAGATGTGTCTTATTGGGTAAGGTTGATTTATTGATACAAATTTGTACCTTCTGCTTTCTTCCTCTGGTGGGGAACAAACAATGTAAGGATTGGACCACACTCCCAGTAGCTCATGTATGGTCAGACACATGGTCAGTGTACCTGGCAGAGTGAATTGGTACATGGAAGTTCTGATCATACACCATGTATATGTCGAAGTGACCATATGAGTGTGAAATGGGAAGTTGGAAATGTGAGTGGACAGGTGTGTAAATGGTTGTTCATGTGGACATATACATTTTTGCTCCATTTTGGCTGGTAAATGAAAGTCTTCCTCCTAGCTTGGCCAAGTCATAAGAGTATGCTTTGAACACTTGCTAAAATTCTGGGCAAACACTTCCCAAACTACCTTAGTAGCACTGAACATTTCCCAAGATTTACTTTTAGTTGGTTGTCTTATGAAAACAATAGGTGAGGTCCTTTTGCTTTACCCATAGTAAACATTAGTAAACAGGAAGAAAGGCTTGTGGTTGGCAGATTTGATTTCCCTTGGTTATGCTTGGCAGCTACAGGCATTTGGGTGAAGCAACAGGCGGGCGTGAGAGTGGTAGGTGGTATAACCACCTTCTGTTACTGCCTGCATTCGCTGGTTTTATGTCAACTTCACACAGGCTGAAAGAAGGGAGCTTCAATTGAGAAAATGCCTCCATAATATTGGGCTGTAGGGCATTTCCTCATTAGTGATTGATGGGGGCGGGCCTATAGCATTGTGGGTGGTGCTATGCTTTGAGAGGTGGTTCTGGATTATATAAGAAAGCAGAATAATGAGCAGCCATGATGACCAAGCCAGTAAGAAGCACTCCTCCATGGTCTCTGCGTCAGCTTCTGCCTCCAAGTTCTTTCCCTGTTTGAGTTCGTGTCTTGACTCCCTTTCCTCCTCACGTTGTTTTGGCCATGGTGTTTCATCACAGCAATAGTAACTCTAGATAAGACAGTGGGTGCCAGGATGATAGTGGACTGCTGGGGCAAATCTGATCATGTGGTTTGGGGGAGGGCTGTGGAAGAAGTTTCAAAAGTTGGGCTAGAAAAGCCATTGAGTATTGAGAGCTCAGTGAGGTGATCTTTAGGAGCTTGGAGGATAAGAAGGTTGAGAGCAGTGGAGAAGATGGAGGCCTGACTTGTGAAGTTTCAGAAGGAAGCAAAGACTCTTCTGGATCTATCATGTGAAGAATCTGTGGTGTCTGAACAGCAGGGGTTGAAGAATTGGCTGTGATTAAAAAGAGACCAGAACCGTTAAACAAAACCTTTGCTTTGCTGGGACAATAGATGCTAATTGGCTGAGATTTAAGAATCAGCCTTGATTAAGAAGAGACTAATATCATTGAGGTGAAATCTATTGGGAAGTATTTGCTCAGGGTAAGGACACAGAAACTGTGTTCCAAAAGCAGCCAAACTTGGTAGTTTAACAGTCATCCAGGTGGTTCTTTTTTTTTTTTTTTTTTTTTTTTTTTCGGTGCTGGGGACCGAAACCCGGGCTTTGCTCTTCCTCGGCAAGGGCTTCACCACTTAGCTAAATCCCCAACCCCCTCATCCAGGTGGTTCTTGTTTTGAAGGTTGAAGAGGTCATGGAGAGCAGCTGCACCTTGCTACTGTGTGGCAGGGCTACAGTCCCTGAAGAGAGCTTGGGAGAGGCTATTGGTGAAAGTGAAACCCATTTGCATCAAGGAGCCCTAGCAGTTTGGGAAGTGCCATGGGATGCCCACCAAGAACAGCACCAGCTGTGGAGCAAAGCCAGCTAGAAGACAAGCTGTGCCTGCTGCAGAGGGAAGAACTGGGGAAGTGACTCAAGCCCTTTGGAGGAGCCCAGACAAAGGTGAGTGAATCCCATAGAACTGGATATTGTTAGAGCTTGGTTTTACTTTGTTAAAATTGTGCCTGTGTCCTGGTTCTTCCCTCTTGAAGAAAGAATGTATTTGATTTAATTTTGATTTTGTAGGAGCCCATCATTGAGAGACTTTGAATATTAAAAGATTCTAAGAAAAAAGAAAGGAAAAAAAAAACGCTTTCTTTCCCAAGTTGCTTTGGTCATTATGTTTCATTGTAGCCATAGGACACCGAACTAAGACAGAGTCATTTTGCAGGCTTTGGGTCTCAGGCTCGATAATCGTAGACCTTTTACAGCTCTTATACAGTCTGCTGAGGTCAGGGTTCCTCGGGACATGAGGCCTGCTGACGTGGCAGCTTCCAGATAGCCCTAGATACATAGATTGCTCAACTCTTTTCAGTAGCTAGTGTTACAGCTTTGAGCCCTTGGCCCCAAATCTTGATAACTCTTTGGACCTCTTCCAGTGCTTCGGACCGACAGTTTCTCTTCTCTGACTTCTGAGCATTCTTCATCTTTCCGTAGTCTCAATTCCTCTCTTTCTATTTTATACTTCAGCTCCCATTCTTCCTGCCCTTGCTACTCTGAAGCCAGAGCAGGAAGTTTCTTTCTCACTTGTCCCAAAGCCAGCTATCTTTCTCCCTTCACAAACCAGCTCTTCTTTCATTGGCTCTGATGTTGCAACTCCAGGGAAGCCATCGATGGAGAGAGTCTTTTGCTGCGTGACCTGAACAACCTCATTTTGTACTCCAGAAGGGTCACAGCCACTGAGGCTTGTGTTTGAATCAAGCATAGCTTTACTTGCTCAGTCAGCCCTGGGCAAAGCAGCCTTTTTACTCACTACGCAAAGAAAGTGCTCTCTTACTGTCATGAGTGTCAAAGGTTACAAAGTCTTCTTGAGATCTCAAGGCCTTTCTCTAATAGCCCAGGCTGAGGTCATGCCTACAGGTGCTGGGTAAACTGTAACGTCATTGGACTTCCTCCTCAAGGCATTTGTGGAGTGTTTCGGGTGGGTGGCACTGGTATACCAATAGTCCATCTAGCTTTTGACCAGCAATCTGTGTGTTCAAGGCAGCTAGGGAAGCAAAGAAAGAGTCCACTAAGAGCTAATTGGGAAGTCAAACTGCTTCATCGCCGTCTTTACTTATTAAAGGAAAGAGAACATCAGAGAGCAGGCACACGATAAGAACAGAAAGAGCTTCACTAATGCTGATAGTGGTTTTAATAGTTCAACAGTGTTGTACTGTGTTAGTCTTTTGTCTGTCACCCCAGGGAAAGACATGTTCCCCCATCTCTCTCACAAAGAATGCAAAGCAGCATTCGGAGCATGCATTTTAAAAGTTAGACATTTTTTTTTCCTGAAAAAAAATGTAGACAAACTCTGAAGAAGTGTATGCTCTCTGCTCTGTAGCTGAGAGCTGCCATTCCAGGTTATTGCTAAAAGCAGGCTCCAAAGCCTTCAAACAAAGGGATCACTTCATGTGCCCTCTGCTCATTGGCTTATTTTTGGTGCTTAACTTACAGTACAAAATCCTTTCCTCGGTTTGTGTATCAGCTAGGGTTCTCCAGAGAAATAAATACACATGAATACATATATACCCAAATACATGCATGCAGAAGCAAGAGATATTTTAAGGACCTGTTTATGTGCTTATGTGTACTTGGTAAGTCTGGTATTTGTAGTTGCTCTGGCTTTCTGGGATGAGCCAACATTGTAACTCACATTCAGCAGATTATTCTCTTGCTCATGGGAGGTCAGATTTTTGTTCTGTTTTGCCTTCAACTGATTAAATGGAACTCAATCACATTATGGAGGACAAATTGCTTCCCTCAGAGGGCACAGATTTATGTGCTAATTTCATCTAAAAGTCTTCTGAGTAGAATATCCAGAACACTTTTGGCTACATTTTGAAATACTACAGGCTCAGCCATATAGTATTAGAGGTATGAGGTAACTCAGTATCTCAGGTCCTTCCAAATAAATAGATGATAGATAGATAGATAGATAGATAGATAGATAGATAGATAGATAAGCTGAATTTTATATCTTTAAACTAAAAAATATTCTGTGTTTATGAATGCAATTCCTGGGACTAGATTCTGGGACAAAGATTGTTTCTATACTTATACTGTTTGATGCCTGATATTTGACATATGACTTCAATGGGAACCACTAATGGTTTATGGGTGCAACAGGAAAACCCATTTGGCTATGAAAGAAGCTAATACATGCTTTTTCTTTCTTCTCAATGTCAATGGGTAACATCTTCTAATAAATGAAGAATATACCCAATTTTAATTTTAGACACTTTACAACACTGGGGTTATCATTGTTATTACTGCACTTGTATACAGATCATAATTTTCACATGATTGAGTGACCTCTTGAACTTTGGAATTATGCTGTTCTGTCTCTGAGTCCTGGCAAAATATGGTTTTCCTGGAATAGTGATTTGGAAAGGACCTTTCCAGATATGCCACACATTTTTTTTCTCTCTATGTCTTACAATTTAAGAGACCCATCTTGTGACAAATTACAGACTATGTGCCTTCTATTAAAGTACATACCTGGTGACTCTCCTTGAGGGAAAAAGTGATTGGTGATTAATAAGGAGATGTTTGTCCATCATTGAAGAGATCAAAAGGACAACTTTTATAACTGATAGCATTGTTAAATACTTAAACAATTTTTTATCCACAGTAGCCACCTGAGATGAAACGTCAGCCTTATGGTTGCAAGTACTTGGGGATCCAGGCAGAAAGAGCAGGGAATTGGCTGGGTGAAGGGTTAAGCAAACTGAAAAAGAAAAAAAAGCATCTAAACCAGCTTCACGTGGTGCGAGATGAGGGGGTAGACCTGCTAGTCAGCCAATGCCTAAAATCTGGAGTCCTATAGCATATGCCATAATTTTGAAGCTGTTAATTGATTCAAATTGTTTAAATTTTTGAAATAACCAAAAAATTTAAACCATTGAGGTGATCATCAGGTAATAAGATGTCAAAACTGACAGATTGAGTTAAATCCCCAGAATCTACTTCATGAGGGGAGAGGACCAATCTGGCTCACCTCCTCATCTACACACACAGAATAAATAAATACATGTAAAATACATGTAAAAATAAATCAGTAAAATTCAGTTTCAAATGAATTCTGAAGTTCAAGCCCTAGTCTATCAATGGGCATTGGAGGCCTCTACCTCTTCTCTTGAAAAACTGAAGTTCTCTCTCTCTCTCTCTCTCTCTCTCTACATACATACACACACACACACACACACACACACACACACACACACACACACACACACTCCCCTAAAAGCATTCTCATCCAGGACGATATGTGTTGCCATGGGGGTGGAAGGATGGAATGTATTAGTGGACTTGGACTTATTCTCAAAAGAGATGAAGCTGAAACTTTGCGAAACAATTGTTAGGCCCTTTCCAAAGCCCTGAGTGAGACCCAGAAATGTGATTATGTAATCAGTTTCTTGGCAAAATCTATATTAAAAAAAGGAAGTACCACAGTGTCTTAGGATGTTAATGTACATTTACTTCAAAGTCTCCTTCATACTTCCTGAATTGTCACAAGGCACTAGTGACTAGGGCACCCTTTTGAGACCCAGGTAAAAGAGTACAGCTAGCAATCCCAATCTAATCACTGCTGATATTTTGTACTAGATAGTTCTTTTCACTTGTTGCTCTGTTTCTACCTATCAGATGCCAATAGAGACAACCCATTCTTTTCATAGTTGAGACATAGTTTTTTGAGAAGACATCATTGGACTTTCCCAACCCATGAAGATCCATTGTATCAATGGGAGGTGAATTTATGAATAGTTGTTAGCTTGCATTGAAATATAACTATATGAGCATGGTTTCCACAATAACCTGAACTTCCCATAGAGCCATGTGTATGACAAGATCCCTGCATACTCAGTGTAGCTGAGAGAAACCTCAGCAGGCCATGCTTCAGTCTCTTGTGGCCCTTCACCATGTGACCTGTGCAGAAAGAAAGTGCAGGAAACTCTCTCTGTTCCAGTCCTTGAATGATTCTAGCTCACCAATAATAAAAATAAATTCTAAACAACTGAGCTATAGGACAGACTGGTTTATTTGTCTTTGATGTTATTGATAATATTGAAAAGTTGTTGACTTATAAGAAGGAAATCCGAGAGTCCCTGTCTGAAACAGTACTGGAATAGGTATCACAGGGGAGTACTCCATAATAATTAATAATGTTGTAGTATTTGTTAGCTACTTTAAATTCTTTTCCCCTTATGTTATTTAAAAGCAAAGAAGATCTTTTTATAAAACAATGATACAACTTAGAATTAAAGCACACAGTGGAAAAACGAACCAGACTTTCAGTGCTTTCAAATTCCTGGCATGTTTGAAATTTAGGGACAAGAAATTAGAATTTTTAGAATTTAAAAAAAATTATGATGTTTTAAACATACTTCTAAGAATCTTCACAAGCTATAATTTGAATAGTTCAAAATAGTGTAATATGAAGAAAGGATAAGAGGAAAGGGCAGTTACAAAAGAAGATGTTTACCAATGCTCACACATATGGTGCATTCTGTATATGTCTTTAGGATGTTCTTCCAATGCAAAAGGAGTTTTTAGATAAGCATTATCCACACAGGAATTTATGAGGGGCTACTAACTTACTGGAAGACCCAAGTTTTAAACTAAATTCACTAAATATTCCTATACTATGTAGTTCTTAGTAAGCACTACTAAATTACTATTTTATGTGGTTTATCATGTCATTTAAAAATACTCATTAGAGCTGGACATAGTGTTGGGCACCTTTAATTACAGTTCTTAGGAAGCAGAGAAAGATGTTTCTTTGTGAGTTCAAGGCCAGCCTGATCTATATATTGATTTCGAGAGCAGTCAGAGCTAAATAAGGAGCTAAATACCCTGTATCAAAAGAATAAGAACAAAAATATCTATTTATAATTTAGCCTTGTATCTTAACTACATATTGATAGGAATATGTACAAATATATGTGCACACTCGTGTGTGTGTGTGTGTGTGTGTGTGTTTTGTGATGTTTATCCTTTTTGTAAGGAATCACATGTTTATCCAAGTTATATCAATTTCAGGACTTTTAGTAATTCAAAGCTGAATTTGAGTTATCAAAGTTACTTCTGAGAGAAATCACCTGAATATTTAAAGAAGTCACATGTGGTGAGAGCTCCTATGAATGACGCCCTCTTTCCCCCACTCCTTCATCACTAAGGTGAAAGAGGCCGCTCTCACAGAGGATGCCTCCACAGGACTCCTCCGAAGCGGGATCTTGTCCATGAATCTCAGGGAACAGCTGAACGGAATATGAAAACCTAAAAGAGAGAGGTGGACTAGCTCATTGCTCTGGCCACTGAAGAGAAGAAGCAGTGACTGTCATAGGTTGCTAGAATGCTTATTCAGACAGAAATGTAGAATGTTTCTGATGAGCCAGATGTGTGTTGCTCACAAGTGAGACATTACATGAAGCTCTTTCCAATTCTGTTCAGGAGGGGACATGATGATGACTCTAAAAAAAAGTCTATATGGAGCATTCTGAAAAACAGGGCCTAAAAGGCTACAGGAAGCCAAGGAAAATGTACCACTGTACTTGAAAGAGTCTTGCTCAACCCCAAGAACTCCAAAGTACCCATAGGGACGTCACCACTGTAACACAGTGCCAACCTTTACAAGACAGCCAGATTCGCATTTGTACAGCAAAGTTAGACTAGAGATAGAGGTGAGACCTCTACTTCTCCTCCTGACCCAGCCTCTCCACACAAAAATTGCTGGGTGACTAGGAGAAAATGCAGAAAGAAAAGGGAACACCTATCTTTTCGCATTGGTGATCAACCATCCTGTAGACATCACCTGAGAGACAATGTCACTTCCTCAAAAAGGCAGGTTCATAAAGCTAGCCCTACTTGACTGATAACCAGATTTCCAGATGGTATCCATCTTAACTGATAAGGATAGCTTACTGTGTCTTCACTGTTCATCTTGTAGACATGTTTGATGGCAAATTCCTGCTCTCTTTCTAGGATTTTTGGTATGTTAAAGTGGGGTGTGTCCATGTGATAAGATTTTGATGGAAACCTTTGTGCTGAACCTCTCGTAAGTCTGATTATCAAACTTTCACCTGTATTGTCAAAACTAATGGTTATGCAAGGGCCATCAAAGTTTGTGTCTAATTGCTCAAGAGTTTGCCTATGAGGTGTTTCCCCTTTGTTAATTTTGTTTTGTGTCTTTTTCCAAAATAAGAGACAGCTACAAATGCCATCATAGACTCAATCTGGTAGTTTGTTCTGTCAATTTGTCAAAATTACAGATAATTTCAGGAACCCCTCCATAAAGTTCCAAGCTATGGGTTGTATTTTAAAAATACAGGAAGCTAAGATTATCTTCAGCATGTGATATTTTTTTTAGCTGAAAGTGTATGGGAAAGCCAGGAGGCTAATCTTTTTATTCAGACATAGTACAATCTTACTCAGGTAATGAGTGCAATGAGTCTACTTGGAGGTCACAGAAGTAAAAACAAACATACGTCCTGATGACATTCCGTGAGGCATAATCACTTGGCACATCAATCCCGTATACACCCTTCTACTGATTTCTCATAGTAACCACTGGAGACAGGAAGGGCAAAGATTTGTTTCTTTGTTTTCCTGTTTACAAAAATAATAAAATAACAAAAAAATCCCACAAAACTCACTTTGGATAAGAGCTAGATGCTGAGTCGGGCCTTCTGATTCTGAAATCTGTCTGAACATTTTTATTTTGCCATGGTGATTTGTTCCTTAACACAGACTGATAGGCTCAACTGAAAATCCATCCTTCTGTTCTCAGAATACAAATGCCTCTATTACCCCACAGATTTGTGCTTCATTTCCATCACTCCTGTGTCCATGGAGATATTTGAGATGTTTGGAGGGGGGTTGTTTAAATAGAGTATTTTTTTAACTTTACGATCTTGGAGCAAACTAACCAGGAGAGTATTTACTCTGTATCTCTATTTTTTTAGGTTCAAAAGACCTCTAACAGTGGCCCAAGTACACCTATTTCTTTACTTCATAGTATTTCAATTAAGCATTTGTTTTCTTGATTGCAATGACCAGTAGGCCTAGATCCTTGTCATATGTCCTTTCAAATACATTGACTTTTAAACATTTTTGAGATCCATCTAATTAAGAACCATCGGGTTTTTTTTTTCCTCTAGCTAACAATTCTTTTTCTTATGCTTTAGGGTCTTGTCCTACACTCTGTCTATCGACTCTCTCTAACCCACTCCATTTCTTATATGTTGAACATCTATATATGACCCGTTTTTGTGAAAAGACAAGAATATACAGTTTTAATGTCTGTGGTGTGTGTGTGTGTGTGTGTGTGTGTGTGTGTGTGTGTGTGTGTGTGTGAGAGAGAGAGAGAGAGAGAGAGAGAGAGAGAGAGAGAGAGAGGGTTAATGTTGGAAGCCTCTTCCTTGGGGAGGTATATTATAAATCAGTATGTAAAGGACGAAATCATAACTACACAGATGAGTGATAGTATTAGGATATCTTTGCAACATTACAATGATGGTTCCATAAGTATATCCTTTCTCTTCAAACCACAAAGTCGTATAATTAAATATGTAGTGTTTTCTAGGTTAAGCATACCTTACTCATATAAAAATGATTCAGTGTTACAAATGATCCATACAATAGAGATAATAAAGTTAGATAATAAGATAAGAATAGAATAAAGAATGGTAGACATACTCTTTATATTTGTAAAATTAGTGGGTCTAAGATACTTGAATTGGCATGATGTACTGTGAGGATATTTTCCCCTTGTGAACACATATCAAGCATCTTTTAATGAAATTCTTCCATATTATAATAAAGCTTTGGTCTTGGAAGTGCATTCAGTCACTGTATCTCTTCATACAACATTCTGTCACCTGGAGGTTGTCCAGATCCTACTTATAGGCTATTGTAGACCTTCTTCAAAAAAAGATTTTTATCTAGAAACTGTTGGAGTATATCAAGAACAGAAATTTTATCCATCTAGCACAGTTTGTGAAATTACTTTTTATTTTATTTTTTGAGACAAAGTCCTATGTTTCCCAGGTTTGTTTCAGGCTCCCTATGAAACCATACATGATATTTAACTACTGATTCTTCTGTTTCCATCTCTCAAGTGGTGGGTGTACCCTCACACCCGGTTATTATGGTCTTAAAGGATTTGCCAAGGAATGTTTGAATCTTAGACTAAATATGGTTAGGGGACACTGCTTATTAAAGCTGGGCAGTTGGTAATAGGTGAGAGAAAAGACCTGTACTATTCTAGTGCCCTAAAATTAACCTGTAAACACCACCTGCCCAGGAAATAGGTAACTTCCTGGAATGCTGGGAATTGTAGTTCTTGGGAAATAACAAAGCCTTATGGGAAAGTATAGTAGCCAATAGGTTGGTCTTCATATGTTCCTAGACACGTGGCTCAAGGCCATTCTCAGCTGAGAAATTCTGGAGAATGGTCCTGACTTAATAAATTCTTACTTTAAATTTGATCCAAAATGATAGAGTTTTTTTGTTTGTTTGTTTTGCTTTGTTTTGTTTTTCTGGTGAATTGCAGGAAATACTCATCTCCAAATCCTACCACTGGAAAGCACTCATCAACTACAATGCAATCCTGAGTAATCATTTTACTTACTGCTAGGGAAGTTATGTCCCCCACACTCATTTCAAGGAGTCGAAAATCCTAGCCATTCAAGTATATGAAAATAATCACAAACATTTACCAAAAAAATAAATAAAAGTACCAACTCTTGGAGGTCTGTGATGTAGATTATCATGTGACTTATGAATTTTAAAGTCAGATAACATAATTATATCTCAGCATTAGACTGCTTCCAAGACCTGCATGGATACCAAAGTATACAGAGAGCCAAGTCTCAGAGATAAAATGATATATCATTAACATGTTTCCATAGAATCTACAATACTCTTCTGTCTATTCCCAAGTCTGTTCCCAATCTGGAATAGGCAAAGGATAAAAAAGAACTCGCCACTAAACTGGGTTAAATGTACACTGTTTTCTGTACATAAATATAATTATAAAATTATCTTCCAAAAATATTTATTTTTATATTTTTGTATGAGTACATATGTGCAAGTTTTCAAGTGGCTGCGGAGGTTAAAATAGGGCTTCAGATCTGTTGAAGCAGCAGTTATGAATGGTTATGAGCAGCCTGAGGTGAGTGTTGGGAACCAACCTCGGATCTTAGGGAAAAGCAATGTGCACTGTTAGCCACTGGGTTACTCTTCAGCAACATTTCTATATATTTTAAATCATCTCCACGATGCTCATATTGTCTAAAAAATGTAAATGCCTTGCAGGAAGTGGTTAAACTTTATTATTTAGGAAATAATTGTTAGAAGAATCTTGTAGATGTTCAGAATAGACATGTTTTTTTCTGAATATTTTTGATTACTTGTTGTTGAGTTCCTGAATGTGAGACCTCCAGATCTGAATTCTACTTTATATCCATGTAGGAACTATCATTCAAATAACTGACATTCTAAATATGTAATTTTGTGTTGGTTGTTTAAAATTTAACACTTCATACCTATGTAAATATTACTGTGAATTGTTGTTATATATTGTATTCAGATCATAAACCTGCCTAAGTATAATGAAAACAGAAATATCATTGCTACAAAAACAAATCAGCTTACTTTAAAAAAGTCAGTAAAAGGCTCTAGCGACTTACTAAATAACAAGAAAACATGTAAGTCTGTTTTTATATTTCAATAAGCTCTACACATTTTTATTAATTTTTGTTATTGCATAAAATTATGGGCTTCATTATGACGTTTTCTTACCATGTATATCATTGCTCAAAATATGTAAGTCTTAATGAAGAAATATAATTTCATTTGTCTAAATAACTGAATTCATTTAGTTGAACAACGACCTTGGAGAAAAACAGAGAATGGTATTTCTAAGGCAGATTTCTTTGCAAACTATTGAGAACATCGTAAGTTACATTGATTTTGATATAAGACTTGGGCCCTTTTATTATTTGACAGACTTATTCACATAAAACATAAGGAGCTATGGATATTCAGAAAGTTAACAAACTAGGAATGCAAATAGGACTCCTCATTAGCTGAATGAAATGTAAAGAGAGAGAGAAACAAATTCACCAAAGAGGAATGGGAATAGTTCACAGTGACTGAATGAACTTGGCTGTGACTGAACTGAAAGAGGAATACCAGTATGACTCACTTGGTAAGACGCGAAGAGGAGAAACAAAACCAAAACCCAAATATACAACAAACCAGTCTGACCGAATAGACTTTACTCTTGTCACTGGAGTAGAATGTGCTAGCTGAAGCCAGCTAATTGCTCTAAAGCAAGGCACCTGGCCATTGGGACACAATGGTTTTTCCCCCCTTTGAAGCCCAATTCCATTGCTTGGATCTGTAACCCAGTGACTTTTAGGTCAACTGTGGAATCAATGTTACAACCTCTCTGCTCTCTGAACCACAATTTCAAAACAGGGGTCTCAACTTCTAGAGTGATTATATCTTTAAAAAGAAATCCTAGCTGATGTAATCACCTTGGGGGCAACAAACATACAATATAATAAAACCAACAAAACAAGGTACTTGCAAACCTAATTTAAGAATGAATATATTTGTTTCCAAAAGTAGCATTGTCCTATCGAGAGAAGGAAGCAACTGAGTGATTGAGTACTGGTTTTCCACTGGACGTTACAGTAAAGATGTTATTAATGCTTCTTTACTTAAAAATTCTATGAGACAAATACAGAGGTAAATGCTAGTAGAAAACCACTGAATTGAGAATGAGATGCCTGTTGGAGGAAATAGAGAAAGGATTGAAGGAGCTGAAGGGGCTTGCAACCCCATAAGAACGATACCAACGAACCAGAGTTTCCGGAGACTAAACCACTACCCAAAGACTATACGTGGACTGACCCACGGCTCCAGATGCATATGTAGCAGAGGATGGCCTTGCTGGGGTACCAATGGGAGGAGAAGCCCTTGTTCCTGCCAAGGCTGGACCCCCCGACAGTGTAGGGGAATATTAGGGTTGTGAGGTGGAAAATGAAGTTGTTTGGGGAGGGGGAACACCCTTATAGAAGAAGGGGAGGAGGATAGGATGGGGGCTAATGTCTGGGAAACCAGGAAAGGGAATAATATTTGAAATGTAAATTGAAAAATCCATTAAAAAAAGAAGGAAACAAAGTAAAATTAAAAAAAAAATATCAATTCTATGAGAACACAAGACAGAAAAGCAATGGACCAGAGTATCATGCATGTGTTCTCTGTAACACAGAAAGGCTCTCTGAGTGAATGGTGTGTATAGGCTCCAAAGCTCAGGGCCTGTGTCATTAGCAGGCTGGTCCTTGAGGCATTAAGTCATTTAATTTATAACTGAAAAGGTATCACACCTACGAAAGGAACAGGTTTGTCAAACTTAACCTTGGAAGCTGAGAGAATCAGTCGGTTTTTAGATTTGGCATGTTGAATTGTGAAAAGGATGGCAATTGCTGGTCGTGCTGTCTGGTACTATTGCCAAATGTTAGAGCCAGACGAGAGTTCCATCCAAATGTCTCAAATATCAAATAGAGAAAGAGGCTGACCCTATCAGAAGCTGGGATGGGAATAAGTTGTGTTCTGAACCGGCCACAGTACTCATGGTTATTGATATCAAAGGCATTATACAGCTGGTGCTGCAGAGCTCATGTGCTGATGCAGCTCATAACAAAAATAATTCCTCACTATGCCACCCACCCTGCACGAAACTAACATTCAGAACAACAGACCAAATGCATCTCCTGTTTATAGCGAGGCAGCTTTTACCTAAGCACAAAGAAAATCTCACCACATGTATCGGTGGGAGCCAAGTTTTATTTCTGGTTATTGCTGGGTTCATTTTCTGAGAATACAAAAGAAAGGGAGAGACAGACAGATGGACAGAGAGACAGTTAGATGTATATTAGGTTCGTTCTCTTTCATCAAGGATAGTGATTACAGAAAATCCAATCCAAAAGTTAATAACAATTCATTGCTACAGCCTATATTAAATAGGCCGTTCTCTCAGCCAAGGTGCATTAATACCTATTCCATGCAAATACCTCTGAGAATACAAATATGAATAGAATAGGGATTGTGCCTTTGAGAATTCCAGATGGAGAAGGAGATGGAGAAATTTACTCAAATGACTCTAATAGTCTGTCAAAATGAAATCAGCAGCAGAGAAGAAGTAGGAATAAAACAGTGGCCTTTGTGGTAAACTTTGAGTTTAAAAAGTCAGTGCATACCTTTTGGGCTTTAAAGTCTTCAAATCAGAATCTTAGCTAGACCATCACTGAATATATATCATACTGAAGATTAAATTCTTATGTGTGAAATTAACCTTGACAATGTCTAGTTGATGATCTCAGTCTTAATGGGTGTAGTGCATGCAGATTGCTTAACAGACATCTAGGAAGTCTTGTTCTTAATGGTGAATAAGGCTATTGTTGTAAGCTAGGATAATCAGGAAAATGCTCCCAACACAAATGGACATTTGAAAGATGGCTGGAAGAAATGACATCCAGCCAGATAAGATGGTTGACTGCAGGTCACATTCATGCAAGAAGGTACCGAACAGAGAGTGTGGAGATGATGGAAAAGGTGAGATCAAATTCTGAAGAGATAACTGTATCATGAGTTTAGTTTACATCAGAGGATAGAGACGACGGTAGACCAGAGAATCTGTGAATTCACACAGAGACACAGGTCAGGTCAAAACAAGTCTATGCAGAATGCTCAGCTCTAAGTGGAATGTATAGGTCACAGCCCCACCTCGAAAGTCTCAGGGATCATTGAGGAAAAGGAGACAAAAAGATGTGGGGAATGACTGTAAGGCAACTGTCTTTTAGATACAACAAGGCAATTGGATACAGGAAGTCACAGCAGATGCAACACGCATAAGTCCCGGGCAAATTCAAGCCAGACCAAATCACAGCATGGGGCTGGGGAGGTGGGCATGAAGGCTCTTACTTAACCAAGGAGAAATGGCATTTGATAGCGTCAGAGATGAGAACTGGCTTTGTATAAGAGTGTAGTCTCTGGTGGAAGACCACACATCCAAAAATTGGTCTTGATAGGTCTAATTAAAAAAGGGGGAAGGTGGCAGGTGTCACATAGTTAGGTGGGTAGGGAAGGGGTTGGTGGGGGTGGATCAGGGAAGAGGTGGGGAAAGAAGTTAATAAGATCAAAACAACATCCTCAAAGGACTCAACAATATTTTTAAACAACTTGTCACCTGTTGTATAATTATGACAAAAGATAAGGTTTTCGATCTTCCTATGGTTGGTTATAAAAAGAACAAAAGTAGAATTGCATGAGTACAACATACAGGTTTTGAATGTTCATAAACAGGTTTGTTTGAAAATAGCACGCACATTTGTTTTCACACTGCCTGCAGCTGCTGACAGAGGGCTGGGTTGAATAGCAGCAGCAGCAACAGCAGCGACCAGAGCATGTGATCTCACAGCCGAGAACATTCTCCCTTTCACTCTTCACAAGGAAAGCTGGCCAGTAGCTGGTTGAGAATGTCTTTCACAGGCAGTGTTATTACAAAGAAGGATTTTGAGTACGAAGGCACTGACAGAGATGTTTACAAAGCTAAACGTGCAGCCGAATTCCTGACAGGAAGATCAAGAGTTTGTAACATCATCTTGGATGAAAGAGATAGGGCTGGCCAAGAGTGGGAACAGAGGGAATTTTGTATGAGGCTGGCTACCCAGTAACCTCATTTAGGCATTTTAATTCAATTAATATTTTCTTTTTATTTTACACAGTATTGGTTTTCATGTGGACTTATTTTTTGAGATACGGTTTTTTATAGCCCAAAGATGGCCTTGAACTTCTAGTCTTCCAGCCTCTACCTTTCAAAGGTTGAGATGAGTTGCATGTACCCACTATGCTCAGTTTACAGTTTTGGAAATCAGATATAGGGTTTTATAAATGCTAGCTAAGCACTCCACCAACTGAATCCTACCCTTAGCCACAACATAATGCTTTTAGATAAGAATATAATCTATTTTGACCATATCACCCTCATCACTCTTTACCCTTACTAATATATACCAATTAAAACGAATATAAATCAAGTTCTTATTTTACGTGCTAGGATCTTTTGTTCACCTAAGATTGGCTGAGCATCTACTGAGAGAAGGACGAAAGGGAAGGGTTTTATTGTTTCTCTTGCTTGCTTGTTTTTCTGCTCTGTACTCAGAGCTGGACTTGGTCCTAATGGATTTAGTGGCCCAGCTGAGAAGATCAGAGACAGGAACTGGGGGTATATTCAAAAAATGTGAATTTCCTGGCTCGTTTCCTTCTGTATAACAAAGTAGAGTTGATTTCTGGTCAGCCATGCTGTCTCAGGCAGCCACGCCCTGTCTTTCCTCCCAGGGAACAAAATCTCTTTGTGTAGATAGGATGTTTATCTCTCCAGCACTGGATTGAGCTTAGAGGGGCAGTAAATATTTTGGAATCAAGATCTGAAAGTTAAAGGAGACCAGCTCCTAGCCAGCTTCTCTTTGTTCCAGTGTTAAATATTTTAGACACCAGATACGGAGGCAGCGTTATTTACAGACCATTACCAGTGGCAGCCAGAAGAAATTAGAGAAGCCTTATCACGCGCAGGCGCTTTGTTTATGACTAGTCATTTGAGAAGTTATAATTGCTTTCTGTACTTCTGGCAGGTTCTAAGTGTTGTTTTCCAATGAACAAATATCAATAATGCCAAGTTGGACTAAATGGCACATCAATATTTATTATTACACAGACATTTTTTATTGTGTCTTCATAGATCAGTTGACTCATTTAAGGCAACTGCTTTCTCTATGAATGACATGGAATGTGTTGGATATTTCTGATTTCCTGGACTTCAAATGTTGATTCAATTGTGCTAAATCTTACACTTTCTATTCTAGGTGATTCAATATTCTTTTTGTATTATTGATGTTGCTGGGCCTATAGGTTTTCATGTACCTTTTGGTTGTATAAACTTACTGTATTTGGGGGGAATTTTAAAATGGCCTGATGATATAGGAAATGACTTTTCTCCCTTGCAGAAACTTATCTATGGTATTATTGGTATTAACTGATTCGGTGCTGGCGTGCAACTGTAACAAATGTAATGACCCTATTGTTGGCCTACTCAGTCTCCATTCCTCCCTTTCTCCTCCTATAAGGTCCTATTGTCTGTCCCCACATACATCTTTTACCTGCTTAGTTTATAGAAAAGTCTTTTTTAAAATTACTTTTAGCATTCTCGTGCATGATATACAGGGGCAACTCAACTAAGAGTTTGTACAAGTAGCCCCAAGTTGCTTGAAGGCTAGGATATATAACCCTGTGTTTAGAAGACGAGGAGGTATTTCCTTATGCTGGGCAGAAACAAAGACACATATGGCTCAGATAGTCACTGTTGCCATGCTGTCTTATGTGAACTCTGGGTGACAGAGGATACCTCTGCTATCGACAGGTTCTTGTGTGACACCTGCAGGGAGGTGGGACACCGCCTACTTTGCATCCAGAGGGTCTGAGAAGGGTCCTCTTTCTATCTTTTGTAACCAAACCAAACCATGGGATGTAAAGTGCCTCAGACCTAAACCTGCTTGGGACATGGTAGATAGAAGATTTCCAGTGAATATTCAGCTGCTTTAGCAAACTCTCTGTATTATAGCCTCTGTGCTATTCAATATAATTTTAGACGCAAATAATAGACGTTTCATCTTCTTTGGCAATTTGCATTGGATTTGCTTTTCTGTTAGTTTCTAGGTTGGCTTACCCACTTTTACTTGCTTAGAGAGCAGTGGGATTAGCATCAAGTTTCAGAAATAAACATATCCCTTTCTTTCTAAGTCTTTCCCCCTTTTTAACCCTCTCCTATTATTTTGGCTGAGTTAGAAATCTGGGCAAAGAGGCAACATGGCTTGTCCAGGGGAAAGGAAATAGTAGTGGGAAAAGACAGGTTTTAAACTTTTGCTTTTCAGTGAGACTATTTTCACTTATCATCCTTGATAAATAAAGCTCATTTAGCATTCATTTGATAAGCAATGAAGTTGAAAGCGAGGATCCAGTTTTACACAATTTTCTCCTGTTTGCGCATGTTTCCCTTGTTTCCCTATGGTTCCCACAAGGCATGAAGTTAACAATCTAATGCTCAAGGATCCGTGCTATTCTTCCGCACATTGTTTCTTCATTCCTGAATTTGCTAAATGCATAGTTTATTATTCAGGGTATGTTAATCTGTTATTACCGATGCTTCTCTCTATGTTTAAGCTGTTGCACTTTTTTTCATTAATCTTTTTTTATTAGCTCACATCTGGGGCCAACCATGAGTGCATGATCCTAATGATCTTCCTAGGCTTACGGGTGCCGTCCTCAGGGCCCAGGTGGCATGGCCCTGGATAATGTATTTAATTGCTTTGTTAAATGATATATGTCTTTTAGACCTTGCATTAAGTATGCTCCCTTTGTTACATGATTGTGCCACTTGCTCTAAGCCTGCCTTACTCTGGGGATCTTTAGAGTACACTGGGGAGTCATAAAGGAAAATGAGGTAGAAATTGAGGTTGGGGGTGCTGCCTGGTAGATGCTGCTGTAGAATGTATCTCGACCCTGCTTTTGTGATACTTTCAATAGAAAATGGGAAGCGGCTCAAATATGAAGCCTATCTTCCAGTCTGGATATATAATTATTATTTTACAGATATGTTCTTCTGCACCCAGATTTTTCCATGACTCCTATCTAAAAGAAATTTCAGAACAAAAATGAAGCAAAGACTGAAAGAGTGGCCAACCAGTGACTGGTCCAACTTGGGATCCATCCAGCGCATGGACACCAATCCCTGACACCATTAATGACATTGTATTGTGCTTGCAGACAGGAGCCTAGCATGGCTAGGCTCTACCAGCAGCTGACTGAGCCAGATGCACATACTCATAGCCAGGCATTGGACTGAGGTCTGGGACCACATGGAATAGTTAGCAGAAGGATTGAAAGTACTGAAGGGGATAGCAATCACATAGGAAGAACAACAGTGTCAATTAACCTGGACCCCGGTTGCTCCCAGAGAGTAAGAAACCAAAGAGCATACAGGGATTGGTTCGAGGCCCCAGGCACATATGTAGCAGAAGGCTGCCTTGTCTGACCTCCATGGGAGAGGATGGGTCTAATCTTGTAGATGTAATGCCCCAGGGTAGGGGGATACTGAGGGAAAAACATTCTCTCAGAGGCAAAGGGGTGGGGCATGGGTGGAAGAACTCTGCAAAGGGGTCTGGGAATAGGGCAACATTTGGGATGTAAATAAATAGAGTAATTTATATAAAAAGGGAAATCCTAGTTAAATATGTGCTTTCCTATACTAACAAGGAAGGAAAAAATAGAGGACCCGGCCTATGTGGAAACGCATGCTGCACATCTTATTTTTCTGCATCCCATTTACATTTGTTTATCATATGTAGATCCTTACCTCTTATGGCATTTCTCTCAAGTTTCTTAACCTAAAGCTAGTAAGCAATGAGATGAATAACATAAGGTAATCAATCATGTATCCTCTGTATTTCCCTCCTGTATGTCTGCCCTGCTTATCCTTCCTCACCCACTTAGCAGCTCACGGACTGCCTTAATCCACTTTGTGCCACTGTAACACAGTAACTAAGATTGGGTGGTTTACAAAGGGTACAACTTTGTTTCTTACAATTCTGAAGTTTAGAAGGTTCTAGATTTAGTCTCTGACATTTAGGGAGGACATCCTCACATGGCAGATGAAAGGAGAAGAAAGAATAAACTTCTTGTGTATCTTTGTCAGGTTACCCATTGCCTTGATGGCTAAGGACCTATCGTGTTCTGATTGTCTCTTAAATGGACAAAGTCTTAATGTGTTAGTAGCTCTTGAATTTTGGTGAGGAATCTTTTAAACCACAGCACCTGGAAAGACAAAGACTGAACAAATTAGTGCGTAATTTAACTAATGAGATGCACACCCACCCCTTGCTATTCATAGATATAACCCTAGGGATGTACCCCATACCCCAGTCATGCACTATGTATATTAAGTAAGTCACTATTTAAATACTCCCTATCTCGAATTTTCTTCTTAGGTTGCATTTCATACCTCTCTCCTTCATTGACTTTGGAATATAAAATCTTTCTTTCTATACTGGAGTAGGTAAGAGTAGAGAAGAAAGCTGAATATTGTCTGCAGGGAGCCAAAGGAGAACTGATAAAGTTCTGCTCCAGGGGATGACATGGGAAGGAAGAGCTCCCCTTCTGTTAGCAGGCTGGCCACAGTGCCAAAGAGCATAGGGAGGTAGGCAAATGAATGGATAAAGAGCTGAGTAGACAAGGCTAAATTTTCAATCTCCTGAATGCCAAATCCTTTGGTGTATGTCACATACATAAGCCTCATGATATCCCTGTGTACATGGTGATGTTCCTTTCCATCACTTCTGGCATAATATTCTAGTTTTGTTTTCTGTTATTGTAACACATATCAGATTTGAAGGATGAGAGGTTTATGGCTCATGTTTTTATGAGGTTTCAGCCCATGATTGGCTGACTCTATTGCTTTTGGTCCTTTAGTAAAGCAGCTGCCTATGAAACATGAAAGTAACTAGACCTTTTGCCTTTGAATTTATTTTCCTTATGTAAACATTTATTGAATGCTTTCTATGTGCCAGGTATAGAAAGATATTCTAATGATTGAGCATAAAACAGACATAAGCCCAGAGTCTCATAGTCTTATGAGAGCTTTCAAGTTACAATGTGAAAAATACAGAAGAAAAAAAAAGAACTGTTTTTTTTTTGTTGTTGTTTTATTTTGTTTTCATTTAATGGTAAGTGGTAGCAATCAAAATCAAGCATCCTAAAGGGATGGATCGAAGAACTGTTGATTTTGCTTATTCATTTTAAATGTTTATGCTAAACGTAGCATGGAAAATAGCATTAATATAAAAACTATGAAATTACATATATCATAGGACTACAAAATCATGATGGAAAACCAAGAGGGAAATAATCTATAATCATATAAAACATTAAAATGCTGGCCTCATCAAGTCATCAACAAGAAAAATTTTCAAAAGCTTTGATAATGTGTATGGATCTATTCTGTCTTTAACTCACATCTGAATGGGTCCACAAAACAGTTTCTATTCAAGTAAGCTTTCATTTAGAACCTACACTATCTCAACTACATGAAAGATCAATGTATTTCTTCGAAATTGACATCTGTCTTTTCCTATCGGATATGGAACTTACAGTATGTCCTACCGAATACCTTCTATGTCATTTGGGCACTCCTAGTGTTTTCCTTTGCAATCATGTAAAACTTGGAGCCAAGATGTACATACGAGAGAAAGGGGGCTTCCCCAAAGCATCTACATTTCTAGTTTGAAGTCCCATCACTTTGAATCATGTAATGCATATTGGCAATACACAGAACATTCTTCTACATACCCAAAGCTCAGTGATTCAATCAGAATTAACAATGACACATGAAAGCTTGCTCATCTTTAGATTATTCAAAATGGAAACTTCACCAGTTGTCTTTTAGTCAAAAAAAAAAATCCACTTCCAAATTTCATCTTGCACCTACTTGTCATGTCTCCTGAGTTTCCTAGAAGCTAGCGCAGAGTTTTGGTCTTCATGACCAAACTTCATGAGAACCCTGTATTGGTTAAGCTTTGCATCCCATGCTCTATAAAGCATGTGTCATTTCTGGTTGATGAAATAGTTCTTTAGAAATTACTTATTTTTTAAGGAATATTACAGATGAAATAATGTGTTTCTTCCTGTAGCTTATCAGAGAGCCCATGGTATTGATTTGTCTGATTATGAACGGTATTGACTTTGATGAAGAGATTCAGATGTCTTTCAGGATCTTCACTGCAAAGTTATACTAGCATCCTTTGTTGATTATAAATGTATAAAAAGTTTATTTGATACTAATATCCCACTGCCAATCAACCTTTGGTCATTACCACACTATCAGTATAGTCATATACCTATGTAAGACCCTATGTTTTTGTTGATTGATAAGCCTATTATGTTGGTGTCAATATTTTAATGCTAGAGTTGTGTCCAGTACAGCAAGGGGAACTTTCCATATTGACTTTATTTAGAATCTTTCCACCATTCCCTGAGCTCCTCCATACTTCTTGGTTCATGTTATTTCAGGCCTTCTTGTCATTTATTACAACTTTTCTCTCTGTGTACTACCCAACACAAACATCTCTTAAACAGCAGCTTCTTAGGATTCCTTAGAGGATACTGGTAACTAACAATGATGCTATGGTAATCACTATCGAGATGTTACCGCTCTCCATGACCACTCAGCAGAGAGAGGTCTTGTGATGTAGCTAAAGGATACAGAAAGTCTCGGTTTCATCTGAAGAAGCCCAGGGAGCTATAGTCAAGAGAAGAACAAAGAACAATAAATCTTGGTCAGCATTAACAGCAAGTATGGACAAACACTTAAAGGCTGGCACAGGGAGTTGAGCATATGTGATAGAGAGGACAATGACTGGCTCACCAGTCTGCCGTACCCATGTAAGGGAGAGATCATAGATATTTTTTGATTCTTGAGCCCTGTGAGATCATGAAGATAAGTATGCTGATTATTTCTACCTCTCAAGAATAGGAAAAATGCCAAAACTTAGAGACTGAATCAAAAAATCACACTAAAAATCTACATCTATACCCACATAAAAAGCAGAATATATAATGAGCCAAGAACCTAGACGAAAGAATGGACTACACATATATTTATCAAAAGTTAAATACTAACAAGAAAACTTTTAAACCCAGATGTTCACATGTTATTCTCTGTCTCTTTGGATTCCCAAAGATTGCAAAACATGCACAGACCAGAGGATATATATTACTAGATTTTCTTATGTAAGATTATAGTTTTTATTCATTCTTTAATTCATTGACTCAAGTATATATACAACACATTTTATCTGCTGCCAATAAATAAGCTTCCTAAATAAAAATAAATTTATATCTCAATATGGAACATAATTTTATGCATTAATAACCATTACTTAAATATAAATACTTATAATTATTCACATAGTAAATAATAACATTTATGTAATGCATAGTTGCCTGTTTGTACAGTCACTTACTTCTTTAATTGTTATAATTTAAGCTATATTTATGGGTGACACATAAGCGCTAGTCACACATATATCAGATGGTATATTTTTATCATTTCTATGCTATAAATAAGGGAATTGAAATTCAGGCACTGTCAATGAAATCTGGAAATCAAACTATTATTCATGACTAAATTTAATCTGTTTTATTGTAATAAAGTTACCAGTTGGGTTTTTATCTAAAGCTAATGGTTTAGTATTGAACTAAATACTAATACTGTCTGATACTAAATTGTGTGCTCTTTAATCCAGAAGTGTCCTTCAAGTCCCTGAGTTGGCCTGCTGTGTAATGTCTCACCCTAAGTCTTTTGCTTTTATTATTTTCTCTATTCTAGCAGCTCAGTTGTCAAAGACAGATTTCATTTCTGTTAGGAAAGCAATGTAGAGTTTGAAATAATTGAAGGGACATCCAATATCCTTTTTAGAAATTTAAAGAGGAAAAATATCACTTAGTCACTGTCTGTATTAAAAAGGTGAAACTTTCCTTTTTGATGTAAAGTTCACCTTGTTTAAGGAGGATAACACTTGCCAATCAAAACACCCTTGCCATTCAAAACACCATTTTCCTCATCACTAGGAATTTCCAAAGACATGTCTCAGGGATTAGCCTACTACGAGGTACATCCAGAAAATGATTGTGAATGGTCATATCAGAGTTTTGTTGCATTCTTATATAAAATACTAAGTAAGATATACTTGAAATTTTGCAGTCTCACCCAACCTCCCCCAAACACAATACTTTAAAATAAGCATAACCATAGATCATATATAAACAAAGGATAACCTGTGTTTAAATAAAACTTTATTTACATAAACTGCAAAGCCAGACTTAGTCCACTAACCATAGTTTGCTGACCCTTAATAAGATTAGAATATTTTTTTATTCATGACATATGGTTGTATGGAAGGATGAGGGAACTCTTCTGTCCTTGTGGGAGAGAAGCATATTAGCATTGGTCCAATGAACTGCACATTCTGTTGTCCTAGAGACTATCTTGAGAGAGGGCAATGAGATGCTTCATCATGTGAGCTTGTATAAACCTACTATCATCAAGCAAATAGGGGCTGTGGAATTCTATTTTTGGATGTTTATAAGATATGGCAGTTGAACATGTATTGTACAAGTAACATAATATTAGAAACAAAATATAAAGCTCAAAGCCAATTGCACACAGAGTGTTGGTAAACACAGTATAGAAACTGGGCTGCATCAACAGCTTTATTTGCAAAGCATATACATTTTAACCTCTTTAGGATACAGCCTGCAAATCAAACCATGCTTATTGCTGTCTTGTATGTCTTAAATCCCTAAAGTGTCCTTGAAACATGAAGGTTTCAGAGAGCTAATGATCCCCAAGAGCTACTGTATGTCATGGGTTTGATCAAGGAATCATGTTACATGATAGAAATATAGTCGCTAGAATTAGACCAGTAAAGAGCAGAATTCTAAGAGTTCCAGTCTTATATGCTGCGAAGACTGCAATGGAGAACAGAGTGAAATGTCTTATTTTTCAAATATAACTGCTACTTATGGATTCTATGGTGGTGACAAAAAATAGATATAAACTGATCAGTCAATATTCTGTGATGATTTTAATATTGACTCTGAGTGTCATGGAGCCTGTCACACCTGTATCATCAGCATTTCAGCTCTTTCTTTCACTTCTTCTGAGAAACGTAAATTTTTCTCTTGCCTTCTACCACATTTCTTAACCTCCATTATATCATTCTTTTCACTTAATTCACATAAAAAAGAAGACAGTTTTTCTCCTCATATGCATTTTTTTCTAATGGCTCATAAAGCACTAGCCTGCCTTCATCACTAGATATATAAAATGAATATTAATTTCCCCAGTGTTTGACTCAATATAACATTTACACTCCTGTCCATATTGTACAAATATACCATTATATAAATTATGATTCTGCATCAGAGTATAATTTCATCAAAATGACTAATATTTATTTTTATAATTATACTTAAATATAATTGGAAGAATGGGACTGTCTGGCATCATAGATACTCATGACTAATGAAATTCTAGATTGCATCAATAAAGCCTTCCCTCAAATACTCTACTAAACTTAAAAATAAATTATAAATATATACTGATCATGTTGCTCACAGTTAAGTAATGGCCAAATGAGAACCAAAACCATGAAAACCCACAGGACAGTACCAGTGGCTGAGGTTTCTATGAGTAGCCACACCCAGGAGAAAACATTTTTATAAGAATCATCACAATTTCCAAGAGAGTCATATTCTGAGATATGTTTAACAGAGCTGAATAAATATGGTATCCGTAATCTCTAGGTGGTGGGCCATGGGGAGTGCATTTTTCTTTACATTACTTTCTTGTGACTTTTAGTATTATTTCTAGGCTAATCATAAATTAATTTGTTTTTCAGAAATAATTTTTAAACCACTTGAATATTAGGACAGACTATAAAGTATAGTTAGAATATTATATTAGGATAGACTATAAAGTATTGTTATCTAACCTGTTTCACTTCTTAAACAAATGCACTTCCTTTTTTTAATGCAAAGAGAAAGGGTTTAGAGGGTGATAAATCTGAGTCCAAATTTTACCTGCTCTATCCAGGACATAATTCTCTGGAAAACATTTCATTTTTCCTTTGCTCACTTCACTCGCCTGTAAAATGTATAATCATAACAACTTCTCAACAGCATTGTTCATCTTTTCCATTTGCTCACTCAATAAATATTTAGCGTGTATCTGTACTGATGCAGATGTCATGTTAGGACACCAAAGGCAGTAGATTTGCTACTATCTTCTTTAAAGAGCTTACAGTTTATGGAGTTACAAAGCCAACCCATCATTAAACAGTTCCACAAATATTCACGTACAGACTCTGATAATCAGTTTGAGTAAGAACAGAGAGTTCTGACAGAATAGGAAGATATTGCTGTATGTGAGAGATAAATGTGAATTTGGAACAGAGAAGGGGTTGACTTCAAATAATATTCTTTTTATGTGTCATGATATCAGACTAATTTTTAAAATTTATTCTTCTCTTATACAATACATCCCACCCACAGCCTCCCCTCCCTTCCTACCTCCCAGCACCCTTCCTCTTCCCCCAGATCCACTGCTCCTCCATTTCAATGCAGAAAAGAATAGGCTTCCTACTGATAACAACCAAACACGGCATAAAAATACGCAATACAACTAGGCATGAACCTTCACATGAAAGCCAAAGAAGGCAACCCAGTAGAAGGAAAAGTTCCCATGAGCAAGCATAAGAGGTAGAGACATGTCTACTCTAACTGTTAGAGGTCTAACGAAAACCCCAAGCTAAAAATCTATAGCGTATCAGTAGAGAACCTAGTGTAGACTCATGCAGGCTCTGCAATTGCTACTTTAGCAATATAAGACCCTATGAGCCCTGCGTGTTTGACTCAGTGGGTCTGGTTCTTGTGGTGTCCCTGACCTCTCTGGCTCCTACAACACTTCCTACCTTCTTCTGACCTGTTCTTCCCCTAATGTTTGGGTGTGGGTTTCTGTGTCTGTTTCCATCAGCGCTGGAGGAAGCCTCTCTGTTGATGATTAGACTGAGCACCAATCTTATGAGCATAGCAGAATATCTTGAGGGAAAATTTCACCAAATTTTATAGAACTAGAAACAATTATACTAAGTGAGGCAATTCACAGCCAGAAAGACAAACACAGTATATATGTATACTTATAGGACTTATATATTAGTGGATATCAGGTCTTAAACCAAAAATAATCGCACTCTGCTCCACAAATTTAGAGAAGTTGGATAAAGAGAAGAGGTCTAGGTGGTGAATTCGTGGATCTCCCTAGGAAAGGGAAATAGACCAGAGTTTAAGGGTAGACTTAGAATTGGTAAGGAAGGGAACAGGGTTGATCAGGTTGTGGAGACAGGGACAAAGGGAAAGACAACTAGAATAAGTGATAATTTAGAGGTGATGTGGAAACTTAATGTAGTAGAAACTTATGTAGTGGAACATATGAGGCTGATCCTAGTGAGGACTCCTAGTAATGAAAGATATTGTGCCTCAACCAACCCTGTTTTGTAAGAATGTCAGACTCCCAGTGGTGGAAGTAGGACACCAACTGAGCCACAAAATCTGCAACCTACAATAACCTGTCCTGCCTACAAGATACACTGGGGCAATGCTAGTTCAGAGTTTGTGGGAGTGGAAAATCAATGACTGGTCTGCCCATACCACAAGAGGGAACCCATGCTCAGCACTGCCTAGATGACCAGAATTTGGAAGCTGTATGGCTCTGAGACCTAGAATAAAACCAAACAAGACTGAGAAAAAGAAAAAAAAAGTCAAATAATATTCTAAGAGGAGGAGGTAGTATGTACAATGTTTTAAGTTAAAAGATAAAAGTGGCATTCAAAACAATAGTGTCAGGAAAAGGAATGAGAGCAGGGTAGACTCTAATGGATAAGGGAACTGGAGAGGTGATATAGATAAAATTATAAGGACTTTGCAAACATGTCTTTGACATTTTCTCAAGAGAGTGGGATGTTACCCGTGGGTTGTAGGCATGTATGTAATATAACTGAGTTGACATTTTAAATTTGGTTTGCAGTGTGGAAACCAATGATAAGAGAGTAAGTGTAGACCCTGGTGACATGATGATACAATAAGACTTTGAATCAAGAAAGTGGCACTGATGGTGGAGAAAAGTAGGTCAAGTCAAGAACAATGAGACAATTAAAATGACTGGATATAGTAAAGGGACAATTGTAAAGGGTGAAGATGCCTTTCAAGGATAGAATTTGCAAACTTCTGACTTGTTCAGCCAGATACATGATGGTTTATAACTTATATATGGAGATCCCATTGCTTTCTTGTATTAATTATTGTTATTTCACATGCAAGAGTTGTATATGAGAGGGTTTGAAGTGGGGAAAGGAAGAGAATTATGTAGTCCTATTATAAAAAACCAAATAATTTGAAAAGGAGTAGAGATGGGAAGATAGAGATCTAGGGATTCAGGGTGGAAATAATTTTTTTGCTATATCAATTATATTATTATTATTATTATTATTATTATTATTATTTCTTTTTTTTACACTCCAGATTTTATTCTTCTCCTGGTCTACCCTCCAACTGTTCCACATCCCATACCTCCTCCTTGACACCCCCCATTTCCACTATGATGTCCCCACCCCACCCACCCAGTCAGAACTCTAAATTCCTTGGGGCCTCCAGTCTCTTGAGGGTTAGGTGCATCTTCTCTGAATGAACACAGTCTCCTGCTGTATATGTGTTGGGAACCTCACAACAACTGGTGTATGCTGCCTGGTTGGTGATCCAGTACCTGAGAGATCTTGGGGGCCCAGGATAATTGATACTGCTGGTCCTCCTACAGGGTCACCCTCCTCCTCAGCTTCCTCCAGCTTTTCCTTAATTCAACCACAGGCTTCAGCAGCTTCCATTCATTGGTTGGATGCAAATATTTGCATCTGACTCTTTCAGCTGCTTGTTGGGTCTTTCAGAGGGCATTCAAGATAGGTCCCTTTTAGTTAGTGCTCCATAGCCTCATTAATAGTGTCAGGCCTTGGGGTCTCCCCTTGAGCTAGATCCCACTTTGGGCCTGTTGCTGGATCTTCTTTTCCTCAGACTCTTCTCCATCTCTGCAGTTCTTTCAGACAAGAAAAATTATGGGTCAGAGTTTTGACTGTGGGATAGTATTCCCATCCCTCCCTTGATGTGCCCTGTCTGTCTGCTGAAAATGGGCTCTACAAGTTCTTTCTCCCCACTGTAGGGAATAATTATTTAATATAGTTGAAAGCTGATGGGCAAGCGCTGTAAAGGCCTTTCCACCTAATAGATTGATCAATCATGTAGATACATACGAATCTATCACTCAAAAGCACATGTACAACTAAAGACTGGAACTTGGAATATTTGATACAGTTAGCTATTGGCTATTGGAACCAATATTTTGAAAGATAAATATCGGGCCAGTGAGATAGCAAAGTAGGTAAAGCATTTACCACCAAGCCTGAAAGCCTAGGATAAATCCTCAGGACAAACATGGAAGGAGGAGAGAACCAAGTTCTACAAGATGCCTTCTGACCTCCACATACATGCTATGGCATGTACGCGCGCGCGCGCACACACACAGACACACACAGAGAGAGAGAGAGAGAGAGAGAGAGAGAGAGAGAGAGAGAGAGAGAGAGAACAGACAGGCAGACAGACAGAAACAGATACAGAGAAACAGAGTCAGAGAGACACAGATAGACAGAGACAGATAGAGAGACAAAGAAATAAAAGAATGTGTGATGTGTGATGAAAGGTAAGGTTTCCTAGAAAAATAGGAGAGGAGTCATGCACATATTTGTGCTTCTTAACAAGTACTTCAGAGAAATAGCTTTGGTATTATATATCAGATGTGAAAAACAAAGAATATTGTGGAGAGAAACACAATATTCTTATAAAATATAATTTAAAAATCCATTATTTGAAATTGCTACCTTAGGCCAAAACTTCAGCAAACCAACTAACAAGGCGGTGGTCTCACAGTTATTAGTGTCTAATATTAGCTCCGTTCATTTCCATGCATATAGTCTCAGGTTTAAAATGGGAAGACAAAAAGTCTTCTATATTTTTGTCATGCTTCCATGGCAATTGCTAGAGTTAGCATGCTCTGGTAGTCTGGTAGTGCTCTAGTAAGTAAAAAAAAAAAAAAAAAAAAAAAGGACAGAAAAGAGGGAGGGAAGAAAAGAGAGAGCCTGATTTTGTGGCGATCCAGGGCTTTGTCAAATTAAATTCTAAATTATGCTTCCCAGTTAACATTGCTGTAAAATTGAAGTTCACTGGGAGTGGAGAAGCTCTGTACAAATAGCTGTACTTTGAGACACACCTCTCAGGAGGCAGTCAGAGGCAAATAATAGATGAGTTGCACTTAATGGTTCTGTTCACACTAACACATATAGAGTTCTTCTCTGTGCCAAGTCTAGTTCTTCTTGTCTGGATCTATCGAAGTATCATTGAAAACTAAGTGAATTGTCTGTGTTCAGGTTCATAAGAACGAGTTTACATAAGTATACTTTGTGAAATGATCTTCAAAATCAGGATAATTAGCACATCCACCACTTCACATGATTATTCCTTTTCTGGGTGGTGGAAATATTGAAAATCTACTCTCGGGAACATTCAATTACACAAGTCATTGATTACGGTCACTATCATGAGCTTTAAGTCTCAACAGCTTAATCATCCTGTCACTCTAACTTCATACATACTGGATGAAATCTCCCAATTATTCCCACCCTTTGACCTTGGGTACATAGTTTTGTTTTTTTCTTTCTTGTTTTAATGACTTTACATTGTCAGACTCTATACACTCTATTCATACTTGAGATCATATAGTATCATGTCTTTCAATACATGGTTTATTTTACTTTGTACAATGTCTTCTAGGTTCATCCATGTTGTATATATCCATGTGTACTTTAAATGCTGAATAGGATCCTGTTGTGTGTGATAATTCCTTTATCTATCCATACAGTAAGAAGTAATCAAGGTGATAAGTTTATTTTCTTTGAATACCTAATGGTAGGATTATTTAGTCTAAATTTGTTTTTGATGAACCTGGATTCTGTTCTCCATATTTGCTCTTCTGATTTGCAGTACAATCAGCACAGTCTAAGAGATCATTTTCCCCACTGTGTCACCCAAAATGTATCTATCTTTTCATTCAGCCTACTTATACATTCTTTTATTATTTGTGGACATAGCTCTAAAACACTTACTAGATGAATACTTTTAACTTCATTACCTGAGACCCAAGAGCATGAAAGTAATTGGTCACCATCAGATGAAAGGATTCATGTCAAATCCTAGACTGAACCCAGAAAGTTAGTTTCTACAGCTATGGTTTTAAGCTGAGTAAGTGACCACTTCATTTCGAAGTTGTATGTTTTCAATCCCCTTTGAGTGCTTCAGAGACAAACTAACTCCCTAAAACAAAAGAAGGGAGCAGCAGCTACCAATCAGTTAAATGTGATAGTGACTCCCACCATGTGTTCATCCTGTTATTAGTAATGCTCATTTGTTAGTAACACAATGATAACCCTCCCTAATCTTCTTGGCTATTCATACACCATACTGTTCTTTGTACCTGTTCCACCCTAACAACAATGTGCATTTTCCTGTGGACATTATATTAAGCAGAATTAACCTGGGAGGGAAGAAAATTTCTACATTATCTCACCAACCTGTAAAAATCTACAAAAGTCATGCTCATAACATTCGTGGAAGAAGAGAAACTGCTGAGGAGGATGGAAATGCGTAGTGCTCCTGTATTTTTGGAGGTCCTCGGCCACTGGTGCAGCTTGTAAGGATAACGGGAGCAGAAGGTGTGAGCAGGGTTCAGAATATGTCAGGAAGAACTTCCGAAGACTGCTGCAGCGAGACAACTCTACTTTATTGTCACAGGGATAGAGTATATAAGGGCTTTTAGGAGTATTGGTGGAAAGGGCTAATTGGTCATAACATCATGCAGATTGGAAGGGTTGATTGGTCATCATATAGTAGCAAATTATCATTAGTCAAGAAGCTATGGCAGGCCGGTGTGCTGAGTTATGCAGTGTCTTCAGAGAGCTCTGTTCAAGGAAATTTTTCAGACAGAGCCAGCCACCCATATTCAGGTACACTCTCCAGACAGGATCAGGCAGAGAAAGGAAAACCCCCTGAGAAAGGGAGTCCTCCATTTTGCACAGATCTCAGAAAGCCATGGGGACATGGGGAGCTGCAACATTAATAGCATGTTTCTCCAACAGAAATGAAGACGTGTTAGTCAAGGGCTTCATAGATCCATCTAGACACAGAGAAATGGTTCTAGAGACTGGCTTTATAGTGTCCTTTCCACACAAATGATGCAGTTCAACATTTCTGAAGAGAAGATTTTGAATGTTTCATCACAAAGTCATGATTATATTTGAGATGGCACATGGATTAGGTAGATTTAATTGTTATTCTACAATAATACACATGGATTAAAATATTACATTTTTCTCTAAGTAATATGTCAATTAAAAATAAAAGTTTTAAAAGCCTAGCTATGGATGTCAAATCAATTACACACTGTCGCAAGAAACATCGTCTTTTTAGAATCCCAATGATGGTGGTTAATTTTCAGATGGCAAGTATGGAAGAATGAAAAAGAATTCAAATCTAACAGAAAGACAGCGCATCTCTTTCTTTAGAACAAAGCTTCCTTTATTAAAGGAAGACCAAATCCTAACCAGCCTGCATTTCTAGGATTTTGACAAGTAGCTGCTCATACCAGATTAATGCTGTGTCACTTAATTGCTTCTCTTGCCTTCTGACACTCCAGTGCTGGGACACTGTGGTAACTTACCAGAATACCAATGCATCATGGGGATTCTTGGACTGCAGAGAATGTGGGTCACACTTCCTTCTTACACACATGTAAGATACCACCAGAAAACAGATATTTACTATCCCTCTTACCCATAATTGGATTAAGATCATACATGTCAAAATAATCCTTAACAACATCTGGTCGAAGGAACACGCTCATAGAACTATCATCCACAAGAAGCAATGGTGAGGGTTCTGACGTGCACAGCAGAAGAATGTGGACCTGGAGGCAGGCTATTGCAGATTTTAAGTTTTAGTCTCGCAAAGCAAAACTACAAATAATAAGGGGGAGGCAGTGACTCGGCTCTAACATTACCTTATTTCAAAACCACAACAAAGCCCATGAAGATAATGGACTTCAATTCAACCAGTTACAATAGTCTATGGAAATGAGCAATCTGATAACTCTAGGTTTAAATTTGTCTACTTTCAGATTTTGACCTTGGGGGCATAATATTACTTATACTTCTATTCCTCTACTTGAGAAAAAGGTATATATAGGGAACTATTGTGATCTGACACTGAAGAGGACTATGAAATAATTTAGGGTCACAACACTTATTAGTTTTTAAAAATAATCCTTTTTCAATCTTCAGGGTGATAGGGTGAGACATGCATGATTACCATCCATTTCAGGTTGCTCCCAAATGTAGATATCATTATCTGTGATATAAAGATTGAGAGAAGCCCTGCTATAGGCAACAAGGATAATAGAACCATTGTAAGAGAGGTAGATACTTAGAGTATGAGACATACTGCATGTAAAGTTTTTACTTTTCACAATATGCTGTAAGGTACCAATTCTCAACTTGAGGGTGGTGAACTCAAAAATACCACCAGAAAACAGATATTTACATTACAATTCATAAAAGTAGCAAAATTACATTTATGGAGTAGCAGCATATATAACTTTATGTTTCAGGGTCACTGTGACTGAGGAACTAGATTTAAGTGTTTCAGCATTAGGAAGGTTGAGCACCACTTATAGTGTAAATAGTCAATTACTCTACACCTCTAGATATACAGAAGACCATTTGACATATATTCTGGGAAATATTTTACCATGGGCTTAACCACAGTTGTGATAAACATGTATCTTGTCAATCACAAGAGATCATCAGACAAAATAGATTGTATCTATCTACAGTATTATATGAGTCACATTACTTCTCCTAATGTGCTAATGGTTTAATTTATCATTGTATAATGGTCCATATGCCTATAGACTTGAGAAGCTCTCAACAAATCCAGAACTGATCAAGATTTCCAAGCTGTCAGTTTAGGACACACTGCCACAAAAACTAGAGAACCGACTTATGCGAGTTAATTTTAATTGTCATCCAGACACGACCTCGAATCACCTTGAAGACTGTCTTTATGAAACATTGTCTATACTTTGTTGCTGTATTACACAATGTGTTAGATTCTTTTAAAGTTAGTTGATATGGGAAGATCTAACCAATGTTCTGTGGATTCTATCATTCCTAAGGCAGGAGGACCTGACTATATAAGAATAAAGAAAATAAGCTGAACACAAACAAGGAACCAAAGAAGTGAACATGGGTGCAATCATTTCTCTCTGCTCTTCACTGTGGATGTGATTTGATCAAGTGTTTGAAGTGTCTGCCTTGACTTCTCTACAATAATGGAAAAATTAGATGAAATAAACTTTCTCCTGTAGGTGTATTTTTTGTCAGTATATTTTATAACAGCAACAAAAATTATACTGGGACACAATCCTAAATTATTTATCCTTCAGCAATTCCTACACCATTTAAAAGTTATAGAAGTTGAAGAATTTAGAGACAAATTGAAATTGGTCATCTTCTTTAAGAAAGTAGAAGTAGGTAGAAATCAGATCTGTTAATAGGATCTGGCAGGGATCCAGGGTATTTTTGCCAATTCGGGCTTTATTAGTTACTAGCAATGGGGACCTCAGATGAAAAAGAACTTAAGCAAAAAGGAGAAGATGTGAGTTTTCGTGACTGATATTCCAGAAAGAGATGCAACTTCCAGGCATCTTGATCCAAGTGTTCGTGCCTGGGAACAGTGGTTTTTATCTCTTTCCGTTTTCTTCCTCTTTCACACCTCTCCACATCTGCATACAGACACTCGGCTGACTCCTGTACTCTCCTGTATTCAGAAGCAGCAGAAAGAAAAATGTTTTGCTATTGATTCCATACAAATTCTAAGATTGCAGTGAATTAAACAGATAGGTCAATGCCCACCTCTTACAATACACACAACTGGTTTCGTCTTGGCCCCGCCCACGCTATGTCTTTCTCAGAGTTTCCAGCATTAGTCTCTTTTAAAATAAAAATTTTATAGGGTGATAAACTGTTCCGTGTGATAAAGTTTAGTAACACCATATATTTGTGAAAGCCATGTACTGTACAACACAAAGATGAATGCTAATGTGATCTGTGGACCTCAGTGGAAAAGAGTGCATCTATAGTGACTTGTCAGTTGCAAGAGCTGAACCATTTCAATGCAGGCTGAGAGAAAGAGGAGGGGAGAGTGTGTATTACATATGAGGAATGCTGTGGATTTCCACTGTAATATTTGTTTATGTAAGCCTAAACCTGCTGTAAAGCATGAAGCTTACAAAAAACAACAGCAAAATATGAGTATGTCTTCCCTCTGCACAAAATTGCTCAAGTGATTTCTTTTATTGTTTGAGTAAAAAGCAGGTCTTGCACCTTGATATTGTGGTCCCTCCTCTCACTGCCAAGTCTGTATCCTACTTCTGTCCCACCTCCCAGGTTTCTGATTACATATGAGCTTTATTTCAGTTTCTCAAGTGTCTAGCTCTCTTCTACCAGGCCATTTTGTGTCCCCTGAGACTTGCACTCACTCCTTTTATCTCATAGGGCTTTTTATCTCCCTGGAATCTCCTAATATTTTCCCATCTTCTAAAACTTCATCTTTCAGGTCCAAAGGTACATGCTCTAGAAGGCAATATTTTCATCTTCTAATAAATCAGGCAGTCCCCATGGTCCCAATATGCTGGCTCATACCTCTCCAGTCCATTGCACCAATGTTTATGAGGAAAAGCACCTGTTTTATTATTATTATTATTATTATTATTATTATTATTACTATTATTATTTTTACTTTGTTATCATAATCAGAAACTAGGTGAAAGTCGAAACACAGCAAATATACAAAGCAAACCAAATCTAGAGCAAGACTCGCACAGCACTCTGATATGGCAAGCAGTTTCAAACATTCTACTTGGGTTAATTCGTTCAATCCTCTTAGCAACCTTAGGAAATGAGTGCACCATTCCATGCTCACTGCAAGAAGGAGTGCACCCAAGTCTGACAGGTTAAGAATCTTGCTAAAAGTTTCACAGGTTGTCTGTCAGTAGAGGTGCTAGCCTGGGCAGCGTCTGCTTACAAATGAGGATGGCATGTATGCTCTGTTGAATGAGCCAATCAATGACAAGTCTGCGCTTCTGCCCTCACATTCTACTGCTGTCTCTTTCTATGCAGTTGGCCAAAATGCTGCTCCCCACTCATTGGATCTCGGAGCATCAGTCATCTTCTGAGTCCAAAGTTGAGGTCACTTGTTAGCATTACTTCCTTTTCTTTTTCTCTCTTCTTCTCTCTCTCTCTCTCTCTCCTCTCTCTCTCTCTCCCCCGCCTGTGGTTTTTGATAGTCAGGTGTGCTTTTAGCCTTTGGATTTACTGTCAACATAGTTAGTGCCACCTCTTCTACAGAGTCCAGGTGAGTAATGTTCTGATTTGGCATCTAGAAAAGGACATTCAAAGAGTCGAAAAAAATAAGCCAATATGGTCCATATTCAACTTCACATTTCCATGGCCGTTACTTAGAGATACAGTTGATTTAAAAGGAAGAAGCCTCTGCAAGTACCACATTATAATGGTTTGAGTCAAAGTGATGCCTTTCATTCATCAGCATTAGGGATTTCTGCTCTATAGACTGTACTAATAAAGGAGGAACATAAGAGAGGTGAAAGGAGAGGGAGGGGGGGGAGAGAAAGAGAGAGAGAGAGAGAGAGAGAGAGAGAGAGAGAGAGAGAGAGAGAGAGAGAGAGGAACAAAAATAAGAAAGAAAACAATTTGTCTAGCAGAGCCAAGGCTCTTTTTTTTTTAATTTAGTTGTAGAAACAGAGGCAGTAACATTCAAATCAACTGACTCAGAATAATATGATCCATGGGCTTAACAGAGAACTTTGCCACGGGGAAGCCATACACATAAGTGGCTGCCGTACAGCCAGGATTTGAATTGTTGGTTGCCTCTGGGGCCTAAATTGTTTTAAGAAAACTGTAGTTGCTTTCATCAGCTGACAGCATAGAGGCAATTTCTTTGTTGAAAGATATATCTAAATAAAATGTCATGATGATGCATGCTTTGGAAAGAATGTTTGTACAATGCTCAGCTCCGACTCTTTTCAGAACAATGCAATAGCGCTTCTCATTTTCTTTGCAGGGAAATGTGTAGTATAAAGAAGCCTACAATGCAGAAATGACAAGCGCCATTGCCATATCGAAGCAATACTTTTAGCTATGGTTTTACTGTATTAATTTAGACTTTATGGTAGAGTCTGTTTCTGGTTAGCTTTTTCAGCTCTTTTTCAGGCTTTCAAATACACTTTTTGGACTTGTTTCAGTACCAATGCAAAGTAGCAGAATGGAGGCTGGGCAAGAAAGGAAGAAAGAAAGAAAGAAAGAAAGAAAGAAAGAAAGAAAGAAAGAAAGAAAGAAAGAAAGAAAGGAGGGAGGGAGGGAAGGGATGGAGGGAGAAAGGGAGAGAGGAAGGAAAGAAAGAAAAAAGAAAAAAGAAAGAAAGGATGGGGCAAGGAAGGAAGGAAGGAAAGAAAGAAAGAAAGAAAGAAAAAAAGAAAGAAAGAAAGAAGAAAACAAATAGAACTAAAATTTTTGAAAATGAATATGGTGTTATGGATTTAGAGTTGAGAGCTGTGGTGTGGGTGAATTGTTGGTTACTAGGTAAGCAGAATTATCTTGTCCTCATTTTCTTACTTTACAAAATAATTTTTAGTAACCCCTGTTAAATGATTTAGGGAAATCATACATGAACACATTTGTTAGCTTTATAACCTAAAGGTTTAACATTTTTAGCACACTGCTTGTTAATGTATAATATTGATTGAAGGTTACCAAAACTTACTACCAGCAGGGCTAAGTAGAACAGGTCTGCTGAACAAATCACAATGAATACGTGAAGATGCTTGATAAGTCCTGTGGTAATGCTATACTCTACAAAGAAAGAATCCTGCTAATAAACCACTTGTATTTCAAATGTGCACTCACATTCAAAGAATCAGATAGATGAAGACTATACTCAGGGGAAGACTTTATGATGGTTTGAACAAGAAAAGTTACCCATAGGCTCAAGTATTTCAGCACTTGGTCCCTAGTCTGGTGGCATTGCTTGGGGAGGTGGTAGGACTTTTAGTACTGTTATGGAGCTCCCTGGAGAAAGTACATCATTGAAGGTAAGCTTTAAGAGCTTTGCTCCACTTACAGTTCCCTTTCTGCTTTTTATGTGTTTTGTTAAGAAGTGACATCTCCCTGTCCATGTTGCTATGCCTTCCCCTCAATTATGGATATCTAGCCTTCTGAAGCAGTAAGCCACTGTGACGGTCTGCATCTGCTTGGTCCAGGGAGTGGCACTATTAGAAGGTGTGGTCTTGCTGAAGGAAGTGTGTCACTGTCGGGATAGACTTGGAGACCCTCCTCCTAGCTGCTCAGTCTGTTCCTGGCTTCCCTTGGGTGAAGATGTAGAACTCAGTTCCTCCTGCGCCAGGCCTGCCTAGGTGCTGCCATGCTCCCACCTTCGTGATAATGGACTGAATCTCTGAACCTGTAAGCCAGCTCCAACTAAATGTTGTCCTTTATAAAACTTACATTGGTCATGATGTCTGTTCATAGCAAGAAGACCCTAAGACAGCCACGATAAACTTTCTTACATTTCTTTTGTTCATGCTATTTTCTCATAGCAAGAAAGTAGCTTCCCAGAGGAGAATTGTTCATCTACTGTCTATAGTAGAAGCAAGAGACAGAAAGAGAGGGACTCATATTCTTACTGCTCAAACGGCATATATAAAGGCCCATGATTAGGAGACTGGTGAACCAGAGAAAGCCAGTGTGCTTCAGGAAGCAGGTGGGCTGGGACATGTTCTTAGAGGAAAGCAGGACTGTTTTGGCAAACATAGAGCCTCTAACTTCTCAGGTTTCTCACTTGAAAATGGAAGGAATGGGCTTAAAGGCCTGATAGCATATGTAAATTAAACAATGCCATGTTATTCTGGACTCAGCTACTCTCTCAGTCCCCCTTCCCTCACTGTAGAAGGCTTTTGAAATCAGCAAACCTTTCCACCAATGGATCGTGATTCTATGCATATCCATGGAGCCTGACCCTTGTTCTTGGAAAGCATCATCATTCCCTGTCGTGGCAAAAACAGCTAGTCAATAGCTGACCAACACTATTTAATAGTATCTGAATAACTAGCATTAGTATGCTTTGGCAGAATTGACAAAAGACAACTTAATCCTCCGATCAAATTATAGCACACATACAGAAAAATGTGCCAATTTATCTAAATGGGTTCTCATGCAGTGTATGCATGTGAGCACTGTTCAGATGTAGGGCATGTTCTGTTACTACCTCAGAGCATCTGCTTCTACTCCTAGTGCTTTTTTTCTTCCCACTGAGGATCTGTGTTTTGCCTTCACTCAAGGAAATGAAACACAAGGGTGTTAGTCTATGTTCCTTCCTCATACTTGTGAGATGCTGGGCTCACTGGACACCGATACACACGCGGGAGGAGGCAGAACAAAGCCTCAGATGGAGGCTCCAGCCTGGGTTTCTCCACAGGAGAAACGGTGCAGGCTCTGGCCGTGGCTGCAGTTTTCAAACTCCTGGGAAACCAGACTCTGTTGGGAACCTCAAGGAGTTGAGAATGGGCCATGTTGCCAGAGATAAATCCTGGCCCTGGGGAATCCAGCTTAGCTCAGGATTAAGTGTCAGGAACACAGAGGGACCTTCTTTGACAGACTTGGGTGGTATGGCTTAATAACAAAGTTTCCTGCAACAGTGGTCCTTGAGGGTGGAGACAGTCCTTGCTTGTCCAAACTGCTTATGCATGGTAGAAAATGGTTGCATATAGCTTACTCTGAGTGGATCAGGGATTAAATATCTTTTGCAGGAAGGAGTGTCTGGAAAGGGAAGCTTATTAGCTAAATAAACCCTTGGGTTAGCCTATCTAGCTAGATACCTCATTAGCGTCGAGAACTGTGGGATCTATGCTACGTGATCAGTTGTCATGGTCCTTTCAGTGGGGTGTCATGGTCTCTTGCTCCGGGACAGGATCGGGTTGGGATCAGATTCAAACACCTACCTTCTCAATTATGAGAATTGCTGTGGTTCCTTAATCTGCATGACCTTACTAGTTTTTACTGTGTGGTGACATGGTTTTGCTTGCCCCACATCCGGTGACAAGTATTACATAGGATTCTGCAATCATTGATTTTTTTCCCTCAGATTTGAAGCTCTTGAGTACATTCTCTTTTATATGCCTCATTTTGCTTATCATAACATTGGTGAGATTTTTCTATATTATTGCATGCAACAGTGGTTTATTCCTTTTCACAACTTCGTAATATTCTATCATAAATGTGTGAACTTTGTTTATCTGTTCTGGTGTTGATACATAACACAGAAGAATTCAACAAGCATTTTCAAATGATCAAAATAACTAACTTCTCTAAGACTCATTATCCTGATTTGAAAAGCACACTTAATGAATGAAGTCAAATTCTATATGATTATGGTAAGAACCAAAGAGAAGCAATGTGCAAAATGATTGAGCTAAGCAGAGTGAAATCCACTGGTGATGATTCCAAGAACCCCTTGAGTGATTTTAGCAATAAGAGAATTAAGCAATAAGTAGAAAAAAATACTTTCTTCATCAAAAGTTCTGTAACTAGAAAGAAATCAGACTAAAGGACACACCTGCTATCTTGTATAGCCCTGTCCTTAGTCAACTGGTTGCTGATTAAAATTTTAAAAAAGTCATGCTAAGATGCTTAAATAATTCAACAGTTCTAGTCTCTCTGCTTTCCTAAAACTTTGCATTATCACGTGTGGCTCTGAGCATTGACCTTGTCTCCTGGCTTCTGTATCACTAGGGCTTTGCTACTAAGCTGAGATTTGTTTGTTTTTTTTAATTTATACTTGTTTGTCCTTTATATTCTAAACTTTGATACACGTTATAAGAATCCCTTATTTCTAGGAGATATCAAAAGGACTGAGGACTGTGTAGACAGCTGTGCTGAGAACCTATGAACACTCAATATATAGACATTGGCTCCCACACTACCTGTAGATTTTAGTTATGATGAGCAGGAATCAATGGGAACAGACCGATAGATTAATGCAACGTGCCACTAGAGTGCCTGTTAGGCATTTGCTTGTTTATGTGTCATTGACCATATATATAGGCAGTGATAGCCTGAAGGTACCTAGGGAATACTAATTCACACAGTGCTGTCAGGAGTCTCTGACCCATCTGTCTACAGATCATATTCAGTAGGAACATTTCTGATGCCAGTAATAGCTCCCAGCCTGGCAGAGATCTCTGAGGAAAGTGCAGGAGTTAGTTGGCCACCATGAGTCCAGAGACCTACAGACAGTTAAATCTTAACACGTCAGAGACACGATTTACTCTTCAGCCTTTTGTCATTAATAATCACTTATACTATAGTCCCTAACTCCATGGTGTCACTGTCATTCTGCTTATATAGTCAGAAAGCTGATCAGTGTCTTTGTATAAACATTTACCAAGACAGAACCTTCTCTAAGCTTCATAAAATTTAAAAACATTCTTACTATGATCATTTGCATAGGATTAACACTAGTTTGACTTAATGGGTTATACATATATACACATGAACACACCAAAAACCATGAAGTTTGGAGTAAGAAGAGAGGTATGTTGGGGAAGGGAAAAAGAAAGCCGAAGGGAGGACATTGGGGAATCATTATGACCAAGATACATTGTACACACACAGGAAATTTTTTTTAAAGTTATCTATTTATTTCCATGTCCACTCAGTTCTTCAAAAAATGCCTAGTGACATTTGAATCTATAAGAATATATAAAACTTCAAACTGACGTCTTCGCATCCCCTCACTTGATTTCTCTATTTCTGCCTGCGCTTTCTTTTCTTTCTGTTTTTGTTTGTTTGTTTAAGCCAGGATTTCTCTGTGTAGCCTTTGTCTCAGAACTCATTCTCTAGAGCAGGCTGGCCTTATTACTGCAGAGATCTGCTTGTCTCTGCATCCAGAATGCAGAGATTAAAAGCTTAGACTTAGACTTTTCAAAACCCACTGTAATAAGGGTTCTCAAACAATTCAACCCCTCTTTTTATCCCACCATTAAAAGATAGGGGAGAAAGGATGATAAATAGGACAAGGGGATATGGACTTGTTTAGAAGTAGCTCCTTGGCATGATTTCAATCCCCATTGTCAGAATACCAGCAGTTCATTTCAGTAGTGTCAGGACATCAGCAATCCAGTTCCAAGAGTGTCACCAAACATGAACAAGATCCAGCAGAAGCAGCCAGGCCTCCCCTGAATTGGCATAAGCCAGCAAGAACACCCAGAACCAGCCAGAAAGACAGGAGAAGTTCTCTGCTGTGCCTCTCTCCACAAAGTGAAGATTAACAGAGACATGAGGTGAAAGAAGTGTTGTATAACTAGCAATGTAAGCGACCCTTCACTATCTGTTGTGTCGTACTTATACTCTCTGAATGTCACGTGTCTTCTCAAGGGTTTTGCTTCAGCAAAATATCACCTAGGTCTGTATCACATGACACAAACAGAAATGTCCTCTTCAAAAGGCAGGTCACCACCATGGCAAGAATTACACTTTGATTTGTTTCATTTTCTTGAGACAGGGTTTTTCTGTGTAGCCTTAGCTGTTCTGAAACATGGTTTGTAGACCAGGCTGCCCTCAATCTCCGAGATCTCCCTGCCTTTGCCTCCCAACTGCTTGGATTAAAAGTATGAGCGGCTACCCCCAGGCTCTACCCACACCTTCTGTATCCTGTAGGCAGCAGTCCTTCTAAATTTCATGCTCGAAAATGTCAATTCCATTCTTATAGTCCATGCATTCATTTCTTTTTGCCATCTGAATTAACTCAGAATATTTAGTATGAAGTAACTGATGCCCATGCCCTTAACCCCAAGGGTTCACTGTGAAGTTCTCCACTTGTTTTCCAAGTCTTTCAAGCTCCAGGCCTGTCACTGTGCTCCTCTGGACTTTACATGTACTTGGATCTCTACATGGAATACTTTCTCCTATTCTTTGCTTCTTAGGGAGAGTACTCTGACTTCTACTTCAGTATATGTTCTTAGAGGAACCACTCCCCCAACTCCTTGTTCATCCTTGTTTAGGTATCTATGTTCCTTACCTCCTTGACTTTAAACTGGACAAGAACAAAGTGTGTGTGTGTGTGTGTGTGTGTGTGTGTGTGTGTGTGTGATTTTTTTAACATAAACTTCAAACAAAATACATGGGACCATGAGACAGCATGCTGTGCATTTAGCAAATTTACTAGATACAAATCAAAGATGTGCTTACAGGAAAGTAGCCAGAAGATGCCGACTTTTCTAAATGTTAGACCATGACAAACCAACCACAAAGTTCCTCTGTGTATTTTGAAAATGTACCTGTAGAAAATCTGGCACATGCTAGATGCTAATAGGGAAAATTGAAGTAAATGCATACTCTCAGATATATAGCAGATACAATTGGTCTAAGGCGTTCATTCATTTGTTCAAAGACATTCATTCCCAATACTGAAAGGAGCATGAAATTTGAGTTATTTCTCCATCTTGTTCTGGAGGAAACACTGATTTAACAAAAATGTAATTTCTACTTTCTCAGCATCCTTGTATTGAGGTAGCTTAGAGGAAACCAACCTATGCTGAAGGCCAAAGAGCAATGACTTTAGAGATGTCTACCTGCATTTTTGTCACCTACTCAACTGGAGGAACTCCTACTAATCATAACACCTGTTCATCTTCTTCGTCTCCTCACCTCCTTCACTCACATATTCATCATTTCCTTTCTCTAAACCATTCTTCAGTGACCCACTAGTTCTTGCCTTCTATTATAATTGGGCCAGATAACAGATATATCAAAGGATCACTTCTTCGACCTCACTGTTTCTAGGCTTCTCATGTCCCCTTCCACTAGTCTATTCTCTATCCTTCACATAGCCATGCTAATCCTTTCACAGGGAAAACAGGATCTTGCACTTCTCTATTTAAACCCCAAAAGGGTCTTTCTATTCATATTAAGATGTAACGTGGGCTCCTTATCAACCTATGGTTGCGGTACAACCTGGTTCCTGTCTGCTTTTTCTAAGTAGAGAATGAGTTTCCTATTACTTTCCCATTTTTGAAGGTGATATACTAGATTTGCACAGTTCTTCATATGATCAGTGCTTATCATTAAGTCATCTCTGTTTTATGTGAATTTACACTCTCCTCATTACATATCTTTCTAACTTATGCCTAGAAGGACATTAAGCTTTCATTGTGCCCTATATGCACTCCATGTTCTAGAAAGACGGTGAATTATAGAATGCACAGTTCAAGGGCCAAATAGATGGATAGTTAATAAATATCACATAGTTATATAGAAAATTAAATAAAGAATATAAGGGTTTCAGCTTCATTATCGTCGCTATCAGAAAAATCCCCTAACAAAAAGCAACTTAGGTCGAAATGGTGTATCTTACTGTACTCTCGGTAATAGCATGTGGGGCAGTCACAGGAACAGTGACTTAAAGTAGCTAATTACCTCCAGTGTAAGGGGAAGCACTTGGTCCTGCCAAGAATGAACCCCCTCACATGATTTTTGGGGGGAGGGCGGCAATGGAGGGAGGATGGGGAGGAGAACACCCATATAGAAGGGGAGGGAGAGGGGTTAGGAGGATGTTGGCTCAGAAACCAGGAAGGGGAATAACAATTGAAATGTAAATAAGGAATACTCAAGTTAATAAAGATGAAAAAGAAAAAAGAAAAAACCAGACAAACCCCAATGACGTTGCCTAGAAAACTCAGAAATTGGCATCAGATATGCTCTTTAGGTCCCCTATTTCAAAGTGTTAAGAAATTAAAAAAGGGTTTGCTTAGGCAAAAACTTAACAAACAGAAATGTGCCTTTAATTTTTCACAACCTTTTTGATTAAAAAAATATGTTCTTTGGCAAAAAAAAAAAGTAGCTAATTACACCACTTCTAGGATAAATAGCAGAGAGAAGTAATGTGGGCATGGTCCCTTGCTTGCTTCCTTGTATTCAGATCAGCTTCTCTACTCTTATAAAGTTCAGGACCCCTTACCTAGAAGGTGATCTGTCTGCAGTCAGTGAGCTGGGTCTTCCTACATCCATTAACTTAATAAAAAACAGTCCTCCCTAGACATGTCTACCAGCCAACCTAATGTAGACAATCTCTCATTAAGACTCTCTTCTCTCATGATTCTGGGTTGTGCTAAATTGACAATTAAGGCCAAGCAACACAGTAACACATCCATCTAGTTTCAAAGAAGAATTTAAACAAAGGCCCAGTGACTTTAGAGGTCACACGTAACATCTGTTATATGTGAAGGGCTTGGGGGACACGATAAAACAGAGTATAGTATGATACTATTTATTATAATTATTTATATCAAATATTATTTATATCAAAGTATTAATTTATTTATATTAATTTAATAATATTAATATATAATTTATTATAAGCTTCTTTTCTGAGAGAAACCAGGTCTTTCCCCTTTCTGCCCATCTATGAGTTTTTTGAAATTTATTATCAGAGTCAGACATAGCTATTCTTCATTCTGCTGGCACCCTGATGGACCGCTCCTCTGACTGACTCCACCATCCATGTGTCTGTCCTTTATTCACCATGCAGGTTCGAAACTCCTGGGGCACACTGACTGCTTTTATGTTTCTTTGTAATTTCCCGCAGTGTCTTGCACAGCACAATTCAACCATGGATGGCTGCCCACGTGCTTATAGAATGTGTTATACATCAAAACGATTGTTGTTCTGACTTGGAACTTCTTAATGCCATTCTAAATAGCTGAGTTATCTAAAGTTAGATTGGGCATAATTAGGTTTGCTTTAATGAGAAGGAAAATCTCTGTGAGTCTTCACTGAGGGAATGCTTTCCTCTGAAGACAATTAGTCACATCTACAGATTCTTTGCGTTGAGGGGAACAGTAACTTCCAACTGTCAGAGAGAGTAATAAATTATCCTATGATGCACAGGAGTACTCCTCACCCCAGTAAAGACCATATCTTCCATTTTGTGAGTGGTCTTAAAGTTGAAACCCATTCAGTTAGACTGTCAGAGAATAGATTGAAAATTGTACACAGAGCTTGTGTGTCTTGTCTTTTACTTACCCAGTATGAAAAATAGGATTAAAAACCTTGATTGACTAGATATTTTTACTTAAAATTTTAAGTGGTGATTGATAATTCTTCCATAAGTAAATATCCCTAATTCAAAAGAATGTGAGAGAAACAAACATGTTTTTACAGTGAGATTCATATTATGTGAGCAGCCAGGCTTAGTATATACCACAACACATGATAATTCAGTGTGGGGACAAGTGAGGTTCAAGGAGATTTTTCAAAAATAGCTTGTAAGACTTAATAGAAATCTACAATTAATATTTTTAGAGTCAAAGTAATGATGGAAAAGGTTTTAAGATATTTTGAAAACTATTTATTACAAGTTTGATCTCAGCTGAGAATTTCAAACTGCATCTACAAGCATCAATTTCAAGTTAAAAATGTCAAAAGGAGCAGATTGTCTCATAAGTACATTGCACAATGCCTGTAGTAAAATATGATTCAGATGTATAACAAATGCACACAAATACACGTCTACACACAAACACACATACTTACATGAAAATGCCTAACATCTAAGCACAAACATATGCACAGGCACACGTGCACAAATACACATACACACACACACACACACACACACACACACACACACACACACACACACACACACAGGATGGAGGATGGGAGCATGACTTTAAATGCCACAATATCTGACAGAGAAAAGCCCAGAATTACAAAAGCAGAGAGTTAGATGATGGTTGAACTTACCCACTACAATCAATTTAAATAGGAATGATCTTATCATTTAAAATGTAAAAGTCAGAATAAGGGCAAACCTGTAACATTTCAATGATGCAAAGGTTTTATTTTATTTCTCCATATTCACGAAAGCTATGCCTATCCTAGGTCATTTGCACAAAAGGATTCCAAAAGGAGGTGAGACTTCTAAATTAAGTACCACAAATTCTTTCACACCAGCCCGTGAATTTTCGGGCTTTTGGGTAAGAATGTGATTTCATTCTATAATCTTAGAGGATGAAGAACTCTGTCAGAAAATGGTAATACAAGCAAAATCTTGAAACATAGTGGGTGACAACCAAGAATTTCTTCATTTCTAAACCCCTTCCATCCATGGATAAATTATAACAAAGATGATATCACATTCAGACAACTTAGATAAACACAAAAAGGTATTGATGTCTCTCATAAAGAACCTACTACAATGATGTAATTGTGACACGTTGAATTAAAAATGGAACTAGACACCTGTGTGACTATTAGCAGAGTGATAGGCAGAAGTAAGTACCGGTCTATGGGGTTAATGAGGTTCTCTCTGGAGGGAAGTCTGAAATTCCAAAAACAACTGGCTTGCTGGCTAAGGACTGTATGGTTTGAAGAATTTAGCTGCTCTAATTTTGATGAGATTTCCTGAAGGAACTACACCTGGGGACTGTCTGTTAATTCTCTCCCTCTACAGCATAGATCTTTGGAAACCTAGGCTACTACCTACATGCATATGTTTCTATGTGGAGGAGGGAAATGAACTGGGATTTTGTTGGATATCTGTTTCTCATAGTATTTTATGACCATCCTCTGTTTTCAAACACTCCCACTTAGTATAAAGTAATATTAATAACTGACATCATGTGTTAGGTACTATCCACATAAAAATCTCCCTTGGTATTCACAGTGATATCATTATAAATGAGCCAATCTAATTCATCATGGTAATAGATTTAATTTGGCCAAATCCTCAGAAATACTATGTAAAAGAAAAGATGCTGGCCCTTTCTTTCCCTTGATTCGAATTTGACTTTACCTAACATTTTCTTGGAATTGTATGGCCTTCTTTAAACCTCCAGAAGCATTTGGAGTAGGGGTGGGCACAGGCCTGCCATGGTTTCTAAGGATGAATTATGGTGACTGTTGCTTTGTAACGGCAGATTCTCAGAACACTAGCTTGCTGACCACCTGGTTGGAGTGATTTATTGAAATGTATCAACTCTTGTTTTGATGTGCCTAAGTGCATCCCAGTGCACCTTGGGGTAAATACACTACGGATGAAGAGCTGTCAAGGCGGCCACCCATGGAGTTGTTTATATCTCATAGCCAGTGCACAGCCCCCCAGAGAGCCCTACCTCAGGCTGGAGTCTGCTGGTGGTGGGGAAGAGGGTGGAAGTAGAGGGGATGATAGCTAACCTATCATACCCGGAGAGTGAATTATGAACAGGAGCTGGCTTCCTAAGAAAGAAATATCTAGAATGACAGCAAAGCCTTCCTCAAAGGGCCGGTAAGGAGTTGAGGAAAAATGCTGACCTCTTTCAAGGGACCAATAAATAATTTATAGCCCATCTCTAAAATATGTCCAAAAACATTTTTTTCTTCCAACAATCTTTCTAGCGTAAATCAGGTTTCACTTGACAACAATATACCAATTACTGTGTATATTTTGTGGCTTAATTCTTAAAACCATTCTCACCATCAGAGTGTTTTGGTTGAACTTAGATTTTGGTGAGATGATGAGACTCATATTAAGAGAAATGTAGTGGGATGGATTTATTTTTGCACTGAATTCTCTTTGAGTAGCAGTCAAATAAAAATGTCCCTAAAGAACCTTTGTTTTCAGGTTCATTTAATTTAAAATTTAAGAACATTTTTTTCATTTATACTGAAACTCAACTCTGACAGAGAAAAAGCAAAGGAGCGCATGAACTGTTACGTGTTGACCACTATTTTCTTTCAAAATGCTAGTTTTCCCTCTAACTATTCATATAATAAAGAAATTCATATCTCACAGCTTGTTTTTGACAAACAACATGAAATATAGGTGTTTCAAATGTAAAAGTATATAAGGCCAAGATCCTAAGCACAGATCAAATGATCCACATGCCAAACAATAGACAGGATGGGGCAGGTCTGAGGCCTAGGGCCTGAGGCCTGGGGCCTGGGGTAGTTGGACTGCATTAAGTCTAACTTAATGCAGATGTTCGCTATTTAGCTTCTCTGCATTTAAAAAAAAAAAAGCCAGAAAAGAAAAAATAAGTGTAAATGTTTATATTATTTGGCTATGACATCTAATCTTAAAGTAATGTTATACCTGTCTAAAAGATATATAAAAGTCAGTATCCTAAAGAAACATGTATCATTGTTATTTCTACAAGGCTGATTGACTCATTAGAAGTTGAGTGATTACTTTGATACAAACTTGTGATCAGTTGATTATCCTTCTACCTCTCTCTCTCTCTCTCTCTCTCTCTTCAAGAGCCAGGAAACATGATGGGAGACGGGATGGAGAGATTGTAAGAGCCAGGAGATTAAGAATGGTTCTCCAAAATGCTATCTTCTAGATATGGCATGGTAGTCTAAGTAACACACACAAAGTAGATATTGCTCCATGCACAGGACTTTGAATAAGAAAGATACAGAGCAGGCACGGAACTAAATGGAAAAAAGCTGGTAGTCAGCAGGAGTGGGAGGAGGAATGGTAAGGGAAGATAAGGGGCTCTGAATCATCACAGTGCATCCTATATCCATATATAGCTGTCAGAGATAAAACACTAATAAAAATAAATAAAAATAAAAATAATAAAACATTAAGATGAAATCTCAGAATATGCAGGTCCAGGGTAAGATAAATCTCAGTGTTCTTTAGTCACCTTAACATTCATTCCCAACTTCTTTATCATGACTCAACATCCTTAAAAACAACGGAATGCATCAACACAGCAAATCATGACCAACCCGAACTTAGAACACCATCAGGTAGTGTCTAATACCTGCAACAGAGACATCCCTGCTTTGTTATAACCACCTACCTAATGTTCCTAACTTACAGAATGCCTTCACTTTCTCTCATTCCATGGCCATGAAAGCTCACATAACTAATTTTATATTAGACCATGTTGTTCATGGCAACTTGAATCATGTTTCTGAGTTATGGTTGCTCATTTCAGCTCCAAAATATTTTGTCTCTGATTCCTTTTAAGGTGACAGCTGTGCTTCATATTGACAGAAAGAAACATGGAAAACAATGCCATGTAGGACCTCAGATGTTGTTCTCAAAAGCTCAGCACTCACCTTTTCTTAGCTCTCTCAGTATTGTTACTTGAGGTTGGTTTGGAGCATTTTCCACCCTTACTTATAGAGGGGAATCCAAGGCCCAAAGACCTGAGCTCTGATATGAGAGAGGTACACGATATGAAAGTATTTCTAACTCTCAGTTGAACTCCTTTGCAGAAGGTGATGGCAATATTCACTAACAACTAATGTGCTGATATGGCTTCCATGTTTTTGACTAGAGCCTTACCTTTGCTTTCATTGTGCCACACATGTGTCTTTTAAAAATAGATTCTTCTCTCATATAATACACCCCAATTACAGTTTCCCCTCCCTCCTGCTGTCCTCTTAGCTCTTTCCCTCCCCTTTCCCCCAGATCCACTGCCCCTCTGTTTCATTTCAGAAACAAACAGCCCTCTAAGATATAGCCACCAAGCACAGCAAAATAAGATACGATAAGACACGGCAAAAACCTTCCTATTGAGACTGAACGAAACAATCTAAAAGGAGGAAAGGATGAGAATTAATAGATAGCAATGTCAAGTGACTTTTATCTATTTAACTCTCATCTTCTATCTTTTCTGCCTATCTTTATATTTGAAAGAAAGTATGTGTGTGCGCGCACACACACATGCATGCATCCTTTAAACAGAAGACAATGGCGCATCATAGTAATTTGTTATGTATGTTCTAAATTACTAGAAGAGTTCAAAATCTCTAAACTGACCATAATGTAATGGTAGTTAGAAAAGTGAATCACCTTTATTTCATGTGTACATAATTTACACACATATTGAATTTCATAGCATCACCCAGAAATAGGTGCAACTAGTACATGTTAATCAAAAATTTGAAAACATCTTAGAAATGTTAGCTATTTTTTATCATTTTACATTGTATACATACATATACCAAATTAATATAAGTACCCCATAACTTTGCATGATTAAAGTAATAGTCAAAAAATATTTAAAAAAAAAAAAAGAAGTCTCCATTAAAATGGAAAAAGGCCCAGAGGGGTTTCCTAGATTGGCTGCTTTTAGGCTAAGCTCTTTGCATTTTGACAGTGGCAGTGTCTGAGTTTGTATCTGTAACAACCTTTCTTATCTTCAGTGAGCGGAAGTCTCTGTCTAAGTGCTGGGTCTCTAATGCTTTGTTACTTTCAGGGTAAAGAGATTTCAAACAGACAAAAGCCTTTTCAGTTCTTGGTATTGCTTAGAAAGCAAGTCCTGTGAAGGCAAAATTTCACATTTTTGCTTTCTTTGTATTCTAGGCCCAAGCATGTCGACTTCCTAGCAAAGAGAACCAGGAACTAAATCAAAGGCATCTGAGAGACATCAGCTAATGTTGGCAGAAGTAGAATGAGAGAAGGAAGTGGAATAGTCCACTCCTGACCCTGGAAATTGTACTGGGTCAGGTAAGACAGAGGTGACTCTATGACCCAGGAAGTAGAAGGTGTTGAAAAAAATGGAAAGGTGAGCTTATGGTCAAAAAGGGCTGAGAAAAATAATTAGAAGAAAAAGCAAGTAACTTTCAAAAGTCAGGAATAAGATCTTCTTTATTTCATGTTATGCAAAGGCCAACAGCACTGGGTGAGTGTTTAATACCATGCTTGAGAATCAGTAGTTTTCAGTAAATACTTATTAGTATTATCACCTTTAGTTTCTTTGAGATGCTTCCAATCGCCTCTTCCATGAGAGAGCATATGCTCTCTGCCAGCATGCCTGTCACTTATCTTTTGGCTTCTTTATTGCACACTTGCCTCTGTTGGTTATTAACTAGTCATCATCCAGCAGGGTCCTTGGTGAGAAAGGCTCTCTCACACTATGAAATACGGTCAAGATCACAGCTGCTCCTTCCAGAGTCCTGTCCCAGAGTCCCTAGGCTCGCTCCTTCTCTGACAACGAATCTCTTATGAATAAATTGATAACAAATGAGTTGTTTGTTTCCCAGTAAAAGGAGCATGAGGCAGTAAAAGAGACTGGTTTTGTTTTGCAAAACAGGATGCCTTCCAAAGGATAGCGTTAAATCAGAAGGTCAGGATTTGGTACACTGACTGCCTGGGGAAAATGAAGTCCCTGCCTCCTTTTTTTAGCATCACTTGTCAGTTGAGTGGAAATTTCCTCTCTAGTGTATGGACATAAGTATGATAGAAGTCATGCTTGCCTTGCTAGAGGCTCTTATAAAAATAAAAGATTTGTGTAAATGCCACATAATACTAATAAAGAGGGCACATTGAATTGCTCCTATGTCTATAGAAATCTTCTTTTGTAGTCAGCATTTCCTTTAGTTTTCCCCTCTTTGTGTTATTCATTGCTCATTGACGTATATTTTTTAAAAAATATATAGCCATGTTGTATCTTATAGGTCCCTGAGAAAGCAAAGGACTGTGCCAATCTTTTGTGTGTATCCAGCTTAATTTTTCTGAATTCACTGGTTATTTTAATCATGGAGTTGTTCCCAAGCAAGATGCTACATACAATAATATGTATGTATGTTAGTTTATTATATGACAAAATAAACCTGAAAAAGATAATTGACTTATAGCAGGTCACAAAGTAACAATATTGGGTTTGAACTAAAAATATATGAATTGTAGGATCATGAGGTCTTTCCTATCCTCTATGCATAGATACGTAATCACTTTTAAAAAGTATTCTATTAGTTAAGGTATTTCTCTTTTAAATCAATTTATTTGCCAAAGACTGCCTAATGGTGCAATACAGGTCCTGAAATATGAATGTGTGTTTTACGCATGTTGCTTCTGATCTGGTTCTTTGTCATAAAACAATAACAAAAGTACATTGTTTCAGGTATATTAAAGTGACTTGTCAGCAGTCTCTGAAAAGATAATACAAAGACTTGAGGAAGAACGTTTGTGCTTGGATGTTCCAGTTGCTAGTTTTATCATCATAAACAATACCTCTAAGTCTCAAATTCTTCATTTAGTAAAAGAGAGCAGTATCTCTTGTGGTTGGATCTGGTGACCAACATGTCTGAATTAGGAGACTTTCAGGGCTAGGAAACACACTTCTTTGTGTCTGTGGCTACCTGCCTCCCCCCAGAGAGGACAATGACTAGGAGAAAAAGATTTGCCCTGGATGTGGCCAACACTATCCTCTTGGCTGTTGGATAGAAAAAGTACAGTGTGCTTACCCGAAAGCTCTTTCTTTTTGAGTGAGTCCATATAGCTCCTGACATGTTTCCTGATATCAGATTCCAGTTTTTACAGCCTTTCAACCATGGACTCAAACCCAATGGCTCTTTGGGGAGTTTTCCAAGCCTCTAGCACTAGATTGGGACTGCTAAAGCATTCATCTTTTTGGGTTGAAAATGCTATGGTTGAACTGCCCAGTTCCTATTGTACAAGCAAGCCAAATAAATTCTATTTTTGTAATATACCATATATTTTGTTTTATTTCTCAAGAGTAAACTGATTAACCCAGTGGTAGACTTTAATGGATGGCCTGAACATTGAAAACATATTTTCTAAATAATCTTTCACAAAATTTGTTAGCAAAGAATTTTACACATTAGGATGAATTTGAGAAGTGGTTAATAATGTATCATTTTGTCTTTATCTTGACTATTTGAGTGACATGGTGGTTAATCTTTATTGTCAACTCAACTGGATGAAGAATCACTATGGAATGATACCACTAAGTACCTATAAGAATGCTGCCAGAAAGAATTATGTGAAAGGGAGAAGACGAACTCATGCTATAATGTAACTCCATGGTCAATAGTCCTGTGTATACAGTATAAAGTGAGGCAAGCCTCCCATTCAGCCCCTACTCAGGCCATCCATCCATGGATGGGTTGTCCAGAATTGGAGGATCAAACATGGAATGAAATAAATATGGAAAGGGATCAGCTAAAACTGAGGAACATTAGAGGGATAACTAATAAAGTAGAGACTTCCTATAATATATAATATATAAAGATGACATAAATAAAATTTTCAAATAACAGGGAGACAAAACCTTGGCTGGATATTTCTTTTCTTCCTGGAGCAATACTTTACTGTCAGAGGTTCTGCTTACTGGACGACAGGTTGGCCCAGTCTCCTTTAAGGCATTCAACAATATTAGTAATTAAACAGCAATGCTCATCTCTCTAACCAGAATATACAACAGGTACCCCATTATGCCACGTGGTGTCATGGGGTCTGGTCCCATGAGGTTTGGTGCTCAAGAGACGGAGGGGAGTCCCTGATGCAAAGAGTAGGTTAAGGCCACAAAGAAAATGGAATGAGGTGTGGGTACAGCTGAGCCCTTCCATCACATTGAAGAATCTGGCTTGATTCTTAAGGTGACCGAATGCAGGACATGCCAAGCCCTGAGTTCCGGGAGTCCCGATAGGCAGCGTGGTCCCCGAGGTGTGGGTATACGTGAGGGTTTACAGTATGCTATGGTTGTGTGTCCATCCATCCCCTTGCCCCGGTCAGCGAGAGTGGTGCCCCTCCTACAGCAAGGCAGGGGCTGCCCCCATAGGAAGAGCTGGACAGAGCTTGGCTGCAGTGGGGGTCAGGGTTTGAGTGGGTGGGGGTGTATAGACAGCCCATTGGTCCCCAGGTCGACAACATTTGCCACCCAAGACACTGAGTGATGAAGAAGAGGAGCTGGATGGATGAACAGAAAGCAGAGTCATGAGCTGCAGGGTCGGGGCGGATCCCGTGGGGTTAGGACTGGCAGCAGCCTTCAATGCACAGGCACTTGCCAAGATTTCCTCTTTTAGACACCAGAACCGCTGCCGCTCCTGCTGTGGGTCATCACCAAATAAAGTTTCCAGTACTAGGAATGGGTTGCATCTAACTTGGTCAAAAGAGCTCCCATTGGAACTCCCAAACAACTCGGACTATTGATAAGGATATCGCTTGCTCTTCACAAACTGACAGGAAGACCTTATTGCTGAAGTCATCAACTAGACAACGTATTAAACACAGAGGAGTTGAGAAGTTGCCTACCTAGAACCTTTACCTGTATGGATTAGTATTCATGGTACTAGAAGGTACTCTGTACGTTACAAAGCAGACATGTAAATGCCAACCCTGCTACAGAACCTAAAAATCTCCAAGAGTAACCTGCCTGCAAGAAACATTTCTGCATTAATGCCATCAAGCTTGTGGGAATAGTCAACTCAATATTTGATTTGAATTAAGGCCCATTCCATGAGATGAAATCCATACCCAAGATTCAGGGACTTAGAGGAAAACCAAATATTAAAATTCTGTTAAAGGAACATCTCAATAAAATGACTCCTAATGGCATTCTGCTATACTAATAGACTAATGCCTTTCTCAGCCAACATCAGAGAAACTCTCCCACTACAGCAGATGGGAAGGAATACAGAGACCCACAGCCAGATAATATGTAGATAATGAGAGACCTTGGGACACTAAGTCCTAAGTGGGATAGCTCTATAATATCCCTTCCCTTAGTGCTCAAGGGCTCCTGCAGAAGGGGGATAGGAAAGAGTAGTAGAGCCAGAGCAGTGGAGAATACCAAGGAATCAAGACCTTTTCAATTGATAGGATCACCACAGAATAGGAGCTCAGAGACTGGGGAAGCATTCACAGGACCTGCATGGGTCTGCACCAGATGGGGTCCTAGAGCTAAAAGAACAAGTGGACATATGCCTTCATCCCTAACCTGGAAGCTATCTCTAATTGACAGCTACTTGCAAATGAAAAATCAGTTTTCTTCAAGAGAGTCTCATTGGGGAAATAAACTATTCTTAAGAGCAAGCCTCCTACTCAGCAGCAGATGGTCAGCACAAAATGAACTCAAAGATGTTTGAAAGTTCTGCGTGTCATAACGTTAGTCCTGGCATTATCTATCTATCTATCTATCTATCTATCTATCTATCTATCTATCTATCTATCTATCCATCCATCATTTATGTATTATTATATCTATTTCATCTATTTATTATCTTTCCTATCAATTGTATATATTATAGCTTCTAGTTTAGGTATTATGAAATTCGTCCATGTGTGTGTATGTATAAACATGTGTGTGTGTTGGTCTATATGGTTTTCTTGTGCTTTTTCTTTGAATCTTTTTGTTGTTCAGTGGCTTCATCATATTCTGATTTGTTTGTCTTTGGTTTATCTTATTTATTGATTAATCAGTATCTGCACTGATGCTTCCTTTGTTCATTAATTCTTATGCAAAAACGGATGTCAACACCACTGTGGTGGTTTGAATGAGAATGGCTACCATAGGCTCATGTATTTGAATGACTAGTCACCAGGCAATAAAACTGTTTGATAGTAATAAAAGGACTACAAGGTGTGGCCTTGTTCAAGGAAGTGTTTTCCTGGTTTTGAGGTTTCAAAATCCATGCTTTGCCTACCCTCTCTTTCTCTCTGTGGATCAGGATGTCGCTCTCAGCTATTTCTTCAGAACAAGGCCTGACTAATGTCATATCCTCTATCACCATGCTTGTTGCCATGATGCTAGTGAACTAATCATCTATACCTGTAAACAAGCCCCCAGTTAAATGCTTTCTTTTATAAGAGTTGTCTTGATCATGGTACTTCTTCCCAGCAATAAAACAGTGAGAAAGACACCCACATTCCTTTCAAAAAATTGAATTCACTTCAACAAATGTTATGTGAAGTCCTATGCCAGACACGGTCCTGGGCACTGGAGTGAGAGTCGGATGAGATGTGCTCTTCAGCCTTAAGAAGCTTATGAGTGCACAGAAACAACTGTTATTAACACAGTCTGAATTAAACAAATCACCAAAAGTTATTAAAGCTGATTCAGCTATATCCAGATCATGGGGTGCTATCGACAAGATCATTGACATCATCTTATAAGTTAAGGTCAGAGAATAGAAGACCATTAGTTATGACTGTATATACCTCAGACATAAACATTATATCTCCAGAATCTTTAAAAACCTGAATTAACATAAATATGGAAAATTATTTAACAAACTTCAATGATCGTGTTATAGAAGAATATGTAAACTTCATTTCCACATAGTTGTAACCAAGGGGAGCCTTCAAAGACTATGCAAGCTAAGATTAGCCATAGTCCTGTTCGTTCTTGTTAATTCCACTCAGCCTACTGCACTAATTTCTGTTATGTACTTCAGCCCCACTGACATTAGATACAACTCTGTATTCCCTCTACTACTGAGCACACAGCAAGCACATGAAACAGTAACAGTCAGAGGATAAGAACACTAACCCACACGTGTTTCATTCCAAGTGTCAGGAACAGACTAAACTTACTTTGTGTTAGCCGTCTTTAAAAAAACAATCCGTTAATTGTAAAGAACTTTTTAGTAAAAATCATCATGTAGCAAGATTAGCATAGTGACTCAAACCACATGCCCACAGCTAAGTCTATACTCTACTGAACTTCTCTACAATTAGAACAGCCACTTCTTAGCATCATCAGTAAGGGTCTGGGTTTGGTGGCACCATATGGAATGGGTCCCCATGTGGGGCAGTCTCTGAGTGGCCTTTCTTTCAGTCTCTGTTTCACTCTTTGACCCTGTTTCTTTTAGACAGGAGCAATACTGGGTTACAATTTTGTGAAAAGTGGGTGGCCCCATTCTTCAGATGGGTACCATGCCTAACCTCTGGATATGATCTCTACAGGTTCTCTCTCCCCTTTGTTGGGTATTTCAGCTAATGTCCTCCCCATTGGGTGCTGGTAGCCTATTGCTTTTCTGGTATCTGTTCCTTTCTGTTGGCTACCCCCAGTTCCCCATCACCCATTGCTACATACCTCTGTCCAATTCCCTGACCCTCTATACATCTAGCCTGTCTCCTTCCACACCTAATCCTGCCCCATTTTTTCCTCTCCCCCTTCTCTCTTCCTTTCAAGTCCCTCCCACACTCAACTTCACATAATTATTTTGTTCCTCCTTCTAAGTAGGAATGAGGCACCCACACTTTGGTCTTCCTTCTTTTTTTTTTTTATGAAGCAATGCAAATGATTTATTATATAAAGAATGCAAGTGAAGGAGTAGCATTTAAATAGTCTATTGTATGTCCATCTGAGTTTCCAGTTAGCATTGGTTTTGTTTTTGACATTTTATTTATTTTATTTTATTTTTTTATATTTTTTATTATTAACTTGAGTATTTCTTATATACATTTCGAGTGTTATTCCCTTTCCGGTTTCGGGCAAACATCCCCTCCCCCTCCCCTTCCTTATGGGTGTTCCTCCCAACCCTCCCCCTTGCTGCCCTCTCCCCAACAGTCTAGTTCACTGGGGGTTCAGTCTTAGCAGGACCCAGGACTTCCCCTTCCACTGGTGCTCTTACTAGGATATTCATTGCTACCTATGAGGTCAGAGTCCAGGGTCAGTCCATGTATAGTCTTTGGGTAGTGGCTTAGTCCCTGGAAGCTCTGTTTGGTTGGCATTGCTGTACACATGGGGTCTCGAGCTCCTTCAAGCTCTTCCAGTTCTTTCTCTGATTCCTTCAACGGGGGTCCTGTTCTCAGTTCAGTGGTTTCCTGCTGGCATACGCCTCTGTATTTGCTGTATTCTGGCTGTGTCTCTCAGGAGCGATATGCATTCACATTTGGTCTTCCTTCTTCTTGAGTTTCATTTTGTCTGTAAGTTGTATCATGAGTATTCTGAGCTTTTTTTCTAATATCCACTTATCAGTGAGTACATATCATGTGTGACTGTGTTAATTTACTCAGAATGATATTTTCTAGTTCCATCCATTGGCCCACGAATTTCATGAAATCATTGTTTTTAATGACTGAGTAGTACTCCATTGTGTAAATGTACCACACTTTCTGTATTTATTCCTCTGTTGAGGGAAATCTGGGCTGTTTCCAGCTTCTGGCTATTATACATAAAAGTGCTATGAACATAGTGGATCATGTGTCCTTATTATATGTTGGAGCATATTTTAGGTTGCCCAGGAGTGGTTTAGCTGGGTCATCAGGTAGTACTATACCCCATATTCTGAGGAACCACCAGACAGATTTCCAGAATGGTTGTACCAGCTTACAATCCTACCAGCAATGGCAGAATGTTCCTCTTTCTCCATAACCTTGACAGCATCTGTTGTCACCCAAGTTTTTGATCTTAACCACTCCAATTGGTATGAGGGCGAATCTCAGGGTCAGTTTGATTTGGATGTTTCCTGAGAGCTCTATCAGACAGAGCCTTACCGATACAAATGTGGATGCTTGCAGTCAACCATAGTTTTGAGCATGGAGACCCCAATGGAGGAGTTAGGGAAAGGGGAAGGACTGAAGGAGCGAAGGGGTTTGAAACCCCAAAGGAAGAACAACAATATCAACCAACCAGACTCCCAGTAGCTCCCAGGGACTAAACCACCAACCAAAGAGTACACATGAAGGGACCCATGGCTCCAGCTGCATATGTAGCAGAGGATGGCCTTGTCTGGCATCAATGGGAGGCGAAGCCCTTGGTCTTGTGAAGGCTTAATGCCCCAGTGTAGGGGAATGCTGGGGCAGTGGGACAGAAGTGGGTGGATGGGTAGGGGTTACTCTTATAGAAGCACAGGCAAAAGGGGAAAAGATAGGGAGTTTGTGGAGAGGAAACATGGAAGAGGGATACTGTTCAAAATGTAAATAAACAAAACAACCAGTTTAAAAAAAACAGCCATTTTGACATGAGGAAATTTCACATTGTATTTTACAGTTTATTAATATCAATTATATTTTCATGCACTTGTCTACTACAAAAATCTGACAACTCCTGACAGAAATAAAGCTAGGAAAATATTCATTCTGCTTAACCACGTTACTTGAGCTTTATTATTATGCTCATTTTTTATATAAGTAATTTGAACACTAAAATCTGCTAAAGTAGGTCCATCTTGAATACACTCTTAAACACTCTGTAGTGTCATGAACTGGAAGTGGTGCAGTCAGTCTGATTAATGTGGTATGACAAGGAGTAGAAAGGCAAAACCACGAAGAACTAGAGTAGGAACATCTACTGACAATTGTAATGTTTCTTATTAAACACTTTTCTATCCAAAAAGTAAGGTCATTTGGGCTAATCTAAATCCATGGCAACAGACTCTGTTGCTAACTGGTTGAAGGGTTATTCAAATTATCTTGCCATTCAGTCTGTATCAGTCTAAATTTGAACAAGCCAATAGCTGATAGAAAATGTTAAACTGTAAGTATCTTTTCTAATATGATGTAACCATGTGAGTGTGTATTTGAAGGTTAAAAATCGAAATTTAAGTAAGAAATACTCAAGTTAATAAAGATGAAAAAAAGATTAAAAAAATCAATTGATTTATTTCTCCTAATCAAGTCAAATCTAGGAGGTTGTGTTCTGGCTAGTAAGGTTTTAACTGGTGAGTATTAGTGAACAAAAGTTGGAGAATTCATAGAAATTAGAGAATCTTGGAGATAGGACAAGAGTTTAGTAAAGAAGCTGAGGGTTGTTACAGTAACTTACTCCTAAGAGGATACTGTTTCATTAAATATGTTTTACAAAGGTTGTTTTCTATAACATTGTCTAAGGGGAGAGATCTTAAAAATGTAATTGGTGTATTATCAGGAAGGTTGTAGTTGTAACTAGAAGGGCCCAGGTATGGTAAAAACAAGACTCCTGGACTCAACGAAAAGGTTTTTTGAATAAAACCTTTTAAGGGTTTTCTAGAGACTAGGTTCATGTCCCGGAATGTTGCCAGGAATGTTACCGAAATCATGCCATGTTTTGCTTCTTAACTTGTAGAAAGAGATGCTCAGCTCCTTTTTACCCATAATGCTTGTCTTCTGATACTTCCCCCATGGGGTTACTGCTTGTCCCTTGTAATGAATAAATGTTTACCAGGAAGCATTTTAAAACTACGTAAAATACCTCATTCCCTACCAGACTTTTAGCTCATTCATGTGTTTCTTAATGTATACAAGGATGAATTGTTTCACTGCCAATCCTTAATTTTAGTGCTTCAATTTTCTATACTTTGGATAAAGGATTCCCTTTTCAAATGCCTTTTGTGTCTTTTGGATATGCCCCTTTCACATTTTTAGTGCTTTTTTTTTTTTAAACACACTATGCTGCTTTCTGGAGGAAGTTTCAAAATAATTTTGTACCCTTTTATATCACTGCTTTAGATCAGCTATTTCTCCACTGAGCCCCAATTTTATAACTAGGAGTAGAAAATCTTACTTGGAATTCATCATTTGGTAGTACTGCTTGATTTTATTGAGATGTCATTTATCCCAGGATTTTTTCTGTATAAAAGTAAAAGTTATATGTGTGAAGATATATATTTTATATTCTCTGGATTATAACATCTAAGATGTTTTCCACTTCTTTCCTACTCTGTGGAATTCTGAATAATTTTCTTTACCCTAGGTTATATGTGTTTGATATTTTCTTCAACTAGATCTCTCTCTTTCTCTCTCTCTCTCTCTCTCTCTCTCTCTCTCTCTCTCTCTCTCTCTCTCATGCACGCGTGTGTACACACACACACACACACAGAGACACAGAGAGTGACAGAGACAGAGAGAGATAAAGAGAAATAAGAGAGTCATGTTTTGTTTTGAATATTCAAAATGAACAGTAACACAGAGAATAATTTGTTATCATTTGTTAATTCTTCATTTGTCAATTGATAAATAAATATAATTTTATTTATTTTTCCTTTTAATTAATTATTTTATTTATTTAGATTCCAAATGTTACTTCCTCCTGTTCTTGCTTTCCCAGAGTTTTTCATCCATTACCCCTCTGAGACAATGCACTTCCCTCTTTGGTCTCCAGGGCATCCCTCTTCCCTGGGACATCAAGTCATTACAGGATTAGGCAATAATCCTCCTTTTTTTTATTGGATATTTTATTTATTTACATTTCAAATGTTAACCCCTTTTCCTGTTTCCGCTTCCGAAACCTCGTATCTGATCTCCTTCCTCTTGCTTCTATGAGGGAGATCCCCAACCTACCTACAGCTCTGCCTCCCCACGCTGGCGTTGCCCTACACTGAGACACTGAGCCTTGACAGCACCAAGGGTCTCTCCTCCCATTGATGTCCAACATATATATGTCTCTGCTACACATACAGCTGGAGCCATGGGTCCCTCCATGTGCACTCATTGGCTGGTGGTTTAGTCCCTGGGAGATCTGGGGGGTCTAGTTGTTTCATACTGCTGTTCTTATGAGGTTGCAAAACCCTTCAGCTCCTTCAATCTATTCTCTAATTCCTCTATTGGGGACCCCATGCTCAGTCCAATGGTTGCCTGTGAGCATCGCCTCTGTATTTGTCAGGCTCTGGCAGATCCTTTCAAGAGGCAGTTGTATCAGATTCCTGTCAGCAAGAACTTCTTGGTATCCTCAATACTGCCTGGGTTTGGTATCTACATATGGGATGGATCCCCAGGTGGGGCAGTATCTGAACAGCCTTTGCTTCAGTCTCTGCTCCACACTTTGTCTCCATATTTCCTCCCATGACTATTTTGTTCCCCCTTCTAAGAAGAATTGAAGCATCCACACTTTGGTCTCCCTTCTTCTTGAGCTTCTTGTGGATATAAGCCCTCTCTCAGATTTATGATTGGTAAAGATCTTTTACCAATCTGTTGGTTGCTGTTTTGTCCTAATAACAGTGTCTTTTGCCTTACAGAAGCTTTGCAATTTTATGAGTTCCCATTTGTTGATCCTTGATCGTAGAGCATAAGCCATTGAGTGTTCTGTTTGGGAAATTTTTCCCCGTGTCCATGTGTTTGAGGCTCTTTTTCTTCTATTTGTTTCAGTGTATCTGGTTTTATGTGGAGATCCTTGATCCACTTGGACTTGAACTTTGTACAAGGCAACAAGTATGGATTGATTTTATATTATTTGTGACTATTGTAAAGGGTGTCATTTCCCCAATTTCTTTGTCAGCGTGTTTATCCTTTGAGTAGAGGAAAGATCAGTTCGAGTTAATTTTATATCCAGTCACTTGGCTGAAGTTGTTTATCAGCTTTGAATTCCTGATCTTTCCAAGACTTTCCCACAACCCCTAAAAATATAGAAGCAGTCATTAAAAGTCACCTAACCAATAAAAGCCCAGGACCAGATGGATTTACTGCAAAATTCTATCAGAACTTCAAAGAAGACCTAATACCAAATACCCTTCAAACTATTCCACAAAATAGGAACAGAAGGAACATTACCCAATTTCTTCTATGAAACCACAGTTATGCTCATATATAAACCACACAAAGACCCAACAAAGAAAGAGAACTTCAGACCAATTTCCCTTATGAATATCAATGCAAAAATACTCAATAAGATTCTCACAAACTGAATCCAAGAACACATCAATGCAATCATCTATTATGATCAAGTAGGCTCATCCCAGGGATGCGGGGATGGTTCAATATATAGAAATCCAACAACATAATCCACTATATAAACAAACTCAAAGTAAAAAATCACATGAACATCTCATTAGATGCTGTGAATGCATTTGACAAAATTCAACACCCCTTCATGATAAAATTCTTGGAAATATCAGGAAGTCAAGACCCATACCTAAATATAGTAAAAGCAATATACAGCAAATCAGTAGCCAATATCAAACTAAATGGAGAGAAACTTGAAGCAATCTCACTAAAATCAGGGACTAGACAAGGCTGCCCACTCTCTCCCTACCTATTCAACACTTGAAGTCCTAGCCAGAGCAATTAGACAACAAAAGGAGGTCAAATAGATATAAATTGGAAAGAAAGAAATCAAAATATCACTATTTGCAGATGATATGATAATGTATTTAGGTGACCCCAAAATCCCACCAGAGAACTCCTAAATGTGATAGGTGTTAATTCTTTTAACAGCTTTTTTTTTCATGATTCTGTCATCCAGATTCTTACTGAACACAATAACAGATGAAACTGTTGTTACACTTGAATGACCGTACTCTCGTTTATTTATAAATAATCATAAATTCTATTTAATATAAAAATCCAAACATTAGAAGAAAATAAAATTCAAGATAAAACACTAATGAGACTCATATACTTTATTTCTCTTCTAAAGAAACAAGAATAGCAAATGGTGAGGAAGTTACTCACCTTCCTAACTGACTAGATTACCCTCTGAAGCATCCTTGTTAGTTTTCAATGCTGTGGTCAAATCCTCGACAAAAGAAACCTAAGAAAAGATGGAGTGATTTTTGACTTGCTGTTCAAGAGGATGCAGTTCATGATGGACGAAAAGATATGGGGAAAAGGGTGGCGAGGTACTGCTCACATTGTACCTGCAGTTATAAAATAGAGGAAAGCTATTATTAGTACTTAGCTCCCCCCTCCTCTTATTCTTTTATTTATTTACTTATTTACTCTGTATGTGCGGGCACATATATATCATGGTGTGGAAATGAACTCAGAGGCCCACTTTCTGGAGTTGGGTCGTTCCTTCTTCTCCATGTGTTCAGGGGTCTGAACTCAGGTCATTAGGTTTGGCAGTGCCTTTAACCTGCTGAGTTATCTAAGCAAGCCCTACTGTATCCTTTCCATTACATCGGGAACCCCAGCCCATGGAATGGTACCACCCGTGCTCACAGTTGGTCTTTCCAGTACAGAACTAAATATAGAGGTTACCTCACAGAAAAGCCCTGAGATTTTCCTTCTAGATGGTTTTAGATGCTGTTTCAAACTGACAGGCACCAATAGTTATGGCACATCTACTTTTTTTTCATAGCTCAACAATATTTATTTGCTATTGGATATTGAAGAATAATTAAAATGTTTTTATCCAGTGCTGAAAAATAGTTTATTGACATAGGGTCAAGGTCAGTTTCAGATTGCCAGTGAGATGAGAGACTATTGAAAAAGGTGTTACTCCCCTTCATCTGTTTAATGTCTTCCTTGGTATTCAATAACTTTTATTGGTTCCTACCAATATACTCTTTGATATGAATAAATTACATGATTCACCTATATGGAGCAATTATGTATACTATTTTCATTGGGATTGAGAAACAGTTGTAAGGTCAGTAATAGGAAGGATCTCACTGTCATGACTCCTGGAGAAGTAATCCACATTAGTCTGCTACTTTTAGTCCTTCATTTTTCTTTCTTATTCCCATTTTCTAACATTTTTGGGATGTCTTTGGCAATTAGAACATTGTTGTGATTCATAACAGACTTAGGTTAAAGGTATATTTTACTACAAGCAAACAAAAAGAAGAGGTACATGCAGACTATGTCCTTTGAGGTCTGCTTTTTTTTGTACGCTGCTTAGAAGAGGGAAGGAGGTTCAACTGAGACTCTGAAGCCAAGACATAGGAAGGGGGAGCTGAGCTTGGCACCAGGCACATGAGCAGCCCCCTGTGTGGAGCTTCTATTACCTTAGGGCATTTATATCTTCATGCCACAATTTCCTCACTGGTAAAATTGAGTCAAAATTCATCCATTTATTCATACAGTAAGCATTTGCTAAGCCCCTATTATATATCACTAATATAAATTATTTAATGGATTGAAACAAAATGGCATGTTTTAAAAAGAAGACAAAAACTTTTTTTTTTTTCATTCCCTGGTGATGACTTTAAAATTTAAAGTCCCATTATTGGTCCATTAACTGGGGCCTTTATGGTGAAAAACAGTATTTTATTAGTTGGGAGTTAGGTTGTGAGAATAATATGCAATAACATTCACTGCCCTCAAAATGCCTTAAAAGTAACATAGAGTGTGATTGAGGTGGTTGGCACCGATTTGCTCAGTGGTCCCTGGGAAGGGAAAGTTCCAAATAAAATCCTGTGCACAATGCCTTGTATGTACCAAGGACTCAAAATTGGAAATGATCATTTTCTCATTGTTAATGAGGGCTTTTAAGCTGAGACTGGAAAAACATCATGGGATAATTGGTGTTTCTTTAATAATTAGTCCATTTCATAATGAAAGATAATAAAATCCACTCAACTGAATGTACACACACACACACACACACACACACACACACACACACACACACACACACACACCTCTCATAGAGATCTGACTGCCTCTGCCTCCCAAATGCTGGGATTCCACTTCATGCACCACCACTGCCCAGCTATACACTGTTTTATCTAGGCTGTTGTGCGATTGAGCTCAGTCTCAGGTTTTGCATTCATTTGCTTTTGCTATGGAAGCCTCAGGCCTCCTCCTATTCTGAAGGAAAGTTTTATCATGAGATCCCATCCACTCATGCTTTTCAGAAGTTTCCACTAAGATCACTGATATGTCAGAACATAGGCAAAATGTGGGCCTTGGTTCTCCTGGTTAATTGGTGACTAAAACCTGCAAGATACTCTTAGCCACTAAGCCTCGTGTTAAAATGAAACCATAGGGAAAATCACAATTTGCTTTCTGCTCATTATTTGGTTCTTCTGCTAAGAACAAAGTCCACAATTACAGGACAGTGCTGTCGGGACAGGCTTGACTTCCATGACTCTAATCTTTGTTGAGCAGAGAATAAGTACACAGTGGGTGACTTGATTGATGACCAAACAAAACAAAGGACTCATGCGGTCTGCAGGTGGCTATGAAGCCTGAAAAGGCTACAGTAGCATGAAGAGTATATGGTACAGGCTAACTGCTCCCTTACCTAGCCTTGTGAATTTGTTTTTCCACTTAAAGCCATCCTCAGTGGCCACCAGGAGACCGAGTCCTAAGAATTAAGAACAATAGAAATTTCAACAAAGAGATTTTTAGGAATAGACTGACCCTGAGAAGTGAGAGAAAGGCAGTTCCTGCTTCCTTTCCCCTGCAGTATCTACAAAAGTAGGTCTTTGTCTCTGGTAATTGCACATTAGGGAAAAGCACTATCAATTTAAATATACCACATTTCAACCTAGGGACAGGCTATTTCTATCTGAAGGCTAACATAATGATTCCCTCAAAGACCCAAACCTACTGATTCAATTACTCTAGGAAAATATTTGAAGTTGAGATAAGTTTTCTTTTAGAGCTTATTAGAATTTTCCTGGATTCTGAAGAATGCAGGAGAGCAGCACAGAATGAGTAGTTACAACCCAGGGACAGAACCCTGTTCTGCCTCTCTCATCTAGGGCGGGGCATATCTTCTGTTTGGAAATCAATCCACAAATTTTCAAAATCTCAAAATAATCTATGTCAGTGATCCTTCTGAGAGCATATTTGGAGGAAGCAGTGAGGGGAATTTCAGATTTTATAGACAAAAGGCCAGATATCAAAGCAAAATTTCCATACTAACTATCAGATTATGACCATCCAGAATCTGACACATGGTTAGATCTGAAGCCTGGTTATTTGTGGCACCTTACATATATGGCCCCCTTCAAGAGAGACAAATTATAGTATAAGGCTAACTACCCATTCAGAAACGGTGATTGCAAATACAGTTCACTGATGATAAGATCACATAATTACCCATTTAATAAAATAACTTCCACTTCCCCTCAACGGTGGGACTCCACCTCTGGGAACTTGCACACAAAGTTTTTATGATTTGTTTCAAAATATTCTCTCATTTTAGTATTGTGTGTTTAGCGAATTTTTCTACCACCTAAAGCATGGGCCTTCAATTATATGTTATTTTGTAAATCAAGATTCAGTTTTCTCCTTGAACAACAAAACAAGTAGCCATCACCAGAAAAAGAAATGTAAACTAAAAGAGAAGGATTTTAAAAGGGGTTTGTTTCTCATCATCAATGCCTTTCAGTCTCAACAAAAATGTGTTAAGGTTTTGAGAGGGTTATATATTTGAGTATGTATGAATGTACCACTTTAATTCTCTTTGCTCTGGCAAATGTCTTTGAACTGTGGACCACACTCTCAGATAAAGTGAGTGAAGGGTAGTATTGATGAAGACGAAGGGAACCTGACAATGAGTGGGAGTGTTGGTGTAGAGGAATTTTAATCCAGCAATATGGCTGCTCTGGCAAGGGATCACATCCAAAGATATGATATAGCTGGAATGTAGACATGCCACCCGCCTTTAATCCCTCTGGCTGGAATACAGATATGCCTTTTGTACATACCTTTATTCCCCAACAGTGATGTCTAATTGAAGGGCAGATGAAGCGATGAATCAGAGAAAGATTTGCACAGAATGAGTCAGTTATGTGAGATGTTTATTCTTTCTGAAGGTCTCCTGCATTGCAGGATGTTTAGCAATATACTGGGGTTTGAGGCAAGTGGACCAGATGGAAGAACTGGCAAGGTTAAAGCAGGTTCAAAACTCTGGAAAAATCTTAGAATTGAGAATGGTATGTGTGGAACTAGCTCCCTGCCAAGCTCTATCTGCCCTGGAACAGGTAACCACAACACCCCATTGAGAGAGTCATGATAATCAATCCTGTAGGGACAACACCTGAAGTCTTCTCCCATGCAAATAGAGTAACCCTAACATCTCCGACTGAGCCAGTGGGAAGCACCTACCCCTGAAACTCATCCCACCCTGAAATGTTTATAAGGTCCCTATCCACATGGAATAAAGTTGCCCAAGAATCATCGGAGGGTAGCTGTTTTATTGAGCTGTAGCACTCTGGGGAAGAGTTTTCTCTCATGAAGCATTTATTGCTGGACCTTGAATCTACCCAGCAGGTCAGGCTTGCACCCCTGCTTGCAGTTACTTGCTGTCACTTCTTGTCAGTTATTGCCATTCCCTGACACTTGCTCCATGCTTCACAACCACTGCACTGCAAAGGTAGCAAGAGAGATCCCAGCTACGTGCCCTGCACAGGTTTTCCTTAGTGAGCTGTAGTACTTTGGCCTTCCAGCTAGACCAAAACCCTTTGGAATTTTTCATTCTGGTCAGGCCAGAGAACCTTAGATTGCATCTGCCTCCTCTTGAGTACCTTGCAGGTGGCCTTCAGGCACCTCAGTGCTGTGGCAGATACTCAGGCCAGTGCTAGGACTTTGATTCCCAGAAGCCAGTGGCGGTTTCCATTCTGCACATTTTGACAAATGACTGGCTATCTAAAAATCACGAGATGTCCACTTCAGTGGAGACAAGAGTCACTCTGGTTGAGAACGGTGTTCTCAGACAATCTGGTGACTGTCTTACCTGCTGTCAGTTCTCAATTAAACTTTATTATCCCTATAGAAAATTGTGACTTCCTATTATGAAGTGACAGTAGTTCAACAATCATATGACTCAAGTTCAAGCTTCAATGATGCCTAGTTGCTTTTGTTTTCTCAGTCAAATCAGGTGTATAGGTCTTGAAAACCCTAACTCAAGGAACTGCCTGAACTAAAGAATTCTCAGTTAAGACTGGTTCTGAAAGTAACAAATACTTTTGTATATCTCAAGCTTTCTGGGAGACATGCTTATATTAACCAGACTCTTATCTTTTATTTGTAAAATCTATGAGCTGTAGCCTGCCTAAATTAATTCAATTTTGTTCAATTTCTTCTGCTCCTGACATTAGCAGTCCTGGCTCAGGACTTGGTTATCCTTTCTCTAGAAAGATGATGTATTCAGATTGTCTCTCAGCTAGTATTCAGTTTTATAGATTATAAAGTATTGATTCTAATGGATTAAGTGATAACGAAATGCATTTTATCTACCATGAGGGTCCAACAAGCCTCCAGACATAGTGCAGCTGGGATGGAGCTGAACACCTTTCCATTCTCTCAAAGGTAGAGGGCTCCTTGGTTGAGTCTTACTAAGTGGTCCTCCCCTTTCTTCTTCTCTAGCAAAATTTCTCTGTGTTTCCATGAACCAAAATTTTAATTTATATTCATAAAAATCAAATCTTATAAGTTCCCCCAAGCAACATTTGAACAAAAGCTGTCTAAGTTTGGGGTACTAGGATCAAAGTCCTCTAAAGACTACGGGGGAATAAAAGAGGGGTGAGAAATTTTGTGAGGAACTAAGATCCTTTGTGAGAGGAGATGGTCTGAGTATGTAATACACGACACCACAACCTCATCAGTATATTTTACCACTTGCTATTTCTAGCTTTTCCAAGCATATTTTGCTCTGCTGCCATTTACCCAATGAACATGTATTGAATATCTGTGCTACACTGTTCTTAAGACACAAACGTGGAAATTCTATAACAGCCTGAGAGCCTCAATGGCTCCCCAATCCTGTTTAATTACATTTCCTTTACTACTTGTCAGTGAGGGTCTTAATTCTGGGTCATTTCTCTGGACTTGTGGTGTGCTCAGCTCAGATGTAGCCAGCATTCTTTGAAGATGCCTTCTGCTTTGCTGACAGTACTTCTCCTTACCATTTTCTTCTGCCTTGACCACATGTATCTACCAAAGCAAGCCTGTCAGAATCAGAGGTGGCCTTTTCCAGAGTACAATCTCACCTAGTATAAAGCAACCAGTATAGTTCTCATAAGAACAGTAGTGTTGCTGTTCTCTGTTCACCTGCTTTATTACTGAATTTTGGATACATGATCATTTATTATTTGGAAAGAACACAGGAAGTGGAAACACTCACTTCCATTTTCTAGCTAAAATATTCTGAGAAACTTGCCTCACATTCACATTCTTGACCAGAAGGAGTCCGAAATTCATTTTCAGATTAAAGTATCCCACCATAGAGCCTGGACACAGGAGCCCAGAAAACACATCCAAACTCCGCTCTCCCTAGTGGCTTGGGTTTGAAAGCTATGCAACCTCACCTCCTAACATTTCTCTGATTGGGTATGTGTGCCCCAGGCAAACTGGAGGACTTTTCAGTCTTTAACATGTTGTTGTTGGAAGTCATGTTCAATGAGTTTTAACAACCATATTGAGATAACTTTATACCATGTGACTCTCCCATCTAAAAGCTATAATTTGATGTTTTATTACAGTTAGAAATGTGTTATCATTGCTCTAGTAGATTTACAATATTTTTTATTCTAACTAGCATGCCATAACCGCTAGCTATGAATATCTTAACCCACCCACCTGTTCAATCATTATTTATAAACTTACTGTTGACCTACTATCTCCTTGCATCTGACTATTTTTGACATTTCAAATAAATTGAACTATATAATATGATTCTTTCTTACTGGCTTCTTTCATTTGATATGATGTTTTTAAGTTTCTCCAAATTACAGCACTTTTCAGAATCTCATTCTTTTAAATGTGAAATATTTTATTATAAGAATATGCACTTTTGACCGGCACACACTCTTGATTCAACACTGTTGAAAAAAATCAGAGGCAGGCAAATTTCTTTGAGATCATGGCTAGCCTGGACTACATTGTGAGTTCTAGGACAGCTAATGCTATTTGTTGAGTTGAGATACTATCTTCGAAAGACAGAGAACGAGATGGAGAAAGAGGGAGGGAGGAAGAGGGAGAAGGAAAGGGGAGAGGGAGAGGATGAGAAGAGAAAGAGAGAGAGAACATGTATCTTGTTTATCTATTGTGTGTTCAATATAATATTTGTATATATTTTTATATATACATGCCAGTATATTTTAATCACCAGAACAGATGATAATTCTATCTTTCTTTTCCAAAACAATTTCTTAATAATCTGTAATATCCCATATCTATGCAAGCAGAGCATAAAGTTCCTACTTTCACCACATACTGACTAACACTTACCATTATTTTAATCCATCTTGTCCCTAGTGCATGCTAAGAGATTTCATTGCATTCTGATTTGAACTTACCTAAAGACCAATCAATTTTTAACCCCGTTTCAAACCCAGGATATTTGTCTCTCTTCACTGGAGAAATGTGCAGTAAGACCTTTAATCTATTTTTAGTCAAATTATCTTTTTATTGTTGAGTTATGAGTTCTTTATTCTAGGCCTTATTTCCATATCAGATATGCTTGGGAAAATGTTTTTCCTACTCAGAGGTTTGCCCTGTACAATCTTGATAGAGTTCTTGGAAGTACAAAGAGTTCAGTGTTGATAAAAAGTCCTGTTAATCTGCTTTTGCCCCTTGTGTTTGTGCTTTAGGTATAATGGAATCAATTTTGCCTAATCCAAGGTCACAGGGAATTATTTCTGTATTTTCTTTTAGAGGCTGTAGTCTTAGCTCTAACATTCATGTCTATGATCTATCTGAGTCAGTCTTTATACACATGAATGGTCCAACTATATTCTACGTGTGGATATCCAGTTGCAACTCTTCATTGAAAAGAAGCATTTCCTGCTAAGTGTTTTGAAGGTCCCTGTTGAAAATGAATTGAACATACACCTATATGAAATTATTTCTGGGAATATAACTTTATGCTCATTATTTACCTGTCTTTTATACCTTTTATTAAGCGTTTTCTTTGATAATTTCATACCTGAGTTACAATAATGACAGAAGTCATATGCGTATTGAAATATAACTATGTCAAAACTATTGACTTACAGTAAATTTAAGCATATCTTTTATAGTTATTTAATTATTCGTTTATTTATTTTTGAGTATGTGCTTGTGTGCTTGGCTCACATGTGAAGATAATACAATGACTTATGGAAGTTCATTCTCTTGATTCACCTTGTGGGTTCTGGGGACTGAATTCTGATCATCAGGCTTGGTAGCAAGAGTCTTTACCTACAAAGAAAGGTTACACCCCTTAGAGTAGGTTTTAAAAGAGAAAATCTAAGTACTCAAAGTATGATCTTCATTGGGTTATTCTTGGTTAATGGCTACTATTTTTAAAGTCTAACTTTAGGTGACGCTTTCTGGAAGAGCCCTTTCTTTCTTTCTTCCTTTCTTTCTTCCTTTCTTTCTTTCTTTTCTTTCTTTCTTTCTTTCTTTCTTTCTTTCTTTCTTTCTTTCTTTCTTTCTTTCTTCCTTTCTTCCTTTCTTCCTTCCTTCCTTCCTTCTTTCCTTCCTTCCTTTCTTTCTTTCTTAAATAAATAAGAGTATTTATTCACTTTACATCTCAATGTTTGTGCCCCTCCTCCCAGTATCCCTTCATTTTTCCCTCCTTGTTCCCTAGTCCCCTCACATACTACACCTCCCCTTCCCCCACTCCCCAGAACATCAAGTCATTTCAGTCCTAGCCACATCCTAGTCCACTGAAGCCAGACAAGGTAGACATGTTAGGGGAATGTGATCCACAGGAAGGTAGGCCACAGTTTCACGGACAGCCCCTGCTGTCGTCATTGGTCACCTGCATGAAGACCAAGCTGCACACTGCTGCATATCTGTGGAGGAGGGGATTAGGTTCAGTCCATGTTCACTTTTTGGTTGGTACCATCTCTGAGAGCTCACAAGAGTCTAGGTTAGTTGACTCTTTTGTTATTCCTGTGGAGTCCCTGAATTTGTTACCTGTGGATTCCCTTCCTCTAACTTTTGCCTCAATGAGAAAAAAATCCTGCAGTGACTGATGTACTTATGTGGGGTGTGTGTGTGTGTGTGTGTGTGTGTGTGTGTGTGTGTGTGTGTGTGTGTTAATACCCAGTTTTGGGGGGTTTCCCTTCACGGAGGAGAAGGTAATGGAGAATGGAAGGAAAAGCTGTGAGGGTGTCGTGGGGACTGAGAGGTGGGCTCATATTGGTATATAAACTGAATAAATTAATGAATTAAAATGAGAAAGATGAAGGCAAGCACCAGAATTCATCATAAACTCTGCTTTCAAAGATACTCAGACACTATTATAGTGTTAATGTGGAAAAAAATAAGCATTAAAAAGCTACAAAGGCTGTCTTTCATGTAAAGCAAAGCAAAGCTGTCTTAGACATGGTGCTTTTTACAAGATCTTTGCTGAGTAAAGGAGGCAAGGGGAAAGACAAGGGGGAGAGCTGCGGTGTCCTGCTGTGTGTCCACAGGACTCCCTCCCTGTATTACAATGCTTGCTGAATGTGAAAACATTGCTCCATCTAGTGGTTTTTCTTAACACCCATTTCTCACAGCTTCCTCTTGCGGGTTATCTTTGACAATACCGGACAGATAGGACGCTTCAGTTTACTAAAGGTTCATGATAAATTTTTGTCCTTCAAGAGTTTCCAAGACGGCTGGAATTATTTCTAACAATTATTTATAGAGCATAGACACAAATGAAGACAAAATGGTGGACAAAGGTGTCCTGAAAAAACTCTTTTACTGCTTTACATATCTGGAAAATATTGGATAGGTTTCATGAGAGAATACTGTTTGTGAATTCAAGAGAGACAATCTCTAATAGCTAAAAGAGAGAAGAACAAGAGGGCAGTTATGAGCTACAGCTCAAGTCCAAATAATTCAAGTCAATAGAAACAAAGATCATCAACTCAGGGTCAGTTTTGATTAATTGGCATTTCTATATTTTATGGTTTTCAATTTGCTACATTTTGAAAGCCTGGTAATTTTTTTAATTAGATATCAAACATTGTAAATGTTAACTTCTAAGAGGCTGTGTCCAAATTGGCACCTTGAAACCTAAACCCAGATGGGAGACCTGTGGGAGTTGAAGCCCTCCTGTAAGGAATTAGTGTTCATACATAAGGTATCACATACACACACCTTGTCCCCCTTTTTGTCACATTAACAAAGTACTATTTCTGGGTGGTATCAGAAAGTAGTCTCCATCACTGAACCTGACAGAGACTTTGCATTTACCCTTTCAGCCTCTAGAACTATGCTGGATATGTCTCTATGACTATAAGTCTCCTATTTTATGATAGCCTGAACAGATAAAAAATATTGATGTACTTGCCTATAAATATTCTAAAATGTCATTTACTCAGTTCTGCTATGTGAAAGTAACTTGGTCCTTTGGGTTCTCTTTTTAAATTCCCATTTTCAGGTAGCTAGCACCTGTAGAAAGTGTTTAGCTTAAGAAAAGTACAGAACACCCAAGATACAGTCCACAGAACTCAAAAAGGTCAACAAGCTGAAGGGCCCAAGTGAGGATGCCTCAGTTCCACTTGGGAGGGAGAAGAAAGCTACCACAGGGGGTGGGTGTGGGGGACAAATGAGGGAAGGGGGATGGTGGAAGGGAGAGGAACATGATCTGGTATTGGGTGGGAGGAAAGGACTGAAGCCCTGAGGGCCAGCAGAAAGAATGAAAACAGAGGACCTCGGGAGGAAGGAGGTTGGGAAGACCTCCTAGACTGTACCAGAGATTTGGGAAGTGAGAGACTTTCAGGACTCAAAGGGGGGAGGGAACCCTAGATGAAAGCCCTACAGTGGGTAGAGGAAACTTATTCAATCCACCTCCAGCAGAAAGACAGGGCATCAAGTGAGGGGTGGGGTTGCTATCCCACAGCCAAAGTTCTGACCCATAATTCTTCCTGTCCGAAAGAAAGGCAGGGATGGAAATGGAGAAGAGCCTCAGGAAAAGAAGGTCAAATGACAGGCCCAAAGTGGGTTCCAGCTCAAGGGGAGGCCCCAAGACCTGACACCATTACTGAAGCTATGGTGCGTTCACAGAAAAGGACCTACTATGACTGCTCTTCAAAAGACCCAACAAGCAGCTGAATGTCAGATGCAGATATGTGCACCCAACCAATGAACAGAAGCTGCTGACCCCTCTGGTTGAATTAGGGAAAAGACGGAGGAATCTAAGGAAAAGGGCAACCCTGTAGGAGGACCAGCAGTCTCAATTAACCTGGACCCCTTTTAGACACTGGACCACCAACCAAGCAGCACACACCAGCTGAGATGAGGTCTCCAATATATATGGAGCAGAGAACTCCCAGGGTTCAGTCAGAAAGAATGCACATAATCCTCAAGAGACTGGAGGCCCCAGGGAGTTTAGGGGTCCAGTGAGGTGGGTGGGGTGAGGATGTGCTTTTAGAGACAGAAGGGGGTGCGGGGGGGACTGAGGAGGTATGGGATGTGGAACCCTCAGGGGGTGGACTAAGAGGAGAATAAAATCTGGAGTGTATAAATAAATAAATAAATAAATAAATAAATAAATAAATAAATAAATAAATAGAAAAAACATACTGGCTTCTTTTTTCCTACTACCTTTAAGCTAGAATAACATTTTCAATTTCAAGAGAATAAAGGATGTAGAGCAGAGAGTTTCTTTGGTCAAAGGTGTTCAGAATAATTGCTACTTATTCCTTATAGATGCTTTCCTAGATTAATGTTTCTCTAGTGTTAAATATAACCATCTAATTGATGCAGTTTGTTTAGGGTTGTTTGTTTGTTTTTTACTCAATTTTTTACTTTGGTGATTTCCATTCATACGTGATATGTCTGATATCTGATTCATAATTCAATCCTAGGGCTGTGTTTGATAATGGGATAGAAAAGCAAACATCCCATCTTCAACACAACACACAAAGAAACAGAATGATCACTTTTAACTGTCAACTTGATGCACTCTAGAATCATCTGGGAAGAGAGTCTCTGTGAAGGATTGTCTAGATCAAGTTGACCTGTGGGAATGCCTTTTGGGGGAGATCCTCTTGTTTATGCTAATTGATGTGAGAAGGTCCATCCCAGTTTGGGTGACATCATTCCCTAAGTTTGGTCCACAAACTATGAAATAATTAGAGAAAGATCATGACCCCTTGACTCTCCTGTTGTTATAAACTGTAATCTGGAATTGTGAGCTAAAAGTAATTCCTTTCTTTCCTACATTGCTTTCATTCCTAGGGTTTCATCAGAGCAGCAGAAATGAATCTAGGACACATGTCAAGTCATAGGCTCATCATGGGATCTGTAATCATTTTTACTGGAAGAGAGAATATGTAATTGCAAATCAAATACAAAATACACACCTAGATTAGACAAAGTAAAGAGAACCCTTTTATGCAACATGACCTCTGAGCGTGGTGATAGCAATCTCTCGTAAAAATATCAATACACTTTCAAGAATTTTTGTTTTAATTTTCTGATATTTCAATGATAATTAAATAACCTTTAATTTAAGATTATTTTAAAATATCAATATTCTTAAAACTTACTGGTAAATTTTACAAATTCTGGTTATACTCAAATTTCCATGATGTCATTGAAAAGATACAGAAGTCAGGGAAGAAAAATCCAACCAATACCTGTGATCTTACAAGCCTTGAACTTCACATTTATTCCATCCTATTGACAGCAGCTCTTCATGTCAGTTTCTTTAACTCCAATGCAACAGGAAACGTGAGTTTTCAGGGGCTGTGTGGATCGTGGTTCAAACTGGGAGGGAGTGATGAAGCAGAAATCAGAGCTTGAGTAAACGCTGCTCTGAGCCCTGAGCTGCCCTGCCTTGACCTCCTGCTCCTGCTGTTAACAGCAGCTACAGAAAGCAGTAGCGTCAGCATCAGCGGGCATGCAGCATCAGCAACAGTTTCTGTCATTCATAAGCGCTGGCTTTTAAGAGATGAGAATCTTCCCCAGTGAAGAGAAGTCTGAGACCCTTAGATCAGTGTCACTCAGTTCTCTTCTCAATAAGAATTCAGGTTTGGACTCACACTTCCTGATTGATTGGAGGTAGTGCAGTCAAGCACGCCTTGATTAATGTTAATGATATTATGCAAAACTAGATCCTTTGTGTACATCAGCACTTGATAATTCTCAAAGGAAATCGTTGGTTAGGATCACTTTAAATCAATCACATTAAGGGATGATTGTTTTTGCTATTAATGCACTTAAGCATGAAGCCCATTTCAGTATTTATTCTATTAGCTCCCTACTGGTGGACATCTGCTTGGCTCTGAATAACTTGCTAATTCGCACATAATGCCTCCTGCATTTTGGCTTTTCTTATAGAATTTCATCACCAGCAAATAACCACCACACCCGAATTGAACTAATAAATAGTCATTTAGTATATCACCTAAGACCCACACTTTTTTTCTTTTTAAGATTTATTTATTTTTTTTTATGTAAATGAGTACACCATCACTCTCTTCAGACACACCAGAAGAGGACATCAGATCCCATTGCTGATGGTTGTGAGCCACCATGTGCTTGTTGGGAGCTGAACTCAGGACCTCTGGGAGAGCAGCCAGTGCTCTGAACACCATTTCTTTTTGGAATCCTAACTGAGTCATCTCTCTACCCCCACATTTCTTTTTGGAATCTTCTTGTTTCTACACAAACGTTAACTGTCAGAGTAGACTTCATGGTTCAGGCCAAAGCTGAAGTGGCAAACAGCTGTACCCATGATGAGGCTGTGATAAGAGGATAGAGAGAAGGCCCTGAACTACTGAGTTGTACAACCAATGGCAGCTTTGTATGCAGCTCCTTCCATGTATCCCTGAATACACCCCTGAAAGAGCCTAACTAATGTCACTGGGATGAATGCAAGTGTATGTGCGGATTTCCCAGATGTTGCCAACTTCTCCTTCCTAGTTACTGAAGAGTTTTGGCTATGGTAGTAGTAAGTGACATGGTTCCCCCTAGCATGTTTTGGTAATCACACCTTAGATTTTATTTCTACTATTGTGAACATAGTGCTTAAAAGCCATTTATATTTCTTTTATATTTCTTTTGTATTTCTAACCTCCCTTTTAGTTTTTGGGTTTTTCAAGACAAGGTTTCCCTGTGTAGCTCTGGCTGTCCTGAAACTCACTTTGTAGACCAGGATGGCATTGAACACACTGTGACACCCCTGCCATTTTTTCCCCAATGCTGGGATTAAACTTGTGTGCAATCACACCTGGCTTCTAACACCCTATATTAAATGAGGATATTACCTAGTACTTCTATATCTTAGAAGCTTCTTGCACAATAAAGGAATTACTATGTGGCTCATAATATGTGTTAAATATACGTTTTCTATAATTTCTGAGAATAATTTTCTGAGAATTTCATAAACGTATATAATACAGTCATATCTACCCTTATTTCCCCCTCTAAGTTTCCCTATATCCTTCCCAATACCTCTCCTCCTAACTTCATGTATTCTGCTTCCTCCCCTTTCTCCTCCTCCTCCTTTTGGTAACTCACCAGGCCTGATTAGTGCTGCCATATGTGCATGGATGTGGAGCTGTCCACTAAAGTTTGGGAAATCAATCTGTAGCCAGACTTTCATAAAATGTTTCCCTACGCGGACTACCACCAACTGCCAATAGCTCCCGGGAAGCACTGGAACCTAGAATCCATCTCCATTATTTCTAGGAATTTGGCCTGGTTTGAGCCCATGTAAGTAAACACAGCCAGTGTTAGTTAATGATTTGCAATACCTGTCGCATCCAGAAAATAGCATTTCACATCGCTTCTCCTCCCTCCCATCTTTCAAATTCTGTCTTGACCAACTTCTATGATGTTCCCTGAGTCTTTGGGGAGGGAGAGCTGATAGCAATGTCATATTCAGACCTGAGCATTCAGTCTATTATGAGCGCTGTGACCAGTTTTGTGTCTTTGGACTGGGAATGGAATTCTGGACCTCTGGAAGAGCAGCCAGTGCTCTTTAAAGCTGAACTATCTTTCCACCTCTACATTTCTTAATGGAACCTTGTCATTTCCACTCTAATGTTAGTGCCTTTTCTCTGACCAAGACTGAAAGCAGCACAAATCTGTGCCTATAAATAAAAAGATACATTCCAGAAATTTCTTTCTTGTGTTTTTAAAAATTAAAATGTTTTTAATTTTTATTTTCTATGTGTGTGGATATTTGGACTGCATGCCTTTCTGTATGCTATTTGTGTGCCTGATGATGTAGGGACCAGAAGATGCTGTCAGGTTCCCTAGAACTATAGTTACACAAGCATATGAGTCACTAACTGGGTGTGGCAACCAAACCTAGGTCCTCTAGAAGAGCAGCCTGTGATTTTTAACCATGGAGGTTTCCTTTAAGTTTCTTATTGCATTTTGATACCACAATGTCTTAGATTTAACTGAGTGCTTTACTTTCTTAGTTTGGGTTATATTACTGTGAAAAGACACCATGACTACAGCAATATTAATGGAGGAAAACATTTAAATGGAGATGGTTATAGTTTCAGAGGTATAGTACATTATCATCATGGGGGAAAGGATGATTGCATCCAAGCAGACATAGTTCTGGAGAATAAGCTGAGAGTTCTACATCTTCATCCACAGGCAGCAGAAGGGCATTGTGTTCCACATTTGTTGGAATTTGTGCATAGGAAACCTCAAAGCCTGGCCCCCCAAGCACACATTTTCTCCCACAAGGCCATGCCTCTTAATGGTGTCACTCCCTATGGGCTAAGCATTAAAACATATGAGAGGGTGGGTGCCATTCCTATTAAAACCACCACAATCGCTTATATTCTTTTTTGAATCAAATTTGGGGGTTTACTTAGGAATGTTTGTCCGTAGAAAATGGGCCAAAAGTTACCAGTTTCTTGTCTTACTTACATAGTTATACTTTTACACTTAAAACTTTCACACATGTATAATTTTTCCATTTATAAATGATGGATCTAATTTTAACTTTTTAAAGTTTCCATACTTCCCATAATTTAAGATGCTGTAATTTTTCTTAATATCATGGAGTTGTGTGTAATTGGATCTACTGATGGATTTCCCTTCTGATCTAGTGCCATGCTTGTCTTTTTCAGTGGCAGAAGACAGTTTTGATAATAGAGGTTTCAAATGGTATTTAAGTGTCATGAGCCTAACCCACCCAGGTTCCATAGGCTCAGTTACTGTGGTTACCAAGTGCTGTATGTATCGTGGTCTTTTATTATTATTATTATTATTATTATTATTAGTAGTAGTAGTAGTAGTAGTAGTAGTAGTAGTAGTAGTAGTAGTAGTAGTAGTATAGTGTGTAAATTTGCCATAAACTTATCAATGTAAAACAGGAATCACCTATTTTTTTAGGAGTCGTGAGTCTAGGATTAGAAATGGCTTAGAGTTTCCATTGCTGTAAAGCGACACCATGACTGAAGCAACTCTTAAAAAAGGCAATATTTAATTGGGGTTAGCTTACAGGCTCAGCAATTCAGTCCATGGTCATCAAGGTGGGAATCATGGCAGCATCCTGGAAGATATGCTGGAGGAGCTGAAACTTGTATATCTTGTTCCAAATACGAACATGAAAAGACAGGTTTCCAGGCAGCTAGGAGATCTCAAAGACCAGAGTGACGCACTTCTTCCAACAAGGCCACACCCTCTCCAATGCAGCCAAACCTCCTAATATTGCCACTGCCTGGGCCAAGCATATTCAAACCACCACAAGTGCCATGTATTCACTTACATCTTCACAAAGCCACAGTTCAATTATTCCCCAGCTTCATTGTTACCTGGAGTCTCGTTCTTGTAAGACTGGACTTCTATGCCAACTAGGCTTCTGGGGTTTTTTGTTTGTTTTTTTATTTGTTTGTTTGTTTGTTTTGACAGAATTTAGTTTTGTGATCTTTGGATTGAGGGTCCTGAATACTTGCAGGTGGCTTTCCAAGCCTGTGTCTGGAGCCCATTCAACGTCTCCTTCCTTGCTAAATAGCAAGTCAACTAAAGGAGCATTGGCTCTAGGACCAGTCTGCTCCACACAGCCACAACTGCTCCAGTGTAATCATGGAGTGATCTTTGCCTCATCCTTTGGTTTATGAATAAATCACTGTTGCTCTTTTATCCCTGTTGAGAAATGCATTAGTATTTCTAAACTACGATATAATTTACTTAAGAGTCTCAATTCTCCTGATCACAAAGGAAGATACAATGAATTGTTTTTCAGTAGGGTGTGCAAGGAGAGTGAGGAGATCCTCTCACCTCTTTGGAAAGACTCTGGATCAAGTGATGGTGATTGCACTCACATGTGGAAGCACATTGTTGGTTGTCATTTCTCTTCTTATCACAACCCAGCACATGAAAGAGATACCAAAGATCTGGCAGGTCCCTGAGAACAATCCACAGTGTGATTTCTTAGAATATGAGACTTCCTATTTTGCTCTCAAGAAGCCAGACTATCTAGAAACTTGGCCTACTAGCTGCCTCAAACACTTTAGCCATCTTTCCATTCTTTAGGCAGCAGGCAGATCTTTCAAGTCAACAGAGAGCTGTTCTCTCACTGTCTCTAAGTTGTACAAGGCCGATCATTTACCATCGCCTACTTTGTCACACACTGCAAAATGCTTCGGTGTCATTCTCCTGTGACTGATGTCTTGCTTTGTTCCAAGACTCATTGCTGGAGGTCTATGCTGTGGAATGAGCACAGGCTACAAATGGACCCCAGCTACAAGTAGATACGCACAGTACCATTCCTTTCAGAGTAAACTTAGCCAGTTTCAACTCCCCAGCCACAGACATAAATGGGAACATCCACCTTCGCATGCTAGATGCTCTGTTGCATACATTGCATAGGTCAATTTATCACGATAAGAGTTTTATGAAGAAGTTTTTGCTATAATGTTCCCCTTTGACTCCGATCAATCTCTTGTCTGCTTCCACTGGGAGGTAAGCACCAATTCTGTGCCATGCATTTCTATCTTGATGCTTCTGGCTTGCTATTTCCCTCAAACCAATGGAGCCAGCTGAGTCTGGAATGAAACCGGAGAAACTGAGTTGTTCATATCTTGTATATCACAGTGATGAAAACCACACTTTTTTCACTCAGAGCATCTATGGGAAAGTTCCATGTACAAAGCTGACACAGTTAAACTAGCCAACAAACAAGGATTATAGTTCAAAGGTTGCCGTAAAAGAAAAGTCAATAGCACCATGAAACACTTACTCTTTATGGTACTTTTTAGCCATGAGCACTACAATTGGGAATTTTATTCCAAATTTAATTCATCAGCAACTGTAGGGGCCAAGGCACAAATGACTATTTTACTATCACCATAGTTAGGGAATACTCATAGAGTCAAGGATTATGAACTAGGTCATGATGGATAAAGCACTAATATTTCATGTTTCTACTACTGTCTATCGTTGTCAACTGTAATGTGCATGTATCTGAAGTGATTAAAATATGTATGACACTTTCAGCATCCTTTCATCACGTCCCCTAGGCAAGCACAGAAAGATGAATTGTGGGCTTGTACCTTACTGTTGCAGGATGGCTTATGGCAGACAAGAGGAAATATTAAAGTGATAAGAATCAATGACCCTCTTTTCAGATGGACATGAACTTTGTGAGAGCAGGGCAGAAAACAGTCTCTCTTGTTCTTTGTGGTTCCTATATTAAGAGTAATGCACACGTAGCAGCTATCTAATAAATGTCCGTGTTATTTGGAACAGTAGTTCTGAACAATGTGGAAGTGCTGTTTCCACACAATACCAGTCTAGCCATTGAATTTGCCCCAGTTCTAGCCAGGTAGGTCGACACCATACGATTCACCATGGTCAGAATTTTTATTGACTTTAAAAGGCAGGGTGTTTACAAAACCGAATTCTGACTTTCAAATTTTCTGAACCCACCCATTTTTTTTAGAAAAATTTAACACAAATTCATGATTAAAATATACAATCACCTAAAAAATTTAATAATCTGATGTTTTCAACGTAGTATATTTGACATAGGAGAATGGCTGGTTTTGTGTGATCCTGTGTATGGAGATTGCATCAAGCAACAAGTGCATAAATCCTACTCAGTCAATGGAGGATGATGGTATCTTAATAAATTACAAGGAACACTGGTAATTAACAACACATCTATATTTTAGATGAAAATTATATGGAATGTAATTTTTATTAATATGGAAACAGTCCAGATGTGTGCAAGAGCAGCAGATACCTTTAATAAAACAACTGTCCCATTGTGCGTATCTTCTCATTAACTGAATTAATGGGGCACAAAATAAAGAGGGGCCCCACTTTAGGACCCTACCATTATGGTCTATACCATTATGGAGATAAGCAGGACAGTGATGATACCAAAGCTAGAAACAGTGTCTGTTAGAGTGGGACACTTGAGTCATTTCAGACCCTCTAGATTTTACATTTTTCTTTGTTTGGTTGGTTTGTGTTTTCTGTTTTCAGGGCCTGGAATAGGGGGCCAATGATTTACTCACACATACAGCTAATAAGACAAAAATCCCACAATATTCAAAACAGTGTTTCCTCCCATGGACACAGGTATTTTGGACCACAGGGCCACTTGTATCTGTTGGCTAACTAACTGGCTGTACTAGGCAAGACCCCTTCAAAATGACATCCTCTTTAAGAGCAGTAAAATTGTCCAACTTTGTAGGACATGAATATCGTAGTGCTTGTCTCAGTTTTCATGACCAGTAGAGGGCACCAGAGACCTTTGAAAGGCATTTCTTGGGGCTCTTACTGTGAGCATTCAAATTAACTCAGACTGAATTAAATTATATAGATGTGTGGGGGAGGTGTCTTAGGATTCTCTTCCACTTTCTTATGAAGGAAAAAAAATACCCCCTTTTCATTACATTGTGAGAGATGTGCTGTTATGGTGTTATGTGTGAATCAAAAGAGATTTCCTAAATTCAAATGCAATTATAACTGAATTTGCAGACTTATCTCCTTCCTCCTGGGTGTGCAGACCCTCTTGGAACTCCTGCTGGGAACATTGCTTTGAAAACACTAATACGTGTAGCAAACCATGAGTGTGGCACTGGGGGGTGGGATGTGGCTGTCAATTAGCTGAAAGGGACCTGAATGATAGTAACAGATGCAGGGGCTGCCAGAGAGACAGAATTCTCTGAGGGGCACAATGGAGACTAAGCAGAAGTCTACAATCCTCTGACCTCTGAGTAAGGAATTGCTCATCGGAATTCACATGCCAAAATCATGGAGAGTTTTTATTTGGTGGGTGGGAGGATGGAAAGAGGGGCTTTTTAAAAAGGTCTGATATACAGATAGGTGAGTTATACTCTAGAAGTAGCCTTTCTTTACTCCTATCTTTCTCCTAGCTGTGATGTCACAATGAATTTAATTACTGTTCTGTATATCAATCATTCTTGGAACCCCTTTGACTATCTCTTTATTCCAGTTTCTGACAATTGTTTGATTGTTCAAGGGATGTAAAATGCCAGTTCTTTCACGATGTGCTAGGTTGAATGTTGTAGTGATTTGAAATAATTCGTCTCGTGCAAAATGTTACTATTAAGAGGTGTGGCCTTGTTGGAACAGCCTTGTTGGAGGAAGTGTGTCCCTGTGTAAGGTGGTCCTTGAGGTCCTATATTCAGGCTCTTATCAGGGCAGAAGAGACCCTCCTCCTGGCTACCCGTGAGATAGTCTCTCCTGACTGCAGTTGGATGAAGATGCAGAAGTCTTAGCTCCTTCTTTAGCTCCCAGTCTACCTGAACACTGCCATGCTTTCTGCCATGGGGATAATGGACTACCACTGCTGAAACTGTAAGCCAGCACCAATTAAATATTGTCCTTTATAAAAATTGCCTGGATCATGGTGTCTATTCACAGCAATCGAAACCCTAGGACAGAGGATGATTTTTTTTTTGTTTTGTTTTGTTTTCTTTTCTTTTTTCATCCAAATGGAAGGAAGGGGGCATCAGAGTCGCTTTATTCTATTTGCTCCACTCAACAGTTAGAGATAAGGCGACATCTTTGCCATCATTTCTTTTTGAAAGCTCAGTTTTTGAGGGACCAAGAAAGAAAAGTCTTAGCCCATGCAGTCAAGGGATCATCTGAAAAGCAGCATCCTTTCACTGAAGACGAGAAGGGGGAATCAAATGGAAGAGGAAATCAAATGTGGCCAGGAACAAGGATTGGGATGCCTGTTCTAGATTGCAGGGACCAGTGCTGGGACAGTGCCAAAGGTTCAGGAAGAAGATTCTGTTTGTGAGCACATTAAGCTTTTTACCAGAAAAGCAACAGAGTGAAAAATGACCTTTATCAAATGATGTTGCTGTGTTTTACAAGAATTAAGTCCACTGTCCAAAAATATCAAATGTTCAGCAGAATTGGGTTTGATTGAGCTCACTGTAGATGAAGAGTTGATGGACCAATTGTAGAAATGGTTTCCTATTGCACTGTTCTTGGGAAACATAGGGCATGCGATTTTCTCATCCGAGTAACCAAAGAACAATACATATCTTAACCTTCATTTTGTATTTGTGAAATCCGATATCCAGCGTAAGACTCACAGGAGAGCACTACCTCATTCAGGAAGCTTAACAGGGTTGAGGGTGGGATGGGGAGGCAATTTGGTCTAATTATTCACAATACCAGCCTAATTCCAGCTTATTTGATAGGCTCAACAAGAGATATACCAGGTCTCCTTTTATGTGTAAATGACTATCAGATGCTGTTTGCCAGCCCTAACTTGTGTCCCTTTTCTTCTGGACTCAATTTTGTAAAACACTTACCTAAGTCAGTAGGTCAAAGTGCAAATTAGAAATTGCTGTTTCTGTTTGAGCGACTTGACAGTGGAACAGGCTATGAGGAGCCAACAAAAGGACCATAGCTAAATGACTATGAAATTTACAACATCCCAGAGTCCTCCCTCTGGTAACAGCATGAAGATGTTGGAGACACAAAGATATTCAAGAAATAGACATTGTCTTCAAGGCGAAGATACATGGAGAATTCTCAAGAGACATGTCAGTGGGCCAAAAATTACTTACTACAAAAAGAAGTAGCTTATTCTATTCATTCAGAACTTGGCAATATCACATATCATTTGAGCAAGTCTCCTGGCCACAAGGAGGGTGTGAGGAGAGGTGATCTTTGTTGGAGGTTTAGCGATGACATCAGACATGGTTTCCCAGGCACTGTTGTAATACAATTACAAAGGAGAAAGCTTGTGGGCACCCAAGGTAAGGAAGCCATTTCAAAAGGAAGAAAGGATGCAGATATGGTGTTAAGTAGCTTCCTAGGCAGAGTGAAGGTTTCCAAGGTTTAGATGTTGCAAATCCCATAGCTGTATGTCAGATATTGGTGGATCTGTGGTGAAATCCTCAGACCTTACTCTGCAGACCCATTCTTCTCTATTCCTGTGGTGAAGGGTTAGTTTGTTTGGTCTGAGTCTGTGTGGAGTATAGAGTAAATAACACATGTAACTGATTCACTAGTGGAGTTCAGAGGCACCTTGTTCAGATCCTGCTTGGTAAGTTGAATCTTCTTTCTTCATACTTGACTAACATGTCACCATCAAGAATTCAGATGTTTCCAAACTTCTATACTAGTCTTGTTATGAAAGAGTTAAAGGACATAGACTGGTACCCGTCTACCTACCACACATTGAGCTGTGTCTGTGATAAAGAATCATCTGGAAAGTTCTAAGCAGGGGGATTATTTCATGATTTTTTTTAAATTAGGCCACACTAAGATCACGATAAGTTTTTTTCAGAGACTGAATCCAGAAGATGCAGAACCATAGAGCACTATGTTTGAAGGTATTGGTGAGGCCCCACAGTGGGGCTGCAAGCCCCCAAGGCTCCATTAGTCATTACATTTAAGAGGCATTTTTTAAAATTACAGAACCTGGTTACTTCTGAATTTTCAATGAGAGGGGAGCAAGCTTCCGTATTTCTGAAACAATGGGCAGAGTAAACTTCGGGGACTTGAAAGAGGAATATTAATACCCAAAGGAATAGAAAGTTTTCCCTCCATGACCAAAGGGGCTTTTTTTGCAAGATAGGGAGACAGTAAACATGTGGGGCTCACACATACATATTTGTCTTTTGTACTGGCTGGTGGTGACAGCACAGGTTTGCAGTAAGCATTCTTTTGCTCTAAAGTCATGAGCAAAATTGCAGAGTTGTCAGTGCCACCTTATCCCAACTTCCTGTTTGGGAGCTTCCTGTCTCTTCATGACTCAAAACGAGTCCCAGCTGGTATAGTAAAGGGACACTCACTCCTAGGAGCCAAGAACAGGGACTGTGTAGAATACCACTAAGTTCCACTGCTAATACTCAAGGGATTGTGTGTTGGGACAGTGAACCTGAAGAAGCTGGCAAATCCAGAAAGCTGCCTATGTGTTCCTGGTCACTCACCCAGTACCTTAGAAATGATTCTTAAAGCTTTTTCTGGTCTACTGAGGCTTACTACACCCCTAGCCCATTTTAACCCCTCATATCCCATAATTCAGGTTCTCCAAACACTAGCTATCTTCCAAACACATTTGTTTCTTCCCTATAATAAACTGCTGTTCTCTATTCAACTTAGCCAGGATGCCTGCCACCTCCGCCATTTCCACCTGACTTATTTTAGACTGTCATACGCAATAAAGGTTCTAGAATTAATGCCAAGTTGGAGACAGCACTTTAGAACTTTGCAGTACTGTAACCAGTGCATGTCCATTACAGCATAGCGGTAAAATAAATGTTCTAGAATTGACTCTAGAACAGGGGTTGAATATGCAATTAGCCGTTTAATCATTTGCTCCTCCTCACTCCCTGTTTCCTTCTTTTTCTTCTTTTATTCTTTTACGTTGGGGAGATATGTATGTGTATAAACATGCATGGGTGTGCAGGTATGCGCATACATGCATGTTTATGTAGGGGCCAGAGGCCGACATTACATGTTTTCTCTACAGCTCTCTTTGTTAGCCTTCGGGGAACCAGGTGTCTACTTTTGTACCTAGATTCTTTTGTTCAACATGTGCACTAGGGATCTAAACTCTGGTCTTCAGATTTGTACAGAAAACAATTTACTTACTGAATCATTTCTTAGATCTTGCTTCCTTTTTTCTTTAATTTAAATTTAAATTTAATTTAATACATGTTTATCAGTTCGCTCCCATAGATTAGAACTAGCACTCATTTTGGAATAATTATGTGGGCTGAGCAGACTGTAATCATATATTTAGGAATATATGTATGCCTACATATACATGGATGCAATATAATAACAATTAGTGAAAAAGAGGCTATGAATTTTGAAAGATAGCACAAGAGGAGTATGTGGAAGAGTTGGGAGGGAGGAAAAAGAAGGGGGAAATGATGTAATTATATTATAATCTAAAAAATTAAAAATAATAAACCTAGCAGAACATCAAACATCTTAAGCAAAAATGAAGAGAGCTGAAGTTAGAAATAGATAAAGCCACAATTGTAGTTGGGACTTCAACATCTTATCCAAGACAAGTGACAGGACTACTGCACGGAAAACCAACAAGTATGCAGAGAGAAGCCACCTCACCATGTGAAAGAGCATCTGAAACCAGCCTTCACTAGGCTCATTCTCAGTGGTGAAAACACAAACGCTCCCTGAGATTAGGAAGAGTCAAAGAAGAAATCGACTTCTCTCTTGTCTTGGATAAGATGTTGAAGTCCCAACTACAATTGTGGCTTTATCTATTTCTAACTTTGGCTCTCTCTGGTTTTGCTTAAGAGGTTTGATGTTCTGCTGAGCTTTTTGTTTGTTTTTAAGATTATTTTCCTTTTCTCTTGCCTCCCTCTCAATATACCCATTTTTTGCTATCTTTCAAACCTGTAGCCTCTTTTTCATTGTTATTACATTACATCCATGTATATGTAGACAAACATATATTCCTAAATATAAGATTAGAGTCTGCTCAGCCTGTATAATACTACATGTACAGGGCTTTCTAATAGGCTTGAGCATGGTAAACATGATACCACCAGGTCTTACTCTCCCCCTTACCTCTCCCTTGCCAAACCATTAGAGTATATTCTTAAAGCTAGCTCCCAAGGTGTATTCCCTTATTTGAGCACTGACACATTTCAGAGGCTAGATACCAAGGTCCAGAAATAAAAATTCATTATTTGTCTATACTGTCTAACCTGTCCAATCAGAACTTACTAACTCATCCTAACACACACTTCCCCTCTTTTCTCCTTAAAACCCACACTTGACAAAAAAACAAAAACAAAAACAAATAAATCTATTTGCTGTCTACCTTTGTCCAATCAAGAGGCTACTGCTCTACTCTCCCCACCTTGCTTACCCCTTCAGGATAATAAGTTTTTGCATTGAAAATTTTAGGTCTTGGTGTGTCCTCTACTGACTCTAAGCCACGCCACAACTTCTATAACTTGTATGTGTGTTTCCAATGCCAACCCGTTGGTGTTGGATGACCAACTGGTACGCACCTTCCCAGGAGAAGATTGTTGCTCCTGCTCTCAGTATTCTTCCGTTCTCTGTAGTTCTTGGTTGTAGGGTTGAAGCCTCTGGGTCTTCCCCCCTGTTTACTTTTGTATATCTATTGTTGTTGTTCTTGTTCAACTCATATTTAGCCAATCATGTTGATGAGATTGTATGCGTATCACTTCTTACACTACTTAAGGAGACACCATCTCATAGCAAATCCCTGACCCTGTGGCTCACACAATCTTTCCACCCGTTCCTCCTCAATGTGCCTTGAATCTTAGGTGTGAGAGTTACTTTTCAGATGTATCCACTGGAGTCAGGTGTTATAGCACTGAACTTTGATTCCTTATGTTTTCTCTAATAGATCTACTGCAAAGGGAAGATTCCACGAAGAGGGTTTAAGACTACAGTAATTGGGCTAGACCAACAGTTTTCAGCCTGGTTATGATGCCATTGGGGGTGGAGTGAACCATTCACAGGGGTCAACTAAGATCGTTGCAAAAACACAGATACTTACTTTATAATTCGTAAAAATTACAGTTTTATGTACTTACCATAGCAACATAAATAATTTTATGGTTAGAATTACCACAACATGAAGAACTGTATTTAAGGGTCAAAGCATTGGAAAAATTGAGAACCACTGGGCTATACCTTGGAGAAAAATCAGTTCTGCTGTTTTAGTATATGTGTATGTGTGTGCATACATGTGTCCATTATGTATATATAAAGTGTTATATGTATGTTATTTATATACAATATATTATATGCTTGGCATGTAATTTTTGAGAACTGAGGTCTTTATCCTTATGTATTTTCTCAGTTATATAATCTTTTAATATTTTAAATAAATAGAGTATTCATTTATTTTTATTTTATTCTGATCAATACCTCTTTTTATTTAAGAGATTTTATCTCTTATGAGTTGTTACAATTTAACCAGCTGGACTTTCAGAGGTCCAGGGGTCCCAGGGTTTTTACCTTCATAGACCACAGCTTCACCAGCAATAGACAGACTTGATACAGTCATGACTCTAGGGAGTCCTTGACAGGTTCTAATCAGGATATAGTAACATTACAGTGTCTCACATGCTATGAGCCATTTCAGAGCTCATGGCTCTTTTGCTTAGCCTGGCTTCAGGAGCACATGCCAGGATGGCTTTGACTTCTCTAACAGTCATGTTTTCCTGCTAAAACTAGTCACTGGGGACAGGAAAATGGGATCATGTAGGTATAACATATAGATCAAGCTCTTAGTGCTTTGTTATAAGAGATTGGGCTATATAATCAATTACCTTATGGAGAATGAGATATGTAGGCAGGATGAATTTCCAGGAAGAAAACATCATGTTACATAAAAAAGTCATTAAAGTCCTCAGTATTTGCAGACAATGGTCCCACCACCCCAGTTATAGGTCCCTTATTGTCTTCTTTGGGTAGAAACTCTGCAATCAAGCAACAAGGCAATCAAAACTGAAACAAAACTTTGTCCATGATGTTAATAAAAATATTGACCAACAAATATGGACCTCTTTCCTACTACCTCCTGGACAAACAGAGTTCTTCTCTGCATTATGGAGGAAGCCATGGATGGAAGCGGGAACCTCTGCTCCATGAGATAAAAGAACCCGAGGAGGATACAATAGAAATGGTGGCGAGTTGACATAGTGACCAGGAGTGAAGTAGAATTAAGAAGCACAAAGCAGGCACTAAGGATTAGTTAAACAACAATGGAAGGGTTCTTAGAAGAAAATGTGAAAGTGAGTTAGGAAAAATTCAGCAAAGAATCAGAGCTCCTATGTGTTTAAGGAGAAACAAAAAATTCACAGATTGAAATGTGAAACAAATAAATGAAATATGATTAGTGGTTTGTTCTTAGCCCGATTTTCCTTATTGCTGCTTCCTGTCTTGACCTTTGTTCTCCTGCTTGCTCAACCCCATCCCTCTTCATCCTTTCTTCAACCTCATTGTTGTCATTGGTTAAAAGGGTCCATCGTAACACAGACTTCGGCTTATTGTAGTTTTCTGTTTATGTGGCTCTGTTCTATGAGCGGAGAATAAGAGAGTATTTTGAACTGATGGATTAATTGAGAGCAAAGACTTCTTGTTTGTAGGAGGGCAGATCATCATTCCACTAGTGAGATTAGACCTGTCAGTAAGCAAATACTGCAGTGTCAGGGTGAGCTAAGCTTTCTCGTTGGATGACTCGGTGCTTGTATGCATGGGTGCTTGTATGTATGATTTTTGTGTTTTGCATGTAAGGAGTGGTGTATGTGTTTACACGGGTGTGTATAGAGGCCAGAAGACAACTTCTTGTGTCCTTTCTTAAGAGCCGCCTACCTTGTTTGGGCCTTAATTTAAAAAAAAAATGCCTTAATATATTTGTGTACATAAATGTATGATTACACGTATATATGTGCACAAATGACAACATTAAGAGTCAGTTCTCTTTTTCCACCATGTTGTTTCTGAGGACTGATTTCAGGCCTTCATGCTTAGGTGGCATGCATTGTCCTATCTCCATAGCCCAGGATAGCTCTTTCAGTGACAGATGTAGGAACCATTGATCATCGATTCTTGGCTAAATGTGTATGTATCTAATCATAGTAGCAAATATTTGATCATCAAGGAATTCCACATCTAGTTCCCTCTTTTATTCTGCCTCAGGAAACAAGCCCAAAGTGGGGCCTGCATTCTACCATGCAAGCATGCAGGGTGCGAGCTGCTGGTCTCGTAGATATGCCATTACCCCAACCCCCAACACTAAACCCCTAATTGACAAGCTCAACAGCTGTGCGACACTGCTGCCCACATCCGAGAAGACTTTAATGACTGTTTTCAGGGTCCCCTGGCCTCTTAATTGTCCTTCTCTTGTTACTCATCCCTCAGTAGGATAGCTGACATTGTTTATGAGTCCTGGTATTCTGGTTCACAAAAAGCCCCACGTAGTCCCAGACTCATAGACTGGAAGTTAGATAGTGTCCAGCATCTCATGATACAAAGGAATTCATATTCTCCCAGGAGCACCTCCCTGGCCACCCGCTGCTCAGAACCACACTCTCATTCATCTACATGAGTCAGGGCCTTTCCTTGTCTTTCTGAGCTGTTTGTAATACTAGCAGCTGCCTCGAGCCACATAATTTCTCCTTGTTCTGATGCTCGTTTTTCCTCACATTTTCCCCTTTCCTTTTTTTTTAAACAAAAATACCAAAATCTTTACCTCCTTTCAACAATTTTCCCAGTGTGAGGCCAAGAGATTAAATCGCCTTGGGGTGACAGGACCCACCAGCTGTCACTGTGTCTGGTTTCCTGTGATTGTCAGTGACTTCATTGAAAACGTATGTGTGATCTTTCAACATGTTTCAAAGTCAGGAAAAGTGAAAGCCTGCCCCTGGAAAAAGCTTTCCTGATGTGTCATGGCATGCATACATACCCGCGATGAAACAGGAGCTCAGCACAGACATTACTGCATGACTCTCTCGCCCCTCTGTTTCCCTTCATTCCTCTTTAGTAGCCAGATTCCACAGTTTTGCAGCACAAAGAACAAACAGAACTTTCCACTGTGCCCACAGCAGCTTCTGAGGAAGGCAGAGAGTAGGAGAAGCCTTTCTATACACTCTTGGTCTTACCAAGCTTTATCCGTGCAATCAGCCGATTCTTCTAACTACTGTTCTCAGAGTAAGCTTAGCTCGTTCTGTACTTTTGTAAGCAGATACTAGGATACAGCCTGACATGGAGCGGCTTTTTCCAAGCAACTTAACAATCTAGCAGGGAAGTGAAGCCTACAGAAGCAGCAAGAATGGCAGAGTGGTGGTTATGGAGTTAGGTTAGGGTCCTTATTTAGTTTGGTGCTAAATACAGTTTAGTGTGATTCTTTGGAATGCAGAGCCCACCCCCCACCCTACCCCCTGCCCAAAGCCAGTCCATTGCTGGATGTTATAAATAAATATAGATATCTATTTACTTTGCCCTACCAAGTTGGAAATATCTGTAAATATTTTAGTAAATTACTTGCTCATCTGTCCTGGAAAGAAGATGCACGAGGAGATATGGACATAGGGAAATAGTTATTTGAACCAGAAGAGGTTTATGGAGTATAGAGGAAGCCTCAGCATAGCTGGTATTGAATGACAAGCATTAAAAATGTAGTTCCCAATCACTGGGGTCTTATGTATACGTCCAAGCATCAACTCCTTTCATCATAGCTACTCTTTTGTAGAGCCAAGAGACATAGCTAGATGTTAACAATGACGAAACGGTCCTCTGATAGATGGAATAGTCTTTCTTGCCTGTGCTAAGGGCCAATAGTAGAGCTAGGGGTAATTTCCAGTCAAGGTACAAGTTTTCTACACACCCCAGGGGTCATGCAGTTCCAAAACAACAAGACAACAAGAACAACTGAGAGAGAGGGGGGGGGAGGAGAGAGAGAGGAGAGAGAGAGAGAGAGAGAGAGAGAGAGAGAGAGAGAGAGAATATTCCAGGGGGTGAGATGAGCCCCTGTAGCAGAAGAGCAGCAGTGTAAGAGTCTAGAATTTCTGAAATCAATATAATACCTTTGGACTGAGGCTAGGGGCTGCAGAATAGATTTTGATGAATTTCCCCTGCTAAGGCTTCGGTTCTGGTCATTATTGATATTCTGGAAGGAAAATTGTTTACAGGAGAGAAAAAAGGGCAAAGGAATAAAATGATGTGCAAAATAAACAATCATGAACCATCTTGAAAAACAGGACTCTATGGACAAGAAAAGGAGAATTACACAGTCTGTGTAAAATGCGAGAGACAAATGCCCATAAAAAAGAAACTCTGTATTGCCTACTGGACCGTAGTGCAGGGCATGGTTCACAGACATCCTCAATGAATATTTATTGACTGACTGGGTGGGGAAATGAATGAAGAAGAGAAAATAAATTGGATTCAAATCCTAGAGGTGTGTGAATATTATATTAGTAAAGATTCAAAGCATATTTTTTTTTCGTGGAAGGATTTTGATAAACGTCTTTTGGATAGAAGGCTGACATGATTATATCTAAATCTAAGAAGAATATCTTTAGTTACAGTGGTCATAATGGATTATGGCAGGGAAAATGCCAGCTCTGCAGAAATGACCGTTCAGGGGCCCCTGCAGACAGAGAGCAAAACCTGATAAAAGACATGCAATGCTTTTGAGATGTGAGTTCGGATGTGCATCTACACAGAGGTGTCTAGAAATGACTGGAAGACTTAAGTGTATCACCTGCTCGGTGGGAAGAAAAGGTAACTTCATTATCAGTGTAGGGATGGCACAGATGAGCAGGTGACACGTGGTAGGTGAGAATAGAGACCCTTGGGACATGCTTTCCTCTGGGGGCAGAGTCATAAAACCAGAAAGGTCAGTGAGAACAATTAAAAATGTTGCAAAGAATGCAATGACCAGGGCAGAGGGATGGCTCACATTGGCGAAGGCATCAGAGCTGAGCACCACAGCAAGGTCAGATAAGCAGTCTGGAGACTGAGTAAAGCAATATAGAATTTATCACTGAGGTGGCTGGTGATGATCTTGGCCACAGTCATTTATTTAGCCAAGGAGTTAAGCCATATTTCCTTTGGTTGGTGAGTAAATCAGGAAGTGGGTAGGATATTTGAAAGCTTTCTTGTTTCTGAATGGAGGCTCCTGATATCATTGAAGAATTATGGAATCAGTCAAAGAAATGGAGGAAAAAAAGAAATTTAAAAGTAGACACAAACAAGACTGGGAAGAATGTTGATAAAGGAGTTTGATTGCCAGGGAAATAAGGATCATGTCTTCTACAGAAATTGAAGGTGTAAATGTCTTAGAGAAATAGCCTAAGAGGAAGAAACAAGAGAAGGATCAGAGGTCTTTAAAACGGAATGGATAGTTCATGTAAAGGAATGAATGGTAAATGAGACTTAGATGTCCTTCAATGTAAGTAGTCACAGAAAAAATTAAATATGTTTATTGGGTAGTCATAGGATAGACATCTAGACTGGAATGAGAAGCTGTTAGGTGATTAATAAAGTCCACCTCTGGGACTGTTGGTTCAGGTCCTTTTGGAGAAGATTAATTGATACACACTATCCTAAATTCCATCACACAGGTAGGGGTGACATACTCTATCATTCATCCAGCTGTCCATTCAGCTTCTCTCTCTCTCTCTCTCTCTCTCTCTCTCTCTCTCTCTCTCTCTCTCTCTCTCTCTGTGTGTGTGTGTGTGTGTGTGTGTGTGTGTTATTGGCTGTCTGTCTGCCTATTCATCTGTCTATGTGTCTGTTCTCTTCCTGGCCAATAGATGTGACCTGCAGACATTTTCCAAACTTTCAGTACTATGATGTCCCAGAACACTGGAAGTATACATCAAAATAATTCTCTTCTCCCTCATGCTATTCTGTTCAGGTATTTTATCACAGCAGTGCAAGACTGACTAATAAAGGATTATGTGTCAGGTAAATGTAGGAAAATAACCGTTAGAGTTATCACTGTTGAAAGTGTCTCTTAGGATCCTGTTAACAGGGTACTTAAGAACTATAGTTAGGAACATGGCAAGGATTTAGGAGCTAGAAATAAGACTAAAGAGGAAGCTTCGTGGAAACGAAGGAGAATATAGGATCAAAGTTATCTTTTGTGTTTTTAGGTTAAATTTATCAAGTGCTTTTTTAGTCAGGATTTCTTATATTTCATACCTTTTCAAAAAGATAAGCATCAGGTTCCCTCCCACTGTTAGAGAGGAGAAAGCTGAAATACACAGATATTAAATTACCCGTTCAAGGTCACAAGCCTGCTATTTTCAGAATAGGACATAGCACACCATTGATATAATTACCAAATCACAATTATTAATCCCCAAACTGCCATGGCAAAAAAATTTGCAAATTCTTAAATAGTAGGCATTCATTTCAGCGTCAATGGTGATACTGAAGAGAAAGGTTTCAGATGTTCAATGTGAAAGGAACATTTAGTTCAAGGTTTAAACATTTTTATCTTTAAATCATAGATGTGACTATTAAAAAGCCTAAAGAAAAATTTTAAATTTATCACTTCAGTTGTCAGAAAACTCAAGAAGTTGTGATATGCATATAGGTCCATCGATGTTTTTTTTTAGCTTATTCAGCATCTATGTTTATAGAAGTTACAATGATGCAGATGTTTTCCTTGTCTTTTTCCTCCCTAGAGGGCTCCCATGAGGATCGGTTACAGGTCAATTGCCACATAATGTCATCCTCCTCATGACAGAACAGGTATTTTGGAAAACTAAGGTCTAATGTAATCCAGTCTGATTTATAAGTGAACTGACTAATTGAGAGTAACTTACTGACAATGATCTTGAAGGTTAGTAAACCTTGCACTTCCTGGTTGGCTTTATCACACATGGGAATTCATCTTGTCCTGATCATACAAGTATTACTGAGACTTTCAGATTTTACAGATGACTGTTGACATCCTTACTAGAGACTCATAAAATTCTCCATATAATTTGTCCAAATCACAAAGCTTTTAGTAAATCAAAGAGATAGTACTTGAGACACACACTAAATATCTTCTCATTTTACAGCTAAAGAAACCCAAGGTCTGAGAGGCAGAAATTTTTCCTCCCAAGACCTCTGGACTTCTTATAATTAAAGCCTATGTGTAAAACATTTGAGTGTATGAACACAGATAAATCTGCTTGGAATAAGTCAAGGAACAATGCAATTTGCAAGTAAAGGAACAGATCCATTACTGTGATGGCACCTAGGGGTCATTACTTCATGGGTCTCCCTTCAGAACACTGTGGGAATGAGAGTGGCTTAGACATGATTTAGGTGCCTCTAAGTCTTATGGCAACAATGCCATTCTTCCCTGCTGTACACTGCATGCTTATTTCCCCTCCAAATGTATGTGTTGAATTATTAGACTTCAATGTTACAGGAAGAAGAGGAACCTCTGAAAGGTGTGACTAGCGCAGAGTCTGCGTGAAGGCTATCGGCGTACTTATGAAAGATGAACTGAGTTTCCGCAACCTGTTCTCCATTCGAAAGTACGTCTCTCATCCTGGAAGTTAGTCCCTACCAAACAGTGAATGCTCAATTATTCTGATCTTGGTCTTCTATTCTTTGGACTTATGAGGAAAAATTCTCTTTAAAAGTGAGAAAGGATTCTCCTTGCTGAGAATGGGCAGCTGCTGTTATTCTAACAGCTGGCTCAAAACTATTTAAGTGCAGCTCTCTGCTCCCAGAACCCGTGGGAGAGATACCTTACCGCCTGGTCAGGTGGGCACTCCTGAGGCTGCAGAGCGGAAGAGACCACCAACACTGCCCACCCCTGCCCACATCCCTGACCCAAGAGGACACTGCACAAGGCCTCTGGGTTCCTGTGGGGAGGGCCCAGGAGCAGCAGGAGCCCTGCCTGAGACACCGCCGGAACCTGAAGGAAACAGACCGGATAAACAGTTCTCTGCACCCAAATCCCATGGGAGGGAGAGCTAAACCTTCAGAGAGGCAGACACGCCTGCGAAACCAGAAGAGACTGCTCTCTGCACACATTGCTGATTCCAGAGGAAAACACCGGAGGCCATCTGGAACCCTGGTGCACAGAGGCTCCCGGAAGAGGCGGCGCAGATCTTCCTGGTTGCTGCCACCGCGGAGAGCCCGTGGGCAGCACCCCCCGAGTGAACTTGAGCCTCGGGACCACAGGTAAGACCAATTTTTCTGCTGCAAGTGACCTGCCTGGTGAACTCAAGGTACAGGTCCACAGGAACAGCTGAAGACCTGTAGAAAGGAAAAACTACACGCCCGAAAGCAGAACACTCTGTCCCCATAACTGACTGAAAGGAAGGAAAACAGGTCTACAGCACTCCTGACACACAGGCCTATAGGACAGTTTAGCCACTGTCAGAAATAGCAGAACAAAATAACACTAGAGATAATTTGATGGCGAGAGGCAAGCACAGGAACCCAAGCAACAGAAACCAAGACTACATGGCACCATAGGAGCCCAATTCTCCCATCAAAACAAACATGGAATATCCAAACACACCAGAAAAGCAAGATCTAGTTTCAAAATCATATTTGATCATGATGTTGGAGGACTTCAAGAAAGACATGAAGAACTCCCTTAGAGAAACACAGGAAAACATAAATAAACAAGTAGAAGCCTACAGAGAGGAATCACAAAAATTCCTAAAAGAATTCCAGGAAAATATAAATAAACAAGTAGAAGCCCATAGAGAGGAGTCACAAAAATCCCTAAAAGAATTCCAGGAAAACATAAATAAACAAGTAGAAGCCCATAGAGAGGAGTCACAAAAATCCCTGAAAGAATTCCAGGAAAACACAATCAAACAGTTGAAGGAATTAAAAATGGAAATAGAAGCAATCAAGAAAGAACACATTGAAACAACCCTGGATATAGAAAACCAAAAGAAGAGACAAGGAGCTGTAGATACAAGCTTCACCAACAGAATACAAGAGATGGAAGAGAGAATCTCAGGAGCAGAAGATTCCATAGAAATCATTGACTCAACTGTCAAAGATAATGTAAAGCGGAAAAAGCTACTGGTCCAAAACATACAGGAAATCCAGGACTCAATGAGAAGATCAAACCTAAGGATAATAGGTATAGAAGAGAGTGAAGACTCCCAGCTCAAAGGACCAGTAAATATCTTCAACAAAATCATAGAAGAAAACTTCCCTAACCTAAAAAAAGAGATACCCATAGGCATACAAGAAGCCTACAGAACTCCAAATAGATTGGACCAGAAAAGAAACACCTCCCGTCACATAATAGTCAAAACACCAAACGCACAAAATAAAGAAAGAATATTAAAAGCAGTAAGGGAAAAAGGTCAAGTAACATATAAAGGCAGACCTATCAGAATCACACCAGACTTTTGCCAGAAACTATGAAGGCCAGAAGATCCTGGACTGATGTCATACAGACCCTAAGAGAACACAAATGCCAGCCCAGGCTACTGTATCCTGCAAAAACTCTCAATTAACATAGATGGAGAAACCAAGATATTCCATGACAAAACCAAATTTACACAATATCTTTCTACAAATCCAGCGCTACAAAGGATAATAAATGGTAAAGCCCAACATAAGGAGGCAAGCTATACCCAAGAAGAGGCAAGAAACTAATCGTCTTGGCAACAAAACAAAGAGAAGAAAAGCACACAAACATAACACATCCAAGTATGAATATAACAGGAAGCAATAATCACTATTCCTTAATATCTCTCAACATCAATGGCCTCAACTCCCCAATAAAAAGACATAGATTAACAAACTGGATACGCAACGAGGACCCTGCATTCTGCTGCCTACAGGAAACACACCTCAGAGACAAAGACAGACACTACCTCAGAGTGAAAGGCTGGAAAACAACTTTCCAGGCAAATGGTCGGAAGAAGCAAGCTGGAGTAGCCATTCTAATATCAAATAAAGTCAATTTTCAACTAAAAGTCATCAAAAAAGATAAGGAAGGACACTTTATATTTATCAAAGGAAAAATCCACCAAGATGAACTCTCAATCCTAAATATCTATGCCCCAAATACAAGGGCACCTACATACGTAAAAGAAACCTTACTAAAGCTCAAAACACACATTGCACCTCACACAATAATAGTAGGAGACTTCAACACCCCACTCTCATCAATGGACAGATCATGGAAACAGAAATTAAACAGAGACGTAGACAGACTAAGAGAAGTCATGAGCCAAATGGACTTAACAGATATTTATAGAACGTTCTACCCTAATGCAAAAGGATATACCTTCTTCTCAGCTCCTCATGGTACTTTTCTCCAAAATTGACCATATAATTGGTCAAAAACGGGCCTCAACAGGTACAGAAAGATAGAAATAATCCCATGCGTGCTATCGGACCACCACGGCCTAAAGCTGGTCTTCAATAACAATAAGGAAGAATGCCCACATATACGTGGAAATTGAACAATGCTCTACTCAATGATAACCTGGTCAAGGAAGAAAAATAAAGAAATTAAAACTTTTTAGAATTAAATGAAAATGAAGGTACAACATACCCAAACTTATGGGACACAATGAAAGCTGTGCTAAGAGGAAAACTCATAGCGCTGAGTGCCTGCAGAAAGAAACAGGAAAGAGCATATGTCAGCAGCTTGACAGCACACCTAAAAGCTCTAGAACAAAAAAAAAGAAGCAAATACACCCAGGAGGAGTAGAAGGCAGGAAATAATCAAACTCAGAGCTGAAATCAACCAAGTAGAAACAAAAGGACCATAGAAAGAATCAACAGAACCAAAAGTTGGTTCTTTGAGAAAATCAACAAGATAGATAAACCCTTAGCCACACTAACGAGAGGACACAGAGAGTGTGTCCAAATTAACAAAATCAGAAATGAAAAGGGAGACATAACTACAGATTCAGAGGAAATTCAAAAAATCATCAGATCTTACTATAAAAGCCTATACTCAACAAAAACTTGAAAATCTGCAGGAAATGGACAATTTCCTAGACAGATACCAGGTACCGGGTTAAATCAGGAACAGATAAACCAGTTAAACAACCCCATAACTCCTAAGGAAATAGAAGCAGTCATTAAAGGTCTCCCAACCAAAAGAGCCCAGGTCCAGACGGGTTTAGTGCAGAATTCTATCAGACCTTCATAGAAGACCTCATACCAATATTATTCAAACTATTCCACAAAATTGAAACAGATGGAGCACTACCGAACTCCTTCTATGAAGCCATAATTACTCTTATACCTAAACCACACAAAGACCCAACAAAGAAAGAGAACTTCAGACCAATTTCCTTATGAACATCGACGCAAAAAATACTCAACAAAATTCTGGCAAACCGAATCCAAGAGCACATCAAAACAATCATCCACCATGATCAAGTAGGCTTCATCCCAGGCATGCAGGGATGGTTTAATATACGAAAACCATCAACGTGATCCATTATATAAACAAACTGAAAGAACAAAACCACATGATCATTTCATTAGATGCTGAGAAAGCATTTGACAAAATTCAACACCCCTTCATGATAAAAGTCCTGGAAAGAATAGGAATCCAAGGCCCATACCTAAACATAGTAAAAGCCATATACAGCAAACCAGTGGCTAACATTAAACTAAATGGAGAGAAACTTGAAGCAATCCCACTAAAATCAGGAACTAGACAAGGCTGCCCACTCTCCCTACTTATTCAATATAGTTCTTGAAGTTCTAGCCAGAGCAATCAGACAACAAAAAGGAGGTCAAGGGGATACAGATCGGAAAAGAAGAAGTCAAAATATCACTATTTGCAGATGATATGATAGTATATTTAAGTGATCCCAAAAGTTCCACCAGAGAACTACTAAAGCTGATAAACAACTTCAGCAAAGTGGCTGGGTATAAAATTAACTCAAATAAATCAGTAGCCTTCCTCTACACCAAAGAGAAACAAGCTGAGAAAGAAATTAGGGAAACGACACCCTTCATAATAGACCCAAATAATATAAAATACCTCGGTGTGACTTTAACCAAGCAAGTAAAAGATTTGTACAACAAGAACTTCAAGACACTGAAGAAAGAAATTGAAGAAGACCTCAGAAGATGGAAAGATCTCCCATGCTCATGGATTGGCAGGATTAATATAGTAAAAATGGCCATTTTACCAAAAAGCGATCTACAGATTCAATGCAATCCCCATCAAAAATACCAATCCAATTCTTCAAAGAGTTAGACAGAACAATTTGCAAATTCATCTGGAATAACAAAAACCCAGGATAGCTAAAACTATCCTCAACAATAAAAGGACTTCAGGGGAATCGCTATCCCTGAACTCAAGCAGTATTACAGAGCAATAGTGATAAAACTGCATGGTATTGGTACAGAGACAGACAGATAGACCAATGGAATAGAATTGAAGACCCAGAAATGAACCCACACACCTATGGTCACTTGATTTTTGACAAAGGAGCCAAAACCATCCAATGGAAAAAAAAGATAGCATTTTCAGCAAATGGTGCTGGTTCAACTGGAGGTCAACATGTAGAAGAATGCAGATCGATCCATGCTTATCACCCCTGTACAAAGCTTAAGTCCAAGTGGATCAAGGACCTCCACATCAAACCAGACACACTCAAACTCATCGAAGGAAAACTAGGGAAGCATCTGGAACACATGGGCACTGGAAAAAATTTCCTGAACATAACACCAATGGCTTATGCTCTAAGATCAAGAATCGACAAATGGGATCTCATAAAACTACAAAGCTTCTGTAAGGCAAAGGACACTGTGGTCAGGACAAAACGCAACCAACAGATTGGGAAAAGATCTTTACCAATCCTACAACAGATAGAGGCCTTATATCCAAAATATACAAAAGAACTCAAAAAGTTAGACCATGGGAGACAAATAACCCTATTAAAAAATGGGGTTCAGAGCTAAACAAAGAATTCACAGCTGAGGAATGCCCGAATGGCTGAGAAACACCTAAAGAAATGTTCAACATCTTTAGTCATCAGGGAAATGCAAATCAAAACAACCCTGAGATTTCACCTCACACCAGTGAGAATGGCTAAGATCAAAAACTCAGGTGACAGCAAATGCTGGCGAGGATGTGGAGAAAGAGGAACACTCCTCCATTGTTGGTGGGGTTGCAGACTGGTACAACCATTCTGGAAATCAGTCTGGAGGTTCCTCAGAAAATTGGACATTGAACTGCCTGAGGATCCAGCTATACCTCTCTTGGGCATATACCCAAAAGATGCCCCAACATATAAGAAAGACACGTGCTCCACTATGTTCATCGCAGCCTTATTTATAATAGCCAGAAGCTGGAAAGAACCCAGATGCCCTTCAACAGAGGAATGGATACAGAAAATGTGGTACATCTACACAATGGAATATTACTCAGCTATCAAAAACAAATCGACTTTATGAAATTAAGTGAGGCAAATGGTTGGAACTGGAAAATATCATCCTGAGTGAGCTAACCCAATCACAGAAAGACATACATGGTATGCACTCACTGATAAGTGGCTATTAGCCCAAATGCTTGAATTACCCTAGTTGCCTAGAACAAATGAAACTCAAGACGGATGATCAAAATGTGAAGGCTTCACTCCTTCTTTAAAAGGGGAACAAGAATACCCTTGGCAGGGAAGAGAGAGGCAAAGATTAAAACAGAGACTGAAGGAACACCCATTCAGAGCCTGCCCCACATGTGGCCCATACATATAGAGCCACCCAATTAGACAAGATGGATGAAGCAAAGAAGTGCAGACCGACAGGAGCCGGATGTAGATCGATCCTGAGAGACACAGCCAGAATACAGCAAATACAGAGGCGAATGCCAGCAGCAAACCACTGAACTGAGAACGGGACCCCGTTGAAGGAATCAGAGAATGAACTGGAAGAGCTTGAAGGGGCTTGAGACCCCATATGTACAACAATGTCAAGCAACCAGAGCTTCCAGGGACTAAGCCACTACCTAAAGACTATACATGGACTGACCCTGGACTCTGACCTCATAGGTAGCAATGAATATCCTAGTAAGAGCACCAGTGGAAGGGAAAGCCCTGGGTCCTGCTAAGACTGAACCCCCCAGTGAACTAGACTGTCGGGGGGAGGGCGGCAATGGGGGGAGGGTGGGGAGGGGAACACCCATAAGGAAGCGGGGGAGGGAAGGGGATGTTTGCCTGGAAAACGGGAAAGGGAATAACACTCGAAATGTACATAAGAAATACTCAAGTTAATAAAAAAAAAAAACTATTTAAGTGCAAGAAAAATTTGAACTTTAAGCAAGAATTTTCTCTTTACTCAGAGTAGAATATAATCCAAATAATATAATATATGTATGTAATTGTTTTGTATCAGAAATAGCTTCCTAATATTTCTCCAGCCTCTGGTATTTGAACCAGGAGCAAGATACTTTGCCTTCCTATCTAGTTTTCTATGAATGACAACTATTTTAAAGGATGACTCTGCTAGCAGCTTTGGACAAGGTACCTGGTCCCAAGTTGTTTAGTATTGCTTTTGGACATTTGCGCTTTCTTTCCATCCTGCTGGATAATTAAAGAAAACTACCACTTGGGTAGCAGTGGGGTCAGGTAGATATTAAAAACTAGAATTTTTCCACTTGAGTTTTTCCCATTTTACTTCAGTTACATAAAGGAAAAAAAATAAAGTTTTACCCTTGGCATTTTGATCTCTTTGACTGCTTCAAATATTAGGGATTCTCTCAAGAAGGCCCAATTGTCTGGAAACAATCTGGTTTTGCCCAAGAGAGGTATTTTTCATGCATGATCCACCCTTATTGAACAGCACACACACACACACATACATAGGTCTAGATTATATTGAATGCCAAAAGTAGTTTTGCAAAATTTAGATTCTGCGTTGGCAGATATCCAGTAAGCAAAAGGATTAGGATTAGGGACTGTGGCAGTGCCCTTTCTTGTACTGTCCTCAGTGATTGTCACAGAGTGCATCTTGATAAATCATTTCAAAGATGACAAGTTAATGGGAGACAAGTGGAAAAGGAAAGGGCAACTTTATGCACAGCTGCCTAAATGATCAATAAACATGTGTAGGGATGTGTATAGTTTTAGTTGGGAGAGGTAAACTTCTTTTAGGAAACTGGACTCTACTCATCTATTTATTAGCTAGATTCTTTCATTATCAGTAACGTTTGCTGTCTCCATGTGTTGTGGACCTTTGCAATTTCCTTGAACATGGCAGTGGGGAATTATCTTGAGGAAATGGATTTACTGAGGACCTCTAAAGGATGTGTCAGTTTACATGAGTCATTAGCACACCGAATGGGAGACAGGCCAGTGATAAGGAGATTACCATCTCTTAAAACTCTTCCACTTTTAATACCCTTTTTTAAGAAAGATAGGAAGGAAGGCTCAACCCAGTTCCCCAGATCCTATGATGAATGAAGAAAATAGGCTTATGTGATAGCCCTCAGGAGGTCACTGTCTCATAAGCAGGAGGAGACTGAGTTAGTCATGCTTTTTTTTTCTCCAAGTTAATTGTAAACCTGCAGTTATCTCTGTGTAAAAGTATGTATGAGATAAATCAATGAGATTAAAAATTAGACCTCAGTAAATCTAATTATCATATTATACAACTCACATACCATTGAACTCACCCACTTAAAAGTGTCCAATCTGATGATGTTAGTATAACATACTGGGCTCTTCAAAGAGTTGTTCTCACCTTCAAAGGATCCACTGAGGAGAGGGTGAGCCCTCATCCAGATGGCTCTGAACTCCTTAAGACGTGTTCGGACATTCCTGAAAGAACTCCTTTTGAAGCTTCTGGAAGGTTTTCCCTTTGGTGCTGTATCTAACTTTGAGGGCGGAGTCATATTTTAGAGACAGGAAATTCTCAGATGGCATCTGTTAATCTAGGGCCCGTGTTGGAAATGAAGTGCCACCCAGCAAAAGAAGTGACGTTGACGTCAACAGACTAATCAGCTGCAGAAACTGAACAAAAGCTCAGTTTGATTCTCTTGACTTCCAATATCAGTGCTCATATTTTTTTGCAATATGCTGCTTGCAAAGCATTTCTAGAAGCTTCTGAGGCTTGCCTTTCAAGACCATATTAGTTCCAGAATGTGTAAAACAGGTGTTTCAATTGTATTTATTAGTAGTTTTGGGGTTTTGGTAAAAAGAATACTAAAGTTTCAAACCAAGGTCTTGTACATATTGGCAAAGATTTACATTTTAACAATACTGCACTATGTTGCTGTAAAGATTGAAGTTTATTTTTCTCTTAGACTCTAAAGAGTCAATTATTTGACATCAAATGTCCAGCTTCTCTTAGTGTTCTATTACTTCCATTCTTTACTTTTTTTTTTGTGCCCAAAATGGCTTATTCAACCAGCACTTGGAAAGAAGAGGAAGATAAGAACGGGCTCACATGGGTGTTAAGGACATTTTTAGGAAAAGTTATCAGTACTTTCACTCATATCTTATCATTTAGAATAAAACATATCACCACAGCTAGTCTCACGGGAGGCAGGAAATTACAGTTTTTAGCATCAGCATCGAGTCTCATTGAGAAATTAGTGATCTGGTACCAAAGAAGAGGAGGCAAGTGGGTTTGAGGGACAACACTAACAATTCTTATATGTGACAGGATGTTTTAAATTTTGTCTCCTTTAGTAAATTTCTGAGTGGAGCTTGCCAGTACTGGAAGGAAATGAACACCACCCCTCTCAGTTATTTGATATTTTTACACTGAATATTATCATTATATTTTTCCCTTTTCCAGTTCCTCCCACATACATTCCCTTTAATTACCTCCTAAATTTAATGTCCTCTTTTTCTGTTTCTTAAAAAAAAGTACCCTATTGGGTCCAATATTTGCTACTTATATACTTTTAGATATGTGGCCATCCCCCAGAACATGGTAGACTTACCAGGACCAACCAACTTTTGCTCTCTCAAAAGCTATTAATAGACAATATCTCCTCAGCTAGGGGTGGAGTTTTGTGTCCAACTCCTCTATCTATGATGGGAATTTTTGGGGGGCTTCACCTTCCACAGGTCTTGGGCATAGTCTCTCAAGTATTCTTAAGTTTATATGTGTAGTTTCCTGGTTGCATCTAGAAAACATGATTTTCTTTTAGCCCTCTACCACCTCTGGCTCTTAGAATATTTCTATTTCTTTGTCCCTAGTAGCTTCTGATTCTTGCGAGGAGAGTGTAATGACCCATTTGGGGTGGCACATTTTGTTTCCTACTCTTGACACTTTAACCAGTTGTGAGTCTCCATGTTGATCAGCGTCTGGAACAAATAGAATTTTTTCTTTTGAGGGTTGAGAGATTTACTAATTGTGATTATAATAATAAATCATGAGGAGTCAGTTTAATACTATATCCATTATATCCCAAAGCCCATGATTAGTTTGCCCCAGGATTCAATTTTAAAGCTTCAACATTTTTTAGTCTTCTGCTATGACCAACCACCCTGAATATAATATAGCAATGATTAACTTTGGGAAGAGATAAAGAAATTATAAAGCTTACAGGGATTGACTTAAAACAAATCTCATTCCTTTTCTCCTTATTTCCTTTTTTTTTTTTTTTTTTTTTTTTTTGGAGCTGGGGACCGAACCCAGGGCCTTGCGGTTGCTAGGCAAGCGCCTTACCACTGAGCTAAATCCCCAACCCCTTCCTTTTTTCTTTTACCCTTTAATACCTTCCTTTACCTATCTATTTAGTAGCCATTTATTAAGACATGCTTCTATAGCAGACATGAATTCAACTTGAAATCCTAATGAAGCTTGACCATCCAAGCCTGCCTCCCTAGCTCTGCAAGTGCCATGCTTTAAGAAGTAACGGACTGAGTCACGGAGCTGCCAACAGGAAAGTTGCATCATCTCAACTATCTTAAGGCTCAGGACTATATATTCTCAGAGAGTATTTTTATGTTTCTTTTGCTACTACTCTACAGAATATGGGTTATTGCAAGAAAACTTTTATCAAGTTCTATGTACTGACCGGGGTCCTGTCTTAACGTAGGCTCATACTTAAAGCTAATCTTTTATTTTAGTTCTTGGAGAATGTGCTAGGAACTGGATAGAACTATGTCTAACTAACTCAGTAATTCTAGAAATGATGACTATACTATTGTGATACCATGAGAGGGCTTAAGTTCTACATTTTACAAACCTAGTTCAGAGTTACTGTCTAAGTAGCTTTATTGTCCTTCTTGCTAACTGCACATTGGTTCTGGTTGTTTTGTTGTTATACTTGCTGGTTTGGTTTTTGTAAACCTGACACAATGCAGAGTTATCAGGGAAGAGGAACTTCAAGTGAGAAAATGCCTCTAATATGCTGGCCCCTTGGAAAGTCTGTAGGACATTTTTCTCAATAATGATTGATATGGTAGGGCTTGTCCCACTGTGGGTAATGCCAATTGTATCCTGGTGGTCTTGAGTTGTAAAGAAAGTCACCAGGAACAAGCTAGTTAGTGGCATTCCTCCATGGCCTTTACTTCAATTCCTGACTCCAGGTCCCACCTTCAGTTGCAGTCCTGACTTTCCTCAGTGATGGGGTGTGACCTAAGATTTTAAGATGTAACAAATCATTTCCTGCCAAGTTTCTTTTGGTCATGATGTTTTATCATAGGAATAGAAACTAAGGCCCAGTCCAAGGTCAGTCTTCCAGACCATTTTCCTACCAGACCAATACTCTAGTCTTACACTGATTCTAAAACTGACCCTGCCTGTAGAGTATATTGTTATGTCCAATTACAAAGGAAGTAAGTCATATTGGTGACACAGATTTCTCCAAGGTACCCAGTAGACACATGGTACAAACAGGATGTGAGTCTACTGCCACATGTCCAGGTCAAATTTTTCCCCAGAAGAGAGACTAATTGAATGATCTAAATGATCTAAAGGAAGCATGTAACTTCTGAGGTTCCACAGTGGAAGCCCCCTCTGCTACTTCTGTCTTTGATTCTGTAGAACTCATAGGGACATGAATTTTAGAGAAGACCCCATTTTCAACATGATTGATTTCCAGTGCCTAATTGTAATATCTTAAGAAAAGAGTGCAGAGACTTCTCCACAGTAGTGCACTTAGCTGTTAGGAGAAGGGAGCCAATAGCAGGGTTCTATTACCCTGCTCATGAACTCTCTTTGTAACCATTGAGGAGTAATGTCAGTGGTGTATTTATGAAGCAGAATTGGCGCAAACATGGTCAAGAGAGATCTAGCCACTGTACTGAAATGTTAACCTTGAGAGCTCTGCAAAGGTTAAATTGGAACTAACTCTTAAATGACAAGAGGAAAGACATAAGAGGAAGGACAACACTTACATCATTTCTCACTCCCTTTGGGATAGTTCTGAATAAGCCTCTTACTCCACCCCCAGTGGGAGTGGTTCACACCGTAGCTGTTATCAATTATACCATAACTAAGCTATCCAGTAACCGTTTAATAAGGATTAACTGATAATCAGGTGAATGGAAACTACTGATAGAGGAAGAGGTGGAGACATGGTCTCCCTCACACCCTCATTCATCGCATTACAGTGCTGCTGGCCAGAGGTCTTGAAAACACCTTTTGTGACAACATCATGTGACATGAAAGACAGCTAGCTTAGAATCCCGACTCCTTTGTGTGAAATGCTGAGTCTAAAGTTCGAAACACATTTTGATCCCAGCTTCAGCTGTATAAAACAAGTGCTCACTATTAGCTATGTGACTGTGGGAACACTGTCTCTGTGCAAACCTGCACTTGTTCAGCACGGAGCGCATGCCTTGGCATCCTACCTCTTCAATAAACATGAGTGGGGTGCTCTAAGGTTGCTGACAAACATCCAGAATACTTAGGGCATGGAAACATGGAAGAACACTTCTCAGAAGCTCTGTCATGAGAATTATGAAGAGGCTCTTTACTCAGAGCAGGAGACATTAGAATGAAACAGATGAACTGTGGTGGTTCAGGTTTCATAAATGTCTTGAGACACAGGACTCTCAAAGAGAATGATCATCCTTCAAGATGTACTTTAGAAGTTCAGGGTTCAAAATGAAGTGTTGACCTCAAGAGGCAAAAGGGAAGAAGTCATCCCCATGAGGTATCCCCACAAGGTAGGGACCAATTTTTATTAAAAGATATATTACAGGGCAGGGAGCCGCTTCAGTTAGTACAGCATTTCCTATATAAACATAAAATCCTGAATGTAGGTTCCTTGTACTCACACTAAAAACCCAAGATCAGAGGCACATGTTTCTAATTCCAGCTCTTGGAGCTGTAGACACCTCAGATTCACTGGCCAGAACCTAGAGCAAACTCATGAGCTTCAGTGAGAGACCCTAGCTCAAAAAGTACAGTGGAGTCAGGATTGAGGAAGATGCCGGATATCAGCCCATGGCCTCCTAATACACCACATATATGCATGTATCCATGAACACAAATATATACAGAGACAAAAAAATAAATGAACTAACCAAAATGATATTCCAGGCTCAGTGCTAGCTGTTTGAGTTCTGTTCTCAGAACAAACTAGAAGGCAAACTGTATTAGCCACTTTCTAGCTGAGGAGACTGCATGAGTTTGCATGCCCATGGTGACCGTGCAGAGCCAGTTACTAAAAAGACAAGATTTGATGTCATCTCAAGGTCTCAGGCTTATCCTAAGTACTTAAAACTACCACTAGAACTAGGAAGAATTCTAGAGGAATCTGAGAGAATGGTCCCAGAGTGGCACAACTCATCTTGGATTAAGGAAAGAAGAATGTTACAACGGATTATTTAAATTTGATATGAATGCCCCAAGAAAAGGCTGCAAGTGATGGTCAGCTATGTGCATCCTGAAAAGGGAGCAAGAATCATCCAGGGCTGGAAGAGTATTACATAATTATAAGGAGTGAGGTCAAATTAACTCTTTTCCTTTGTTGATATGAGTGCTCTACCGGCAAACTATCCACCCAATCCCATAAGTAGCAATTTCATTAAAAGACACAGTGATTCCTTCAGAATGCTCTGGAAGAGAAACTTGGGTCAAGAAAGAGTAGAAAATAGTGAATTTCAGTTGGTACACAATTCTGAAAAGCAAGCAAGCAAACAGACAAACAAAACCCAGAATAACTCCAACTTCTCCATCACTTCAATCCATCCATGTCTTCTGCATTCCTTGTAAACTACTAGTAGGTTGAAGCAAAAATCAGCTTTCTTAGACTGACTAGGGGCATGGGACCCTGGGTGCAAGACTTCAGTCTACAATTAAGTCAGTTTGGTGGAAATGAAACCAATCACCAGGAAGTTTTATAACAAGAACACACTAAGGACACAGCAGTAGGCACAGGTTGACTGAAGAATTGCACGATGGAGCTTCGTACCTGGTTAGATAAGGATAGCGAAGGTAGCAGTGAAGACATAGTGCTGACAGGCTATCGCTGGTGAGTCAGACCTTGCCCAAAAGCGCATCACATTTTCTCTAAGGTTGCCTCAGTCACTGAGTGTTGAAGAATGGCTGAACCTGCCAGTTGTCTCTACACGTGCTTGGCCACGTGTATCTGGGAGAGTCAGGATGCTCTTGGCCTGGGGATTGGAGCCAAGTGGGAGTGCTGTTTCAATCAGATGCAGAAGAAAGGATTAGAGGGATTTATTAGTCATCTTCAAATAACCAATGTGCTTTTAATGTGAAGGAGAGTTCGTGTCTTTATTTTACGTGCATACGTGTTTGCTTTTCAAGTCTTTCTTCCAAGAAGGTTTTGAAGTCATGAAAAATTGTTCAGAGTTGACTCTGAATGGCTTCAGAAATCATAACTGGGACACATGATGAATATAGTCTGAACCTTCTTACACATCTAAGCTTTAGGAGTGACCTGCCTGGGCAGGTGATAGTCTCCAAGCCCTGAGAATTCACTAGTTGGATGAAGACATATGCACACAGGCATACACACATATACAGAACAAGGTCTGCTCACTGCCTTCCACTGAGGTTTCTGTACATATTACTTAATTTTGGTTATTTTCTTTTGTATATATTTTTGCTCGCTTTATTTTATTTTTCATAACAAACACAGCTCAGCAAACCATAGGTTTGTAGTTCCAGTCATTAATGTTCAGAAACCCAAGGTGGAAGTTAAGCTGCCCAGATCTAACACCCGGTGATCACAGGTTAATTTAATGTTCTCCAGTTATTTTGGGAAGACTTGAAAGAGGATTGACTAACCCAGCACCAAATGAATGACAAAGGCTGTAGCTAGTACTACAGTGCCTTGCCCTCTGGAGAACAGTGGTTTGCATACACAGGCCTCCTTTGATTTTTCACTGCTCTCTGTATGACTTGTCTAACATCAACCATTCTTTAGCTTTGGGAAGAAAGACACTTCAAGAGGCTGTTGACACGACTGATGGAGGTCTTTCACATCCTATCAAAGGAATTTATAATCAAAGAAGAGGTAAAAGAAAGAGATCACTGTTCCCTACCCAAACTAGGACAAATCACACAGGTATGGACTGATAACCCCAGATTCTCACTTTGTCTGGAAACCAGAATACTGACCTTGTTATTTCTCCCATAGCCACATTCCCAGATGTTCAAACAGTAATGGTGATTTCCAGGGCTTGTTCCCTGCCTCCCTGAGAAGGCTGACATTCTCTTCTGCTAATCTTCAGATACCTATCATGTGTATTGTCACTTGTTCCATGTTTGTCTGTCATGTAGATAGAAAGTCACAGAATGCTTAGAGCTTGCATCTTGGAGCAAATGTGTTCAAGCATCAAGCTTCTACTTGACTTGGCAATTCAGACTGTGACACAACATTCACAATGATCTGTGTAGGCCTCGTGATACAAGTAAAACTCCAAACAAAAGTTATTAGCTGTGGTTATAATGCTTTAACTGAATGAACTATGGAGTTGGGCTGACTGAGTTCATTTTTCTTTTTGTTATATGACTCCAGAATTAACCACCGTAGCCTTAGTCTTCTGTGGCTATAAAATTGGAATAACCACATATCTATTTCAGAGAAGTTGGTATGGAAGTGATGCAGAGAAAGTGAACAGTTTTGTCCTGATTGCAGAAGTCTTTCAGTAGGGACAAATTCTCCACTTTCGACACTTACTCTGTGTGAGGCTGGCACTTAGTAGGGATTATTAGATTTATAGATTCTAACTTTCTAGCCTAATGACTACCTTCACTCCCCCCTCTCCAAACAAATGCATATATACATACATGCCACAACCTCTCACCACTCACATACACTCATACATCCCACCACACACTATTTTCACCAACACATTTTCCATAGATACTATACAGTGTGTAGCTTCTGGACATACGTGTGCACATACCACAGACAAAATTAACACATATATCATACACACCATACACATATGAACAAATGCCATTCAATACACACATACATGAATCCAAGCACTAGACATACTTCCACACATATATACAATAGGCAAACATGACACTCACATCTAGCTGGACACACACACACACACACACACACACACACAGAGAGAGAGAGAGAGAGAGAGAGAGAGAGAGAGAGAGAGAGAGAGAGAGAGAGAGATTTCTCTCAGCTACTCAGCTGAACCTGGAGGAGCTGTGCATATTTCATGATGTTATGATTCAGCTTGCAGGCCTGTTGCTGCAGGCATGAGGTTTCCCATCAGCTGTAGCCACCTCCCTGGAAAGGCATGTGGGAAGATTCCAAATTCATATTTTAGCCTGGGGAAAAGGGTGTGGAGTTATGTTATTTTCCCTTTACAGATTGTTAAATAACAGGGGCCTAAGTCAATACATCATTTCTGCAAGTTTAGGTATAGGTGAGGCTGTTTATCCTTTCTGAAGTTCTGCATAGCTCTAATGAATTCCATGTCATCATTATCTGCATTTCTTCTACATCAAGGAGCTTTGAGCAAAAATCATCATATGTCGAGGGTTCTACTGGAAGCTGTGCTCTGGGTAATGTGTCTTATTTAGGGATCTTAATGCATTCCCTAATTTTTAAGATCCACCCAGCCATTTTCTCCTACAGATGAACCTTAGTCCATTTGAAATTAGCAGCAGGCATTAATCTTCAGAGGTTATTGTTCTGGTGAAGATCTAGACAACCTAATTTGGAAAAGCAAGTCTGATGGTTCTGATGTAGACAGAAACACAAATGACACTCAAGGAAACACCAGAATCACTTCTTTCCTTGGTGGAAAACCTCACCCTCAATCATTAAGACCCATGTGGGAGTTGGCAGAATGCTAAGGACCAGGCCTTTTGTCTTCCTATAGTGGGTCTACTGTTTTTCAAGTATTTTAGTTCAACTCACTGATTCTTCCTTCTTTTAGATCACCAAGAACTTTAGATATACTCAGCTAGAAGCAGTAGAAACAATTGAGCTTTCTGCAGAAGGCAAATGGGTTCTCCTGGGGAACCAGTACTTCTGGGAGAGTCAGTTTTGTCAATAGAAGTAATTTATTTTACATCAAGTCTACTGGCTAGCACCAATTCTCAGCCAAGTTGGACATATTCCCACTGTAGGGGATTAAGGAGAAGGAAGAATTTAATTTCTGTGTCAGGTTCCCTTGGACCTTACTACTCAGAAACCAAACTACTCCAAAGAAAGGCACCTCAAAATTTCATAGACTTTCTAGAAAGGCAGATTTGTTGTCAGAAATTGCAAGCCCTAACTCTGGCCCACAATCTGTTTTATAAATAAAGTTTCATGAAAAAACAGCCCAGAAATTCATTTATGTATTGTCATATGTTATATCTGAGCAAAATGGAAGAGTTGCAACATAGACCTTACAATTGAAGTGCCCTAAAATACTTGCTATCCGCTTTTTAAATGAGAAATATTTGTTAAAATATTGGCTTAGATTGTTGCCTGGGACACTGCTGGGGGACTTGGGATATATAATTCAACTGAGCAGACAAAAGAAAGTAACATAAAATACTATGCCATATTACACACCATGTTGATATGATCACAGAATTGTAAAGACTCTTTGGGAAGGTGTCTTGATCACTTCAGAGACTTATTTAGTGGATGGTTAAAATTTTCATTCTATGCAATAATGTTTTATTTCAAGGATTCTTTTGGAGAAAATATTGAATGTAAGTAAACAGTAAGTCAGGCCCTTAGTAAGCACCAGGCATTTCTTACATAGTGTGTCCTTCCTCATTCTAACCTAGTATTAAATATGGTTAGCTTTGAGCCATGATTACAGATGTAGCTTTCCTTTCTGGATCTAGACCTTGTTGAAAACAGGGATGGAAAAGCTGGGACCAGGACTGACAGATATGTCCAGACACAGATCCTATTCTTGTTGCCTGGTAACAATTTGAGAGGAGCCATTGAGATTGAAAAGGCCTGAGGACTTGGCAGAAGATGACTTGTGAGCCATTACTGAGAAATGGTCCCTGAGTTATTCTCTTCACTGAACCTCTCAATTTCACACATACTTGTACATTCACATGCCCTTTGGCCATTCAAATAATTTGTGCTATGTGAATGGATTTTCATATATAAACTCTTCAACAAAGAATTTTTAACTGGAAGACAAGAGCACTATGTGACAAGAGACTATCATCATGATATGTGATATTGCAGGGGATATAATTTCAAATATGCTTTTACACATTGAATAGAGTATTCTTACATTATGCCCATGGGGTTTAGAATTAAGGCACCAAAATTTGACAAATACTACCTTCTAAGGCAGTTATATGGATTAAATATGAACACTTAATGTGTTCTAGTATAGTGCTTGATGCTGTATGAAGAGTATTCTTGGCAGTGATGATAATGATGTTATTTTCCGAAGGCATTAAGGTGGGTAGAAATTTCCAGCTCTAGTCTTAAAAGGCAAGTGTTGTTAGCAAACAACAGAGGAAGGCTTAAGTCAGTTGCATTGATATCCTAACTTAGGGACTGCTTGTTACTCACACACTCTACTCTTTAAATTGTGATGCTATCCTTCTGACTTTGAACACAGTCATTTGTTGACTTTAGTTTTCAGAACTCTAGCATACGTACCCAATGTCAAGACTTGGAAAACTTTTAACCATTTCTGCTTTTCTTCTTGCATGATTGGGTTTGCTTGGAAGTAGACTTCTACCAGATCCATGAGTTCAAACCTGAATTAGTCTGCTGAAGGATAAAGGATCTGACAGGTCAACAGTCACAGCAAGGTGTTCTGGGAACAGTTGTCTTTTTACATATGTAAGATGAAAGCTGAACCAAGGTTATCACACCTGTTTGCTTCTCAACGGACTGAAAATACATTTGTGAGCCCAGTCTAGGTCAGACAAGACCAATCAAAATCAGAAAAACCTTTTCAGATGATTATACAATCATAAACTCTAATATATGACTGACAGGAAAGCAATGAAGCTAAGGAATAATCTGTGGGGTAGGAGTTAATAGACAAGGAGCATATAACCTATGTTGAATACTAGTAAATAATAACCCCATGATGAGAACATGCTTGCCATCTTTAGGGGATTTCTTGTGATTTCCTTCCCTGTACTAATGATAACATATCTAAGGTCCACAACGGAAAATCATATTCATAGAAGAATTTTCCTCCTTTGTGAAAATACCAGCTCAGTTCTGAATAATATCACCAAAGCAATTGTTGATATATTGAAGTAAGGGTGTATTATAAGATATGCCACACTGATTATTGTATTATAAAATATGTCACATTATTTCATTTTTGTTAGATATCATTGGCCTTCTAAATGACTGTATCAGTTTGTTGGTGATGAGCAAGGTAAGAGGAGACATTACTATGGTTTAAGTGACAACAAAGAACTGCTGAAAAGGCTGAAAAGAGATGCAGCAAGGAAGACCAATGTTAAAGAGATATTGACCTAACTCTTTGACACCATGCTTTGTGTCAGTCAAAACTAAGGGTTATCATGTCTCTGTCACCATAGAAGGCTACCAGTGTGTCAGGCAAAGAAAGCAAAATATTCAAAACTAAGAGACAGCAGCTGGTGGTTGTTGACATTGGTTGGCACAGTAGACTGACAGCAGACTTGTAAGGTACAGATTACATGAGTTATTAGGCAATGTGATTAGATTCAGTTAATTCAGCTAATAAGACTCAGTTAATTAAGTGAAGCATGCAAGCATATGCTATTCATTCATTTGTTATTTGTAACCTTGTTATAAAATTTACAATGAGCAGTACAATGTAACACCAAATTTTAATTCCTTTAGTCATTCATTTACTTTAACTTGTTAAGTTAATGCAGGAGACACAAGGGGTTCAAAAATGAAAAGGAGCATGGTACTTACATCCTAAAAATATGGAGGCTACACAGGAGACATCAAAAAACAAGCTCTCCCCCAAGAACCAAAGACCACCTATGCCAGACATGAGAAACCCTCTTTTGAGTTGTTGGCCAGAGCCATGTAAGAGACTCACAAAGCCTACATACACACACTTTTGCTATTGCTCTATTGCTCCGTGTTAATTACAGAGATGGAAAATAATTCTCTATTGCTAAAGATACCATGCATTTTAGAAACAGGGCCTAAAGGCCACTGAGCTAGAATTACATTTAATATCCTATCTATGAGGGTTAGCATTCATGATAGCAGAAAACACCATGCAAACATCCAAAGGAAAGAGACAGCCACAATCCCAACCATCTATATAGTCTATGAACCACATCAATGACCTGATATCAATGGCCTGATAATAGGCATGATATCCCAACAGGTACAGTAATGGCATACATATCTTGGCATTAACCACTGGCTTTCTAATTAGACTTAAGAACATGGGCAACAATAAGGCTATGATGCCTGGTACTGGAAACCTAGCTAACTAATCGGTGTTTGTAAAGTCATGGTTATTTGCAAAGAATCATTAATTTGCTAAACCAGCATAACTCTTAATAACAGTCTATAAGCATTTGTTCTTATAGCTACAGATTAGTGTAGTATTCACTCTTCACCAAGCAGACTTTTCTTTGCAACAAATGAATACCACTATAGAAAACCACAAATCAATATGCAGAATTGTAAATTCGAGTCCCCATAGGTATATGCGTAAAGCATACCATACTTAAAAACAGGGAAAATTGCAGAAGAAATGGTGAAAAGAAAGCAGGTGCTGTTTTTCTCCTTCCTTTCATGTTTTACATCAGAGAAACACAGAGAAGAGAAACACACATATAGCAACAGTCATCACTACTGATAAGGAAAAATGGGATTCCATGATAAGACAACAGATATGTCACCTACGGATCTTATTAACAACATTTCAGCCCTGAATTGACCTTCTGCATAATGCTTTCTCAAAGAGAAACTCTCACACTCTCTGGAGAGCACACAAAAGTGCATACTTCTGGAAGTCAGACATGAAAAATAGAGGGGCAAAAAGAAAAAAGAAAAGAAAAGAAAAAAATTAAGGATGAACTTGACAAGCTCCCTCTTCCAAATCCATGAGTGTCTCTCGTATGAGAAAAAGTAAGGGAGAAATGGAGTGAGACTGCATTTGTTTCTCACATGATGGTTTTATTTTATAGAAAGAGGAAGTCCAAGAAAAGTGAAATCTCCTAAAAGTTTAACAACATGTGGAGGGAATCCTAACACAATCTAGACTTGCAAATCAAAGGAGGCTCACCAAGAAACTACACAGGGATAAGGAGTTATCACATAGGTGAAGAGACAGTGTCTTACTGGGTTTCAGAAAAGGCAGTTCTCAAGAAGTGGTTCAGAACTAGTTTGCATCCAGAATATGCATAGATTGATAGGTTTATGGATAAGGGAAGAGGCTTGGCAAGTTTAGCCAAGACTCAGAAATGATATTAGCTACTGTTCAGTGATGGAAAGCACATGTATGCAGCATGAAGATCAGCTCTAGCAGATCTGTGAAGAATGTGTTAAGAGTATAGATTATGAGACAGTAACTCCTAGTGCTAAGTGCTAAGACAGTAACTCTAGGTCCATGGCTTGAGTTAACACCCAAGGCCATGTAGATGTTCATGGTTTGGGCTGCTGCCTGAGACTATGAGGATGGTCTGAAGGAAACATCTGGCTTGTTAGGATACCAAAATGGGGGAGTGAACAGGTCCTCTGAGCTATGTTATACTAAACTGACCTTATTGCAGGACAGAGAGAGGATGTGAGGTGTAGGGAGAATCTCATATGTCCTGTGTGGAAGCATCTACTGTCAATAAAAGCTCTGATGGCCTGTTAGCAAAAGGAAGGAAGTAATAGCTGGAAAAGATTGGAACTCTGAGAGAAAGTAAGAAACAGGAGATTACACTGAAGATTCTGGGGAAATTAAATGAATGAATATGAGGAGAGGTGACTGGCTATGTGGCAGACGTAGACTAGCATTATAATTTATAAAAGTTATGAGCTATTTAGAGAATGAACCGAAGCTTAAGGCCTAGGCATTTATTCATAATTAATTCTCGAAGTCATCATTCAGGAATTGGGCACATGTCAAAAATCCTGAGCTACATGCGAGGTCCTAGAATAAAGAGGATTGAAGGATGCAGAGAGAAAGACAAGATCTCATGGAGATGAAGAATGCTAAATATATAGGAATCCAGACAGTGATGATTGATGAGTGAACCTCCCCTCCCCCAATCATAGAAAGACATTAGAGGAGGCCTGCCATGGCCTCACAGCCAGGGGTGACCCAATCACCTGCCCACAACCCTGTAGAGGGTGCCGATATGATAAGCAACGAGCCAATAATATGTGGTGGAGAGGTGAGAAAGATGGAGTACGTGGTGGAGAGATGGGAAAGAAAGCTAAGCCATGTGGCTCGTGCTCTGAGAAGTAGAACTGGAGATGTGACAGTGGTGAGAAATAGGCACATATGAGGAACCTGTGAAATCACTCGAGGTCATGGTGATGTGCAAGCCTGGGTTGCCACCAGGGCCATGTCTCAGTTTGTGGCTTACTGCAACTAGTGTCTGGATTGATGTCTGTGGCCCATGTTGCCACCAAAGGCCATTCTGATGTCTGTGCTCTAGGCTGCTGCCTGAGACCATGTTGTTGTCTGGTGACAATACTGGTAATGAGAACCAATTTGAGTGGCCTGTGTTGCCACCTGAGATCATGGTGACATCCTGGCCCGGACTGCTACTGAAGGCCATGTCTTGGTCAATGGTCCATCTGCAACTGCGGTCTGTGTCTAGGTCCATGGCTTGAGTTAACACCCAAGGCCATGTAGATGTTCATGGTTTGGGCTGCTGCCTGAGACTATGAGGATGGTCTGAAGGCCATGCTGCTTCTGGCGGCCATACTAACCTGAGGGGCCGACAGTGCCACCTGAGGCCCTGTTGACATCTGGGTCCATGCTGCTGCTTGAGGCCATGTCTGGATCAGTGGTCTTATCATAGTCAGGGCCTATGTTGATAACAGAGGCCCATGTTACCACCAAAGACCATGCAGATGTCCCAGGTCTGGGCTGTTACCCAAGACCATGTTGATATTTGAGCACTATGCTAAGCTGGCTCTGCTCCTGACCAGCCACTACACTCAGGAGCAATGGCCCCAGTGGGATGAGTATTAGAGAGCTGGCCCTGTCCCTCCCCAGAGCAGCACAGTCGAGCTGGCAGGCTGACCAACTCAGCTGCCACTGAGGCCCAGATCCAACACTTCGAGCTGACTCATCCCAACATCTACCCCACCTATGAACTCCTAGAGTCCTAAAGGGGTGAGTCCCACAGAACCAAAGCTGTAGGACCTCTATGACTCAGGGAAACAAAAGGATGTCTAAGAGGAGTCTTAGGGAGGGTCCAGTTTTGATGACGTTGAAGAAGTCAGAGGTCTTGAACCAGATGAAGGACCCACTGCAGTGAACATTTGCGCATGAGTTGTTTGGACAAAAGGGCATACTGTGTGACACACCATGACACAGAGCAGCTTCCACAGAGAGGTTTGTTTGTTTGGCTAGGAGTTCTTTTCATCTTTGGTGACAAGGATGGAGGGCAGTGGAAGGATACTGAAATGAGTGGGATTGGGGGTACATGATAGGAAATGTACAAAGAATTTGTTAAAAAAGAAAAGGAATCAGAGGAAAATGAAATTTAAACAGAAATTTGAAAGTAAGTGTTACTGAGAATATTCACCTACCAGAGGAACCAGCATTTCTTTAAGGTAAAAACGTGTAGTACTCTGAAACCTGCACAAAACAAGAATGGAGAGTAGAGTCTCTATATCAAAGATTGTAGCTATATTCTGAGATGGATGGAAACACACACACACACAAACACACACACACACACACACACACACACATTGAAAAGGAAAACAAAAATATTGCCCAAGGAAATGATATTTTGAAAGGATATCTCTTTTATAGGAATAGGCAAATACCTGTCAAAGGGACAAAATGGTTTAGACTGGGAATCTGTAAAATGCAGTGTACCTAAGGTGATGAGATTGATGCACCCTCAATTTTATTTCTGATTTTGTTGGTTTTTTTCTTTCTTCTTACCTTAAAAATGGGGGTAAAATTGCTGCTGTAGTATTTGGAGAATGATAGTCCAGATATTGAAGGACAGAAGGGATTGTACTTACAAATACTTACCAATTGAGTTTAATGTTCCTGCCTCCCTATATCAGGTTGAATGGTGAGAAGAGGTCTCTTTAGCAAGATTTCTGCATTGGGAGCAGCTCACTCCCCTCAGAGGACTGAGATGGAACTCGTGGAGATGGGAGAGGAAAGCAGCTGGGATAGAACCTCATCTCTCACACTGAAAGGGGAGAAAAGGTATGGGTATGCTGGGTGGTCACATAAGACAGAGGACCCCAGCCCACAGTCCTGCAGACTTTTGTGAAGGAAAATAGGAGGCAGACTGCAAACTAAGGAATGTGATTTCAGGGTGGCTTAAGAGGATGAGGCTGCTTAGGGAGAAGGTTGGATTGGTAGCCTTGAGGTTCTCTAGGTTATAGCAGTTTGGTATGATGGACCAGGGCTGGAGCTAGGGGATGGAGAAGATTCAGAGTCTGGGAAAGTGAGAACTGAGATATTGGTGGGGCTCAGAGGATGGTTGAAGCATGTAATTTAACTGAATGGAAAAGCATCAAGAGAAGTATTTATTTTTTTCTGAGTATATGCAGCCATGCCATATCATAAGGGAAGCAAAAGTAGGGATACTGGAAGAGATGATGACCATTGTATACTCAACATCAGACCTAGGAGCTGGTTTTTTGTTTTGCTTTGTCTTGTTTTGTTTGTTTGTTGCATTGGTCCATGGGTTCTATGATTCATGGTCCTGCATGCCTGAGAAAGCAGATGTAGATGGAGCTGAACAGACGAGCAATGATTCCAATATGAACCTAACTTTCACAAAATGACTTGGGAATTGATTGGATCTACTTTTCTACCAATCAACATGAAATGCATGTAGGATTTTTTTTTTAGATACTCGACATTGAGTGTTTAAATTTTTAAATTGACATGATGAGTTAAGAATAGAGAAATAAAAGAGTTGTGCATCAAAGTTTAACTTACTCTCCTTCATAACTTCAAGCTTTCTGATTTGCTGTAACTCACTGACTGTCTTCTTATCCCAGCCAAATATCCTCACCAGCATCCAGGCCTTGTTGAATATGGGCACAAACTGTGTTGATTATGCTGGAATCAGTGTCTGGAGAATAGTAGGCATTTGATATACACTGTGAAAAATCAATGTTTCCTTTTATTACTTAGCACATCCAAATTGTGTTAGCAAAGTATGAGATTGTTGACATTTGATTTGGGGTTGTCCCTTTACCCTTTCTCCACTTTTACCTCTTAAAATCCGTGTCTTTCAGAACAATTTGCAAATTCATCTGGAATAACAAAAAACCCAGGATAGCTAAAACTATCCTCAACAATAAAAAGGACTTCAGGGAATCACTATCCCTGAACTCAAGCAGTATTACAGAGCAATAGTGATAAAAACTGCATGGTATTGGTACAGAGACAGACAGATAGACCAATGGAACAGAATTGAAGACCCAGAAATGAATCCACACCTATGGGCACTTGATTTTTGACAAAGGAGCCAAAACCATCCAATGGAAAAAGATAGCATTTTCAGCAAATGGTGCTGGTTCAACTGGAGGTCAACATGTGAAGAATGCAGATCGATCCATGCTTATCACCCTGTACAAAGCTTAAGTCCAAGTGGATCAAGGACCTCCATCAAACCAGATACACTCAAACTAATAGAAGAAAAACTAGGGAAGCATTTGGAACACATGGGCACTGGAAAAAATTTCCTGAACAAAACACCCATGGCTTATGCTCTAAGATCAAGAATGGACAAATGGGATCTCATAAAACTGCAAAGCTTCTGTAAGGCAAAGGACACTGTGGTTAGGACAAAACGGCAACCAACAGATTGGGAAAAGATCTTTACCAATCCTACAACAGATAGAGGGCTTATATCCAAAATATACAAAGAACTCAAGAAGTTAGACAGCAGGGAGACAAATAACCCTATTTAAAAATGGGGTTCAGAGCTAAACAAAGAATTCACAGCTGAGGAATGCCGAATGGCTGAGAAACACCTAAAGAAATGTTCAACATCGTTAGTCATAAGGGAAATGCAAATCAAAACAACCCTGAGATTTCACCTCACACCAGTGAGAATGGCTAAGATCAAAAACTCAGGTGACAGCAAATGCTGGCGAGGATGTGGAGAAAGGGGAACACTCCTCCATTGTTGGTGGGATTGCAGACTGGTACAACCATTCTGGAAATCAGTCTGGAGGTTCCTCAGAAAATTGGACATTGAACTGCCTGAGGATCCAGCTATACCTCTCTTGGGCATATACCCAAAAGATGCCCCAACATATAAAAGAAAGACACGTGCTCCACTATGTTCATCGCAGCCTTATTTATAATAGCCAGAAGCTGGAAAGAACCCAGATGCCCTTCAACAGAGGAATGGATACAGAAAATGTGGTACATCTACACAATGGAATATTACTCAGCTATCAAAAACAATGACTTTATGAAATTTGTAGGCAAATGGTTGGAACTGGAAAATATCATCCTGAGTGAGCTAACCCAATCACAGAAAGACATACATGGTATGTACTCATTGATAAGTGGCTATTAGCCCAAATGCTTGAATTACCCTAGATGCCTAGAACAAATGAAACTCAAGATGGATGATCAAAATGTGAATGCAGATCGCTCCTGAGAGACACAGCCAGAATACAGCAAATACAGAAGCGTATGCCAGCAGGAAACCACTGAACTGAGTACAGGACCCCCGTTGAAGGAATCAGAGAAAGAACTGGAAGAGCTTGAAGTAGCTCGAGACCCCATATGTACAGCAATGCCAACCAACCAGAGCTTCCAGGGACTAAGCCACTACCCAAAGTCTATACATGGACTGACCCTGGACTCTGACCTCATAGGTGGCAATGAATATCCTAGTAAGAGAACCAGTGGAAGGGGAAGCCCTGGGTCCTGCTAAGACTGAACCCCCAGTGAACTAGACTGTTGGGGGGAGGGCGGCAATGGGGGGAGGGTGGGGAGGGGAACACCCATAAGGAAGGGGAGGAGGGGAGGGGGATGTTTGCCGGAAACCGGGAAAGGGAATAACACTCGAAATGTATAAAAGAAATACTCAAGTTAAAAATAATAATAAAAAAAAAATCCGTGTCTTTATTTTTCTATAACTGACCTTAATTGAAGAAAAAATCCAGAATTTTATTTAAGGTAACACAAGAAACAGATAACTATGTTATGTTATTACCCACTAACTTATTTTGAACTTTGGCATGAGGAAGGCATCCTTGTAGTGGGTAGGACCCACAACAACAGTTGAAAGGTACACGGACGATTGAGATAACCTTCTAGACATACATCAGTGGCCACAGATTATGCTGCCTGGGAGAATGGCCCTGCTTTAATCATAAGCTTTGCTATGGTAACTATCCAATGATGCATAGATTTTCATGGGCGTGTATACATCACTTTCTTAATCCCCATGAAGAGAAAGAAAAATTTATTCTTGGAGTTTAAATTTCCACACCAAATGGGCTTTTCAGTTTTATCCTTTTTTTTTCTTAAAGTCCAATCTCATTGCTTCCTCCTTGTGAATGAAAGATCACACAGGCCTGGGTTTCTGAAGGTTATCTATAGCTTTGCCTAAAATGGTTATAATTGGAGAAATGAAATAGTGCTAACTGCCAAGGCTGAATAACATTATAACATTATGCAAAATGAAGGCACTTTAGAAGGATAAAGCATCGATGACAATGCAAATCAGAGACAGTGAAGGTCAGCCGTTTTGCATAAAGTGCCTTGCAGTCTAATTCATATGAACTTCGCCGGAGGAGAGAGAAAAGTGACTTATTAGAACACAATGCTTTTGCAAAGAGTATTACTGCCAAGTGAGCCCTGGATCTGCTTACAAGTCCCACAGGCAGTCACAGACTTCACTGAGGAGCTGGGCGGTCAGAGGCAAGCTGTAATTATAGATCTTCTAATCAGAAAGAAGATACCCCAAGTTCATGGCAGCATTCAAGCTGGCCTTCTTAACCCTCTTGTGGCTGAGAAATGCTGGTGGTTTCCAAACAGGTCTAGACAGCTATTTATACTTGGAGTCCCACCTTTGCTCTTTCCTTTGTTCTCACAACCCTTTGCAGACTCAGAGGCTAAGGGAGTTAGCTCACAAGACCTGTTTGTAAGGACTGAAGGTAACTTGTCAGTTCTGTTAAACTCTGATATTCAAGGTTGTGCTACTATACACACACTGGTAAACATGGCTAGTTCTATGCTTTGTGAGAATCAAGTCCTAAACCTAGAACAAACGTGCGTTTGTTGTTAGGTTTCTTTCTCCAATAATATTTTTGGAGGTCCCCATTTCTAGTCCTGTTATATATCAGACATCCAATGATTATCATCATTCCTTCTTCCCTGTCCGATCACTTGCTCTAGGATAGAGTTTCAAGCAGAAGCTGGGCGCTAACTTCCCATCTTCTTCTCCCAAGGATGATATTGAAAATATCAAATGTTACCCAGTCCAGAAAACAACATAACAGCTAGGTGTAATGACTCTTGCCTTTAGGTCTAGTACTTAGGAAGTCAAGTTGGAAGATTACTGTGACTTTAAGGCCAGCATGGGCTATATAATGAGAACTAGTCTGAGCTATACTTGCTATCTCAGGGACAAAAAAGAAGATAAAGGAATGTAGAGAGTGCATGTAAATCACAGCTAGGGAAGGGCAACTGTTTTCCATAAAGTGCTATCAGTCTTATCCAGGTGAATCTCAGCTGAGGAGAGAGAACAAAAGAAAGCAGTACGTCTTTCACAGAGCGAAAACTAGACTCCCAAGAATCAGTCTTCCTGGACTGGTTCCAGGGTTTCCTCTGCTGCTATTAACTGTGTGACCTTAGGCAGTTTTCTTTATAAGGAGGGGTGATTTGAACTCATGCTTGAAGAGGACCATCGTTAGTTCTTGACATTCTTATCCTAGTGACTTCCACAGTAATGCTTCCTGAGCTGCTGTATAGCTCTGTATAGGCTCACAGCCGACTGGGGATGGCACTGGCAGCAACCTTGCAATATCCTCCATGCCCAGAAGTCATTCCCACAGGGCTGTATCCCATCATGAACAGTTTTTCTCCTGTGCAAATGGTCATTCTCTTGTCTCCTTTAAAACAGCCAGTGATGATGGCCCCCAGTTCAGACAAGTGAGTCCAGAGGAAAGTGGTCAGTATTCGTACACATTTCCTTTTAGCATAACAGTGGCACACATCGCTTTCCTTTTTTTATTGTGATTTAGGGGAGCTGAGAAATTCATTTTATAACATGGCATGACAACAATGAAGGTGAAAGACTCAACATTTTAAACATAGTGAGGTGGAGTGATGGCAGAAGTGGGCTTTCTTGGCAGAAATGCCTGTACTGGTCATTCTTTAGTGCTATTTACACATTGTGTAGAGATTCTCGATTCTTGACATGAGGGAGGGATGTCACTTATTTGTTCCAGCTCCTGTTAAGACAAGTTTCCAAAGCATTCTTAATTTACTCTATATGGCTGGGAACTAAGAACCATACCCTCTCCCTTTTCTTCTCTGAGGAGTATGGCCTAGCCAGTCCTCTGGCACTACCACCAAGACTCTAAGAGAAGGGGTAGAAACAGCTCTCTCTGGACAGCCAGCAGCATCAAGAACAATTAGCTTTTCCAGTGGAAATATTCCTCATGTTTGCACTAATGGCACACATAATTTCTGTAGCATTTATGAATGAAGATTATCTGGAGTTTAGCCAAGTTGGAATTACCACCACTTGCTTTTGCAGAATAATTTATCCGATTGGTCTGAATCACTACCCTGCCACCTCATACAAGACATTTCCCTGGCTTTCTTGTTTGCTGTTTGTTTTCAGACCCCAAGGTTGGATTCCTTGGGCTGAACCCCAAGAGAGCTTCAGTACTCACTGTCAAGAGGTAGGCAACCCCTCTGCCTTATATGTAAATACTATGTAAATACTAGCTGTATGGCTATCAGCATAAAAATATGTCTCTATCCAGTTTCAGGGATTAGAAGGTAAGAATTCATATATTTTCATGAAATCACCAAGTTTATTCCTGTGTTTGATGTAGCACACTATCAATTTTTACTGCTTACATAATTAGAGACTTGTTTTTTTCCTGGCTAGTAGAGATAATTAACAATGGCAGAATATATGTGTTCATTGATAAATTCTACAAGATTACCAAGAATGCTGTACCCTGGTTTCTCTCCTTTCTTAGCATCACACTCCTTATAACACCTATATTTCTTAATTTTTATTTAACTTTCAGGCACATGGACTGCTAAAAGAAATGGCAAGAAGAGTAGTTTGTGATAGGGTACCAATGATTAATTTTATCATATTCTCTTGATTTGGTGAACTTAGTTAAGCACAAACTGGAACAATTCATTTAAAAAACCAGTACTATAAAAAATATACTCAAAGGAAAAGGAAACATATTTATTATACAGAAAGGAAAAGGAAAAATAATTTAATATATAAGAAGCATACAGAACGGAAGATATTTAGAAGAAGAGTAGATAAACTAAGGAGCCATAAGAAGAATCCACATTATCAAGCATAGAGAAACTAGAAAGGGAAAAAAAGAATTAACAACAATGTCACCAACCAGAACAATAAACAACCAAACTATAGGTTATAAACAAACCTTCTGTATGATTCTAAGTGGAATATTTAAAAGACAAAAGAAATAGAGATGTGACCCCCCCCTTAACAGAAGTAGAGATGAAAAGAAATTCAAAACCTATTTCAAGGAAAATAAAATCAATCACATATAGTATGATCTATGTTGTTAAAAAGAAAGAAAGAAAAAAGGAAAAAGAAAAACATCCAAAACAAAATTGAAAGTCAAGCAGCATGTAAAACATGGAGTTAATGACTAGTGGGAGAGTCAACAGAGCATGCTCAGATGTCAGAATGACCATGCTCAAACTCATACCCCAGATGACTCCGGCCTATAGAGTAAATGAACACATAGCACAGAGAGGCGGACAAGACCAGGTGCAGCTCATCCTCTTCTTTTGGGTCCCAAATCTTAAGCAGGGCCAGAAGTTGCAGACATCATTTTCTGTACACATCAGACTCTGCCACCTGGAGATGTAGCATGGAGAAGCATTGTGTATGGAGAAGAATAATATGTATATTACTATATACCATGACAATATATTATATATATTATATGTAATTATATACACATACATACACACACACACACACACACACACACACACACACACGATTCTGGCAAAATTCATAATACTACCCCTGCCTACTTGTCTAGCTTTTCCTGGACCCCCCCAATACATTTCCACCCAACTGTATCTCTTCTTCCTCTTCCTCTTATTTATAATTACTAATTCTAGCTAGTGTTGCCTGTATGTGAATGAGTCTGACACTATCCATAGGAGCATAGACAATCTCATGTACCCCATTCAGAAAGAAATATGAGTTTCCTATATCCAGTAGCCATCAACTTCCAATATCTCAATGGACTTGAAGTTTTGACTTAGGCTGATCTTGAACAGATCTGGTCACCACAGCTACTGCATTTCTTTTCTTTGAGATAAGAATCTCATTCTATTACCCAGGCTAATTGGGAAGTAACTCATAACCCATTCTTGCCTTGCATTTGTGATTCTATTATTTCAACCTTCCACTCAAGGATTACAAGCCTGTACAAGCAGGTCTGGCTCCTTACCCATTTTCATGCCTTGATATTTTGAAGTCACTCCCTAAGAGGGATAAAGCTCTTGCTTCCCACATCCTGTTGCTTGCCAGGTCCTAGGTTTTTACACAAAATAGGACGTCAACTCCACATGCATGCAGCTGAATGTTCTGATTATAACAGAAAAACTCTAAGCATTCAACGAATTTTACTGTACAGATTTTCACATAAGGAAAAGTAAAGGAATATCATAATAGCATTGATTTCATGGATCAATTTCAACCTTATAAACATTTGGCTGCATGCACCTTATCCTTTTTTATCTCTTTTTGGCTTGCTCTTCTAGAGTACTTATATTTTATGAAAATTGCAGCCATCATGACATTTTATTTCCTAGCTATTTCACGGAGTAGCTCTAGAAAATAATGTAATTTCCCCATAACAATGTGGCTATTATCGCACTCATCAAAGTCAGCACTAACTCACTAATGATACATAGCAGTCAAAATTCAAGTGTCCTCTGTTGTCCAGTAAGGTTCTTACATAGCTGACTGGCCCAGGACACACCCTGCATTGAGCATCTTTTGGGACTTTGAAAGATATCTGAAGTGTACAGCAGTGCTTCAAACTTCAGCCGGAAAGGACCAGTGATAGAGATCTGCCTTCTCTTTAGTAAGGGTTTTGCAGGCCAAGACCCTGGGCATTCTTGTTTAACAACCATGAACAGGAAAGGAACAGGCATCAATTTGGGGTTGAGTGTCAAATATGCAAATCACATGCAAATCTAGGCAAACTCCACTGGTTTTCCTGAAAGAGGTTGGTGAGAAGTGACAGCATTAGAATTATTGCATCTATTAGAAAACATGTTCTTAAATTTCTTGAACCAAGGCTCTGTTGGTTTATAGCAGTTTTAACTCCATTTTGCTCCTCCAGGGAAGGGAAGTTAAACAGTTATCACCAGCTTTCTGTTTCAATTTGAAATTTAAATTCTTTGTTTAGAACAGCAAATCCCTTCAGCTGGCTAGTGTGATTGCTGCTACACATGCTGCCCCTCTCCAGACAGCTCGAGGAATCCCAAATTCAAATTCCAATTTTGCAGATAACCCTGTGTCAGGTTTACTCCATCTTTAAAAATCACTGACAGTTACTAGACAGCCAGTGGGCTAATGGGAAACTCCCTAACCTGATTTCCATTTCAAAGTGCTAGGTATCCCTGAGAAGTTCTTACCTTCAGGAATTCTTATTTCTCTGGTGTTTGGTGGGGTCTGGGGCTGTTCCTATTTCTTTGGAAATAACTAGAAATAAACAACTTAGAAGAAAACCAAAATCCTCATTATTGTCAATGTTGGTAACTGAACAGCTCAACTTTATTTTATTTGTTTATATTTTGTTTATGAGGCAGTTGGATATACTCTTACAAATTGATGTATTGTTTCCTCTAAAGATGCTAAGCAAAAGACTTTCAAAGTTTACTGGGTGTTCTGTGGGAGGACGTAGCAACTGAGTATCCGTTAAGATAAAGATGTAGGATAGACCAGGTGAGAGATCTGGAGGCTGTGAACCGTGAGCTGTGCACTTGGAGCTGGGAGCCATGACTAAGCTTCCTGCTCTCTGCCACAGTTTGGGACTTTGGATGTTGGAAGGCAAAGGAACACAAAACTTGAGTTTTCCCATCACCGTACATGCGTGGCTTTGCTTAGTCTTGAGTTCTCTATCCAGAAGTATTAAAATTCATGTTTGGTGGATGATACAGTATGAGCAAGCCGATGTGTGTCTTCTTAGGGTCACAATGAAAGAAACTATGTTTGATAGTAAAACTCCTACTCTTCACTGACCAATTGTCCTCATTTGTACCTCTAAAAACAACAGTCTCCTGTTCTGCTCAGATCTATGAAATGGAGATATACACAGTCAAGGCCATTTTTATTTGAGAGCCGTTTTGTTGGGTGATTGATTTTTTGAGCAATTGTCTTCTTTAGGAACTAAGTATTCTATAATCTACTGACAGCAGATCAACACAGTCTCAATCCAACCCAGGTCTCTACACTACCGGCACCTTCTTGATCTCACTGGGTATTTGTGGGGAGACTCCTAAGATTATATAATTTTTTGTTGAAGTTGTGTGTATGTGTGTGTGTGTGCAGCCACATCTGTTCATACGTGCAAGTCTACAGGTATATGTGTATGTGCACGTCTGTTCATAAGAGCAAGTCTACAAGTATATGTTTGTGAATATATGAATGTGTGTGTGTGCACATGCACGCACATGTACCTGTTCATATGAACAAGCCTGTGGGTAGGCTTTCTCTTCTGAGTGCCTTCCTCCCAACTTTTCAGATGAGGATAGTCTCCTGGTCCACACTGTTTCAGGTCTCCAGCCTCGTCTCTCTGAATTGTGTCAGCTTCTGATGAGTTTTGATAAGTAGATTCTAGAACTATCTACTTGAGTTCAAGCCAGGCCACTTTTTCTCTGCTTATGCCTTAGTGTCCTTGTCTGTGAAATGAGACTAGTGATAGCATCTAGAATCTATAGGACAGGGGAGAAGATAGCATCAGTTTCCCCATGGAATGCCATTTGGACAGAACATGGCACACAACAAGCACAGTCTTTAGTGGACATCCAGTGTTTGTCTCAAGCTTTCCCAGCGGACAGCTCTACTGATTCAGACACTGTATATGTTTTAGTTGTGGGTGCGCCCCAGCATCTACTCAGGCTGTTGGATACTCCAAATGTTCATTACACACTCTGCTTATGACCTTTCTGAACATCTGCCTTGTGACATATTTCTTACACATGTTATCTCTTAGAGTTTCTGTGTATTGTAACAAATACACAGGCATAATCAATCACTTACTTTTGAGGAAGGTAATGCTCAAAGCACTCACTTGTTTTACATTGGGTCACACAGCTATTGAACATTCGAATAGCATTGAAGTCAACATGTGAGTGACTCTGGGTTTAGTGCCTCCTTTCCTCCTCCTCTAATATCTCTCTCTCTCTCTCTCTCTCTCTCTCTCTCTCTCTCTCTCTCTCTCTCTCTCTCTCTCTGTGACAAAAAGAATAAACCCTATGTAAGCCTGATGTAAATAGAAGGTTCTGGTTTTATGAAACCAAAGGTGAAGAAACGTAATCAGAAGTGAACAAAAGAGTCATAGTAACTGGGTATTTTAAGTATACAGAAGAAAAGGATACCCCCTTCTTTCCTCAATACATACAGAGGCTGTCTCTTAAGAAGAGATTTAGAGCATGAAGGACTATGCCACAGGCTCATAGACCTATGAAGAGCTATGTAACATTCATTGAAGTTTGATGGCCATTTTGAACTCCTAGGTCACTGTGAACTGATATGCCTGTACAAGGCCACTAGACAGAGGTCAGCATCTGTACCAGATGGTGTACTGATAATGCTACTCAGACTTATCTATAAACAGGAATTGTCTGAAGATGTTTGCTATTGATCTCAGTGGGTAGATCAGGGCAGGGTCCAACCATTATATAATTAAATTATTTGGCTAAAGCTTTGTGTGTCTGTGTGCACATCTATTTATATTTACAAGTCTACAGGAATGTGTATGTATGTGTGTATGTGTATACATCTGTTCTTATGTACAAGCCTACAAGTAGGTTGTGTGTGTGTGAGTGTGTGTGTGTGTGTGTGTGTAGGAAGAAACAAAAGGACCATCTTGAGTGTTCTTAGACTACTTCTATCGTATTTTTCAAAAACAAGGTCTCTCACTGGCCTCGAGCTCACTGACTAGGCTAGGCTAATTGGCCGGGAAACCCTGCAAATCACATTTGCATGACAAGCCCTTCATTAACTGAACTATCTGCCTCCCTAGCTCTAAGATCACACATTTTTAATAAACATCCAGTTGATGTTGAGAGCCCCTTCTAGAGGAGAGGGTTCAAGGGTTCAAGTGTCATTCATGAGCTGTCCTCTGGCTTAACACAGTGACTCAGTGGAATGGTTTTACCACAACTGGTTAAGCAAGCCCAACTCTGCCATCAAATGGGAGTGGAGCCTGGAGTCAAATATTCTAGAAAATGGATCTGTACATATAATTAAACACTCTGAGTATGTTGAAGTGTGATGAAAATGATCTCTCTAACGCCCCCTTCAGATGTCAGGTTGCATGACCGACTGACTCAACTTTCAGTCTGGTACTGTAATAGAAGAACAGATTTCAGAGAAAAGCATCTTTTTTTAAACAGTGGAACCAGGTGTCAGATAATGACCCATAGAGGCCAATGTCCCCAATGAAATGGTTCATTCTATTCTCCTTTTCATGATCTGTGTCTGTTTTACCATACATCCAGAACATTTTAGATAGAATGCCTCATTTTTTTTCTTATACCTGTCTCTATAGGGTCTCTACATCCTGTTGAATTTGCATTTTCTAGAACACTCAAGGGTTTTAGAGGTTTTCACTGTTATAAATATGCAAGGAAAGAAGGAAAAAAGGAAGAAAAGAAGGAAAGAAGGAAGGACAGATCTTTACTTTGGGTTTTTAATGAAAACATTGTATAAAATTACATGCTATTACATAGCATGGTTGATGCTAAGTTTCTTTGTGTGAAATTCTACACTGGGAATCCTGAGAAAGGAAGTTGTGTCTACACAGGCACACAGGGACTTGCACCCATGGATGAGATCATCACACTGCTGTAGCCCTTTGGAGAGGCAGATTATCTGCATATACTGAGAGCTGATTTGGAGTCAGGTGCCCTGGAAGAGTCCAAAGACTCCTTTCTGATTGAATAAAATCTTCCAGGCTGAATAACCCCATTGTTGTAACACATTATCACAAGTAAAGTTGGGTCAGTCTTTTTTTTTTTTTTTTTATTTATTTTTTTTATTAACTTGAATATTTCTTATATACATTTCGAGTGTTATTCCCTTTCCCGGTTTCCGGGCAAACATCCCCTTCCCTCCCCCCCTTCCTTATTGGTGTTCCCCCCCCCCCCCCCCCCCATTTCCGCCCCCCCCCCGACAGTCCAGTTCCCCTGGGGCTCATGCTTTGGCGTACCCAGGGCTTCCCCTTCCACTGGTGCTCTTACTAGGATATTCATTGCTACCTATGAGGTCAGAGTCCAGGGTCAGTCCATGTATAGTCTTTAGGTAGTGGCTTAGTCCCTGGAAGCTCTGGTGGCTTGGCATTGTTGTACATATAGGGTCTCGAGCCCCTTCAAGCTCTTCCAGTTCTTTCTCTGATTCCTTCAACGGGGGTCCTATTCTCAGTTCAGAGGTTTGCTGCTGGCATTCGCCTCTGTATTTGCTGTATTCTGGCTGTGTCTCTCAGGAGCGATCTACACTTCTGCACTTCTTTGCTTCATCCATCTTGTCTAATTGGGTGGCTGTATATATATGGGCCACATGTGGGGCAGGCTCTGAATGGATGTTCCTTCAGTCTCTGTTTTAATCTTTGCATCTCTCTTCCCTGCCAAGGGTATTCTTGTTCCCCTTTTAAAGAAGGAGTGAGGCATTCACATTTTGATCATCCGTCTTGAGTTTCATTTGTTCTAGGCATCTAGGGTAATTCAGGCATTTGGGCTAATAGCCACTTATCAATGAGTGCATACCATGTATGTCTTTCTGTGATTGGGTTAGCTCACTCAGGATGATATTTTCCAGTTCCAACCATTTGCCTACAAATTTCATAAACTTCGTTGTTTTTGATAGCTGAGTAATATTCCATTGTGTAGATGTACCACATTTTCTGTATCCATTCCTCTGTTGAAGGGCATCTGGGTTCTTTCCAGCTTCTGGCTATTATAAATAAGGCTGCGATGAACATAGTGAGCACGTGTCTTTTTTATATGTTGGGGCATCTTTTGGGTATATGCCCAAGAGAGGTATAGCTGGATCCTCAGGCAGTTTAATGTCCAATTTTCTGAGGAACCTCCAGACTGATTTCCAGAATGGTTGTACCAGTCTGCAATCCCACCAACAATGGAGGAGTGTTCCTCTTTCTCCACATCCTCGCCAGCATTTGCTGTCACCTGAGTTTTTGATCTTAGCCATTCTCACTGGTGTGAGGTGAAATCTCAGGGTTGTTTTGATTTGCATTTCCCTGATGACTAAAGATGTTGAACATTTCTTTAGGTGTTTCTCAGCCATTCGGCATTCCTCAGCTGTGAATTCTTTTGTTTAGCTCTGAACCCCATTTTTTAATAGGGTTATTTGTCTCCCTCTTGGTCTAACTTTTTGAGTTCTTTGTATATTTTGGATATAAGGCCTCTATCTGTTGTAGGATTGGTAAAGATCTTTTCCCAATCTGTTGGTTGCCGTTTGTCCTAACCACAGTGTCCTTTGCCTTACAGAAGCTTTGCAGTTTTATGAGATCCCATTTGTCGATTCTTGATCTTAGAGCATAAGCCATTGGTGTTTTGTTCAGGAAATTTTTTCCAGTGCCCATGTGTTCCAGATGCTTCCTAGTTTTTCTTCTATTAGTTTGAGTGTGTCTGGTTTGATGTGAGGTCCTTGATCCACTTGGACTTAAGCTTTGTACAGGGTGATAAGCATGGATCGATCTGCATTCTTCTACATGTTGACCTCCAGTTGAACCAGCACCATTTGCTGAAAATGCTATCTTTTTCCATTGGATGGATTTGGCTCCTTTGTCAAAAATCAAGTGACCATAGGTGTGTGGATTCATTTCTGGGTCTTCAATTCTGTTCCATTGGTCTATCTGTCTGTCTCTGTACCAATACCATGCAGTTTTATCACTATTGCTCTGTAATACTGCTTGAGTTCAGGGATAGTGATTCCCCTGAAGTCCTTTTATTGTTGAGGATAGTTTTAGCTATCCTGGGTTTTGTTATTCCAGATGAATTTGCAAATTGTTCTGTCTAACTCTTTGAAGAATTGGATTGGTATTTTGATGGGGATTGCATTGAATCTGTAGATCGCTTTTGGTAAAATGGCCATTTTTACTATATTAATCCTGCCAATCCATGAGCATGGGAGATCTTTCCACCTTCTGAGGTCTTCTTCAATTTCTTTCTTCAGTGTCTTGAAGTTCTTATTGTACAGATCTTTTACTTGCTTGGTTAAAGTCACACCGAGGTACTTTATATTATTTGGGTCTATTATGAAGGGTGTCGTTTCCCTAATTTCTTTCTCGGCTTGTTTCTCTTTTGTGTAGAGGAAGGCTACTGATTTATTTGAGTTAATTTTATACCCAGCCACTTTTCTGAAGTTGTTTATCAGCTTTAGTAGTTCTCTGGTGGAACTTTTGGCATCACTTAAATATACTATCATATCATCTGCAAATAGTGATATTTTGACTTCTTCTTTTCCGATATGTATCCCCTTGATCTCCTTTTGTTGTCTGATTGCTCTGGCTAGAACTTCAAGAACTATATTGAATAAGTAGGGAGAGAGTGGGCAGCCTTGTCTAGTCCCTGATTTTAGTGGGATTGCTTCAAGTTTCTCTCCATTTAGTTTAATGTTAGCAACTGGTTTGCTGTATATGGCTTTTACTATGTTTAGGTATGGGCCTTGGATTCCTATTCTTTCCAGGACTTTTATCATGAAGGGGTGTTGAATTTTGTCAAATGCTTTCTCAGCATCTAATGAAATGATCATGTGGTTTTGTTCTTTCAGTTTGTTTATATAATGGATCACGTTGATGGTTTTCTCGATATTAAACCATCCCTGCATGCCTGGGATGAAGCCTACTTGATCATGGTGGATGATTGTTTTGATGTGCTCTTGGATTCGGTTTGCCAGAATTTTGTTGAGTATTTTTGCCAATGTTCATAAGGAAATTGGTCTGAAGTTCTCTTTCTTTGTTGGGTCTTTGTGTGGTTTAGGTATAAGAGTAATTGTGGCTTCATAGAAGGAATTCGGTAGTGCTCCATCTGTTTCAATTTTGTGGAATAGTTTGGATAATATTGGTATGAGGTCTCCTATGAAGGTCTGATAGAATTCTGCACTAAACCCGTCTGGACCTGGGCTCTTTTTTGGTTGGGGAGACCTTTAATGACTGCTTCTATTTCCTTAGGAGTTATGGGGTTGTTTAACTGGTTTATCTGTTCCTGATTTAACTTCGGTACCTGGTATCTGTCTAGGAAATTGTCCATTTCCTGTAGATTTTCAAGTTTTGTTGAATATAGGCTTTTATAGTAAGATCTGATGATTTTTGAATTTCCTCTGAATCTGTAGTTATGTCTCCTTTTCATTTCTGATTTTGTTAATTTGGACACACTCTCTGTGTCCTCTCGTTAGTCTGGCTAGGGGTTTATCTATCTTGTTGATTTTCTCAAAGAACCAACTTTTGGTTCTGTTGATTCTTTCTATGGTCCTTTTTGTTTCTACTTGGTTGATTTCAGCTCTGAGTTTGATTATTTCCTGCCTTCTACTCCTCCTGGGTGTATTTGCTTCTTTTTGTTCTAGAGCTTTTAGGTGTGCTGTCAAGCTGCTGACATATGCTCTTTCCTGTTTCTTTCTGCAGGCACTCAGCGCTATGAGTTTTCCTCTTAGCACAGCTTTCATTGTGTCCCATAAGTTTGGGTATGTTGTACCTTCATTTTCATTAAATTCTAAAAAGCTTTTAATTTCTTTCTTTATTTCTTCCTTGACCAGGTTATCATTGAGTAGAGCATTGTTCAGTTTCCACGTATATGTGGGCATTCTTCCCTTATTGTTATTGAAGACCAGCTTTAGGCCGTGGTGGTCCGATAGCACGCATGGGATTATTTCTATCTTTCTGTATCTGTTGAGGCCTGTTTTTTGACCAATTATATGGTCAATTTTGGAGAAAGTACCATGAGGAGCTGAGAAGAAGGTATATCCTTTTGCTTTAGGGTAGAACGTTCTATAAATATCCCTTAAGTCCATTTGGCTCATGACTTCTCTTAGTCTGTCTACGTCTCTGTTTAATTTCTGTTTCCATGATCTGTCCATTGATGAGAGTGGGGTGTTGAAATCTCCTACTATTATTGTGTGAGGTGCAATGTGTGTTTTGAGCTTTAGTAAGGTTTCTTTTATTATGTAGGTGCCCTTGTATTTGGGGGTATAGATATTTAGGATTAAGAGTTCGATTTTTCCTTTGATGAATATAAAGTGTCCTTCCTTATCTTTTTTGATGACTTTTAGTTGGAAATTGATTTTATTTGATATTAGAATGGCTACTCCAGCTTGCTTCTTCTGACCATTTGCTTGGAAAGTTGTTTCCCAGCCTTTCACTCTGAGGTAGTGTCTGTCTTTGTCTCTGAGTTGTGTTTCCTGTAGGCAGCAGAATGCAGGGTCCTCGTTGCATATCCAGTTTGTTAATCTATGTCTTTTTATTGGGGAGTTGAGGCCATTGATGTTGAGAGATATTAAGGAATAGTGATTATTGCTTCCTGTTATATTCATATTTGGATGTGAGGTTGTGTTTGTGTGCTTTTCTTCTCTTTGTTTTGTTGCCAAGACGATTAGTTTCTTGCCTCTTCTTGGGTATAGCTTGCCTCCTTATGTTGGGCTTTACCATTTATTATCCTTTGTAGTGCTGGATTTGTAGAAAGATATTGTGTAAATTTGGTTTTGTCATAGAATATCTTGGTTTCTCCATCTATGTTAATTGAGAGTTTTGCAGGATATAGTAGCCTGGGCTGGCATTTGTGTTCTCTTAGGGTCTGTATGACATCATTCCAGGATCTTCTGGCCTTCATAGTTTCTGGCAAAAAGTCTGGTGTGATTCTGATAGGTCTGCCTTTATATGTTACTTGACCTTTTTCCCTTACTGCTTTTAATATTCTTTCTTTATTTTGTCGCTTTGGTGTTTTGACTATTATGTGACGGAGGTGTTTCTTTTCTGGTCCAATCTATTTGGAGTTCTGTAGGCTTCTTGTATGCCTATGGGTATCTCTTTTTTTAGGTTAGGAAGTTTTCTTCTATGATTTTGTTGAAGATATTTACTGGTCCTTTGAGCTGGGAGTCTTCACTCTTTCTATACCTATTATCCTTAGGTTTGATCTTCTCATTGAGTCCTGGATTTCTGTATGTTTTGGACCAGTAGCTTTTTCCGCTTTTACATTATCTTTGACAGTTGAGTCAATGATTTCTATGGAATCTTCTGCTCCTGAGATTCTCTTCCATCTCTTGTATTCTGTTGGTGAAGCTTGTATCTACAGCTCCTTGTCTCTTTCTTTTTGGTTTTCTATATCCAGGGTTGTTTCCATGTGTTCTTTCTTGATTGCTTCTATTTCCATTTTTAATTCCTTCAACTGTTTGATTGTGTTTTCCTGGAATTCTTTCAGGGATTTTTATGATTCCTCTCTGTAGGCTTCTACTTGTTTATTAATGTTTTCCTGTGTTTCTCTAAGGGAGTTCTTCACGTCTTTCTTGAAGTCCTCCAGCATCATGATCAAATATGATTTTGAAACTAGATCTTGCTTTTCTAGTGTGTTTGGATATTCCATGTTTGTTTTGGTGGGAGAATTGGGCTCCGATGATGTCATGTAGTCTTGGTTTCTGTTGCTTGGGTTCCTGGGCTTGCCTCTCGCCATCAGATTATCTCTAGTGTTACTTTGTTCTGCTATTTCTGACAGTGGCTAGACTGTCCTATAAGCCTGTGTGTCAGGAGTGCTGTAGACCTGTTTTACTGTTTTCTTTCTGCCAGTATTGGGGACAGAGTGTTCTGCTTTCGTGCGTGTAGTTTTTCCCCTCTACAGGTCTTCAGCTGTTCCTGTGGGCCTGTGTCTTGAGTTCACCAGGCAGGTCACTTGCAGCAGAAAAGTTGGTCTTACCTGTGGTCCCGAGGCTCAAGTTCGCTCGCGGGGTGCTGCCCACGGGCTCTCCGAGGTGGCAGCACCCAGGAAGATCTGCGCCGCCCCTTCCGGGAGCCTCCGTGCACCAGGGTTCCAGATGGCCTCTGGTGTTTTCCTCTTTGGTCCCGAGGCTCAAGTTCGGGCTCGGGGTTCTGCCCACGGCTCTCCATGGGTGGCAGACCAGGAAGATCTCGCTGCCTCTTCCGGGAGCCTCCGTGCACCAGGGTTCCAGATGGCCTCCGTGTTTTCCTCTGAATCAGCAATGTGTGTAGAGAGCAGTCTCTTCTGGTTTCGCAGGCGTGTCTGCCTCTCTGAAGGTTTAGCTCTCCTTCCCACGGGATTTGGGTGCAGAGAACTGTTTATCCGGTCTGTTTCCTTCAGGTTCCGGCGGTGTCTCAGGCAGGGCTCCTGCCTGCTCCTGGGCCCTCTCCCACGGGAGCCCAGAGGCCTTATACAGTTTCCTCTTGGGCCTGGGATGTGGGCAGGGGTGGGCAGTGTTGGTGGTCTCTTCTGCTCTGCAGCCTCAGGAGTGCCCACCTGACCAGGCGGTAAGGTATCTCTCCCACAGGTTCTGGGAGCAGAGAGCTGCTGCGGAGCGTCAGTCTTAATATAGAGTTTGGAGATCAGAAAACCAAAGTGGTCAACACCGAGATAAAATTGGGGTTTGGGGAATATTGGGTTCCTTCTGAAATCTCAAGTGAACAGTGTTTACTTGTATTTTATATGGTAAAAAAAAAATGCCTACTACCCTTGGCTTCTTTCTTCCTTTCAAACCCGTCAATATTCCTGCATAAGTTTCTCAAGGTGTCGCCTCTCTGGTTATAACCTTCTCATCTCTCTTCTGCTATTAAAGGTCAAGGTGATTAAACGGTGACCATCCTAAGTCACAGAATAATTTCCTTAGTCAGTTCAGCTGAAGAGTTGTTTTTATTTCATCTACAATCTCGATATTCTAGATCAGGTTTCCAAGGAATTCTGTGCCCCTGGGAGAAGTCTTCAGAATCAGAGGAAGAGGTGGCCCCAGGAGGAAATTGATTAGAGAAGCTAAATTAATTCCTCAGAAACATGCTTACCTCTAGACTATGCAGATTTCTCTCACCCACTTCACAGTTTTTCATGAATCTATCTCTTGCTGAAAAATTGCATCATGTCTCAAAATATTAATTATCTTGAGACTATGACAAGAAATGTAGCTTTAGCCAATAAGAAGGCTAAGCAAACATGCATTAAATATTTAAATTACAGGATAAGGGACATCTATTATTCAAGGAATGTAAGTTATCAAGGTGTTAGGTAACAAAAATCATGGTTTTCAACCTCTGTTAAGCTATAAATTAGAGATTTTAATGTAGATTATTTCACTTGGTTTCTTAAAAACCTCTATAGCGTGGAGGTCACACTCCCAAATTAGGAACTAGGAATTCAAAGAGTGTCAATGTGCTGGAGAAGGGCAGAGATTCAGTATATGAGGAGGTACTGAGCTTGGGTTTAGCTCTCTTACCCAAACACAGTAGTAGGCTGCCAGCCTAGGAGGTCAGAAAGACACAACAACAGAGTGAACCTGAACCAAATTAGAAAGGTTTCCGGGAGGTGTTAATTTGTGAAGGCATAATTTAAGTTTATCAGTGGATTTTCCTCATGCAAGTCTTTTTAATACTATAGAAGGAAGCAGAACTTATGTACCTTCATTCAACAGAAACCATCTCTCCCGGAGGGCTAGCCTGGGCATTGGGTTGTGTGTATTTAAGAATTACATGGCTTTAATTTCAATCTCTCATTTCCCATTCTGGTAAAGCCACTGAAAGAATAAGTCAGACTTGTCATCTATCTGCCTGACATTGATCCCCTCCCTGAAACTCTCTCGAGAACATCCATAGGTGTGTGAAGAAGGAATGAGGTGTACCAAGTATGGAGTTTGTTTCCATTGTGTTCTGGTAGTTGCTTTAGGGAGCACCAGTTTGTGAAAATTGGAATTGTTTGTGAGAATCTGTGGTTCACTGAAATCATACGCTCATTATCAAATATTGATTTGTATATAGAGAAAAGAGATTCTGTGAATAGGGAAAAGAACAAACCACATTCTTTACAATTAAGAATCAAATATAGGATTCAAATAGAAATCACCCTCTCTGCTAAGTACAGATGCTGTGGTACAGTAGAGTACCAAGCATAAAACACCATCTCGTGCTGACATTGATCCTATATTATCAGGGATTGAGCTTCCAATCCATGAATGAAGGTTCAAGCACATACATAACCATCCATAGCCTCACAACTGGCAAGTAAATTGGTCACAATTTAGACCTAGTCATATCCAGCTTGCAAGTGTTCTTAGAACCTTCAAGGGTAGGGACCAATGAACTTTTCCTTGAAGGGCCAAATAGTAAAAATGTTAGTTGTTGAAACTGGAAAGATAAAGAATATTACTATATATTTATATATTTGTGAAAGTGAAAATAGTTAAAAATATAATCATGTTCAGCTCCCAGACAACTCAGCAGGGCACCAGGCAAGATCATAGCTTGCTGACCAGATTCCAGGACAATGTCACCCTTCTTTCTGAAGGCTACTGCTTAGATACAGATACAAATATTGACATAGAAACAAGTATGGCATTATAGAACACACACACACACACACACACACACAAATACACACACACAATCACATTGTATATCTATACCCATGAATATCGTGGACTGTATTCTAGTATCTAAGTTCATGTCTTCTCATTTATGCCAGAGTATGATCTCTGCGAAGACTGGGTGAGCTGAGCCAACCTTGCTTCTGTCGAGAGCACTACTCAGATTATTTCTTTAAGTTAATGTCTACTCATGACAGTGCTGGAACAGATGCAATCCATCATAGTTAATTGAGGAGACTCTATGCATATTTCTTCCCTCCGTGTTACTCATTCTGTGTCATGAAGACACATAACATTGCTCTTTGAAGTGGTTTGGGGGGACAGCCCATAATTTTGCAGGTAGATGGATTTCTAGGCAACACACACACACACACACACACACACACACACACACACACACACATCCTGAACATTGTGAAACAGGATAGCCTGGTGCTCAGTTAAGTGTGTCAGAGTCTGAAAGAGTCTCTGCCTCTAGTTTCATTAGCCGCTTCTTTTTGAGAAAGTATGGTGATGATAATAAGTGTATATTCATATCTATGTCCTCCTAACTATACCTGGAATAGCAATTCTGGTGCTTAATGTGTGTGAAACCATTTGTCATGCCAATCTTCAATGTTAAGTTATTTTACCATCTGCCATCGTTAGATGGGACATCTGAGGCATAGAGATTTAAGTGAACTGCTTGCAGTAACACAATTAGAAAGTGGAACAATGAGATCCAAACCAGGTGAATTGGTTGCAGAACCTGGTATTTATCATGCGGAGCTCCTTCGATATTTGTGACTTCCCCAGAGGGTTTGCATTGACAGACTGTGAACTGGGCTGGAGGTTTCTCAACTCTGGACCTGGGAACTTTGGTGGATCTGTTGTAAATATTTCCTCCCTAGAACAGTAAGCCTTGTAAAAGGAGAGGCTTAGAACACAATATGATGTTCTAATTGGATGAAAAAAAGGCAAGCTATGGTAGCTGCTAGGATCCTCACTGCATCACCGCATTCTTCTGGAAGAGAGGTTTCTATATGTGCTGCTATGCTACTGATCTCTGTGATGGCTTTGGTGGGTTAAGGGAACCAGTTGGATAGTCAAAGGACAGCATCCACCCTGACAAGAAGACCGGAGTCTGTGACCACATCTTGAACGTGTGGTCTAACTTGAGTGTGGAAAAGTAAAATTAAGGGTAGCAGTTTTTACAAGTACACCACAGTGGCATTTCACTGAGGTGTCAAACATAATGCGTGAGGTTCTGACAGTCACAGGTCCACTGTCAGGGAAGCAACTAATGCAGTCTTTCTTTATTGGGCAAATGGACTGTCACAACTCCAGAAATACTGAGTTACATACCGTAAAATGGTCTCTAGTCTGAAAACAGAAAGGGCGTTCATAGGTCAATTGCAAACTCATTTAGCAGAAGAAATCTTATCCAAACTACTATGAGATGCCAGACATAGAATAGTCTTTCTTTATCCCACTGTACGAATACATACCGATTCCTGTTGCAACATATTAAGGCATTTGGTTCCAGCATGTGATCCCAGATTTTGCAGATGTGCACTTAAACAACATATAACATGCACACTATATTTCCTTTCTTAAGTAATAAAAACAGTTGTTCACTGCAAAATTCACCTGGCCCCAAAAGTTCTGGATAAGGGAGAGTGGACTTACACTAACTACCTCATTAGGTTTTTATGTAGATTAAGCAGAATAAAATATGGGAAGGGCTTACAAGAGTTATAGGCACATTATAAATCAGCAGTGCATATTGTGTTTCTGAAGCAGCTCTTTGCTCATGAATTAGGTCCTCTAGTTGAGCCATTTTTGCGCTATGAGACTGTCACTGTATAATATTGCTTAGGCATTTCACTGTTGCCTGTAGGAGGTTTTGTTTTTGCTTTTGTTTTTGTTTTTGTTTTGTGTGGCTCGCTGTTAATTCTGATGTCTTGATGATTTTCAAACAATCTCAGTAGAAAGGTACATTTTGGGGTCATTGAAGTTTTAATTTTTCATTCTAGAGATATTTAAAGGGTCGGAAGAATGAAATGTGCAGAGTGTGGTTTTCAGTGCACTGTTGGGAACAGCAAACGTGTAAGTGCAGGAAGATGTCGTGTCCTGGCCAAGCACAGTAATAGGATACCCTCAATTGACCAGATTGTCCCACGCTCACAGATCAAATCTAAATGAATCTATGTCTTAGGAAGGATGACCTGGAGCATTGCTCTGTAAATGAGGAAATGAAAGTCTACAAAGAACAAAACAAATGAGCACCAATACTACAGCCTCTCCAACATGGAACTGTGTCACATTGGAATGGGAAGTTTTAGAGAAATATTAGACTCTCCTTGTTAGCCTGTGAGGGGAGGGAGCCTAGACAAGTGTTTCTCGAAGCTATTGTGAATTCCTTGGATCTAGCTTGCACGAGATGACCTTGGTGGCCCTTCTGAGGCCTGGAGAAAAAAAAAAATCTTCATGTGATCCTTTGTGCTGCGCTAATAAAACACCTGAGCTTGGATACTTCATGAAGAAAAGGTGTTGTTTTTGTTTGTTATAGAGGCTGAAAAGGCAGATGCCAAATGGAGACCTTCCGGTGTGTTCTGCTTCACCAGAACATGATGGCTGACATCACATGGTTTGAGTGTGTATCCAGTGAGTGCGGAGGAAGGCATATGCACAAAGTGGGCTTGTTTTATAACACCTGCTCTTCCTGTTACAAACCCAGTCCCCAGATACAATCTAATGACAACCTAATTACCTCCAGTGGTACCCACTTCCTCTCACTTTTTGGTACCGTGACAGTGGGAACAAATCTTTGGGGTCAAATCATATATAAGCTGTAGCTCGCTAGGACTATTCTCTATCAGATGGTGGATCTGAGGCCTGGACTAAGATCTCATCAGTCTTATACTCCATTCTTCACCAACTCAAAAGGCCAAGTATTAGGAACATATTTAAGTTGATTTGTGTCTTTCACCTATGAGAAAGTAATGCATCTGTGTTTACCTTGTGTGTGGGGAACCACTTGACATCATTCAGAGAATATGAGGAAGCCTTTATGTTTCTGCTAATGCATACTTACCTCGTGTGATGGCAAGGATTTAAGAAAATGACTATGGAACACCCCTTCCTCTATTAGAGTTGTAAGGGTGTTAAGAGTTAGGAACAGAAGACCACCTTACTAGGAGTAATGCCTAAGCAGGTGTTGGGGTCAAAACAGTGATGGGCTCTCTAAAATAAGTCTCCAGAGTTAACTGGATTGCTTTCCTCAGCTAGAGTAGAAATGGTGGTTTTATTTTCCTTGTGGGGCAGGACTGTTTTCTATTTACCAGGAAAAACAGTTGCTCTCTGCAAACGGTTATGACCTAGACAGAGAAAAGCTGAGACAATCTGTACTGTGTCCCAAAGTCTCCAGTTAGATGATGTCTGGGACCCTGTAGGAGGAAAAACAATCAGGATACAGGGACACTGAAGGACAATTGTCTTCATGGAGACCTTCCTCGCCAGCTTTCTGATTGAGACTCTTCTGGATTTGAGAAGGTTGCATGTTTTGTAGGTTGCTGTAGAATATTTTAGAAACATTCACCTTCTGGAATAAAAATTCTTTATTTGTAAATATCTAGGTTCAAAATACTGTCAGTGGTCTGGATTTTGATGATTGGAAAAGGAATTATCTTTCATCCAAAGGAAGCTACCATTCTGCTGAAAATGGCAAGGCAGTGAGAAATTTCTAAGAAGTTGCATTTTGATGAAGAGTGAACATACTGGGCAAACTTGACTGGATTATTTATTCTACGTCTCGGTGCCTTGTTGCCCTCTGGGGTTAAACCAAGTTACCTGCCTTGGTGTCTTGGTGTCTGCAGCCCTCATAATCCCTTAGACTTAGCTCTCCTATTTTCAAGAAATTATCTCAGAAAATATCATGTTGCCTCCGATTGTGTGATCTTCATGACATCATCGGTGTGGGTATAGAGACATCAGCTACTGCTAAAACAGAACAGGATCCTTGGCAGTGTTGGGCCCCTTCCTTAAAGCCTCTAGTAGAGATCAGCTTTCAAGTGAACTTTACTCTTTTGTCAGGAAGGAGGCAGAATAAGGTGACACAGCATGAAGCAGAGTCTTTATTCAGGGTGTGAGCTCCTGTTTCCAGGACAGGGAGTGTGTTGTCCTTGGGAAATCCTGCCTTCAGTGTTTGCCTGTGTCATAGCTTATGTACAGAAAAGAAGAATGGGATGTCTATAAGCAAATTCTTCCCTGTAGTCCTCCACATGTTTCTTCTACCAGAGACCCTGCCATCTCTGTGGCTTCTGACTAGGTTGTTGTTTTGAGGAGACCAGGTCAGCTTGCATACTTGGGAGCATACACAGTAGGAACCAAAGAGGTATATACCTCTATCCATCTGAGATAGACCCTCACACAGCCTCCAGCCCTCTTAACTATATCCTTGAACCACCTTAACAGATTGCACTATTCTCTGGAGGCCATTATAGTGCTGTGAGTATGTCCTTATTTATTTTTCCTACTAGTTCACCTATCCCCCACTCTCCCACCTCAAATATAGCTCTTCGAAACCATTGGATAATTCCTTACTTTTTATTATCTAGTTCCAAGCCTTTGCATATAAAAAGCAATCAGTAAATATGTTTGTATAACATTGGTATTAAGGGATATAGTTACTACCTTTTGGGATTCTCTCCACCCCATAACCTTTGGCATTTATCTGAGAATCACCACATCTTGACAACAGCGGTTGACTTTAGGCAGCTACATTTATGCCTCTCGAGACCCTCAGTTAAAGCCAACGTGATTCCTCCTAGCAGGTAGAGCATAGACTTCCTCGGGGGCAGGAACGGAGACAGATGGGAATGAACTCTTCTCTCATGCATCAGGAGAAATAATGTGTGTGTGTGTGTGTGTGTGTGTGTGTGTGTGTGTGTGTGTGTGTGTTGTGGTGTGTGTAACTACACCCTACTCAGTCTGTATAATGTGACTTATATGCATGCTTTTAGGGCTACTTGGTATTGGATATGTAATTGATGTGTGCTTCCGACAGAAGACTATTTCTCTCAATGTCAGCATTCCTCAGTCCCCTGTAGATGTTTGTGTAGAGTTGAGGCCTCCTGCCCCCACCCCCCCTTCTCCACTGGCATGTCAAGTGTGGGGTTCCTGTTCAGTTCACATTTAGGCACTATGTTGGTGAGACTTCGTGAGTGTAGCTTCTGTCATGACTAGGACACACAATCTCACAGCAAACTGTTTTATGTGAATGCTGGTATGTACCCCATACATACGTGGAGGTCAAAAGAAGGATCAGAGAACCTGAGACTGGAGTTCCAGAGGGTTGGGAGCCCCTCCCTGGGTGCTGGGAACTGAACTTGGTCCTCTGCAAAAATAGTAAGCACCATTAACCCGTGAGTCACTTTTCTAGCCACTTAAGAGACCTTCCTAAGCAATGCACGAAACCAAGGCTGCGTGAAAGATGACAAGATCTCCAGCCTTGATTATATTCATATTCAGCCATAACAGTTTCAAAATTCTAAAAAGATTGGAAGGCCCTTAAAAGAAGAATGTGGTCGTGCAATAATAATTATGCCCGTTTTATCTATAACCTTATATCTGCAGAATGAAAATCACTAATCTATAAATTACAGACTAGAGACAACAGATCAGACCTAAGGATGTAGTAGTAATATAAAAGTTTCTAAAATAACTGATTGTTTTTAACTTAAAGGATTTTTTTTAACTTAAAGGATGAACTACCTTTTAATTAACCTTGTGCCTTTAAACACAGTCTGCAAGTTCTACAGAACTCAGTTTTGACTTTGAATTCACCTAATGGAGGGATCAAGAACGGTGGATTCTAAGTGAGCCTCCTTTGAGCACTGTTTGTCAATAATAGTGCTTGCCACAGAGCGCTTTGTGAGGATTAACCAGGGAAAGGTATGCTAAGCCCCAGGAACACCGACTTGCAAACAGTGGGACCTAGCTAATTGACTTCTCTTCCACTCTTCTTCTTCTTTTTTACTACACTACTTCAAAGCAGTAGCTGCTTCAGAAGAGCAGGAAGCAGACAGTGAGGACTAGAGGGGAAAAAGCAGAGGAAGCCCAAATTAGACCTTGTCGAATTTGGCAGTCCAATTCCGGTGCAGTTCCCGTTGCAGCCACACGATGGCAGCACAAGCATTGTGGCCCCCCCTGGCTATCTAAAGCTTGGCACTTTAAATTTTCAGTTTTAAAACTAGGGGCGCCTGGGTGTGTTTGTATTTGTGCCTGCGAAGCAAAGCTGTGCCCATCTTCAATAGTCTCAGCTGAGCTGTAATGCAGACGGACATGAAAATCTACAAGAGTTTCACAGTCTCTTCCAAAAACTCCCAATAGGAGCTTGTTAAAAAAAAGAAAGAAAAAGAGAAAAAGCGCCCAACTTTGTATTCATTTCAAATGGGGGAGAACGTCCTTAAATCTGCAGCATCTGTTCCGCTGGGCTTGCTGTCGGTGAGCAGGTATTGCGGTTAATGAGCCACCAGCTTGCTGCTCCCAGGGCCAGGCTGGAGCAGTCAGCTGGTGCAGGGATGGGACCTGCGATCAGCAGCTGTGCACCGACATGCCCCGGGACGGAAAATGTGATTTGTGACACGGCAGCTTGGGAATAATAATGAAAACATAATTGCTCCGGGCGGATGGCTCGCTGTCTTTCTATTGCTAAGCTACTTCACCTCGCAAGAGAGGAGCTGTGGTTCTCAGTTCTCATTTCTCTGGGACAACCAAAGGCACAGCCCTCAGGTATCCTGCTGCCCTCCTTGTTGAATGTTTCCTTGAATCCCTGAGAAGAGCCGCACCCCTCCTCTCCCATCCCTCCAACCAGGAAAATCTTGCTTTTGCTCTGACTTCAGCAGCAGCAGCCAGTCTGGTTAATCAGAGCCCCTGAAGTCATGGCTGTCACTTGTCCTCTGCTGCCTATTGTATTGTTGGGGTTTGCTTTGCATTCTGGGAATGTTTTTCCTCCCTAGCTCTTTCGCTTTATTTAGACTTCACACCCATGTCTCTTAAACCACTTCTCACCATGACTTTGGTCTTCAGGAGATCACTGCCCTCCGGCAGATTATTGCCTGTGTAGCATCAAGAATCGGAATGATGAGTATTCATGTCTAGAGTTTACATCTTTAAGTGACAGAGGGCAGAGGACCCCAAGGAAAATCGCACAGTTTTAATTTGATACCCCAATTGGGGAAATCCAGCCTCCTAGGTGTCACGTTTGGGATCTGAGGACCAGTGAATGAGACACTGTGGGTGATGTGTTCAGCCCTGGGGCATGGAGGGATGTCGTGGATGTCCCCTGCTTATACAAATGACTCTGTGGCATTTATGCAGGAGGTTCTTGCTGCCATGGGTTCCGATGGCTGACTCGTGACAAGTGGTTCAGTTTTTAAGGTTGGATTGTTTGGGAGTTCAATGCTATAAGGAAGGGGTGTTCATACTGAAGAAGGTGGAAACTTCTTTTCCTTTTCCCAGACTGATGATTTTGAGGCAAAGCTCAAGTGGGGAGGAAGGGGGCAGGTGTCTGCAGTTGCTCCCTGCTGTGGTCAGATTTGTGTACAACATTTTGTATTCCTGTTACTTTTGCTTCGCTTACTATTTTTTCTGTCCTGGTGTCTTGGGTTACCTTCCAAATGTATCAGTTTGGGTACTGGTAGTGACTTAACTGGAACCTAGGCTAAAACAAGGCCACTGAGGACCCAGAATTCTGAATGCAAGTCCCTTAGTTCACACACACACACTCAAACACCCCCACACTCACATGCTGTTGAGTCAATGGAAGGAAAGTTGAGCAGAAAATCAGTCCTTAATCAAATCTTGCCTATCATACAATAGGTGGTGGTACTCAGAGGGCAGGCACTGTATTTGCTAGATTCTTCTAGGACCAAATCCCTGCCTAGTCATCGGCATTTATGTCCCACTCCAATTGTCCCAGATTTGTCACCCACATTTGGGACTGACTTCAGGTGGAAGAGTCAGCAACCAGCTCCATGTTTGATTTAAGGAGGGCATGAAATGTTGGGCTGGCAATGCATTATGTGGGTGGAATGACACTTTCACCTGAAGCTATTTGTCAACATGGGTTAAGTCAGAGCTTGTAGCAGGTTTGGCAGCCCTGGGTAAGTGTCACATGACTGTCACACTATAAGCTGCCCTTTACTGATGACCAACTGTGAGTCACAGCCCTGCTATACCTCTAAACATCCTCTTTAGCCCAGACTTCACAATGGAATCATTTAGAGTTCCCCCCAGTGATGCTTTTGTTCATACCTTCACTTAACATCCTGTTTTCACTGCCCGGAGGATAGACCTTGTGCATTCAGAAAGTTGTGCAGGTGATATGTAATGGGAGTGGTGTTTGAGAACAATTGAGTGATATGGTATTTCTTCACTATCATCTGGAGAAAGCTATCGTTACCACCCCACCCTACCCCAATTTGTGGAATACGAAAGCAACGAATGTCTTGGAGAAATTGGGACACATCCAGGTAGCTAGAACCGAAGGCGAAAATGCAGGTCTGACTCTAAAATTTCAGGTTCCAAGCAAAAGGAAAAACTGCCAAATTTCCATTCTAAACACCTCCGATTGATTGCGGGGAAAGGATGCTTCACCAAGAGGGCTTTAGGGTGGCCAAAAGCAGACGAAGGGTTTCTCTGGAGGTCCAGCTTTATTGTAAAAGCTTAGTTGTTCGTGCAGAGTTACTTTATTTTCTACAAAATCAATCCTCAGGGAAGGCAGGTGGGGGCTGTTCCACATTCCAACTTAGCAGCTAAGCTGGCTGGTTCTTAAACCAAGAAACAGAGCTGGGGCAATTCTACAAGGTTGGGCGTGGAGAAAGGGGAAGGAGGATTATTAGGAGAAATGGCTAAAAGTCTGAGGCTCCTGGAAAATAAATTCTCCTTGTAACGCCTGCTGTCTTTGAAGAGAGTTCTCTTACCTTAGGTGGATACAAGCATTAAAGATGGAGGTAGGGCATGAGTATGTTATTTGAGTTCCATGCAGCTTCTGTTTCAGGAGTCAATAGAGACTTTCTATGGCAGTCAATGAGTAAGTAGTATTTTAGACTAGAGTCCAGATGGTCACGGTCACAAGTACTCTGCTCTATAGCTAGAGTCCAAAAGAAAGTGTGTACGCACAAAAAAGAATGGATGTGGCCATGATCCAACAGAAACATCATTTCAAAGAGAGGATGGTTGATCTTGGTTTGTGGGCACATTTTGCTGTGGCCTCCTCTGTTTGCCTGCTACTAAGGGCAAGTTAGACAATTGGAAAATCCACTATCCTTGCTCAGTTCAGCTTGATTTACAGGCTGGACTGAACCTTCATCATGGTTTCCGTTTTTATATTCTAAAACCACTCATACAATTTATATAAACACAGAAAGTCAGAGGACAGACAAACAGCAGATGGACACACATGAATGGTGCCGACACACACACACACACACACACACACACACACACACACACACACACACACAGACAGACAGAGACAGAGAGAGAGAGAGAGAGAGAGAGAGAGAGAGAGAGAGAGAGAGAGAGAGCGCTTTCCAATATGGATTTTATTTCCAAGTGAGGACCTTGAGGTTTATAACAATTCATAACTAGTAAGTAGTAAAGTCAGGCAGAATTTGTATCCGGGCCTTTGGGAAACTAAAGCCCACATTCTCTAGAATGCAGCAATATTTCTAAGCAATGCTTTGAAAATAGTTTGAGGATAGCGGTCCATGCGTCTATGCCTTCATTTACTTTTCCTGAGTGACTCTTGCACTAAAATACAGATAGGATTAAAATATACAAGGCAAGGGACTTTTTTTGTTATTAATATTGCACCTAAGATTGAAGTCTGTGCAGCCGAGCACATTGCCTTGCATCCTGAAGGCAAATGTCAGGAGAGCAATTTCCCTGCGCCCCGCCTTCCCACATCAAGGAAATACTTGGCAGCACATCTAAAGTTTCTCCTTATTTTTGACCTTCCAGCTGTCTCTGTTATCACAGGATCTGGCAAGTGCCGGGAGAGTCCAATCCCAATGACACTGGCCTGGTGAAGGCCATAAATGGACTTCCTCCTGTCATTGTCTTTAAATGGCCTTTTCGGAAATATCTACAAGGTCAAAACACACACTGCAGCCCAGATGCCTATTCTCCCTGCCACTCACTTCCTCTATGATACACTGTAGCTAAAGATGTCTTAATGTGTCTAATCATTTTTGATATCTAAGGGACAATCGAAAGGGGGCTCTTTGTGCTGCCTTTTAGAAGCTATGGTGCCAAGACCAATGTCAAGTGGTTAAAAACACATTGTGCTTAAAGGTGTATTGTCTTCTTAACAGCCTAGAAGAGTAGAAATATTCAATTATGTTTTCTGTGTACAGCATATCTGTACCAGGCTGCTATTCTTCTGCATGGGATAGCCTAGGTGATCTTGTGTCAAATCTACATCTATGGAAAAACACAGACTTCAAGACTGCTCTAAGTCCTGTTGTGTGCACCAGCCATTTTAGTACAGAGGATAGAGGTATTGAATGGATGAATGAAAATGGAAGAGGGCTGGAACTAGCTCTCAGTGGGTCTTCTATCTACAGTCCCAGATAGTTTTGAATATATGATTAAGTTCTGTCACTTTTCCTCTTCCAATGTACACAAGTATCCACAGCTTGTAGACTATTTCAGAAGGCTGAGGGACAATAGCAACGATCTACGACATGTGTGTGGTTAATCATCTTTGAGGAATTCCAACTGAGAAATCACACAATAGTTACATGTGAGGTGTAGTGTTCCTTATGCTGTAAATGTGTATATGTATATGCTGTATATATGCTGTATATATGCCTTACTGGGTATTCCGTTAACAGGCAGGAAAATATGGCAACTTGCCTTTGAAAGCAACCCTGACATATGTCAAAAAGGACACAGTGCTCAGCCTGTACCGAAGCCTGTTTGTTCTGAGACTTGTCCTCTGTTTGAAGCATCATATAGACAGGAGAAGGGTTGTGTGCCAGCATAAATGAAAACTGATGCTCAGTGTGGGAGTCAGATAGGGTCTCTCTTACTGTAGCTCTTACTTTTGAAGAGAGAGAAGGAGGGAAGGAAGGTTGAAGAGAGTGACCAGGACAGAGGAAAATAGAGAAGGGTTCGTGGTGAAATGAAAGAACTGAAGAATGTGATAAAGAGTGTCGCAAAAGGCAGACATAATGGCATAATTATCAAACCACTCAAGGTGGTGGTGCAGCCCAGTGTAGGTGATATAACCACAGAAAGGAGTTTGAGAGCAACCTTTGCCTCTGCTTCAGTTCATTGTTTCTCCTTTGTTCCACAACCATTTCCTCAATGTAGGCTATGCACCACCAAAGGAATGCATGCAATCTATACCATTAGGAAACTTACAATCTCAGGAAGAGAGTTAGAGAACAAAGAAACGAAACCCTCACGAAACCTCAGGTAGTCAGAACTACTGCGTCGAGTGGGCCAGTATGTTAACCTTTCTCAACAGGAGCACCCAGTTCTGAAGCTTACAGAAGTTGTACGTGTGATGTCTCTTTTATGCAGCAGTCTAAAGTAGCACCAGGCGTGAAAAATTTTTGGGATGATTTAAAAGCTTAAAGCTAATGAATATCTTTTGATGCACTCTATGATTCTGATGAGAAACTCTAGTTTAAGTGAGCACTCTGGTGCGAAGCTGTACTCTGGATCCCAAGATGTTAGCCACTTGAAATGAGAGCACGGGGAGGAGAGAGAAGGACCACAGATTTGATAGAGACTTCCGGTTTGGATACAGAAGGCTAGAGAGGCAAAGCACAGCACAGGATGGGGTAGGGTAAGGAAACAGTACAGTAGTCTAGCAAAGGAACAAATCAGGAAGAATGTTGCGCATCAAGAGAAGGCTTGTGTTGACAGCTTGGCAGTAGTTAGTAGAAAGCTAGTGCGCTAAGGAAGAAGAGCAGGTAAGATACCAAGGCAGCACTGCTTGGGGATTATTATGGTTTATATCTAGAGTCTCTTCCAGATACTCATATATTGAAGGTTTTAGAGGTAGAGCGCTGGAAGGTAATGAGGGCTCTGAATTCAGTAATGGGTTCCTGTATGGATGGATTAGTAGTTTTATACCATTAGTGGCTATGACAGTTCTTGGGGAGATGGGATCTAATCAGAAGAAACAGATTACCTCATGGACACACTCTGTCCAGATCCCTGCCCCCTTTCTCTCTCTTCCTCCCTCCATTTTGACTTCTCTTTTTTTCTGACCACCATTCCATCACCAGATCTCCATTATCAAATTCTGCCTCACTGAACCAAAATAAACCATTCCTCCTTTCAAATTATCTCGCCTATGTGTTTTGTCACAGCAGTAAAAGGTTGATTAACACAGGTGAATTAATCCACTTTACTAGAGACAAGAACGAAGTCACTGGAACTTGATAGTCAACTGCATATGAGTAAAGAAGGAGAAACTAAAGATAAAAACAAGGACTTGGAGTAGTTGATAAGTGAAGGGAATAGTTATAAGGTGGGAGAGGGATTTTGCCAAAACAAAACAACAAAAGTACCCTCAAGAATTCCATTTTATTGCTACTGCAGTAAACTCCTCTTTGAATCTGAGCAGCAGAAATACCAAGTTGAGTACCATGAATCTGTAGTCATCAAACCCTGAGAAATGTCACAGTCTAGAGAACCTGGCTGCCCAGCCATGCAGCTGTGTCTGGTGCCTGATTGAAATCAGGTAGAGAAAGAGGTAGGGGGGAGGGGCAAGGATCAGGACCAAGAGTGTACCCACCCTGGTGACCTGTCACCCTAGTGCCATGTTTCTTCTGATTAGACCCCATCTCCTCACAAATCTCATATCCACTAATATTATCATAGCATCATCAAGCTAACATATTTGTGATGATAACTTACATCATATCTCCTAAGGGAAGAAGTAAACGTATGTCTGGAAAAGTCCATCAACATGTTTAGAAAGAAGGAGGGGCTGGCCCAGAAGAGAGAGAAAGTGTAATAGGGGAGAATGGGAGAGACAGACTCAATCCTTTATGAGGAGACCTGGTCAGTCATGCCAAGTGCTGCTAAAGGGACAAGAAACATAGAAGCCATGGAGTCTTGGTGTCAAATCCTAGGGGGTCAGGACACACATCTAGTCACCTGTTCCCACTGAAATCTATTTTAAAAACAGCAAGATACACCAAAGGATGGTGAGCAGTGTACTTGGAAGAATCGCCGAGTCTCCTTTTAGCTTGTTTATAATAACTTAGACATGCTATATTTTCTCAAGATAAAAGAACAATGTCTTGTCCATTACACTGCCTGGTTGGAAGTTGAGAAAATGTGGACGCTTACTCCAGAGAAGAGTGAGCCTCAGGAGGCTCGGGCTGACTAATGACTGTTCTGCCATGATTTCTGCTGTCCCTTTTGACCACCGCCATGGCTCCTGTCGCATCATTTCAATTCCCTGGCCGGTGCTATTTGCCAGCAGAATCTGCTGTCGCAGCAAAAGCTTCCTAGCTGGTTATATAAAACACAATGTGGGAAAGAGTTAATTGGCAAACAGAGTGACTATATTTGCAACCCAAGAAGGCCTGCTGTGGCTTGCTATCTGCAGAGCTAAGCAGCTTGCTGTACAAGTGATATTCGAAGCTTACTGCTGTTAATGCCAACGGGGCCACTTAACACCTCCCTGTAAATGGTCTCAAGATTAATATCTTGCCATTTAGGTTTTGTTCTTTTTTTTTTCTTCCTTAGGATGAGAAATTTTCTTCATCTTTTGCCTGAGAGAAGGTCAGACTTGGCAAATCCCTGGGGTGAGAGGCCCACTGGAAAGTTACTGCATAACTACACTCCATGCCGCATGAATCACAGAGCTGGAAAACTACTCAGCAGCAAAGGGAAAGACATGGCCTGTGGAATCCAAGACCCAAATTTGATCTGTAGACAGGAGTTTAACAGCCACTTAACTTAGTAGTTCTCAACCTTCCTAGTGCGGCAACCCTTTAATACAGTTCCTCATGAGGTGATGACCGCTCCCCACCATAAAATTATTTTGTTGCTACTTTGGAACTGTGATTTTGCTACTGTTATGAGTCATAATGTAATGTAAATATATGTGACGGTCTTAGGTCACCCTCATGTAAGGATTCTTTGCCTGCCAAGGTGTCATGACCCACAGGTTGAGAACCACTGACTTAACACATCTCAGAACTAATGTTCTTTTATTTCTTAAGACAGGGGACACAATAACTTGTCATCATAGACTTTTGTTGGTGGGCCATTCATTGTAACCAGGCCTCTTCCCTTCCCTACTTACTGAAGAGACATGGCTTCAGCTGTGCATCCTTCAGGACTGTTCTACCTCTTCATCCATGCTCTTTCCTTAGGACTCTCTGACGTCCTGCTGCATGCCTAAGGGTTCCTTCTGTCTTCTTCTTGCACAGTTTTCTATAATAGTTTCTTCTCTCCAACTGATCAGAGAGGCAGGAAGCAAGCTCTCTGCTTTTTCTTACACACTCCCTCTAGTTCATAGCCATTATCATCTCATGAAGCACCAGGCAGGTGCTGACAACTCTCAAATTCATTTTTGTAGCCTACCCGTGTCTTTTGAGATAGGGTTTGTTTCATTCACCTGCCCAGCTGGCATTTACACTGGCGTGCTCTTTAATCAACGTGTATCTTATATCAACATATTTATGAGTCATGAACACCTCCTTAAGAATCTAGTTTCCCATGTTTAGCACTTCTAAATCAAGTGTACCAGGAGGAGCCTCATGACTTCAGCTAGAAGGCTGGACTTCATTGTCTCTTCCTCTCTTCCCTTCTCTCTCTATACCTGTTCTCAGATGGACTCTAATTCACAAGAACCTATTCAATTCATTGATTTCTCAATGTTTTATGACCAGGTTCTGGGCTATGGATATTTCATTGCCATTCTAGAGGCACCCCCCACCTTTCTCCATCCTGTGCTATTCCTTGGCAGACTTGATATCATCAGTTCCCTAGATGGCTGTTCTTCTGCTGAGAAAACGGAGAGAAGGAAAGCCTAGGGTTAAGGGACATGTCCCATGCTTGCCTTGCTTTGAGCATTACTATGCACTACAGGAATCTTCAAAACTAAGTCTACTTTATCTATATAGGAAGCCATTTTCTTGCTCCGTGGCCCCAAGATATTGAACAGTCTTCTTGTGCCTTCTGTGTACCCTGGCTTGAATGGAATCTGTACTAAATATCCCTAAACTATTCTTCTTTCAAAAATTGTCTTAGGGTTTCTATGGCTGTGAAGAAACATCACGACCAGGGCAACTCTTATAAGCAACTATTTTATTAGAACTAGCTTCTAGTTCAGAGGTTTAGGCCATTATCAGTATGTCAGGAAGCATGGGGACATACAAGAAGACATGGTGATGACAATTCTCCATCCAGATCATCTGGCAGCAGGAGGAGAAAGTGACCCTGGACTGGCTTAAGCATAAGAAACCTCAAAGCCCATTTGAAATGACAATACTTCCTCCAACAAGGCCACACCTACTTCAAAAAGTGCCACTCCCTGAGGGCCTATGAGGGTAATTTTTATTCAAACCACCATAAAAATGCATTTTTTAAAAGATTTATTTATTTATCATATATATACAAGTACACTGTAGCTGTCTTCAGACACACCAGAAGAGGGCATCAGATCCCATTACAGATGGTTGTGAGCCACCATGTGGTTGCTGGGAATTGAACTCAGGACCTCTGGAAGAGCAGTCGGTGCTCTAAACCACTGAGCCATCTCTTCAGCCCAAAAATGTATTTTTTAAAACTGGTTTGAGTTTAAATCTTCTTATGTCTTTATTTGGATCAACATGGATACACAAACACAGATACAGTCATGCACATACATGTGCACATGTACATGTACATATAAAGAAAGAAGATATCTCTCTATCTCTCTATTTGTATCTATCTAATCTACCTATAATCTATATATTTATGTATCTATCTATCAACTATCTATCATCTAGCTGTCTGTCTGTCTGTTTATTGATGGAGGGGTATAGAGAGAATAAAAACAATTCTCCTAGCTGTTCTAAACCTACAGAACCAGCCAATATAGTCGTTCTGCCAGAGTGATTATTATAAAGGATGCACTGTAGCACTGTGAGGCTAACAGGAATTCATAAACATCCAGTTTTTCACAACAACGTCTTACCATGGGATCAAATTTTCCTTTGGTCTGCCCCCTACTAATTCCTCAAAGCACATCTTCCTTTCTTCTGTAACTTTTTCTTGCACCCCATTCAGACAGATACTACTAAATTATCTAATGCACAACTACATAATTTTTTTCCTGGGTTGGATATGAACTTTGCAGTCATGAATCAAAACTTCTGAGACTGTGATGCAGAATCCTAGGCAGACTGAGGTAATGGTTCAATGAGTTCTCAGGCTGCTCAGGTCTGAGAACCTGAGTTAGGATCTCCAAAACCCCTGTAAAATCCAGATGAGGTTGCACACTCTTATAACTCCAATGCTGGTGGTAGGAGGTAGAGCAAAGGGGAAGGATCCCCAGAGATTGCTAGACGCTCTAGTTCTGAGGAATGTGATATCCTTTCTTGTTTCTCCCAGAGAAAAGGGGCTAACCACTTTCTCTGATGAATAGTCATGTCTATTTCATTGTGGAACCACCTACAGAACTATAGAAATGGAATTTAACTCAAAAGACCTCATCCAAGAGGGAAGTAGGAACTAAATGGGGCTTCCCCTTCCCCTCCCTTTATAATTACTTCTTACAGATAAAGCTACAGCAAAATATGATTACAGGCACATAACCATAACTCTTTTTCCTGGGCTACAAGTTTTTGATTAACTAGAATCTATCAGGAATGAGTGATATGGAAGAATTAGACCTGGTCTTGGTTCAAAGAACACCTATCTCTACCAGATTTGTGACTCACAGAAGACATTAGAAGTCATTGATCAATGCTTTCCCACAGCCTAAAAGATAGGAACATTTGCTTCAATAAAGTGTGGAGATCTAATGGATATGGATGTGTTGTAATAGAACACTTGAAATTAAAAGGTACCCCCAAACACTGGTTTCCTTCTTCAACACCTGACAATAAGTAGAATGTGCTTTGCCATTAACCTACTCCAAGTGGTGTTAATGGATGCCATTGGACAGAACAAGAATTATGCCTGCAGTGAACTACCAAGTGTTGGTGAGCTGCCATACTGTCCTGGGAACCACTGGCCAACGAGTCCATAACCTTTAACCTGTGATGAGCACATCTGTATGTCTTTGAGCTATGGGAATTTATATAAATTTGGCTAAAGAATACCACGAGTAGAATATGAGTCACTTTAGAGCCCAAGTTTCTGGCTTTGACAAGAGTCTTTCCAGTCCAATTGCAGGGTAGAGTTTATTTTTAAGAATCACTTGTGTAAGAGCTTGGAATCCTTCTCTAATACCATATTTTATTCCTTGAACTGTCCTTTCCAGGTGCTAGGTTTCCATTTCATTTAGGAATTACTCCAGACTGTGATTTTTATTCACATTTAATAATAGTCATTTTTCTTGGTATAAAAATAATGGTTAGTATTAACTCAGTAGTTATATGATCTATATTAACCCTTTCAGCAACCCCATGACCAAACACTAGCATATCCACTTTGTATCAGAGCATGGAAGCTTATATATACCAAACAGGCAGGGTCATTAATGTCAGTAGTTGTTTGTCTGGGTCTGTATGACTCATTCTGAAACCTGTGCTCTTAAATATGTGATCCAGCATCCACATTCAGGAGTGAACAGTTTTTCTTTTTCTGTATGTTGAGTTCAGCCCTGGAAACCAGAGCAGACTTAATGGTCCTTCAAAACTGCACCAAGGTGCAACAGCTGATGACTTAACGTCAACTATTGAAGTCAAAGTATTGTGAACTCAGGAATTCTATAGCAGTGTTTTCTTCAACACAGATCTTTCATATAAATCTCTTCAAATGACACTGTCAGCTCTATCTCTTTACTGGCAGCTTTGGAATTCTTTCCTCACATTTCTATGTCTTTCAAGGTTACATGAGATATGGTTATATCTCCTAAATCAGAACACTTTGATGATTCTACATCCCAAACCTTTAGCCCACATTCCACTGACTGACTGAGCAATGCTGGATAAGATACGACAAGAGTTTTTAAAGAAATACATCTGAAGTTGGCTTCAATAGACTTGTGTATTTGTGATAACCAATGATGAGTTGAAGTCTCCAGAGGAAATATTTAAGGACTTATGGCAATGCTTTCATCAACATAAGCTGCTTTCAGTTTTCTCCTACCATAGCCTGACAATGACCAACCAGACATCACCCCCAAATACCATACAAGGAAGACCATCTATCTGTGGATCAGAATTGGACCCTAACTCTATAAATAAAAGCTCATCTACCACCTGGAGATTCTTGACCTCTCACTAGGAAGTTGATATCCTCATCTATCAAAATGGAGATTGATGGGGACAAAATGTGAGATAATAACCCTGAGGATGAGAAAGATAAGAACATGTATGTTATTTATTTCAAGAGCATCAAATATTGGCTATTAGAGAGACATAGTACTTGCTATTAGAGGACTTACCATTTACAGGAGTAGACAGAGTTTAAGCAATCATACATCAATATGTAGATTATCTTTCTCATAACAAGAGAATTTCATTTAGCCTCTCATCTTTCTGGGCACTCTCCAAACTATTTTACATACATTAACCAGCTCAGTTCTAGAGGGAACCTCTGAAATGCACAGAGTAAAGTATTATCACTTCAGTTTATAGATCAGAGAGCTGAAGCACACAGATGAATTTATCCAAAATTTCTCAGCTTGTAAGTGGCCAACTCAAGATTTCATCTCAGGCACCTTACTAGGACTCTTGGTCCATTATTCTGACACTGACATAGAAGTAATTTAGGACTCTATAAAGAAATCTGTTAGAGAATGATACTGTATAGTTTGAAATATTAGAAGTCCTATCTAAAGAGGCAAGATTTAAGGTCAAGTTTAAAGAGTAAGAGCCCAATAGAAAAGGAATACGAGAGTTAGGAACAAGTACCTTGACATAGCTAGGAGCAGCAGGTGAGGTGGTTAGAAGCTGGAAATGAAGACCAAGGGGAAACTGGACCAGTCAACATGGGTCAGACCTGGCAACGTAGTAGGAAATCATGAGCTATGAGATATATTTTAAGAGAATGGACATCACTGAAGATGTGAAACAGGGCAATGAACATGATGACTTTCTGGGTACTTGGAAAATATCAACTATTGTATTCTTTACAACTTTCTCTGCTCTAGATTGTTCTTTGTAAGGATTTCATCAGTGGTATGCAGACTTTGCAAAATTTACCCTGAGGCTAACCTGCTTCCTTCACCTTAACTTTAATCACAACACAGTCATGCTTCCAAGGGCTCTACGATATTTCTGATAACATTCTCTAGTATTTTACCTGCTGTAACTAACTGTCCATTACTTTTCAGTCAATCCCCACTGATAGCAATATCCATATTGCCTGTCCACTTTTGTCTGCTGTAATCTTGTCCTAATCTTTCCAGTCTAGTTGGTTTATCCGTGGAAATAATTATTGGTGGACCAAATTTGACCTGTGAAAATGTGAGCTTTTGATTTGCACTTGACCTTCTACCTCCCTCAGCCTTTCATTACTCAATGGCAGGATCATTCTTCTAAATAACAAGGTGGTGCAACTGATGCTCTAATTCCTCTCAGTGCAACCCATTAACCCCTCCTAATGACTTTACTTCCAGAACATGTCCTTCTCCTGCTCCCAGAACAAACCAGCAGCACCTCAGCTTACCATCTTATAAACCTCCCGATGATTCATCAGGCCTCCCAATCTCTCCCTTATTGTTCTGACTCAAAAGGAATGGCCACATCTCTGAAACTGTTATCTGTTATGTTCTACTTTGTAGCATCCATTGGTTTATGGTTCCTCTAGCCATGGCTAAGTTACAGTGGTAGAGATAGGTGATGGCAGCTGAGACTGCCTGTCATACCAGTAAAAAGAAATTATCGTAAGGTTCTCTGGGGAAAAATGTGATCCATGCTCTATATAACCTTCATGGTCTGCCCCAAACTAAACACACACATACACATACACATACACATACACATACACATACACATACACATACACACACACACACACACACACACATGCACAACCACACGTACACACTCCTCACATATGCCATGCATATTCATCTATGTTCTTAGATTACCTCTTCTCTTCTTCTCTGCTGGTTTCTACACAACTTCTAGACTCCTTAAAAAAATATGTTCTACCTCTGGGCTTTTTTTCCTGCTATTTTTGCTTCCTGTATGGCCCTTTGCTTATCCATAACTCCCAATTTTTTCATGCCATTTCTCATATACCATCTAGCTTGAAAGTTCTTCCTACCTTTTCCTAGAGTAAAAATGATTTCACTTTGGTCTTGATTATTACTTTTTCTTCTTATTCTTTATTTCCATTCATAGTAAATCTATGAGGTAGTTAGCAGTATCCTGATGTCCCTACTAGAATGTAAATATCATGATAGCAAGGGCATTATTTAACTCATTGTTTGAGCTCAAAAAGGGCAAGGTATGTCATAAACATACAATAGCAAATTTTTATATGAGTGAGTATAAGTAAATAATCCATGGACTGTGGGGCACAACACCATACACCCAGGAACACTTTAGCTATGTGCACTGGCACATGCCCAGCACTTTCATATAGATTCATGTTTCCCTTCTCAGCAACTTCAGTAGAAAAGGTCCCTATTCTCCCCAAGTCTTAGCATGCAAAGATAAGGATAATTCCCAACCAAGGTGCTGGGAAAGCTGCTATGTAGAGGAGCAGGAAGGAGGCTGCTCAGAGATTAGTCTGGAGGTCTGAGCTACTCCAGTGGCTATTGAGAAACACACTGTCTCTTTAAAACAGCTCATACCATTCAGATTCTAATAATAAGCCAGTTAGGCAAGTTTTCCCAAAAATACTACGTCCAGGCTCCTTCCAGAAATCAGCTTCTGCCACAATGGGTATCCTGTTTACTGTGGGCTTTCAATACAGAGTCCTGAGAGACATTGGAGTCCAATTCAAGTCCAGAGCATATGTGGGTGTGGTGTTTTACATTCTTTGTTAAATACTTTATGCTTGTGTACATCTCAACACCCCACTAAGTATCATGCCTTTCCTATACAGCAAAGTACACACAGCATAGATTATTTACATTCTCTCAACTGCACAGTTCAGTGGCATGTACACTTCTGTCAAACCAACATCCCTTTTCATCTTTATAACTTCATCTTGTGGAACCGAATCTCTCAATAGCTAAACAGTAAGTCTCCACTCTGACTCCCCGTATCTCCTGGAAACATATCCTTTTCTGTCACTAGGAATCTGATGCCAGGGCATTGTGTAATGTGGGTTGAATCACTGATTATTTGCTCCATCTTGATTTTATTACTTCACTAAGCAATAGATATTTAAGGGCTATGTATGTGCCAACCTATTCAGAATCTTTTCCTTCTTAAGGTTGAATAAAGTCCTGTGGTGTGCACTCAGACATTTTATTTATGTATGTGCTCTCTGATAAACACTCAAATAGCTTCCAATGATTAAAAACAATTATTGCTTTCAGATCCTGCTTTGAATTCTTAGGAATTTTGCATTTCAGAAGGAGAATTAGAAGACTATGTCCTCATCCTCTGTGTTTAAAGTTTGTGGGTACCTGTAAACTTTCTTAACTCCCCTTCTATGAAATATCTCTTTAATAGAATTTTTAAATCCAGATTTAAAAATTGGCTTCAGAAAATATCACCAAATAGCTATCCTTTCACCTGGTTCCAAGTCGCCTTAGTCACTGACTTCCTTGGTTGTCCTAATGACCACTTTGTCATTGTAATGAGGTACAGGTATTCTGTCTTTCTTTCCTGTGTTTTGTTCCCTAAGTGAGTCAACTGAGGAAGCTAAGAAGGCCACAAAACAATGTGAGGATTTTTGTATTTCTTCCTTCCCTGTTCTCAGTAGGTGACCAACTCATCTCCTTTACCAAACGGGAGGTTGGAGAGCTAACACTATTTCCTTGCAACCCACGTATGACCTTGTGAGTCTCTGAATGGGGTTAAGAAGACCCTGCCAATGTTAAAGACGCAGAATCATACTGTAATATTGTCTCGAAGTTTGATTGCAATAATGTGTACGTAGAGCTCTGTGCTTTGAGGTCAAAGAGAGCCCTCGGCATAGCAGTTAAAATGGCAGCAACTCCTCTAGTGTGCTCTGTTCACAATCTACTTAGTGTGACCTTGGTCAAGATACTTAACTCAGTTTGCTATCAGGCAATTCCTTCTATTACTGTACTGTTTTTTTTTAAGCAGCAGTTACTTAAAGGACAATAGGCATTATCCTTCAGAATCTCAACACTCAGGAATGGCGAAGAAGGTGTTTGCTTTATGTAGGAATGGGAAGCAAGAATCTCAAGGACTTGCCAACACTGTCCCCCCTAGGTGAAGCCATGATGCTCATACTGGAAAATATTTGGAGTCAGTTGAATAGATAGCTTGCTATTCAGATTTAAGTGTATCATGATTTGATCTAGGCTCTCCAGGACCTCATTCTGGAGGCTTCTTCGTTTACGAGATAACTTCCTAAATGTAGTTCGTGAATAGAGTTTTTTTATCAGATGTATTAAGGATACAACAATACGTCCATCACCATTCCTGAGACCTCTTAGTACTCGTCAGTAGTGATGAAGCTTTGCTATGACTTGCTTTGTTTATACCTATACACATTGGTCAGGGTGCTAGAGATGGAAAGACTGAGGCTTATAGAGGTCATGTGGGTTTAACACAAAACATCTAGTCACTACATGGTGCACATAGTATGATCCTGTCAAGTTAGACCAGAAGCTGTAAGTATGGAATTGCCTATATTGCAGAGTCAGATGTGAGTGGCAGATGCATCCCCTTGTCTGTTGATAATAATCTAATGGTGTCTCTTGTGATGCCCAAATTGGACACACATCACTAACCTTAATCCCTTTAGAGGCTTAAGATCCATGGGCTAGACCTTTCCCCAACTCTAGCCATTTAGACAGAGTTCTTCAGCAAACTCCAGAAATGAAAGTGAGTTGATTAAACGTCCCCAGCCAAGAAACAATTCATTTGGTCTAAGATTGGGTCTTTGAGATTGGATTTTCTATGAATTTCACTAGCTATTTCACTCCTTTCATCCCACAGGGGAGGGAAGTTGTCCTTTTTAATGATATAGGTGCTTCCTTTTGGCTTCTGCTTTCTTCCTCAGGGTTCTCTGCAGAGAATTTGCTACAGTTGATTCACCAGAAGATATTGATTGTAAGTGTAGAGTTCTGGAACACCCTTATAAATTAGTTTAGGCTAGGAAGTTCTACTGAAATCAAAGGCTGCCTCATGACAGCAGAAGATAGGAAGTGACCAATGACTTATACTCTAGATGAGAAATTAAATGAAGAAAAGAACCAAGCAAAAATGACCTGATATCAAATACCAATAGTATGCCAGAATCTTGGCTACACAATATAATTCTTGTTATGTTGGGCTAGCTTTCCCACATCTCAGACCTTGGCTTCCTCCGTTCTAAATGTCATTAATGATTTCTTCAAAGTATACAATCCAAATGATAAAATGTCCACCAAGTGTATTGCTTAAATTCTGCCTTGGTGTAGGCAATATAGAGTTGGTTTCTCACGAAGTTATTGCTGTTGTTACTCTATCTGTTCAGGCTCCCAAGTTACCCCCCATGATAGGGATCCAGTAGGATTCAATTCATGATTACAAAATCTTCAATCAAAGTAATCACACAGCTCTTGCTTATTGGGTGATAGAATAGTGTTTCTCTTTAGAACTAGCATATGAAAATGAGACCAAGTAATGGCTTTGGAGGAAGAGAGAGGTGCAGAAAAATGAAGCCAGATGAGGGGCAGAACTTACAAATCTTGTCCCGAGTTCAGTTTAATGCTGGCATTCTATCTTCATTAATGTCTGTGTATGCCTCCACCATAAATTGGGAATATGCTATGTGAGAAAATGAAGATTTATACAAAACTAAATGGAACAAATGGTGAATAATTGATTTAGCTGACCTGACAACTCCCACTTGTAAATAACACAGAATGTTTTATTCTGGCAGTAATTTAGTTTCCTGGGCATCTTAACTCCTCCTAAAAATTTACTACAAAGCCCTCATGATTTCTGCTTTTCCCATGGAGATAAGTGAGTTTCAGACCATGAACTCTATTCTTTCATATAAGCTTTGCATGATCTGTATCTGGCATGGCTCGCATTCAATGTTCTGTGAGAATGTAAGGAGCACTCATTTGCCTTTGATTTAAGAATATGGTGTGACCTCCATTTAACAAAACTTTACACATGCATACACAAAGAATTATTGTATTTACTGGTTTTAAAATACAGTCTTTAGAAAGAGAAAAGTAAAATAAATAATGTACAATAAACCACATTGTGTTAAATGCTATTTATGGACTCTGATATAATAATTCATAGAACACACTACTACTGTACCCACATTTATTTCAAAGATTGTTATCTAGAAGACAGATACAAATATGTATACACATAGACATACATGCATGTGTCTATGTATCCATATATGTATGTAAGTGTCCTTAGACATTTCTGAGTATTTGTCAAACACTGTTGCTGGGCAACAAGAAAGACATTTTAGAAGGCATCTTAATGACATCCCAGAGTCACGGACAATTAGTATTGAAAGCATCTTTAAGAAAGCCTCCTAGTTAACCTTTTAATTGTAGGTTCAGTTCCATTCAATTGAGTATGCAGTGTTTCCTTAGGGGATATGGCAGGGGCTTGGGATGGGATTAGGTGTGGTGTGTGTGTGTGTGTGTGTGTGTGTGTGTGTGTGTGTGAGAGAGAGAGAGAGAGAGAGAGAGAGAGAGAGAGAGAGAGAGAGAGTATGTTTATAAGTATGTAAGTTCATGTGTAGGCATATTGTCTGGAAACTGGAGGTCAAGTTCAGGTATCATTCTTCAAGAAACATTATTTTTGAGATAGGGTGTTTTATGGGAATCTGAGGCCTGTCTCTGGCTAGGCTAACTATCCACTGATATCACAAGGATAATATATACACAACAGTGCTTCTTGCTTTTTATGTGAGTATTAAGGATAGAAATCAGGTCCTTGCTTGAGCGAGAAGCACTACCAACTGAGCTATCACGACAACCCACAGCACACTGTTTTCAATGTTCAGATCTCTTCATTTTAATAATTCAAAAATTAGATTTATGATATCTTTTACTTGGCAAGACCTTAAGGATAGTCCTGAGATTGTTCAATGTAATAGCAATGAGTTTTGACTTTACAGTAGACTTCAGGTCTAAGAAAAGAAGCAGAGGAGGCTGGGAAAGTGGTACACTAGATAAAGTGCACGATGCAAACTTGTGTACCAAAGTAAAAGTCTTCATTGCTTTTACAACAACATGTTGATCACATACTCGTGAATTGTACAGTGCTTGGTATGAAAGTGTCCAAGCAGTCTTATTTACATATACAGAAACACAGGCAGACAGACAGATAGACAGACACATGCATGTGTATCTGGTGTGTATGAACACCTATCTGTATCTGGTAGGTGTGATGACCATCTTTAATACAGGGTGTGTGTGAGACACAGATATTAAATTTCCAGGGGAAGGTGGGTAGTTATTCTTGCTAGAATCAGCAAATTATGGTTCAGCAAAAGACCATGTTTCAATAAAGTGAGTGTTGAAGGAGATATTCACCAGCAACCATAAGTAAGCACAGTACATAATCACACTGTTTTACTCAGCATTCTCTCCTGAAAAACACAGTGAGTGACTATGGCTGTCTCATTGGGGTTCTGTATCATAGACTAGGTATGTAGGATAACATATGGAAAGTTCTTGGTAAGTATAAATCCTACTGACAATAGTCTTCCCAGATGAACACGGCACTCTCTCTTTCATGAGCTCCTTTCTCAGTGAGCTAAACTCAGCCCTCACAGATAGAAACTGGCAAAGCTGGATCTTGGCTCCAGTCAGATATCAAGGACTATTTTCTGTTCATGAGACTGTCTTCCTGAGTAAGATGCACAGCTCCTTAACAGCGTGGGTCTAGGAGCTTCTTCCTCACAGACTCTTAGTGGCTGATTGCTATTGTGTCAATTGCCACATGAGTAGGAATAATTAAGACAAATCTATTTTATGGAAAGATGAGAGTTGCAGTTCAAGTGGTAGTCAGGATTAGACATGAGAGTTTGAGATATATTGTTTAAAAAACGTAATGTCGGGAATCCCGGGAATGGCTGACTTCTTACCTTTTGTGTCCTCACTAACTTGCATCTATTAGAACTTTGATTTCTCTCCTGCATAAATGATAGTGACTCTTGGATAGAAAAACCAGATACCTGGAAAGCATGATGACATCTGTAGGAGCTGTTATTTGTTGACAATTATTATGGCACTTTACATATTTTAATCCTATTCTCATTATAACTTGCAAGTCAGTTATCATTAGGCTCGTGTTTAAATTTAGGAATGGGAGCTTGGGGAACGCAAACACCTGGCCCAGACATTTTAAGTGCAGGTTCAGATCGCAATCAACGCTGTTCAAACCCACACCTTAACAGTTTTCCTTTCCATTCTGCCTGCACAGAGTTGAAGAGAATGGCAGGCACAGGAGAAGCAGGACAGGAGAACTTGGCCCTGCATGCATATATTTGAGCATGTGTGTGCATGTATAGTGGGTGCAAATATGCATGTGGGTATATATGTGCATGTGTATGCCTGCATCTGTGTGCATATGTGTACTATGATCTATGATCTTTGACACATTTAAGAGAGCTCACTCCACAAATGAACCAAATAAGGAGACTATTTTTCAAAGGGACAAATATTTTTTTTTTTAAATCAGGGATCATGACCCTAGGGCAACTGTTTGGAAACTCTTCTCTTGCGTATTTAGTGTTGTTGCTGCTGTGAGGTTTTAAAAAGTTAGGGTATTATTGCTGTGGACAGACACCATGACCAATGCAAGTTTTATAAAGGACAACATTTAATTGGGGCTGGCTTACAGGTTCAGAGGTTCAGTCCATTATCATCAAGGTGGGAGCATGGCAGCATCCAGGCAGGCATGGTGCAGGAGGAGCTGAGAGTTCTATATCTTCACCTGAAGGAAGCCAGGAACAGACTGAGCATCCTTGGAGGGTCTCAAAGCCCACCCCACAGTGACACACTTCCTGCAACAAGGCATTACCTTCTAATAGTGCCACTCCCTGGGCCAAGCATATGCAAACCATCACACTCATTCAGAAGATGATCTGGTCAGACATATATGGCACAGTAAATCTCACCAGAGCTCAACAGCCAGAAGCAGCAGAATCAGGACTTTGAGCCTATCACTTGGTACCAAAAACAATTTTCTTTCATGCAGTGCCCACCCCTACCCGACCCTTCACTGTGGAGTGGGTAGAGAACAAAGGCTCAGAGATTTTGGACAGAAAAAATTAGTATAAATGACCATTTAAGTGGTACTAATTAGCTTACTTTGATACTGTTAGCCTTTATCTATGTACTCACATGATCACTTGACACAAAATTCAAACAACCACTTATATTCCTTGCAATCTGTGAATTTTTGCTACAGCACTTAACAAAAATATTTTCAAAAGACTATGAGTAAATACATTTTTTTCTCCAAAATTTCTTGAGTATATTCTTTATGCAGGGGAGTTTTTCATCAAGGCAAATATAAGGTTGGTGGGTAAACAATTATCACAGAATAGTGCTGTTTGCATTTCTTGAGAGAATTGATGCTTACTTTTAAGGGTGGTGTGGAAGATAGCCATTCCATGGGTGGAGATCTTTGTTTTTCAAAGAATTAGGCTTATTTAGTAATGCGTTGGCCTGTGCTACATCATAATCACATTTATTTTTAAAGGAATGTAGTTCATTCTTTGTTAATTTCATTAAAAATTTACAATGTGTTTTGATCATATCCACACTCTGCTCCACTCCTACTCATTTCAGACTATTTTCCCTTCTGATTTCACTATTATTTTCTTTTTTTCTTCCTCTTCCTCCTCTCTTCTTCCTCCCCTTCTCCTTTTCCTCCTTTCTTCTTCTTGTCCTTCTGCTTGTGAACACAGCCCCAGCTCAGGTGGAATACTGAAGTTGGGTTTTGAATGCTCTGTAGACAAGGACTAGGAATGCATGAACAATCAACTAAATCCTGACTGAGATAAGTAATAGGTGAAATACATCGAATCACCATATGTGGTTTGGATGAGAGAAGATTCCTCTAGGCCTGGGTCCTTGAACACTTGATTTCCAATCGATGGTTGCCTTTTGGGAGGTTGTAGAACCTATGGGAAGTGAAATCTTGATAGAGGAAGTACTGTAGGCAGGCCCTGACTGGTTTTTTTTTTTTTTTTTTTTTTGGATGTATGATGGTTTTTATTTACAACTTTATTGGCAAAAGGAGAACTTCAAACATCTTTCATACAGGGCGCTGTAGCTGACCCTGTTGGATTGAATGTCCCAGTCTCATGTCCACGACAATACTGAACCTGCATATGCAGTTTCCCATTCTCATGTCCACGTACAATACTGAACCTGCATATGCAGTTTCCTTTATCAAGTACAGTGCTCACTTTTCAGGTCGTCTCTAAAACATAAATACAAAGGAAAGGAAGCCACTCATTAAAAACTGCATCAAACACAAGTATTTTAAGTGTGAATTTGTTGTTCCTGGAAATTACACATGCCCAATGAAAACAAAAGCTGGAAAAGCGGTTACACTTCCTACATGAGTGGACAGTTACAACAACAATCATCTTCTGTAATGAGCATTTTTAATTTATCACCAACTACTCTGAACTTACTATGAGATGTAGTCAAAGTCAGAAGAGAAGATGCAGGATAGTATTCCTTTGAGGACAGAGTCCTCCAGAATCATCATGGGGAAATAAAACATCCTGTTGATTCCGGTGGCAAAACAATTAACGCTTGTCAATCTCAGTTCATGTTGATCGATTGAGCCGACCTAATTTTCTTCCTTGTCGTCATTCTTCTAAATCAAGTGTGTTTAATTCTTCTTCTAGTTCATCCAGATCTTCACCAGTGAACAGGTTTTCATCAACAGGAACAGCATCGATGGACCCATTTTCCTGTCCTCCCCCTCCGTTGTCCTCATCCAAATCACTTCTTTCACCATTTTCAGCCAGACCTCCAGAAGCTTCACTTAATTTGTTCTCGTCCTTATCTGACGCATAGGTGCTGAATCTTTCAAGACTGGCCACAGTGATCCCTGTCTCTTCTACATCTCTTGGGACATACAGGCTTAGATCTATGTCATTTACACCCACAGAGTCATCAACCTCATCACCTCCTGTTCCCTGAATGTAACGGGTGTCGTCTGCTTCCTCGACATCATCATTGACCAGCTCTGGACGAAACTCAAACACCTCACGACCACTGATCACCAGCGCTTTCCCTGCTTTGAAGTCAGCTTTCCGCCTCTCCATATCTTGTTCAAGTTTATCAATCTTTTCTTGTCTTTTCCTTTTCTTCCATGCAAGAAAAGAGTCTAGAGTGATTTTGGTAACATTTGGACCTAGGGCAGAACGCTCTCTTTCAATTAGATCTTCTAATGAGATTTCATCTTCTTTTTCTTCTTTCTTTTTGTCTTTCTTTAGCACAAACCCAGGAGGAAGTGCATGGCGATACATGCAATTGTCCCCACCTCCAGGACACACCCAAAACCAGCCATACTTGTTATTTTCAATAGCTTCAAGAAAATGTCTGCACACTATTTGAGTTTTTGGTTTTTTCTTTTCCGCCTCACCGTGCTTCTTGTTTACTACTTCTTCCAGCTTTTTCTCATCCCAGTTATCCATGGTATCTTTTTCAAGTTCTTCATCTCTTGCATCAATGTAAACACTTCGTTTTTCACATTTTCTCTCCAAAGTGAGGTCATGAGAGAACTTACATTTATCTCCTTTAGTACACTGTCCCTGTTTGAAGAATGCGCACACCACAGATTTGGGGTCCGCACCTTTACTTATTTTTTGTGCAGCAACTACCGGTTTGAACAACTCATTTAGTTCTTGTAGTTCTTTCTTCTTGTCATCTTTCTTCAATTTCTTTTCAGCTTCACTTTGTGCTACCTGACGAGGATTCTGTTGTCCAAATTTCACTTGATGAGTGACAGCCTTAATAAATTTCTGTTGTTTTGCTCCCTTCTTATTCTTTAGTCCAAAAGTTTTGTCCTCGATGATCTTCTTCTTCTTCTGCTCCGCCTTCTTGCTGCCCCCGGCCTGAGCCTGTTTCTTGGGGGGCATTGCGGAGGCGGGGGCGCCGAGCCGTCTGCGACGCAGATGGCTACCGTCGGGGCGTCCGGCAGCGCGGCGCGAGCAGGAAGACCCAGCCGCCGGGCCCTGACTGTTTACGCTTTCACCTCACTTCATGCTCCCTCTCTGTGCTTCATGCTTCCCTTTAAGCCTGTGAGCTCTCAGGTTCTTTCTCGTCTCTTCATGCCTGAAACGTATTCCCATCCCAGCCTGATGTGCTGGACTCTTACCGTCCTTTCGGAAACATAAGCTAAAAATAAATACTTTCTTCTATACGTTGCTTTGGTTGTGGTGTTTTATCACAACAGAAACGTAATGAATACACAGGGAAAAGAGGATAGTACTTAGAAGCAACCAACAGGGAAAATGACAATGTGTCTGGATCCAGGCTACAAGGAGAAAACATTTGCAGGAGAAATCGAAACTTGATTATGATGAGGCAGGCTTGGACACTGGAGGGTAGACTGTGATCTGTAAATATCAAGTAATAAGTGAGGGATGCTGTGAGCAGGTTCAAGAGGGAGACATATTTTCTGGGTGGCAGTTTAGATAATAGACAGGTGAGGATGAAGGCAAAGAGAGCCATTTGTCGGTTAATGCTGATATATGGCCAGGACAGACATCCCCAGGACAGGACAGTAGAAAACGGAGACTACACAACATCCTCCCACACCCAAGAGAAAGGGGGATTTGATTTGGGAATGAGTACTGAAGCTTACATGGATAAAATCTTCCAAAACCCCTCCAGACCCTCTGTTTCTTCTGAAGAAGAGATGAGACAGGGATACCTTCTTACCCATTTACCTATTATTTGTTTATTTATTTATACTTTTTAAATTTCAAAGAAACATGACCTCACTCTCCCCACTGGATCGGTTTGAAGCTATGAAAAGCGTAGCCTCCTGCTGTCCCTTGTCTTTAGAAAATTAATATAACAAACAGCTTGAAGGCATCTTTGCATCTATTTTCAATATTCACACAAAATATGAATATATACTTAAAGTGTGCATGTACACAAAGTGTGACTGCCTGCCTAGTATGTGTGTATGTGTGCAGTTTTAAGTCTATAATTTATAAATTACACACATAGCCAATGTTTTTACCTTCTGAGTTCCCAGATATTAAACTCATTAGCAAAGGTGGCAACCAGGGCACTTTGTGCAACATTATATATATGTGTGTGCTTGTGCCTGTGCCTGTGTGTTTTGGGGTGGTGGTGGTGCTTTTTATTAGAAACATCAAATTCATGCACCAACATTTTCTTTCCTTTGCTTAACTTACTAAATCTCTCACTTTTATAAACGAACCTGGATATCCCTCCAGGCAGCAGAGAGAAAGCTCTCCCTGTCAAATAGTGAGTTATATTCCCTGAGATCAAGCATAGTTGTGTAGCTTGTGAGGTCGTCTATTATATTTCACACTCACTTTATTTTTGTGCCTTGAACTAACTTGCAGATGAAAAGCAGATAATATCCCAAATCAGAAAAGAGTTCAAAGTCGTGAAATAATCTGTTAGATTCTCTGGAGCCACTTTGGTAACAAGTTTATCCTGTCACAGGTAGGTGCTGGCAGGGAGGACCAGTGTGGAGTTCTGAGTGAGAAGGAACATTAGAGCAACCACTTTTGGAACTGATCTTCAAAGCCTGGCTTCATTATGTTGGCCTTCTAGTAAACAAAGCCTCCTTTGCCACAGGCTAGCGCCTGAATCAAGGAATGTGACTTGTACCCCAGCCTCTCGAGGAGGAAGTGCCCTTCCATCAAAAGTATCTCTCTTCCTGCTGTGGGACAGCCAGTACCCCTTACCCCTTCCTAATGTCGACCTCGCTGACCCTGTAAGCATCGTTGGAGACCTAGTTTTCCTTACTCTGTCACACATGCACCTTCCAGGCCCCGGAAAATAAATGGGCCAGGAAAAAGGGGGGCAGAGGGAGTCTAATTTCCCATGAAATGCTAAGTAGGAGGAGACACTGGTGACCTTTATCTCTAGTTATTTCCAGACCTGTCTAATCTTTAAAGCTATCCAGAGTGCTTAATCCAATACAGATCACTGATTCCAAACATAACTTTCTTGGGGACTGCTCCAGAGGAAAACTAGTATTTTTAAAATATATTATTTTAAGGGCTGGGTGAGTAGCTCAACTGCAGACTGCTTGCCTAGTATATGTGTATGTGTGCAGTTTTAGGTATATAATTTATAAATAACACAAATATCTAATGTTTCTACCTTCTGAGTTCCCAGCTATTAGACTCATTAATCAGGGCACTTGGTTCCAATACTACATTCTCAGTGAGAAAAGCCGTAGTCCACAAATGCTTTCCAACTTGCCTGAAGTCATTCGACAAAGACTTTGTGTTTTAGCTGGGCCACTCCAAGTTTCCCAGGTCCCATGTCACAAACCTTCCTCCAAAATGTATAAACACACTCCATTTAAGAAGGAAGACTTATTTATCTTTATCAACATGCCACTAGGACAGGATTTAAGAAAAAGCACACGGCAAACAATTGTTCAGTCTCTCCTGGTGCAAAACAGAAGAGGCTTTTTTTTTTTTTTTTTTTTTTTTTTTGGTCTGTGTTATGGAGGGCAGAAAGGGTGGGTAACCGAGCTGCAGGATATACTGGGACCAGAGGTTCTCTTTGGCTTGTTGTACTTTTAAAGCTGGTGAATGGAGAAAGCTCAGAGGTGGAGGCCATTCTCAGTCATCCCAGCATGTGAAAGATATTTAGAGGTTGAATGATTTTCAGCCCTTCCAGACTTGGGAATTAAAGGTAAATACGGTGCAGAAAATGCTTTGCACTGGCTGTAAAAGCTTCTGTGAAATACTTCCCATGGGGGAACTGTGGGTCATGAAAAGGTTGTGTCTCACTAATGCCCCTGATTGGTTGTGGGTGTGCAGGTCCCTCTGAAGTGGCAATCAGTAGGAGTGACCACTGCCCTTTTGCTGCAATTATCAATGGTCTGGCAATTTCCCTCCATTTTAATCAATTTGCTTTCTGAATGGCCCTTTTCTTTGTTTTAAACAAAAGGGCTAAGTGTTCTCAGGCGCCCTCCTCCTCAGAAGCTCCTGTTTTCTTTAGAAAACCCTTTGGAGACCTTCCCCACATTTAAGCTTCGCAGAAACCCAGCATCTCCATTCATTAAATAGAGATTCATTCTGGCTGACAGTCCAACCCAGTGCAATATGATTAGTGTTCTGAGCATCAGAGGGGCACTGGGTGGGAGGTCAGAAACAAGGTGGAGATGGGAAAAATATGGCAGCATAGCAAGGGCTCATGGTACATGTGAGGTCTACCATTTCAGCACAAGCCTCAGTTATGTTTGATAACATGTTCATAGGAAATTTACTTATACTATATTTTTACTTAATGTCTGATACTCTAATTTAGCAGGGGCCTTATGCTTATATTAGCTAAATCTGTCAATACTAGTATTATAGATGAAGGTAACATGAGCAGTGCCAAGATCTTGTAAATTAAGTTGATGGGGGAAAGTTAGCAGTAATTTCAATGGTACCACTTTTGTTCATGAGTTTTTTAGTGCTGTCTGTTCAAATGTATAGAGTTAACAGTTTAGTAGAGATCTATTGAATCAAGGCACATTACCAGCATTGTGATGGGAATATTGAGATCAAGAAGGTCAATTAAAAGGAATGTTTGTAGGCATGCAGATCAGTGGAATAGGATGTAATCAGTAGGATCCAATTGATCGTAGGTGTTTGTGTTTTCCCCACCATCTCATTGGGAAGATATAAGCCACAACTGAAAACTTAAGACGAGACACCTTAGGACTGCTACACCTTCATGGGTCAGGATCAATCCTATTGTATCATTGTTAGTTCAAGGTCACATTGAAAGGGATCAGGAAATAGGCCAGAAGAATGGAGATCAAACTCCCAGGTTTTATGCAAAACAAACAAGCAAACAAATAGGCATCAACGTTATATCCCCTTAATCGTGGAAACGAGACCAAAGCAAGTAACATCCAGTTAGGTATGTAAAAAAATTCATGTGTTCTCTGGGTGGGAGGATGTCAAGCCCTTTAAGACAGTTTTTGAAAATGGATCCTGGTGTGTTGTTTGTTATTTCAGTTTCTGTAATGAAGTATTGAAGTATGTACTGGCCTCTGGAGTGTGTTAGGACCCCTGGCATGCATTTGTGCCCAATCACTGTGTCTGCAATTTGCTCCACTTAAATGAAATTTGAGCTACGATACCAAAGCCCACATGATTCCTTCTTCACAATTTCGCTTTTAGAAGATCAGTTCTCACTACAGACATTAGCAACCTCTGTTTTACAGAACATTTTTTGTGGGGTTAGGTCAAGAATTTTACACCATTTTTGCTTTTCCATATTGACTCCTCTTCTTCCTTTTCTTTAAGGCAAGATCTCTCTTTCTAGCCCTGGCTACCCCAGAATCCACAATGTGGAACAAAGATCCATTTAACTTTGCTTTGAGAGTGCTGGGATTAAAGCATGCACTGCCACACCCAGCTTCCTTTCTTGTTCCTCCTCTGCAAATTTACCCTTCCAGTATCTCCACCTCTATGTTTCAGGATAGGGTTAGAGCCTCTATTAAGTTAAATAAGGTTCTCTTGCACATAAGCACTGCAATACTTTGACAGGTGATTTGCTAACCGAGACTGCTTCTAAGTGTCTAACAAACATGTATCTGTAGCAAAAATACAAAGGATAGGAAGACAATTGTTAGGCAGAGAAACAAAAGATTTCATCATGCCACTAGAAATGATGGAGGACATGAGACTTACTGCTTATTCCTTATGTCTTCCATTTAGTATTTTCAATCCCAGTAACAGGACCTACAGAGGTGCTTTACTAATTTTCGAATATGTTTCATGTTCTTTGTAACACACAAATGCAACACATACACAGATACACACTACACACACACACACACACACACACACACACACACACCATGGATACACGTATAACGTCATCAAAATAGACTCAGAAATAATGTGAGTCCTGTGAGTCCAAGTGAAACTAAAGAGGAGTTAGTTCAACTGGATTTTAAACAAATCCATTCTGTAGTTCCTGCTATAGGAGATCAGGGGATGAGCAAGAAACAATCTGTTTATCTTGTAACTTTTGAGAGCCTGTATGTGAATAATTCCCATAAGATATATTTTGTGTGCTAAGTATGAACCCAGCATTTCAGTAATGGGTCATTTGCCTGGAGTGGAAATCTAACTCCAGGACAACGAATCTGCTATGACAGTCTGTATCACATTGAAGGGCTGACTGAGAGATACAATGGTGATCGCTTATACAATCATAACCCCTATAGCTACTAAATAAGGATGTAAGAGAGGAGAGCAGATACATAGGATTGGCTGACTTAGGGAAGGGGGTATTCACTCTCAGTCACTGTTACCTCTATGTGTCAAGTTGCTAGGATTCCAAGGTATTACACTGTAGCTATGTCAAAGGATCTTTTGGATTTGTGCAAGGATCCTATACCACTTCCTTTCTGCTTCTATGATGAAAAACCATGACCAAGCGTAACTCATAGAGTTTATTTTGGTTATGGTTACAAAGGGCTATGAATCTATCATGGTGGGGAGGCATGGGAGTAAGTGGTAGGTATGGTTGTAGGAGCAGAAAGCTAAGAGATGACATCTTTAAGAGCAAGAACAAAGTAAATGAAGTGAACAAAAAGTAGGGCCAGGCTGTGAACACTAAAAGCCCATCCTCAGTGACATGCTTCTTCCTGCAAGGCCACATGATCTCAGAACCTCTCTCAAACAGTCCTACCACCTGGAGACTATGTTCAACACATAAGCCTACAGGGGACATTCTCATTCATACCACCACAAGATGTTGGGTTAGCATGGTAACTTTTGGCTTCTAAAGATGCTTGCCTTACCCCCAGGCCTAGATATATGGCTGATTCTGTTCCTTCTTGGGGAAGAAGGTGGATCTCTTGTATTCTTCTGAGGTCTGGTTGAGATTCCTGTTTTCCTTAAAGCAAATCATTTTCTTTCCTGAATATGTTCTGATTTTAGGCAGTCCAATGGAAGTTTTCTATTTCCAAAGAAAAGATAAAATTCCTAATCTTAGAGCCAGCAAGATAATTATGTCAGCAGCCTGCACATATAAGATATGTGAAAGACGTGTGGGAAACATGCTGAAAAGAACAATGGACATGGGATTGTTTCTGTTGGGAGAGTTAGCTTCACCAAAGACATATGTGTCAGAGGTGTGTCTAGGGTGTGTCTAGGGTGTGTCTAGGGTGTGTCAAGAATCTTCTATGAGAACCATTATATGAAAAAGCATTAGGTAAAGCCATCTTGTAATAAAAACTTTCTTCCTATCAAGTCAAAATCAGATGTCAAAATGTATTCATAAAGCATCTAAAAACATACACACGCATATTCATACTTACAAATACACATGTAGGCAATACATTCACATACACACATATACTGAAATGCACATATACTCATACATACTCATACACATATATACATACAGGCACATTATATATATATGTATATATATGTATATATATGTATATATATACACATACTAGTATACACATATACATATAAATTATATATACACATATATGCTAATACATGTATACTCCTACACATACATACCTTTCCTTACATAAACTTACATACATATACACTCATATACACATACTTAATCACATATAGAAATTCATGCACAATTATACATACACTCACATAATACACATGTATATGCACATACACATGAATACACACACACAGTTCCTAGTATCTGTCATAAAATATCCTCACATCTTTCCATCTGTTACACAAAGAGATTACAGAAGGGAAGGAGGGGAAGCAAACATGAATACATCCCAGTCACAGGTGATGTGTAAGTCCCTCACTTGAAATTGGGAGGACCTGCTAAATCAATATGTAGATTGCTACAGTTTTCTGAGTAAAAATAAGTTAATTTTTCCCAGTGCCACAGATGCTGGCGAAGATGTGGAGAAAGAGGAACACTCCTCCATTGTTGGTGGGATTGCAGACTGGTACAACCATTGTGGAAATCAGTCTGGAGGTTCCTCAGAAAATTGGACATTGAACTACCTGAGGACCCAGCTATACCTCTCTTGGGCATATACCCAAAAGATGCCCCAACATATAAAAAAGACACGTGCTCCAGGATGTTCATAGCAGCCTTATGTATAATAGCCAGAAGCTGGAAAGAACCCAGATGCCCTTCAACAGAGGAATGGATACAGAAAATGTGGTACATCTATACAATGGAATACTACTCAGCTATCAAAAACAATGACTTTATGAAATTCATAGGCAAATGGATGGAACTAGAAAATATCATCCTGAGTGAGCTAACCCAATCACAGAAAAACACACATGGTATACACTCATTGATAAGTGGCTATTAGCCCAAATGCTTGAATTGCCCTAGATGCACAGAACACATGAAACTCAAGAAGGATGACCAAAATGTGAACGCTTCACTCCTTCTTTAAAAGGGGAACAAGAATACTCTTGGCAGGGAATAGGGAGGCAAAGTGTAGAACAGAGGCAGAAGGAACACTCATTCGGAGCCTTCCCCACATGAGGCCCATACATACACAGCCACCAAACTTAATAAGATGGATGAAGCAAAGAAGTGCAGGCTGACAGGAACCAGTTGTAGATCTCTCCTAAAAGACACAGCCAGAATACATCAAATACATAAGGCGAATGCCAGCAGCAAACCATTAAACTGAGAACGGGACCCCAGTTGAAGGAATCAGAGAAAGGACTGGAAGAGCTTGAAGGGGTTTGAGACCCCATATGAACAACAATGCCAACCAATCAGAGCTTCCAGGGACTAAGCCACTACCCAAAGACTATACATGGACTGACCCTGGGCTCCAACTGCATAGGTAGCAATGAATATCCTAGTAAGAGCACCAGTGGAAGGGGAAGACCTTGGTCCTGCCAGGACTGAACCCCCAGTGAACGTGATTGTTGGAGGGAGGGCGGTAATGGAGGGAGGATGGGGAGGGGAACACCCATAGAGAAGGGGAGGAGGAGGGGTTAGGAGGATATTGACCTGGAAACTGGGAAAGGGAATAACTATTGAAATGTAAATAAGAAATACCCAAGTTAATAAAGATGGAGGGAAAAAAAAGAATGAAGTACCTTACTTTTAATTAAAGCATAAGTTAAAACAAACCAAAGTTGCCTCTGGGTTGGCTGCTCCTGTTCTCCAGTCTTGACACAGCTTTTTCATGCCCTCCTTGTAGCTCAACACTTAGCAGACCCCAGCCCAAGTGTTTTAGGATCTGGGCTAAGTCTGAGTATCCTTTACAAATCCTATGCACTGTGTCCCCTTCTATCAGACTCTGTTAAGTACCTGGTTACAAAGTATGCAAACCAAACATTTGGGTATTAACATAAGGATTAAAATATAATCTGTTTTTAGACTGTATTGTGTCTTAACCTTAGAGGAACCTAGGACCTCTAAGAGTAACATGGCTTCTAGGAAGTCATTCTGGTTTTAGAGTCTGTCAGGTAGATTGCTAGTGGAGCCTGCAACATGTTCTTGTTTGTGAGTAAGAGGTGTGTGTGTGTGTGTGTGTGTGTGTGTGTGTGATCTTCAGAAAACCCTTTTTCTATTCTTTTCTTTGGTTTTTCCTTATAAATCCTGGGTGCTCAAATTCCAGACCCTAAGATTATCTTAAGTTTTGTGAGGCGGATGCTGTAGCCCAGCTTAAGTGTAACACCTTTTTAAGTAGGTAGGCATTAGCATTGATGGACTTAATTTGAATTCGAACTATAATTTAAACACACTGCAGTCATAGGCCAACTAGGCAATGTTTATTTTCTGAATGACTATAGCTTTTTGCAGACTTTTTCCAATGGTATGCAGGTGCAGCCCATACCAGCTTGCTTCATCATTAAATTTTCAGAAAATTTTGGACCATTTGACCTTGTGTTATAGCTTGTAATTGGCCACCATTGGAGTATTTTTACCATGGAAATTGGAAAACACTAAAACCAGGGTCTATTACTAAATTCATTTTACTGCAGAGCCAGTTGCTATGTTATTAAACAGTTTGCACTGTCTGTCTCCTTTCCTCCTCTCCTTCATTTTTCCTTCATTATTTTTCTGTTATATCTTTAATATATATGTTGGTATTCTGACAGGCCTTTAGAAATCCTAATTTTATTTTCATAATAACTCTGGACTATTTTGGCTTAATTTTACAAATAAACAGAGGTAGAAAGAATTTAGGCAAGTAATCCCCCAAGTACTATCTATAAATTAATAATAGGAGCAGAAGAAAACATACAAGGGTTTTATTTGAAAACTTTTATTCCTCTGTTAAACTTATGCTAAAGCATGGACACACACACACACACACACACACACACACACACACACACACAGGAACAAAGCAAGAGACAGAAATAAAAATATAAAAAGATGCAAATTCTTCATATACTCTAATTTAAAAAACTTTGATTGGCATTTACTGGTTTTTCCTGCTTTCAGATTTTACCTTGAAATGTCTCTTACTGGAAAACAACATGCAACCACATCCCAGTAGAGTTCTGTTCCCAAAGTACCATACCAAGCAAATTAATAATGAGAAAAGAGTTGTCAATGTGCCCTGATTCTGGCTGAGGGTAAAAGACATGGACAGAAGGTTATATTACTGGTTGGAGAATAGATTTCTTAGTGGGGCAGCCTACAAAAAGTTGTCCTATCTTGGCTGAGAAAAATCAGGAGTAGAGGTTACTAGGCAGCATGAAGACCCTCACCAATTCCTGTGCAAATATCAGTGGGAGCTGTCATTTCCAAATGTCTGTTCTCTGCTTCATTCTCCAGGGATTCCCTGTTAAGTTCTCTGGGCACTGGTTTCCTCACAGAAAACCTCCCAACTCAGCTCTTACACCACCAAGTGCTGGGGATCTCAGAGAGGGTGACTCAGATCCATCTGGATTTGATTTCCTTCTCAACAGACATAGGATTAAAAAACGAAGTGGAAAAGGTTTTGGCAAATGGTGTTGGAGGAGACTCCCAATCCCAAACTAAGCACAAAAGCTAAAATAGAAGGTATGAGTTCATTTACTCATCTAGTGAACAAGTTTGTTCAGAGGATGGCTCCCATGTGGCTGACACCGCTCAGCACTCTGGAAAACAGTGAGCTAGCCCTGTAAAGGTCTTTGTCCTAGGCAACGGCTGGAGAGAGAAGACAAGACTGGCAAACCTGGAAATATCAGGGTTACTTAAGTTTAGGAGAAATCTTGTTATGAGAACACTTTTTATGAGTGAGGTCTTTATCGGTGTCCCTGTGAGAAGGTTGTGACTGGCACAGTCATGTTGAGTTGGGGGATCTGATGTGTCTCTTTAGGAGGTATTATTGAAACTGAGACTTCTAGGACCAGAGATGTGTTTCAAGGTGTGTGAAACTTGGAGCCTTCATGGGAAGGCATTTCTTCCATTAATTACCAGCTGTCTTTTTGCTTCTTCATATACCTTCCTGATAGTTAAGCCATCAGAGTCCACTGCACAAGATGGGGAAAAGGATAAAGGGTAAATTGACCACCATAAAGGCCTGACCTTTGCTTCTAATATGATTTCTAAAATATAATGGGTTCCTTTAGGACATTTTCAAACAAAAAGAAATATCAGAATGATCCCTCTTTCCCTTGTGTGAAATCTATTTGAGGGAGGAAGGGCAACAACAGGAGACATGGGAGAAAAGAAAGGTTAATGATGAGTAAGAAGAAAGTACAATGAGGCGTGTGTATGAAAATGTCCATCTAGCATCTACCTATTCCTCTTTTTGTATTTATCTCTCTATCTCTCTATTATCTATTTGTTTGTTTCCACCTATCTGTCTCTGTCATCTATTTATCAATCTGTCTGTCTATCATCACTATGTATCTCTTGATGTATGTATGAATCTATCTATCTAATCTAATCATCTAATCTAATCTGTTATCTGTCTCTCATTTCTCTAAACCAAGATTCTGAATGACAGAAAATAACACGTCTCCTTTTCAATCACCATCACTTTCTCTTGTTATCACTTCTAACTCATTGTTTAAACATATTCCTCTACCCATATAGGCTTCTTTCTATATTTATATCATACATGTGGAACTATGTATGTAATAGATAAGATAGACTTACATTTTGAGAAAATGTGATATGCTTTGGAGTCTGACTTTTCTCTTAATAAGATAGCATATTATTTAGTTTCATTATTTTTTTCAAAGAAAACCTGTCATTTTTTAGAGTTGAATAAAATTCTATTATGTATATCTCTTTTGTTTTCTTTACTCATTTATCTATTTATATATGTCTCAGCTGGTAATACATCATGGGTATGAATGATACTGCAATTAACACAAGAATACAGAACTATTTCTGTGGCATGCTGACTTAGATTCCTTTGGCTATATATTCAGGAACATTACAGCTGGATTGGATGGTAATTCCAATTTTAGCTTTTTGAGAGACCACTCTATTCTTATCTCCATGATGGATTTCTAAATTTACATTCCAATTAACAATATGTGATGATGCCCCCCACACACACAATCCTTGACAGCATTATTGACAGTTGTTTTTCTTTTCTGATGATAGCTACTCTGGGATTAGATGTCATCTCAAGGTAGCTTTAACTTCTATTTTAATATTTGATATTTGCTCATTTGTTGACTGGATAAACTGCGTTCCTTTGTGCTTGAATTTGACTTCTTTATATATTAGAGATACTAATCCCCTGTCATGTAAAAATTAGAAACGATTTTCTCTCACTTTGCCAATTGTGTCTTCACTTAGCTTTTTATTTGCTGGGCAGAGATTTTTCAAACAATTTCTAGTATCTTATCAGATTAATATAGCAAGAAATAATAGCAAAAGACATTACATAACTCATATGAACACATGGACATTGAGCAAGACAATCCTAAATGATCAGTAAGTCATTAATGACAGGAGGAAATTAATTAAACTGGTATAATTTCTAAGTTCACATTAACCACCTAAGATTCTCAAGCCACCTAACTTAGTATTTCCTATTTTGGAGTGTAGTTTATATGGTTATATACTATGATCCCACATCCCATGGAGTGATATTAATGTTATTAAGGGACTGTAACAACATTGAAGCACTGAATTGGATATTAAGTAATTACTTTTCCAACCCTAAACATTTACAATATTAAGTTTGACCATGAATTGAATATGATGGAAACCAGGGACTAAAGACACTGTTATTAGTCATATGGTTAGGACTCCACAAAAAGGAAAAGGTTCTATTTCCTAGGTAGTTGTACTTACAAGTACAACTTCTTTGGACCATCAAAATGAGAAAAAAAGAAAGAAATGTAAACTAATTGAATCCTGACTGGCAGGAAATATACTTTGCATTTTATATTCACTTAAGTATATAATTATACAAATCCACATATAGCCACAGATCTTCAATGTTTTTTGCTTACATCATTTTTCAAGTGAAAAACTAAAGTGAACCTAAGTTATACTTGGTAAATGCCTGACTCCAAGGCTTGAGCTCACCCTTTGCTGTTCCATAAACTGGAGGGTGGGGCTGGCTTTGACCAACAACTAAAATAGAATAGTTCTTTCCTCCAAAAACTGCTTGATCCTATCCCTGCACTGAACTTGAAGAAGCAAGAAACTTACTCTCCAAAGAGAACTGGTGACCGAAGGGAACTGGAAATTATTTCTCACTATTCCATAGACTGTCTTCTAACTTGACCACATCCTGTAACTCCAACTTCCCTTCCATAGTATTCTAGTGGACTATACACTACTGTCCCAATGCATATGCATATCATTGGCCACCTTGTGTGAGTGATACAAACATCCTTAAAAAGAAAGACTTTGAAGTCAGGGCATTGAAAATGTAGAGCTCTGTGTCCTGACCATTTCTCCAAAAAACAAACAAACAAACAAACCACAATACAAATAAATATGACATCTAAAGACATTCAACTCAACCCTCACAGAAAACATTTAAACTACCTCTGGCTGCTGGGTGTGAATGGTTTTCCTTTGGCCCTGACTTATTGCTTCCTTTAAAGTGTACCTAGAAGTCTTGCTAACAGAAAGTATAAACAATGTCAGGGGCAGTAGCTGTATTAAAAGGAAACTGCATCTTATCTTGTTCATAAATAAATACATAAACTCGTAAGAAGCCAGGCACATTGCGTTGGGTGACCTCCACTCAGTTGGCCCAGATATTAAAATAGAGAGCCAGTGCACGTTTTAAGCTACCTTAAGGTGACTTTCTGCCTCTTGCATTTGAAATGGAAAGCATTGAAATGCATTCACTGGCGATTTTTAGATATACACTCCTTGTCCAGGTAGCATGCCTACATGAGGAGGTGGACAAATTATTTGAAGTAAAGGAGATACAAAATAAAAGTAGAAATGCCAGGCTTTCAACTTGCTTTAGTTACCTATTGGACTTGAGCAGTGTTGTGTCTGAGTTCCTAGTAGTCATAGGTAAGTTTATTTTGGAGCGGGACATTTTTTTATTTACATTTCAAATGTTTACCCATTTCCCGGTTTCCTGTCCATAACCCCCCTATCCCATCCCCTCCTTCTTCTATTAGGGCATTGCTACGTCCACCAACCCATCTCTTCCCGGCCTCTCAGTCCTGACATTCCCTTATATTGTGGGGCTCCAGCCTTAGCAGGACCAAGAGCTTCTCATCCCATTGGTGCCCAACAAGGCCATCCTCTGCTACAAATGCAGCTGGAGCCATGAGTATGTCCATTTGGATGCTGGTTTAGTCCCTGGGAGCTCTGGTTATTGGTATTGTTCTTAAGGGGTTGCAAACCCCTCCAACTTCTTCAATCCTTTCTCAAACTCTCCAAAGGAGACCCCATTCTCAGTCCAATGGTTGGCTCCAAGCATTCACCTCTATATTTGGCATGCTCTGGCACAGTCTCTCAAGAGACAGCTATATCAGGCTCCTGTCAGCATGCACTTCTTGGCATCAGCAATATTCTCTGGATTTCGTATATGTATGTATATGGCCTGGATCTCCAAGTGGGGCAGGACCTGAATGGCCATTTCTTTGGTCTCTAATCCAAACTTTGTCTCCATATCTCCATATGAATATTTTAGTTCCTCCTTTTAAGAAGGGCTAAGGCATTCATACTTTGGTCATCATTCTTCTGGAGCTTCCTGTGGTCCGTGAATTGTATCTTGGGTAAACTAAGCTTTTGAGTTAATATGTACTTGTCAGTGAGTACATAATGTGTGTTTTTTTGTGATTGGGTTATCTCACTCAGAATGACATTTTCTAGTTTCATCCACTTGACTATGAATTTCATGATGTCATTGTTTTTAATAGCTAAACAGTACTCCATTGTATAGATATACCACATTTTCCGTATCCATTCCTCTGTTGAAGGACATCTTGGTTTTTTCCAGCTTCTGGTATTACAAATAAGACTGCTATGAACATAGTGGAGAATGTATCCTTGTTATATGTTGGAGCATCTTTTGGGTGTATTCCCAGGAGTGGTATAGCTGGGTCCTCAAGTAGTACTATGTCCAATTTTCTCAGGAACCTCTAGACTGATTTCCAGAGTGGTTGTCCCAGCTTGCAATCCCACCAACAATGGAGGAGTGTTCCTCTTTCTCCACATCCTCGACAACATCTGTTGTCACTTGAGTTTTTATCTTAGCAATTCAGACAGGGGTTAGGTGGAATCTCAGGGTTGTTTTGATTTGCATTTCCCTGGTGACTAAGGATGTTGAACATTTCTCTAGGTGCTTCTCAGCCATTTGATATTTCTCAGCTGAGTATTCTTTGTTTAGCTTTGTGCCCCATTCTTTAATAGGGTTATTTGATTCTCTAGAGTCTAATTTCTTGAGTACTTTGTATATATTGGATATAAGCCTTGTATCAGATGTAAGATGGGTAAAGATCTTTTCTCAAACTGTTGGTTGACCTTTTGTCCTATTAACAGTCTCCTTTGCCTTATACAAGCTTTGCAATTTTATAAAGCCATATTTGTCAATTCTTGATCTTAGAGCATAAGCCACTGGTGTTCTTTTCAGGAAAATTCCCCCAGTGCCCATGTGTTTGAGGCCCTTCCCCACTTCACTTTTTCTTCTAATAGTTTGAGTGTATCTAGTTTTAGGTGGAGGTCCTTGATCTAGGTGGACTTAAGCCTTGTACAGGCCAATAAGAATGGTTTGATTTGCATTCTTCTACATGCTGACCTCCAGTTGAACCAGGGCCATTTGTTGAAAATGCTATCTGTTCTCCACTGGATGGTTTTAGCTCCTTTGTCAAAGTTTAAGTGACCATAGGTGTTTGGGTTCATTTCTGGGTCTTCAATTCTATTCCATTGATCTACCTGCCTCTCTCTGTACCAATACCATGCCGTTTTTATCAGTATTGCTCTGTAATACAGCTTCAGGTCATGGATGGTGATTACCACAGAAGTTCTTTTATTGTTGAGGATAGTTTTCACTATCCTGAGTTTTTGTTATTACAGACGAAATTTGCAAATCGCTCTTTCAAATAAGATGAAGAGATGAGTGGAATTCTGATGGGAATTGCATTGAATGTGTAGATTGTTTTTGGCAAAACGGTTATTTTTGCTATATTAATCCTGCCAATCCATGAGCATAGGAGATCTTTCCATCTTCTGAGACCTTCTTCAATTTCTTTCTTCAGAGACTTTTTCTTGTCAGACAGATCTTTCACTTGCTTGGTTAGAGTCATACAGAGGGAGGTATTTTATATTATTTGTGATTATTATGAAGGGTGTCCTTTCCTTAATTTCTTTCTCATCCTGTTTATCCTTTCAGTAGAGGAAGGCTAATGATTTGTTTTAGTTAATTTTATATCCAGTCCCTTTGCTGAACTTGTATATCAATAGTTTTAGTAGTTCTCTGGTGGAACTTTTGGGGTCACTTAGTATACTATCCTATCATCTGCAAATAGTGGTATTTTGACTTCTTCCTTTCCAATTTGCATCCCTTTGACCTCCATTTGTTGTCAGATTTCTTTGGCCAGGACTTCGAGTACTATATTGACTAAGTATGGAGAGAGTAGGCAACATTATCTAGTCTTATTTTACTGGGATTGCTTCAAGTTTCCCTCCATTTAGTTTGATGTTAACTACTGGTTTGCTGTATACTGCTTTTACTATGTTTAGGTATGGGCCTTGAATTCCTGATCTTTCCAGGACTTTCATCATGAAGGGTTGTTGAGTTTTCTCAAATGCTTTCTCAACAGCTAATGAGATGATTTTGTGGTCTTTTTCTTTGTGTTTTTTAATATCATGGATTACATTCACGGATTTCCCTATACTGAACCATCCTTGCATCCCTGGGATGAAGCCTACTTGATCATGATGGATGATTGTTTTCAAGTGTTTTTTGATTCGGTTTGCAAGAATTGTATTGAGTATTTTTGCATCAATATTCATAAGGGAAATTTGTGTGGAGTTCTCTTTCTCTGTTGGGTCTTTGGGTGGTTTAGGTATAAGCATAATTGTGGCTTCAAAGAGGGAATTGGCTAGTGCTCTGTCTGTTTATATTTTGTGAAATAATTTTGTCAGTATTGGTATGAGGTCTTCTATGAAGGTCTGATAGAATTCTGCACTAAAACCATCTGGTTCTGGGCTTTTTTGGTTGGGAAACTTTTAATAACATCTTCCATTTCTTTAGGAGTTATAAGATTGCTTAGATGGTTTATCTGGTCCTGATTTAACTTTGGTACCTAGTGTCTAGAAAATTGTCTATTTCATCCAGATTTTCCAGTTTGGTTGAGTATAGGCATTTATAGTAGGATCTGTTGATTTCTTGAATTCCTCAGTTTCTGTTGTTATGTCTCCCTTTTCATTTCTGATTTTGTAAATTTGGATATTCTCTCTGTTCTCCCTGGTTAGTCTGGCTAAGGGTTTATCTATCTTGTTGATTTTTCTCAGCGAACCATCTCCTGGCTTTGTTGATTTTTTGTATAGTTCTTTTTGTTTCTACTTGGTTAATTTCGGGTCTGAGTTTGATTATTCCCTGGCATCTACTCTTCTTCGGTATATTTACTTCTTTTTCTTTTAGAGCTTCTGTCAAGATGCTAGTGTATGCTCTTTCCGGTTTCTTTTTGGAGGGACTCAGAGCTATGCGTTTTACTCTTAACACTGCTTTCCTTGTGTTCCATAAGCTTGGGTGTGTTGTGCCTTCCTTTACATTAAATTCTAATATGTCTTTAATTTCTTACTTTAGTTCTTCTTTGACCAAGTAGTCATTGAGTACAGCATCATTCAACTTCCATATGTATGTGGGCTTTCTGTGCTATTTGTTGTTATCGAAGACAAGCCTTAGTCCTTGGTGATCTGATAGGAAAATGGGATTATTGCAATCTTCTTGTATTTGTTGAGGCCTGTTTTCTGACAGATTTTATGGTCAATTTTGGAGAAGGTACCATGAGGTGCTGAGAAGAAGGTATATTCTTTTGTTTTAGGATGAAATATTTTACAGTTATCTGTTAAATCCAGTTGATTCATAACTTCTGTCAGTTTCTCTGTGTCTCTGTTTACTTTCTTTTTCCATGATCTGCCCGTTGATGAAAGTGGGGTGTTGAAGTCTCCTACTATTATTGTGTAAGGTGCAATGTGTGCTTTGAGCTTAATAAGGTTTATTTTATGAATGTAGGTGCCCTTGCATTTGGAGCATAGATATTCAGGATTGAGAATTCATCTTGGTAGATTTTTCCTTTGATGAATATGAAGTGTCCTTTCTTATCTTTGTTGATAACTTTTGGTTGAAAGTCAATTTTATTCAACTATTCAATATTAGAATGGCTACTCCAGTTTGTTTCTTCTGACCATTTGCTTGGAAAATTGTTTCCCCGCCTTTTACTCTGACATCGTGTCTGTCTTTATCACTGAGGTGTATTTTCTGTATGCAGCAAAATATACATATCCAGTCTGTTAGTCTACATCTTTTTATAGGGAATTGAGTCCATTGATGTTAAGAGATATAAGGAATAGTGATTGTTGTTTCCTATTATTTTTGTGGTTACAGGTGGAATTATGTTTGTATGGCTCTCTTCTTTTTGTTTTGTTGCAACAAGATTAGTTTCTTTCTTTTTCTCTGTTGTAATTTCCCTCCTTGTGTTGGAGTTTTCCATCTACTATCCTTTGTAGGATTTATGGGAAAGATATTGTATAAATTTGGTTTTGTCGTGGAATATCTTGGCTTCTCCATCTATGTTAATTGAGTTTTGCTGGATACAATAGCCTGGGCTGGCATTTGTGTTCCCTTAGGATCTGTATGACATCTGTCTAGGATCTTTTGGCTTTATAGTCTCTGGTGAAAAGTCTTGTGTAATTCTGATAGGTCTGCCGTTATATGTTACTTGTCATTTTTCCCTTACTGCTTTTAATATTCTTTCATTGTTGTGTGCATTTGGTGTTTTGACTATTATGTGATGGGAGGAATTTCTTTTCTGGTCCAATCTATTTCGAGATCTGTATGCTTCTTAGATGTTTGTGGATATCTCTTTCTTTACGTTAGGGAAGTTTTCTTCTATAATTTTGTTGATGGTGTATACTGGCCCTTTAAGTTGGGAATCTTTACTCTCTTCTATACCTATTATCCTTAGGTTTGATCTTCCTGTGTGTCCTGGATTTCCTGGATGTTTTGGGTTAGGAGCTTTTTGTGTTTTACATTTTATTTGACTATTGTGTCAATGTTTTCAATGGTATGTTCTGCCTGAGATTCTCTCTTCTATTTCTTGTATTCTGTTGGTGATGCTTGTGTCTATGTTTCCTGATCTCTTTCCTAGGTTTTCTATCTCCAGGGTTGTCTCCCTTTCTTATTTCTTTATTATTTCTCTTTCATTTTTTTTTATCCTGAATGGTTTTGTTCAAATCCTTCACCTGTTTGGTTCTGTTTTCTTGTAATTTTTTATGGAATTGTTTGTGTTTCCTCTTTATGGGCTTCTATTTGTTTACCTTTGTTGTCCTGTATTTCTTTAAGGAAGTTATTTATGTCCTTCTTAAAGTCTTCTATTATCATCATGAGATGTGATTTTAAATCCAAATCTTGCTTTTCACGTGTGTTGGAATATCCAGCCTTTGCTTTGGTGGGAGAAATGGGCCCTGATGATGCCCAGTAGTCTTGGTTTCTGTTGCATAGGTTCCTGTGCTTGCCTTTCCTCATCTGGTTATCTCTGCTGTCATGTGGTCTTGCTTTCTCTGTCAGTGGCTTAACTCTTGTATAAGCACATGTGTCTGCACTTCTGGAGAAAGGCTTTCTCCAAGCAGAATCTGTGTACAGAGAGCTGTGGGACTTGGTCAGCTCCAGGTGCAGGCAGAAACAGCAAGTATCCTCTTCCAGACTGTTCCTGGGTTCTTGTGTCCTGAGGGCTCCAGGCAGGTCCTTTGGAGCATCAGTGGTGGGCTTACCTCTGCTCTGGCTTTCTTACCTCTGGAGACTGGCTTTCATCTCTGGGCTCAGGCAGAATCCAGAATTGTCCTATCGTTGACTGCTCCTACGTTCTTGTGTCCAGAGGGCTCTAGGCACATTCCTCTTGTACCTAAATGTGACCATACCAGTGGTCTCTCCTTTTCTCTCAGGATTGCCCACATTCCTTGAGTCTAGCTCTTTCCCCAGCAGATCTGGGTACAGAGAGCTGTTTCACTGGGTCAGCTCTGGGTGCAGGCAGAAACCAGACTGCTCCTAGGTTCCTGTGTCTAGAGGACTCCTAGCGGGTTCCTCTTGGGTCAGGAATATGAGTAGAAATGGTTGTTTCCCCTGAGCTCTGAGGATTATCTGCACTTCGCTTAAACTCTCTGAACCTAACTTTCTCCTTGGTAAATGTGATAATAAATCTGTTATTTGTATGTTCTAAGGTAATATATATTGTTTTTACATATTACATAATTGTTATAGACACACTGTCATTTTATTCAGAATTAATAAGAATTAAAAGGTTTGCACAATTTAAGGAAATAGTGATTGGTAATGTTTCTTCTATACTACTTACCCCATTGCACTTAAGTTTCTGTTGATTTAGCAGTCATTGCTAGTCTCTACTTCCCGAGGCATTTCTGTAAGGGAAGACATCCTATTTTGTTTTGTATAAAATCACTTCTCCTTTCCTAACTCATGATGACTTTATATTACTACACAACTATTTTAGATGGTGTTTTTGTTGTTATACTTTAATGATATGATGTGTGTGGTCATATGCACATGAGTACTGATGCTTGTAGAAGCCAGATACATCCTTGGAGCTGGAGTCTTATGTTGCTATGAGGTTACCACAGTGACTACTGGGACCTGAACTTAATTTCTCTGAAATAGCAGTAAGTGGGGTTTTTTTGTTGTTTGTTTTGTTGGTTTGGTTTTTCAAGACAGGGCTTCTCTCTATAGCGTTGGCTATCCTGAAACATGCTCTGTTGACCAGGTTGTCCTTGAGCTCAGAGATCTGCCTACCTCTGCATTCTGAGTGCTGGGATTAAAGTGCATGTTCTACCACTGATGGCCAGCAGTAAATGTTCTTAACTACTAAGACATCTCTCTAGTTCCCAGGGATGAAATGTAAGGATATGTTATATTTGACACTTATTTCTGCTAGCCAAGAGGTATTGTGTAGTACTTATACTAAAATTTGGGATTCATGCTGTTCAGTATGCTGGCTTAGTGCTTTGCACTTGACTAGTTCCTTTCTCTGAGTTCCTGGGACCTTTAAGAAACTGTGTTAGGAAAGCCCTCATGTGTTTTAGAGCATTTGACAGAGATCCACTTTACTCATAAAAGTAGTAAATATCTTAATATCAGTTTCCAGAAATCGAGTCAAAGCTTTCTAGAAAGATGATACCTATCAATTAGCAATGTTCACTGGTGGGAGAAGCATGTCTGAAGAGAACAGAGTTCTTGTGATAGACTCCTATTTCCCACCACCAGGGTTTGGGGTTATTGATAAGAACAATTTTTTGGTGATATTTGTTGCAACTCTAAGGAATCTATTTATATGTAAATTTATTTAATTTCAGTTGTGATTAGAAACATTGGCAGAATTTGAACAAATAGTTTGTCAGTATTATGTTCTTAAAATACATACTGGTACTACTGTGAGGCAATTTCCTCAGTGAGGAATGCAGACCAAGAATAGAAGCAGAAAGATCAATAGGTGATATTATTTCAGAAGAGAGATGGTTTCACAATGACAGTAGGGAAGGTGAAGATCTTGGGCCTAATGAAAGGTTTACTATGAAGACTGAAGAAGAAGTGTGTGCTGATGATTAGACATGGAGTGTGAGTGAGGAACATCACAACTCAAGTCAAACAACAGCATGAAAGATGAGGGCTAGACCAAGAAAGGAAGACTTCATCCATCGATAGTCTGAGTAGAAATTCTAATGGATGATTGGATATGTGAATATAAATTTTTTGGCTTAGGTTATTATTGGAAGCAAAGTTTAAGTGGGGTAGGGCATGGAAAAGCAAGGTAGAGGAGGGAATATAGGGAGGGATAGATATATAATACTAAAGAAAGACCTTTGAAAAGATCATTTGCAAACTTGTCACCATAGAAGCTGCCTAAAATTATATATACACTACAGGGGTCAAAGCATGTTTTAAGTGATCAAGCCTAGCACCAGATATGTATTATCTTTTTCATAGTTGTTGGCTCATGGGAGTCTTCTCACATGAAAAGGCACTGCATTACTGTTGGTTATTCTCTGGAATAAGACTCTATTATGGAAGACACCACATACTTGAGTCAGAGGACATGGGGAAAAATCAAGCGCATAGTGTCGTGGACGATGCATTTCTCCTGGTTGAATTTCACTGTGGCGGAAAGTTTTGTGCATGATACTAAGGGGAAAAGCCATCTGCATTGTTTCATAGCTGTGAATCCTGCTAGCCGTGGTAACAATTGGTCTGGCAAGGCATGGCCTTTGGAGCAGTAATAGCATGACTGTTACAGGAGTAGCCAATCACATTCTGATTCAGGCTAAGGTCCATTCTATGAGATAGAATCCATACTTGGCACCATTATTAGGACAAGAATCTGTGGCTAGATAGGTCACAGGCCCTAGGAGATAAGCTACTAATACCAGTCTGTCAAATGAAATCATACTAAAGTGTGCTCTTGGATCTTTTTATCCATACATTAATGAATATTGCAATCCTTATCAGAGAAACTTCATTTTACAGTAGAAGTTAATACAGATACCCACTACTGGTAAATGTGTGCAGAGTGGGAGTCTGCGGAGTGCTCAGTTCTAAGAGGGACAACTCTATGATTGTCACTCCTCCCGAGGATCAGGTTCATTGTGGAGAAAGTGGGTTGAAATAACATATGATCTAGAGGCAATTGACATTTCAAGTTAAACACTGTGGACAGGATAGGAATGTTGTACACATGAACTACCAGAGGCTGGCACTGGATATGCAACACCTGCACACAATCAAAACAGCTAAGATCTAAGTGTGTGTGTGTGTGTGTGTGTGTGTGTGTGTGTGTATGAGAGAGGTTGTCATGAAGTCTAACCCTATCTGAGATAGAATTGGCAATTACTAGAGGAGGGTCAGTTTTCTTTAGGAATGTGACACCTGAAATATCATTCATGCTTCCATAGATGTGTATCCATGCTCCACACATGTACATATAGGCAACATTAAGTGCACTCAGTGCATTTGATAGCAGAGTATGTGACAGGAGGGAAAAGTTGTCTTGAGGTAGGGATGGGAAGATTTGGCATGGGTGGTAGAGGGAAGTTTTGTTCAAAACACATTATATGCATTTGTGAAATTCTCAAATAATAAATGAGAAGTAGGATCTAAAGTCATTAATGTGTTGAAGTATTTTCAACCAGGAGTTTGGAGAAAAATCACTAAGTGTGATAAACCCATTGATACTGAAAGGTTTGGAAATATGAGAGATATCTAGCTAGGGAGAAAACGAAGCAGAGACAAAGATAGGACATAGGAAGAAATTACACAGTCTTGCAATAACAAGTACATTTCAAATACTAAACAACTGTGGATGATTGTGACCGAATAAAAATTATCCTAGAGAATTTATCACCAAATTTGGCAAAACAGCTTTTTAGTTATTTCTCTGAGAGTATCTTTAAATAGTGATTTTTTCCCATTAATATCCTTTATACTGGCAGCCCAGGTCCTTTGATTCTGAATAGATTTCTATTAATAAATTAATGACTTTTTCTTTTCTTCCATTTTTTAAACTTATATTCAAGACATATTAAAATATATTTTTGAAACTAGTATTTATTATTATTGTTATTATTGCTGCTGTTATTGTCATTGTTGTGATTATCAAGTTTTATGTTAGCATACAAAGTAACAGCCTTCTTTATGGTGCATTTATATATATGTACCATGACATTTTGTTTTTATTTGTCTTGCTTATCCATGGTATCCCTATCCCCCTTTTTGCTGATGCTGATATCCTGTCCAATTGTTCATGCTTCTCTTTTCACATCACATGATTCTATTATCCTCTCTTTATTCTTCCATTACTCCATTCTGAAGGTCTCTTTGCCTCTCATAGTTGTCATTCTAATATGATGATCTATACACACACACACACACACACACACACATACACACACACACACACACACACACACACACACACACACTTTACCTATCAAACTGAAGTAGAAACTTAAGTGATCTTTAGAAAACCAGTTGCACTGGATGGCGCTGATTTGTGTTTGCTATCCTGACTCTACTGAATGGGACTGCTGATATATTCGTGAAATATTTGCAAATAAATATCGAGCTGCCACTGTTGAGTCCAGTGAACTCAACTGCTGATTTCCTGACTATGAAGATGGGACTTGCTCCAAAGAACAATTTATAGACAGGTCCACTTCCCCCATATCGTAATAACCTTTCTTTGCCACTACCTCTGGTGGGTGGTGGGCTAGAAGGAAGGTTAAAGAATTTAAGAACCATCATAAAAAGTATATTTTGAAAAATTAAAGGTTACATAAAGGATGGCATTTGTCTTTCTTTGCAATAATTTTCTGTTCTACCCACTTCTTCTGTAGATATCATAGTCTCATTTCTTTCTCTATTGGCTAAAACTTTATGTGCATGAATGATATTTTCTAAAATACATTCTTCCGGCCATGGATTGGTTCCATTTCTTACCAACTGAAAACAGATTCTGTGATTTTGTTTTTTCCACTTCTCCATATCATTGCTTGTTTTTTTCAGACTCAACTTTAGCTCAACTTTTCAAATGAGAAAAATACCGCAGGCATGGCTGGTTAGGGTGTATGTAAAGGGTCCATTAGCTTCACTGGCATGGTTTAAACCAACCACTTCCAACCATATACCTCACCTCAGATGTGCGGACTGTTTAAGAGGGTGTGCACATTCCTTGGCAATCTTCCCTTGAATCTTCCAGTTTGGGAAGGAGAGGGCATACCTTGAGGGGGAGGAAATCTAGATTTATTTGTTTTGTGACTACAAGTTAAAGAAAACTCCCACCAATGACATGGGAAAGCCCAGAAGTTCTTGTTGGTCTCAGCAGAATATGAGGATGAACAACAACTTTTCTTTCTGTGCTAGTCAGCTGCTGATAAGACAGACTTGAGATGATTAAATCCTCAGGTTCCTTAAGGGCTCAGTACTTAGAGGAATCCAAATTGTAGATTGTTGCTACTGGGCCTATTATTCCATCACTTTGAGCCTTATTTTTTTTGTCATTTTTCCTGGGAAGATTTAAAATTTGGGAATTTATAATTTCAGGTCCTTTGAAGTGCTGAAAACTTATTATTTGGGCTAATAATTTTACATAATAACTTTCCCCATGGGCTGCGTTCCCTGAGGAATTTAAAACCAGAAGAACTGGTCACTATGTTTGCTGTCTTTCAACTCTGTGAATAAAATAAACAGGGGGGAAGCAGAAAGTAACACACAGAAAAAAATGCCCAGGTTTAATATGTAAAAACACACACACATACACACACTACATACACATTTGTGCCCACACACATGCACTTGCAGTCACATGCAATCACACATGTGCACACACATACACAAATATGCACAAGCACATGATACATTGAAACAGTAAGATGTAGAGTGTCTAAATGAGAGATTAACTATGCCTAGGATAAACATGAAGGCATAGAATTTGTCATTGGTAATATCATGTTTGAGCACAAGATATAGAAATGGCCCTTTTCTGCTCTTCTTATCTGTTTCCTGGAAAGAAAAAGAGTGGGTGCTCTCTGCAGTGAAGGATACACCCTTCATTTGGCAACTGGTGAGGTTTTGTTGAGAAGAGCAATGTAGGGACTGTTTTCCAGAGAAAAGCAGGAAGATTAAGCAATGCTTATATGATATTTTATACCAATGCTTCACTGACATAACGTATTTTTTTAAAGAGTTCCAATCTCTGCCTTCATGTCTACCAGTTATTAGCTGTGTTTCCAAAATTGAACTATTTCCTCTTTCTGAGACAATACTGTCATTCATAAATGACTATGCTAACATAGTAGTATTATTCATAAAATGAGAAGATAACATGATGCTTTTTGTATTTTGTATTCCCCGGAGCACTGTTCAATGGAATTCTGTCTTCATAAGAATTTAAAGAATGTTATCTGAGACAGCGTTTTATGATTAAATAAGCATAGAGAATATCAAGCAAACAAAGCCAAGTTGTATGATGGAGTACATTGCAGAATATTTGCTTTGCCAGCAGTAAAAGTTTTACTGAAAGATTATTGTATGCAAATTATCTTGTTACTCAACTATTGAACTTTTAAATGAAAACTACCATGATTGCCTGATGTTGTTATTGTGTTCTTGATCATAAGTTATTTTACTAATACTAAGATGTAACACTGTGGCATTAAAGAATTGTGAAAGAATTAAAATATAAGCAGAACATGCAATGTGCCTTAAATTCAACTTTAGACCTCAAGGCCTGTTGGTAAGAGTGGCTAATGATGTTGATTCTCAACTTCCTTATCTTCCTAACAAGGAAATGATATTTATGTTGTGTATTATTGTTAGGCTACTTAGAAACAAGTAAAAAAATGTGTAGGAACTAATAACACCAGTTCCTAGGGATAAGTAGATTCTGGACATATGGCAAATCTCTGTACTTCCTTGGTACTGTGTACTTTTCCATTTTAGAGGAGAGTCACTTTTCATAGGCTAACTTTAAATGGGATTCAGGATTTGTGAGCATTCTGCTTCTCAGTGTCATGTGGTGAAAGGATACAGAAAGAGGTCTCCTTTAATACCAAATATATCATTGATTAGAAAGTCAAAAGGAAAAAAATACACTATAGTGTGATACTTACAACCTGAATTCTTCCATACTTACAAATCCCATCTAAACCTTCATTTTTTTGAAATAATAATAAGAATAAAGCTGTGGATCTCATACTTGGGCCTGTGTTGCAGAGGAATGGAATACCAGATCAACATGCGATGAAATCTTACTCTTCCTCTCCCTACCATAGCACTCTTCCAGAGAATGTTGCAGCGCTAGCTGATATTTAAAGGCAGCAGTACAGTAATAATTTATCTCTGTTTCTATATATAAAACTACTTACAACTAGATCTTGTACTTAAGAATATAGGCAATTATGGAATACCAACAGGACATTACTTCTTTTCTGATTAAGCCAACATAAAATTAGGAACCATTCAATTGAAGGAAAAAGGACAGATTAACAAACGATAGGCCTATTGTAATTGAGTTTTTTCTCCTGTTATTTTGTTGAATTTCTGCTTCACAAATAAGAGTTAAAAATGTGTATCTAAAGAATTAGTTGGGCTGGAGAGACGACTCAACCATTAAAGGCTAGGCTCACAACCAAAAATATAAGTTAGTTTCTTTGCTTCATTCAGACTCTTTACCCTACCCATTCATTACTAAAGTTTTTTTCTCTGTCTTAAGTTGGATATGAAGTGAAAAATCCAATTTAGTTTTCTGTTTTAGGAGAAGAGCTGCCCTGTTATGTTCTTGGACCCAAGATGAGAGGTGGTCTCTGAATTGATTACTTGGGCACTGGGTCGGTTTACTTCAAAGAGAGGATGAGGATCACATGAGTTCGCACAGATCCAGACATGTCAAGCATGGGTGGACTTTCTCTCATTTTCTGTCAACAGCTTTGATGATATGCCAAGTGTGCTGTCTGTAGCTGTTCACTACTTTGATGACATCAGACCCATCCTAACGACTTGGCATCCCCGCAGCTCTGCATTCCTGTGGAATCTCAGGTTAATCTTGAGGATCACCTGAAAAATTCTTTTTGTCTGTTTTGGGGGCTTTACAAAGAATTATTGACTAAATATTTCTCTTTTAGATGAGGACATTCACTGTATTTCAATCCTTTTTTTTTTTTTATAAAGTCCTAGATCTCTAAGCTAAGGACTTATGCCAACAATGGAATTTTTTTTCCACAGAGGTTTTATGAGGACCCTCTGTATTTCAGTGGCTATAGATGTAAGAGGAATTGGCTCTCGGCTGGGATTATTGGACAGTTTCAGCTTTTTAACTCACACTCTGCCACTAAGCTTCCTCATTTTGGACAGATCTCTTCTGACTTCTCATCTTCAGATACTACACTAGACAAGAATTAGAAAACGAAGTTGTAAAGCATCTCCAGGAACCCCAGCTGTTCCATTTTTTTTCCAGTGGGGAGACAGGTTTTATGGTGTGAGCTCTTCTTGAGATATAAAGATGTTTATTGAGAGTTTGTGCCATTAGCATTCAGCCCCCATCCTGGCAGACACAGCTCCATGTTTCTTTCATTCTCCCTTGGGGTGAATGTGGTTGTGTGTACCCAATCTGTATGGTTTTTGCTTCTCAAAATTCTTCAGACTTAGGGACTGGTAGAAGGGTGGGTCACAACTGTAATGAGGCTATGCAAAACCAAAATAAAACAAACAGTGAAATGCAATTGAATTTTTTTTTGCATTGAAAATTTTAAATGAGGCAAAGAATTTCTGCTGGGATGATTTAACCTAATGGTTAATTAAGCAAAAGCAGTGATCCAACCATGAGTGCCCAAAAGGCATGGAAAATAGAATGCTATAAAGGAAGGATCCTTAAAATAAAAGTTCGGTCCCTGTATCGAACTTAAGTTGGAGTCACATCGCTCTACTTTCAAAGATCCACCACTAGCAACCCATGCTCACTAGACTCCTTGTGTTTCTGTCATTTCATTAAGGTTATTAGAAATTCCAAATATGAATTTAACTGTGAGGCTACTCAAATAAATTATTTCATTCATAGGAAGGTAGAAAAATTGGTTTGTTAAATGTATTATGACTTGACTTCACAGTTCAATAAATCAGTAAAGATTTTTTTTTATCTTTTTCTTAACCCAGTTTGGCCTCTGACACAATCAATAAGTCCCCAGATCAACAACAAATTTTATACCCAGGCCTTCTGGCTCTTTTTAGAGAGAAATGATGGTGCAGAGAATCAGAGCATTGCACAGGACAGAGCAACCTTTGTACTCTTTCACTTTCAAATAATTTAACAAAATCCATAAAACAAGACAAAACAAATGCAACAAAATGCTGACATCTACTGTTTAACTGAATAATGAATAATTGAACATTCATTACACAATTCTCTGTTTTCTTATATGTTTGAAGAACTTTGCAGTATAATTTTTATTATAATTACTGGGTTAATTCTATGTCATCCTCACTTCAGTGTAGGCATCATAAGAGCAAAGAACATGTCTGTCTGCCTTGCTTCCTGCTGCCTCCCCAATGGCTATAGTCTGGTACCTGCTCAATAAATACATAATTAAAGGTGAGAAGGATAGGCTTTGCCAGTTGCAAAGGAGGGGGGCCAAGAGCACACAGAGATGTGGATGTTGCCAGTTCTTCTTGTTTTGCTGGCTTGGTCATTCCACTCACTTCCCAACTCTGTGCTATGCCTCTGTATTACTTTTTACCTGCAGGCAGTCTCCTCTCCCTAGGGCTCATTGTACAGAACTCAGTCTCCATCAGAGCTGGTCAGATGTGTTTGAGAATTGATGGCCTCTGAGAGCACTTTTGATCGATGCTGAGAAAATGCTATAGGATGAATATTTTGTATTTTGCGAGGCTGATGGAATTCTGAGGCGTGTTCCACATCAGTCCCCAGAGGTTCCAAGTGAACCTGAGGCACAGTATACACAGCAGCAACCTGATGATGAACATCTGCCTTTACAAGGACTACTTCACTTACTCTACACTTGTACACCCACACCAAAATTTCCTGGATTACTTCTGAAGTCAATGTAGTACCTTGAAATCCTTGTCTGAAACTAAGCTTTCCTTGGCAACTTACAACAGTTTGCTGAAGAAACTTGGGTCTGGATAAAATCATTAAAAGTTGATTTGAAGATGATATTACACAGAGAACTTTATGTGTCCACCACAAAGAATTTGCTTCATTATTGCTCTGGAGTGCTTAAGAAACTGGTATTTTCCCTGCTTGGGCATATTTTATGGTCTATGACTACAAGTTTATTCTGTCGCCTTCATTGGACATTGGCAGGACTCTGTACTCATCACCAAGCTTTGCCGTCCTTATGATACAGTTATTCAGCATTTAATTTCTAACCCCCTTTCGCTTTCCTCCCTAGGGGGAATATATACTGATGTTTAAAACACCAGCCAAAAAGTATTTTTCCTCTCTGCATGGTGGCTTTGCAATACAGTAAAGACATATGCTCTTTCTTGGGAGCCAAGCCTACATTCCATCCTGGCTCCTTCAAATACACTTAGATGAAAATAGGCATTCCTTTCTCCTGTAATCTCCATGTATTCTTATTTATTAGATATGCTATATGAACTCCATTCATGGAGAAGTCATGTCTGTGAAACCTCCAAATCGCAGCCAACCTAAAATTGTCCTCTTGAAACAAAGCAAAAAATAATATTGGCTTTGCTCCCCATTTAGCTATAGGATATGATAATCTGCACGGCTAGACTAACTGAGAACCAAGAAATAGACATTTTCAGAATTAGTAGGAAGGAGCACAGAGCCTCAAGCTTAATCCCTGTCTTAATTTCACTACATTGTTTTAGATCCATGTCCTGTGTTTTGTTATTGCTTCCAACATACCACAGCTCACAAAATCCACAGTAACAAAGCTCTTACTTCAAGCAAATGAGAAACACATTCCAAAACAAAAGCACGTTAGATGGCCATAATGAATGAATAAGCCTCCATCCCATTTCATGCTTCTAGAGGCTCTTTATGAGTCACTAGAATAAATCTATTCACCTGGCTATGAACATTCATTCACCATTGCCTTAGCTTCATAAATCCCCCCAAATCCTTGTGGCTGCACATTTCAATGTTTCCTAACTGATCTCCCTGTATGACATCTCCTGCACTACTCACTGACTTTAGTCTCACAATGTTGGTATGTGCTCATTTAAATACAGGTTTCCTGATTTTGTCTTGTGTGTGAACCTCTTGTTTTGTCTGGTGGTTTCTTGGGTGAATTCTACTGTACTTTTGTTGGAATAAACCCAGTTTTACTTCTCCATTCTATATCTGATTTTCCCAGTTCATCTTTTCAATCCTTGGGTATTCCCTCCAATTTCCTGTCATAAGGAAAGCCTTTTCTCAAGCTGTCTCTGTTAAAGTGATTATATATTTGTACTTCAAAAACCATTCAGATTTTAATTACCAAGCAACCAGGAGTAGCCATTACATGTTATATGTTATCATGTGATTTCTCCAGGGTAAAACTTACAATCTCCTAGAATGTGTTTTTCTCATGTGGTAGTCAGCACTTAGAAAGAAATGCCTGATTTGTTTATTTAAATGTCACAGATTAGACCTTACTAATTGTGCCCAGCTCATATTGAGGCTACAATAAATATCCAGATATAGTAATGGGGAAAATTGGGCTTTGGCTCTTACAAATATAAAAGGAGAGAGGAAAAAAATAGAAAAACTTATAAGCATCATGGATCTCTCTTCTGGGAACCAGTAGGTACAGAAAAGCAAACTTCCCTACTTCTAATGTGGTACCAGGTTCCAAAGCTCATTTCTCATGAATGAAATATGTCAGGTGTGATGAGATGTCACTTCCATGGCTGGTCATCCAAGTTTAAAAGTTGCTCCTAGGAAATCTTCGGTGGGGACCGCCTTTTGTTCATCACTGATTAGCTGCTATATTGTGGTATAGTTTTGAAGAGCCTCACCTCCATAACAAGGCACAAAGGGAAGCTTCCAAAGAACATTTTCAAGTAACTAAATAAGGCTTCAACCCAATAGCTGGTGAGAAGATCCATCCAGCTAACACCTATTTTATGTGACTTATGCAGAAAATCCTTCCCAGCTGAGCCTTGAGATAACCATGGAGTTGTTGAGCCTCTAAGTCAGCGAAGTCACTTAATCTGTTCTCAGAACCTTGGCTCAGTGCATGGAGATAACACGCACTGTTGTTTGATGCTACTGTAGTTTAGAATAACAGCAATCCCAATAATTCGATACTAGAAGCATGTACTTTTGTTGACTGTTATTCTCACAGCCAAGTGACCAAGTGACATTCTTTCTTACTGTCGATGTTCAGCAGATGTCTGGATATTTCATCTCTGTCCTTTCTATTTCTGGTCTTTGAGTAAAGATTTGTGATTTCCACAAAGTATCACTTGGACACTTGTCTTCTCAGTGTTAGAGCATAATTTTGTGAAATTGGAAATTTGATAGATTAGAACTTAAAATATATTTTAGGGGAAAATACATCAACCAGTATCTTATATGGTAAATCTTCTTTTCCAAAATAAAAATCAAGGTATTGCTAAGGGCTTCATACCCTGAAAATGTTGAAGTTGGATGTTGTGTCTACTGTGAAAGCCAAACTCTTTTCCCTAGTAGTGACATAGGGGTATCCAATATTTTTTTTCAGTTTTAAATTTCACTTATTTTTAATTTTATTTTACTTTAGATATTTTACATATTTACATTTCAAATATCCCCTTTCCCCCCTCTCCCATACCCCTTCCCCCTCTCCCTGCCTCCATAAAGATGCTCCGACTCCCACCCATTCACTCCCACTTCAACGCTCTGACATTCTCCTACACTGGGGAAATGACCCTTCACAGGACCAAGGGCTTTTCCTCCTATTGATGCTGAACAATGCCATCCTCTGCTCCATATGTGGCTGGAGTCATGAGTCCCTCCATGTTTACTCATTGGTTGGTGGTTTAGTGGTATATCTTAGAAAATTCTTTTAGCACTACCCCCATTGAACATGTTTCTTAATAACATAAATGAAATTTAAAATACAGGAACAAAGAGGAGTATCCACCCTTTTTAACCTTGTGATATAACATACACCTACAGACATTATTTGGTGGGAGCCTCACAACACCCCCCCCAACACACACATACCATATCACATATCCCACAAGAGAGTATGGGTGAGAGCTATCTTAGCAGATAAGGTGTATTCTGTCCAACAATGCAAGCCTGGTAGCCAGAATTTAATGATCCCACATAAAGGTGAAAAGAGATTCTTGTCTTTACACCATCATCCTATGACCTCCCTATCAGTGCTATGGCACGCTCATGCCCTCTACCACACACACACACACACACACACACACACACACACACACACACACACACACACAATAATAGAAGTCCCAGCATTAGGGCTGTGCCACATTCATAGCTATTCTGGCCTAATGCTGTCCACAGCCTTCAGTTTGGGCATGCCTGCAAGTTCTTGGCCACAGCTGCCCATTACAGTGACATGAAGAATATCAAATAAACATCCAGAGATTCTAATTTAATTCTTTTAGCATAGTAGCCTGGACTGGGATTTTTCAAAGTTAACATAATTCTGATGTCTGGCTAAAGCTGAGACCTAAAAAACCCACTATAGACTCCTAAACTGTCTTTGTTCACATTGGAATGTATCCATACTACCATTGTACCTGAACCCTAAGTTGGAACTAAGGACCAATTTCACAAAAACTCTATTGAGCATAGATTATAAGGAGGAGGATTTTAGAAGGGGACACAGTGAAGGAAGAGACAGGAAATAGTGACCTTGATTTGCATACCTACAGAACAGAGGAGATTTTATTACAGGCCAGGAAGGCAATCAGCAGTTTGTCCACATCTCTTGTAGCTATGCGTTTTCCTCATACTTTGCTTGTCATTAAGTGACAGCCATTTTCCTCCAATAATAGTAAAAACTTTTCTAGTTAAAACTAGAAAAGACTATAAAATTCAGTCACCATACACACAAAAATACTTTTTCCTGAAGAGGAGAAATACTTTACTAAAGGACACCTCATAAATTAGCAGCAATGCTATGCCACTCTCTGTAGTTTAGGTATGTAGCCTAGGCCCCTAAGTTATTTTTGTACCAACAACAGTAGAATAACTTTGTTTTGTCTGAATTCCAGGTAGATAGATATGATAGGTATTTTCCAGAAGTATATAACCAAAGAATTTCCTGCCCTTTCAAGACTGAGTTCTGCCTTCTCCTGTCTAGTGCCAGGTTTCAGGAGTGTTATATTGCTGTCTCCCATACTGGAAATACTTACATTACAGAGGCTGAAGTCACAGCAATTTCCTTCATTGGATTTCAGTCTTTGCTTAAGTATCTCCCCAGAACTCGCTTTTTTCCTTTGCTGTGTTTTTTTGTACCTTTACTAATCAATAAAAACCTGTTTAGCAGTGATCTGTTTCTCTTCTTCTCCTCACCACGCTATATTGCTAACAGCATAAAGAAAGGATCTTTGTCTATGTAGGTAACCCTGTGACCACTGTCTGTAAGTAAGCCCTCAATAAACTTCAGCTAGTTAAATGCAGAATGAACCACTAGATCTTCAACGATGTACCACCCTGAGAATACATGAATTGAATATACGAAGGAGCAAACTCAAGTGTAGATGATCAGATGATCAGTTAGGAGGGACAAAGAATGTGGTATTTAGACATCACTGGGAAGTTGGATTAATGACTTCAAAATAATCTCTTCCAAACAGAGATTCTACAATTCCAGACTTGTTTTTTTTCCTAAACAGAAGACTCAAGTTAGAATTGTTATGGATTCTTTAAATGAATGTTTAATTCATTCAATATTTTCATTCACTCAATAGATGTTTAGTGAGAGTCTGCTTTCTGCATGTTGAATACAGTTGTTGCGTGCACAGTGCGAGCCTGAAGTGCTGACTCTTGTGAAATTTTTGATTCTCTCTCCACTTTTGATGGCTTGTCCTCTAAGCACCTCACTATTTTCCAGTGTTTGTTTATCACTTGAAAAGTCAATTTGGGCTCAATTGGTGGCTACTGGGAAAAATAAAAGTATTTATGGCATAATTGAATATGTGGCTGAGATTTTCATAGGTATTCAATTTAATATATAAATCAAGTTACAGTAGATTACCATCATAGCAATAACTGTATATCTCAATTTAGAACTTTGAGGTGCCTTTTCTAGCTCTTTTTCTCAGCTGCCTTTTATGATGTATTGTGTGCAATTTTTGCCTTTTTACGAAACTTAATTCAAATTATTTGTTTTAGGTACTATTATAAATTAATCTCTTAATTTTCTTGTATTATTTACTGTTTGTACTTTCCTTTTTCTCTTTTTACAATACTAATAAAAGTCCTTTGAGAATTTCCTATAACGGGCTTTGATCGTCTTCATTCTTTATCCCCCAACTCTCTGCAGATCTTGCATGTTTCTGTACCTACCCAAACTTATGTCCAAAAATTTTTATACCCATTTGTGTTGCCCATGTGTTCTTAGATGTACGACCTTCTTCTGGATCATGATCCATGCACCAGGGTCTGCACTCTTAGAAAAGACTGATTCCCCTTCTTCTAGCTGCAAACAATTGTCAGTAGCTCCTCTACTAGGGGTGAGAATTTGTGCCCAACTTCCTGTTCCATGCTGAGATTTAGTTTGGCTTGGGTTTGCACAGGTCCTGGGCATGCTGTCACAGGCACTGTGAGTCCATATGTGCAGCTGTCTTGTTGTGTCCAGAAGATATTCTTTCCTCAGAGTCACTCACTTCTCCTGACATTTATACTCTTTCCACACCCTCCTCTGCAGTGATCTCTAAAGTTTACTCTAGGATTGATGACCTATTTAGGGGTAGTGTCCTGGTCTCTTATTCTCTACAGTGTGGCCAGTTGTGGATTTCTATGTTAATCACTATCTCCTGCTCAAAAAGGCTTCTCAGGTGAAGGTTGAGAGATACACTAATCTATAAATACATCACAGTTAGGTATGCATCAGTCTAGTACTGTCTACTTAGTAAAATCATAGTAGTACTTTCACTTCTAGAGCAATGGGTTTCATCCTGTGGGTAGTGACCCCTTAGAGAGTTCAAGTACCCTTTCAGCAGGGTTGTACACCATATAACTGGCATACTGGATATTTACATTATGATTCATAACAGCAAAATTACAGTTATGAAGTAGCAATCAAGATAATTTTATAACTGGGCTCACTGCAACCTGAGGAAACTGTATTAAAGGATCTCACCATCAGAATGGTAGAAAACCAAACCCCTAGAGCCTATGTCCTGTCTAGTCACAGGTTCTTCGTCTCATAATGGTTTGAAGTATAGATGTTATCTTCTGGAGGATAGATAACAGTCAGTAAGTGGTTGTTATTCACATGATGTTTGCATCACTATTCAATGAATAGGCATATGGTGACAGGCTAGTCATTATTCTAGCTCATAAGGTACACATAAGTAAGACCAATGCTTATTTTTCTCCCCTGGCACCATGCATAGCACCTTCTAGCACTGTGAAAGCTAGCCACTGGGAATGAAGCTTCCAGGTGAGCCTTAGCTTGATTCCTCTGTATTCTAGGACTCTAGTATGTAGTGCCTTCAGACATAGGGTATTGTCAAATTCTAGAGGATAACCAAAGGCATTGGTATTAGTTTGTAATGTGTGGGGGTATATAGGACTATCAAATAACTATCAAAAACTCCAAAAGAGGTAACTCTTTCCTCTCACTGAGCTTATATTTATAATGAAAAGCATAAATAGCATTAAAAATTAGTCACATAGAAACCTACTACTATAGAAGCTTCTTAATACACACACAAACACACACACACACACACACACACACACACACACACACACACGAAGAGAAAGAGAGAAAAAGAAAGTGAAAGAAAGAGACCGAGACAGAGACAGAGACAGAGAGGCAGAGAGAGAGACAGAGAAATAATGTGCGTTAAAATGAAATTACCCTATAACAGGGCAATGATGTCCCTCTTGGGCACCACACACAAATATAACTGTAACTGTCTTTCAAATGATAATTTGTAATGTAAAACATGGATCAATTCAACATCTGGTTACAGAAAGTTTATTTTCAACATAATATAATTTTTTCAACATAATAATTTGAGGATTTTACATAATGCACCTAGATCACACCCACTTCCCAGTCTCCCTGGTTCTCCTTCAGTCCTCCATTCATGTCCTCCCCTTGCCAAAATTAAGACAATAAGAAGGAGGAGTAAGTGGAGGAAGATGAGGAAGAAGAAAAAAGCAAGTGAAGAGAGAGGGAAAGAAAGAAACCAAACCAAACAAAACCAAAACTCAAGTCCAATTTTCATTGCCTATATATTTACTGAAGCATGGTCAAACTCCCAGGGGCACCCCACAAGAAGCCATCGAGTACGGAAAGTTACACTTCAGCATCCTTCTCACAATTATTAAGAGTTGGATTCTTGCCTTGGCTGTTACATTGAAGGGAGTGGGGGTGGAAAGCAGGGTAGAGGTTGTCACAGAAGCCTTCTATGTCCTTTATCAACTGTGACTCTGCAGTCATCCATTCCACTGCAAAAGTAGCTCCCTTACCTTTTGTAGTCAGCAGGAACATAGAGCATAGACATCTAAATGGTTTCTGGAGACAGTATGGGCCATGGACATCTACTTAGCTTCCAGTGTCAGCATATGCCATGGACCTCAGCACAGTCTTCATGGCAATATAGACCACAGTCAACAATAGAGCCCTCAGCTGCAGCATGGATGAGGGATAACCTCATGGCCTTCAGTGGCAGCATAGGCCATAGTCATCAAAATGGCCTCCAGGACAATATGGGCCAAAGATATTACCCTGTTCTCTGGTGGCAGCATGACCCACAGATAACAACATGGCTGCAGATGGGAACACAGACCACTGACACTGGCCTGGCCTTTGGTGGTTGTATGGTCCACGGATATCAACAAGGCCCTTGGCTGCAGCAGGACCACAGAACCCAAAGTGGCTCTTAACAGCAGCTCTACTACAGACATGGGAATGCAGGCCACTCACACCAACATGGCTTCTGGTGGCAGTGTGGCCCATGGCTTCAGGAGGCAGCACAGACAATGGACATCTGCATGGCCTTCAGTAGTAACATGGCTACAGACATTGACATGATCTCAAGTTACAGTAGGACCACAGACGTCAACATAATTTTTATAGATTAGTGTGTTTTCCTCTATCAAATGCTATATCATCTGAAAACGGGATTATTATAACTAATCCTTTTAAACAATTATATACTCTTTACTGACTTGAACCTCTTGGAAAAACACCATCAAATGAAACTATTTCTCTTGTACTTTATATTCAGAAAGTACTTAGTCTTTTCCCCCTGGAGTAAATCCACACCTTTCTAGGTAGGTTTTCTACCACTGAGCTAAATATAAGTTCTTGATTCAACCATTACCTAATACCTGTGATGTTAACTGTGTGATCTTTAACTGGTTAGATCTAATCTTGGTTGTTGAGTATTTATCATGACAGGATGTTGTTACTGTAAATTGATATTTATATGTCTATGAAGATAGTCATTTATTTTTAATGTTTATTAATATGATATATTTTATTGGGTAATATACTGCAACAAATCTACAGTTTTAAGATAAATCTTATTTTTGTTATGATAAATAATAATTCATATAGCATTAATTGGCCATGAAAATGCTACGGATTTTTGCATCTACTTTTATAAGAAATATAGTTTTATTGCTTTTTTTCCATATGATATTTTGTCAGGTTTTGTTTGTGCATACTTCTATCCTGCTAGACTTATTTCTGTAATGCTTTTTCTTTATTGAAGACTAAGTGAAGAATTGGTATTAGGTCAATTGAGATTGACCACGTAAGGGACTGAAAGAAATAAGAATGACTAATTGAGTCTGAGAATTGTGAGAGACACCATCAGTGCATGAGGGCATACAGCCCTGCTGATGATACATTTTCCTTGGCAGTAATTAACAAGGGTGTACAGCAGCTATAGAAATGCTCACTTTTTTCACCTCCATTCTTATAAACCCCTTTTCATTTCCATCAGACAATCTGCTGACTTTATGTTCTTTGCCTAGCTCCCATAGGGACTTAGCTTGCTACCTCCAAAAAAGAACACTAGAGAAAAGAAAGGACATTTTATGCTGAGAAAGGAGCAGGAAAAAAAAGAATAAGAATTAAGCTGTGCATTTGTGATGGACAACAATAAGGATTAGTTTGCCTGAGAAGTAGCTCTTCGTAGGAAGGTAAAAGAACATAGGTCTGGAGAGAATAATGCTATGGCTGATGGGATAATTTATAACTATAATGAATATCAATGGTTTTGGAACCCTCATTTATGACAGTTTACAGAACTGCAAAGCATCTTTCTCAATTCCCATAGGTTCATGAAACAAAGAGTATGGTTACTACTCTATAAGGGCAGAGATTAAAGCTAAGGGTCACAGAGTCTACCCATAGTTGATAGAAAAACTAGACCTAGATTACCATATCTCATTTCTGATGAAGGGACAAACCAGTTATCAAAAACAGCACATGGCTGGACCTTCATTTGCCTCATCCTCTGCTCTACTCATAGTATATTGAGTAATGATCACACTTGAATGAAAGAATGATTGGGTTCTTCCAACCATACTTGGCAGATAGCACTTGTTCCCATGGGGCTCACAGTACAGAGAACCCATGGGAGGTACAAAGGCTTAAAGGAGTTTAGTTCACTTTCATCTTTCAGATGTATGAGTCCATAATGCACGATTGTTGAAATGTTACTGTTTCAGAAGATTTCAGGATTTGGTTCATCTCAGAGCCTCTTAAAATAAGGAAACATATTTGATGTTATGATAGATAGTTTGGATGGTGAGTAAGGATTGAGGGCTATGGACTGGCAGCTGACAGCTGAAAACCTTATTTTATTTTCAGGTCACCTCTCAGCAGCTGGACAACGTATGTGTAATCACTTTGTGTTTAGAAAGGGAAGTTTGTCTTTACCTTTAGATTCTCTCGGGAGGTCTTTCTGACATCTTATATCAAAGTATAAGTTCCTTATATTGGAATTTATTAATATTCTGGATAGTTAGCTATAAGGTGATATTATAAAAATTATAGAATTTTCAATTGAACAATATATTTTATTCACATAGGAATTAGAGAACATCTTTAAGTTTTGCTTGATTTGGCACAAGAAATATGCAATAAGGAAGGCATGGGCCTGAATCATACTCTGCAGAGTATGCCTTCATACCAAGAACTATAAGTGATTATGCTCACCTATTGGGCCAGGGTTATCTGATATGGCTGCCAGGAATTAAATCAGACCATTTGAAGGTGCCACAGCAAGACTAAGACTGTGATCATTTTATTAAGAGCAATCAAAGTTTTTATTCCTTCATCAGAAACAGAATATAGGGGTAATTTCCAGGATCAATATGGTTGTAGTTGCCAGAGTATAATGATATTTGAAAACTTAACAGGGTACACAAGAGAAACATCCTATACCAATTGTCCCAACAAGCTTCTATGCTGCCTTGACTTCCAAGGGAACCTACAGGGAAGCACAAAGCACTCTGAATGCTTTGCTGCTTGAGTATATTGGTCTCTCAAGAATTGAAAGGCCTAAGAGCCATTGACTCTAATCTGAAAATTCTATGATAGATCCCTCTCAAGGCAGCTAGGCCAGGCCCAAGAGTAATAGGTGCTTCTAATGAGATCACTGAGCATCAGAAGACTTCTCCATGAAAAATCCCGACTGCATAACTCCTAGGAACCCTCTGAGTTTGCAGATAATTTATGTGAATGTCACAGTTTCTCTGAGAAACTTCCAGTCCAGTGATTGATTGTATTGCCATTGTTATTCCTCATTCCAATGGAAAAGAACCAGGTCACTTACATTTATGCATACTTTTATAGTGATCTCAAAAGGTTCCAACCAAATTAAATATTTGCTCTAATAATATTTTGTATTTTCATAACATTTTGTAATTTAAAAAAACAACATGAATCAATTTGTTTGACTTTTCTTACAGTAACTGTTAAGGAGGTCAGACAGCTGGTGGCAAGTTAAGGAAATCATTCTCATTTTACACGTGAGGAAATGGCCCACAAAGAATTTCAATAATTTGTTTAAAATAATGTGACTAATTAATGGTAGTGATGGCAGGGACCAGAATGTAGGTCTGTTAATATATGGGCCAGAAGATTATAGACAAGTCATGTCTAGTCTATAAATCATGGCACTATACATAGGATCCATTTTTGAAATAAGATATATCCCTCTCCTTAGGAGTGTCAATCTACAACACCTATTAGGACATATTTCGGACAGTTTGTGTGAGGGTCAGAATTGAAGTGAGAATGTGAATTGAGGAGCCTAAACCAGAGGTCTAACAAGTCTAAATGAGAGGACTTAGGAAAGGGTCAAGAAGTAAGTGAGACATGGTTTTACTCTTTAAAAATTGGTCTTTGAAGAACAAAAGACATGTTTTCATGGTAGAACAGCATGGACAAAGATTGGAAATTGGGGGAAACATCTTCCTAGAGAAACCCTGAATCATATGACACTTTTGATTATTTTGTTTTGTTTTGGGGATGATGGGAATAAACACAGTACTTCCTACATACTAGTTTATGACACTGTCACTAAGCTTAATTCCCTGATCTGGAACATGTGTGATAAAGGTGAGTATGGCAATTGAATGGAGTTAGAAAGACAGCTGAGGTCAAATGGTTATAATTCTGGTCCTGGACTAGCTCAGTTCTTCCAGTGCTTGCCTAGCATCTCAAGTCCTTAGTTTCATCTTTAGCATGCCATAAAACACAGCATGGGGGTGCATGCCTGTAATCCTAGCCTTGTAAGCACAGACTGGAGGATCAGTAGCTCTAATTCCTAGTCAGCTACACAGTGAGTTCAAGGCCAGCTTGGGCTACATAAGATCCCATCTCTAAAAAGAGTTATGATTTGATCTTATTTGAAGAGGCTCTACTTTTATGGCTATGGGATATTTCAGAGGATTATAAAATAAGAGGTTTGGAATGCAGTTTGGAGAATTTGCGTAGAATACAAAAATTTCAAATGCCCATTGTGAAGTAAAAACAAGCAGTTGAGTAGAAAATCTAATGGGGAAAAAACATTTTTTCTTGAGGAAAGCAAGCTACCTGAGCTTAGACCTTGGTATCTTAATATTATGAACACCAGTGTAGAAGATGAATATATTTTCCCTTGGGGTGAGCTAAATATGTTATAGCTATTGGTGATAATTATAAATAAAGTTGGATTGTCACAATCTGGGTAATGAGCAGAGCCCCTACACCAATTGTAGTATTAAATATTCACAACAGTTTTATAAGGTATGTGTATTTGTTACAGGTGAGGAAACTGAGTCACAAGGCTGATCAGTTTATTGTTAATAATCTGAGAGCTGATGCATGACTGGATGAGAATTGCAAAAAAAAAATCAGCCAGGTTTGTCAAGAATCAAAGATAAGACTGATTAAATGTAAGAGAAATAACAGAACCTATGAAACCCCATTTCTCTAAGACTGCGCAAGGCTAGGAGTTGCTTTGTGTCCCATACATCAAGACTAGTGGCATCAAAGACACTTCAAACACACTGGTATCAAAGACTCCAGAATCCTTCCTGGAAAGTAGAAGGAAGCATAGCTTCTACCAAAGAGCAAACACTACTTTTTGTTACTTCAAAGAAATATACATTCGGATAAATGATGGGATTCTAGGCTCCCTCAGTGAGAACCCTGACCCTAGGATTTATAGCTACTAAATAGTCAAGCTATTGATTTGTTCACCAGCTTTTTGGATGTACTAATTTGGCATGGCTCGCCATAGCATATATGACTCAGGTGATTTGGCCTTCAATGAGCTTGGATCTTGTTGCCAAAATCTCAAGTATATGATTCCAAAGAAAAAGAGACTTGGTTAACGTGAAGTGTTTAGGTGCAGTGACTGAGTGAATGGCAGTGTTCCCAGTTATCTTTGAATCTAGCCAGGAAGTACAGTCTTCAGACACAGATTGCCCAGTGAGGGGTCAAACTTCTGCCTTTATATGTATCTGGTTCAATGCTCCTAAACAATGTGGAGAAACCTTTGAGCAAAATTTGGAAAGCAAAATCTTTGCAGCCATGGAAAAGTAACAGAAACTCATGATGCAGATTTGTCTCATGAGAGACACCATCATCTTCCCAAGTTGTTTGTTCAGTTTCAGCATTTTAACAGAAAATCAGAACTTTTAGGAACAATGGCATTCTTACTTCTTCCCGCTATTTTTTGGAGGGAGCAGTGTTCTTATCCTAAGTGATCTTTCCAACTGTGTTTCTTACTATTTTTCTGTAACCATCGCATACTGTTACAATCATTCTAGCAGGTCGTCCATGTTCCATGTGTACCTATGTTTGTCTCTGCTTATTGAGTTGCCTTCACATTGCCTAGAGGAATATATCCTCATGAATAACAGGAAATGATATGAAGGTTTAAATGTTTGGATGACGTGTTGGTAATTCTATGAAAACTCCAATCATCTTTCAATTAGAAGTCTATGTTCCTTCAGATACCTCAGTTCCTTTTCTTTACTTCTTATTATTTCTTGATGATTCGTCTTGGAGCTTTTATGTCCATAAGCTGTCTATATTTCTAAGCTGTGCAAGGGTACTCAGCAGGATGCTATAGAAGTATCTAAGGCAATTCTTGTTTGTGCACTGTGAAGCAGAACAGTCACACATGTAGACGCCTCTTCTCTAGAGGTGCTTTCTCATTTCAGTCTCCACTAATCAAGGGTATTCTAAGTGTCTTTTTCAGCCTGAGAATGAGGAAAAATATACTTTTTTATGGTCCCTGATTTGCAAAGTCTAATCTTTTTAGTTGGAGTATGCAAGTAAAAAAATAAATTTCTGAGGGCTGAAATGCCATGAAACCTGGGCAGAGCCAGTGGGACAGGATGGGAACAGAGCACGTCCTTTGAGAGAACAGACAATGATACTTCAGTGAGTGAGAAGGGACGGAGGGAAGCTTCCTGGGCTCTGGAGGCTTCAAAGAAGGTGTGATAGAGTGCGTCTCGAGTTAGTATGAAGGCACTTTCATGGAGGTACCTGTTTACTCACTGAGTAAGAAGCAAAAGAAAGAATATTGGACTTTGACTTGAATACATGTGGTAAAGCAGAAATGCCAGAGATGGCATTATCAGTGTTCTTGAGATGACATGTTAGAGGCATCCTGACTAAGCCAAGGTGAACAGGGCTTTGTGCTCAAGTGTTTAGCAATCATTTGATAGGGGCTGACTTAAGAATAGGTGTATATTCAAAAACATAACTTCCTTTTATTAAGATTGCAGTCTTTCGGTGCTTAGCAAGTTGACTACTCTGTTATATTTATGTCTTCTCACTACCTTTAAAAGCTCTTTGTGTTTTATTCCTCATTCAGTCTTAGATTCCCCTCAGAATGTCAATCTTGGTCTCACGCTTCGTGTATTTTATATTTTTCATTTGTCTTAGATTTGAGGGCACATTTTCTGTGCACTGAATCCTCTTTGGCATCAGACAGAACTTTACTTCTTTGTTTGTTTTGCACCTGAGGGAAGGTTTATGGATTTTTGCTTGATCATTAGCACATTTTTATTTTGTCCTAGATTGGAAGTGGCTCACTGATAGCATTACACACTCACCACCCAGATGGAGATAGGTCCTTGAGAAAGCTCAATCAGAAGACAGGGTACCTGCTTAGTTATATCTTTTACCAACTGCCAGGATCTTACTCAAGCCCTTTGGGCTGGAATCTAAGTCTTAGGTGGTCTAGGGTTGACCTTTATAAAATTAAATACAGAATGGGAAAGCCATTGATACAAAGAGATACAAGCTCACATAAAGTTCAAAACAGAGTGTTGTGAGTCAGAAGTTTCTCATAGCAGTAAGAAGGGATGGATTAGAAATTAATTAACCTTTCTAACCCTTAGTTTCCTCACCTTCTAATTAGTGAGAACAGTATCTATATCACATATTATTAATATCAAAGGAAATGCTGTTATGAAATACTTAACTCATAATACCTAGCATGTAGTCACTCTTCAGTAAGGTAGCATTTGATGTTAAACATGAGCTATTATTATTACAACTCAAGGGTGGAGAATAGTAGGTATATTAAACAAAATACTTGTCTCTTAAAAGCAACCAAAATTATAATAAGAAATAGTAGTCAAATATGATGACTAAAAGTGAGATTCACATTGGCAGAACAGATATTAAATATATTTTCATAAGACTAGAGAATGGGATATACAGCAAAAGTACTGACTTCCAGGAAAGATATTTTCCACAGTATTTTGGCAAACAATCCAACTTACCAGTTATCTTTGAATCTATTCAGGAAGTACAGTCTTCAGACACAGCTCTCCCAGGTCTTATTTTAAAGAACTGTATTTGAACTGAGAATATGGGACAAACAGATTGCAATTAGCTTTATTTTTCTTCATCATTCTCATGGTCACCCATATAACCCTCAGCTTCCTTCACATTTCAATTTTGACTAGTTTTGATGGATAAACACATCAGAGTTGATGAGTAAAAGCTTAACAATAGATGTGTCCTTTTTGCCTTGTTTCTTTTCCTGTGACAATAAATGTGCCTGTTTCCATGTCCCTTCATCCCCTTCTCAACCTCATGTCATCTTCATACATAATTTACTTAATGGCACCTACTGAGTTTCATGAATTTTACCTTATGCACATGGATATAGATCAGAGTTTCAATCTCTAGCCAAGGCTATCCTTAAACTTACTTTTGCATCTCTCTTCAGGGTGCTGAGATACAAGCACATGCCACCATGGTCAGACAGAATTTGTTTTAGTCACTTCACACTTTAAAATACTTTAATTATTATCATCATCATGATTGTTATTGTGTGCCATTAGTCCTTTAATTCCACCTTTGTGGGAACTCTGGGGACTGAATTCAGGTTGTAAAGTTTATACACAAAATGTTTTTACTTGCTGAGACCTACCAATCTATATTCTTATATATGATAACGTAAAATAATCAATGTGCAATGCATGAAGTTCTTTTTTAAAAAGTCAACTCAGTAAAAAGGAAAGTAAAATGGGGAAATTGTAATTTAAGCTTCACTAAATCAAAGACCTTCTTAAAAGAGATGAAGTTGCCTATCTGAAATGTACAATTATTTATTTTGTGTTGTGGTAGACACACTTGTGGAGGTTAGAGGAAAACTTGCCGGAGTAGGATATCTTCTTCTACATTGGAAAATTTAATCAGATACATATAATGGCAGAAATTTGACTCCCATCACTGGGAGGGTAATGTCTGAAGATTGTACTTCCTGAATAGATTCAAAGGTAACTGGGAACACTGTCACTGATTCAATGTAGGCTCACTAGGTACAATTTACATTGGCAGAAGTGATGTCAAGAACTTTTACCCACTGAGCCATCTCACCAGCTTAGCATGAGGTAACTAACAATAAATGGCAATTTTAAACTTTGGTTAAACAAAATGAGTGAAGTTATTTATGAACATTTATGATGAGTCTGAAGAAAGAGGATACGTACATTTCAACTAGTGACAAAATTAATCTAGGCCAGAAATTTCTGTCTTACCAGGAACAACTGCAATAGAGACCCACAGTTCCATTTCCAGACTGCAAGCTTGTATACATGTTAATTGTATTAAACAGTGCTACAAGCAAATAGCTAAGAGCTTCAGTTCAAAAAATAAAACACTTCCATTTGGAAAGGCATATAAAAGTGATTTACAGGCCTCAAAGCCTCAACTTCCTAAAATGAATAATGTAAATACCTGTCTTACAGGGCTATTGTGAGGCTCAATCAACAGCGATGTATGGAAAGTGCCATGCATAATTGGTGCAGAGGAAGCACTAATAAAAGTTTGTTATGAACATAATTAAACACTTCAAAGCAGCACACAGCTCTCAGTAGTGCTTGACTATTTACCAGTCTGGCTGGTGAGGTTGAGTGCCTGAGATGCTGTACGTTACATCTGTATTGATGTGGTCTTTTGTACCAAACTCCTTTCTAGTTGAAGATTGCTTGATAACATGTTTTCTTGGAACCTACCTTCCATAAAAAAGGCTTTCCCATAAAGCTAAGTACCTTACTGTAGTTCAAAAAACTGGGTGTTACCCCTGCCGCATTCTCTCAACTCCATAGGCACATCACTCAGAAGACACAAGTTAAGTACCTGGGCCTCCTAAGGAAAATTGGCACGCCACTTTCTGCCACTTCTGCTCTTCTATCTCGCTATGAACACAAGCTTCAACTACAGTAGGGTTTGTTTTGCTTGCTTTTATTAACAATGGATTCATTTTATAAAGAATTATTGTCCTGTGTAAAGCGAAGACATTTTATGTGTTGTTCACAATGATTGGCAATTATTGACAAATAATTGATAGTCCTGAATGTCACACAAAGAAGACTTGAAAGCAAGAAATACTTCCTGGTATTAAGAGAGACAAAGGATAATGATAAAGGGCAACTTGCCAAGACAGTGTAATAGTTTAAAATTTCCCTCTTTCTAAATCCAAAGCAGTGAATCCCCCACATCAAAGTCTGAAAAATTAAAAACAAACAAAACAAACAAGCAACAAAACAGTCCATGGTCATATGCAGATGGTGCAATAACCCTGTTTGAGTGGCTGAAGTTATAATGTCAACTTGCTAGGGAAGATGCCCCAACTGATGCAATAATGGTAATGCAATTTTTCTGGGGTGGGACAACCAGGAGCTCTCATGTTAATATCTGAAGCTTACTTCAGATGAGAGCATCTATGTCTGGTACAGAAAACATGGTGAAGAGTCACAGCTATTTCCCCTGCTATAGTCCTGAACTCCAAAATGGGAATCTATTGTAGTTGGCTAACTGATCTGGCAGTCAGACTTCCTTCTAAACCTTTATGACTTTGTCTATATATTTGTGCTGCTCTCTACCTGCTAAAGAACCTATTGAAGTGGACAATAGTTAAGACAGAGACCTAGGACAGCTCAAAGTTCTGAGAACAAGTGATTGTGAATATTCAGGCATATGAAGGACGATCTGTATCAAGTACCCAATCCCCAAGGCTCAGTTAACGTCATGTGAATATTCTTTGTGCCAAAGAATAGAAAGGAGTGTTATAAACTACTGTCTTATCAACATAACTTGACTATTGTAAGATGTACTTATATTAGCTTTCATAATGTACACAATAGCTGCGCAGTCAAAAAATTCAAGCACGGAAACAGACAGGAACAATTGGTGTTTGATGGCTAGCTGCTGGGTACAAAAAGTGACTTCTCTTGGGGATGATATAGACACTGGGAGGTTATCCATGCTTCAGTGGATAATGTCACAAGCATGCCCACATGGGAAGGACTAACTGGACTTTGTCAGCTGAAAAGATAAATAACCAGAACTTGCAGATAGGAAGATGTATTGATTCTGGGAAAGGTGAAAGGGGAGAAATGTATCGATAGGCTCAGGATATACTGAATGTGTGTATGAACTTTCTAAAGAAAGAAATTGTAAAAAATAAGTTGTACCAGTAAATTAAGTTTAATAAGTAGTTCTGGGATAAATGAGTATTTATATATCACTCCTAATTAAAAAATGAACTCCATAACAAAAGCAGTCCTCTAATCTGAATACGTATAAAAAGTTATACACATACATACATGCACACATACATACATACACATGCACATATACATGCAAACAAACAACAACAACAATAATAAATTGATACTTTTTAAATGACACCAAGCCAGTGTCAGTGGCACATACCTATAATTTCAGTTCTGGGGAAGCAGAGACAAGAGTATTCCTGGGTCTTCTTATTAAGCTAATCCAGCCAAATCCATATGTTCTTGGTTCCAAAAATAAGGTGAACAATGGTTAAGGGGGATGCCTGATGAGGAAATCCAGTCTCCACAGATGAGTACACACTCGAATCTTTGTGTTCATACACATGAACACCCATTAAGAACTCCTACTATAAAAGCTTACACTCAACAAAACTGTAAGATTTGGATGAAATGGACATTTTTCTAGACAGATACCAGTTACTGAAGTTAAATTAGGATGAGATAAATCATCTAAACTGTCCCAAAACGCACAAATAAATAGAAGTCATGGAAAGTCTCCCGACAAACAAAAACAAAAACAAAAAAACCCAAAACAACTCAGGATCAGATGGATTTAGTGCAGAATTCTATCAGACCTTCAAAGAGGACCTAATAGCAATATTTATCAAACTATCCACAAAATAGAAACAGAAGGTATCCTACCCAATTCACTGTATGAAGCAACAATCATGATTATACCTAAACCACACAAAGACGCTACCAAGAAAGAGAACAATTAGACAACAAAAGGAGGTCAAAGGGATACCAATTGGAAAGAAAAGGGTCAATATATCACTATTTTCAGCTGAAATGATAGTATACTTAAGTGAGCCCAAAATTTTCACTGTAGAAATCCTAAACCTGATAAACAAACTCAGCAAAGTGGGCAGATATAAAATTATCTCAAACAAATCAATAGTCTTCTTCTACGCAAAGGATAAACAGGCTGACAAATAAGTGAGGGAAATGACACCCTTCACAATAGTCACATATAATATAAAATACCTTGGTGGGACTCTAACCAAGCAAGTGAACTATCTGTATGACAAGAACTTCAAATTTCTGATGAAAGAATTAGAAGATCTTAGAAGATGGAAAGATCTCCAATGCTCATGGATTGATAGGATTAATATAATAAAAATGGCCATCTTGTCAAAAGCAATCTACAGATTCAATGCAATACCCATCAAAATTCCAACTCAATTCTTCACAGTCTTAGAAAGAGCAATTTGTAAATTCTTTTGTAATCACAAAAAAACTGTAATGGCAAAACTGTTCTCAACAATAAAAGAACTAGGGGAATCACCATCCCTGACCTTCAGCTGTATTACAGAGCAATAAAACTGTACAGTATTGGTACAGAGACAGGCAGGTAGATCAGTGGAATAGAATTGAAGACCCAGAAATGAACCCACATAACTAATTGAAGATAAAGTGAGGAAGAGCCTCAAACACATGGACACAGTGGAAAATTTCCTGAACAGAACAACAATGGCTTATGCTCTAACATCAACAATAGACTAATGACACCTCATAAAATTGCAATTCTTCTGTGAGACAAAAGACACGTCATTAGAACAAAATGGCAACTGACTGGGAAAAGATCTTTACCAATCCTATACTGAAAGAGGTTCAATATATACAAGAACTCAAGAAGTTATGCTCCAGAGCATCAAATAACCCTATTACAAAATAGGGTACAGAGCTAAACAAAGAATTCTCAATTGAGGAATACTGAATGGCCGAGAAGCACCTAAAGAAATGTTCATCATCCTTAGTCATCAGAGAATTGCAAATCAAAACAACCCTGAGATTCCACCTCATATCAGTCAGAATAGCTAAAATCAAAAACTCACGTGACAGCAGATGCTGGTGAGGATATGGAGAAAGAGGAACACTTTTCCATTGTTTATGGAATTGCAAGCTTGTACAACCACTCTGGAAATCAATCTGGAGGTTCTTCAAAAAATTGGACATAGTACTACCTAAGGACCCAGATATACCACTCCTGGGTATATACCCAAATGATGCTCCAACATACAACAAGGACAAATGGTCTACTATTTTCATAGCAGCCTTATTTATAATAGCCAGAAGCTGGAAAGAACCCACATGTCCTTCAACAGAGAAATGGATACAGAAAATGTGGTACATTTACTCAGCTATTAAAAACAATGAGTTCATGAAATTCTCAGGCAAAATGGATGGAACTAGAAAATATCATCCTAAGTGTTGTAACCTAGTCATAAAAGAACATGCATGATATGTACTCACTGATAAATGGATATTAGACAAAAAGCTCAGAATACCAAGATACAATTTACAGATCACATGAAGCTCAAGAAGAAGGCAAACCAAAATGCGGATGCTTCAGTCCTTCTTAGAAGGAGGAAAAAAATACTCTCAGGAGGAAATACTGATACAAAGTGTAGAACAGAGACTGAAAGAAAGGCCATCCAGAGACTAAAACACCTGGGATTCCATCCCACACAGTCACCAAATCCAGACACTATTGCTGATGCCAAGAAGTGCATGTTGACAGGAGCCCGAGAGGCTCTGCCAGAGCCTGACAAATACAGAAGTAGATGCTTGCAACCAACCCTCGGATTGAAAACGGGATCCCCAATGGAGGAGTTAGAGAAAGGCCTGAAGGAGCTGAAAGGGTTTGCAACCCCATAGGAAGAACAACAATATCAACCAACCCGACACCCCAGAGCTCCCAGGGACTAAACTATCAACCAAAGAGTACACATGGGGAGACCCATGGCTCCAGCTGCACACATAACAGATGATTGCCAAGTTGGGCATCAATGGGAGGAGAAGCCCTTGGTCCTGTGAGAGCTTGATGCCCCAGTGTAGGGGAATGTCAGGGCGGGGAGGAGGGAAGGAATGGGTAAGTATGTGGGAGACTGCCCTCATAGAAGCATGGGGAGGAGGGATTGGATAGGGGGTTTCCAGAGGGGAAACTAGGAAAGGGGATAACATTTGAAATGTAAATAAAGAAAATATCCATTTTTTTAAAAAAGGAAGAAAGAAATCAGAATGGAAACTTTGTCCTGACAATTCTTCCCTGCAGTGTTATCTATAAACAGCATTAACTTTGTGTGAACTCTGAGAAGACTCTAGGCTTCCCCAATAAATGACTTCATGTCTGGACTCAGGCCAAAACATGTGTTAGTTGTGATGTCTTCTGGAAAGATGGAGTCCAGGCACAGTGACCCTTTATCTAAAGCCATCCAAATCCTTTTCCTGTCTTTCTCCTCCCTTAGTTATCTCTGCTCCAGATAACCAGGTGATGGCTGCTTAGAATAGAAAGACCAGACAGGGTCAACATCACTGTGCTCAGGGGCACATCTCTTAAACATGTTAAAGGGAAGTTGGAGTTCTGTCATCCTATTTTCTTCTAGTGTCCCTTTGTTTTCTTCTGTTTAAAGATGTCGTTTTTAAATGTCTGCAATGTTTTTATTGGTTTAAGGAAGAGAGTAGCATTTCTTACGCCTGCAGACCAGGTCCTTAGATAATGAACTTTTACTATTTGTATAGGTCTGGGGTTTGTGAGGGATGTTGCTTTTAAGTCTCCAACTTTTTTTTTCCTCCTACAGTCTTTATTCATATAGATCTTCTTAGGTGATTCTCTATACAACCTAAGGTCATTTCTTACTTATCAGTGCCATCATGGTCTTTATCTTGGTGAAGGCCCTTTATTAGAAACATGGATGAAGGGACATTCAGTAGATCACCATATCACATAGTTATTGTATAAAGGTGAGACTCAAGTCAGGATCTCTGATTTTGGATTCCCTGGCCATGACCATTCCACCAGGGTTCATTTTTAATCTGATAGCTGCTCTTTGTTTGTGTTTGTATGTGTGGTGTGTGTGTGTGTGTGTGTGTGTGTATGTGTGTAGTGCATGTGTATATAAGTGTGTATGTGTGATGTGTTTGTGGTGTATATGTGTGTGGCGTCTATATGTGGTATGTATCTGTGCGGCATGTACATGTGTGTGGTGTGTTCTTGTGTGTGTGTGTATGTGTGTGTGTGTGTATACGTGGTGTTATATGCACACGTGTTCACACATAGAAGATAGCGGTCCATGATGTGTCCTCTCTATCTTATTGTCATTCTTATTGAGACAGAGTCTCTTCATAAACCTGGAGCTGGCAGTTTGGGCTACACAGGATGCTAAGCAAGCAACCAGGATCTTCCCTTCTTTGCTCCATTCCCCACCGAGAATAGTAATTACAGATACATGGAGACCTGGACAAAGTTACTAGGGATCTGAACTCAGTTCCACATCCTTGCATAGCAAGTACATTACTCATGGAGCTATCTTGCCAACTACTCTTAAGCAAATTCTTGAAGAATTAAATCATCAGAGTATACATCACTAGCTATAGGCTGTTCTTCTATCAGTCTTTTTAGAATGGTCACAGTCAACTTGTGTGTAGCAAAGTTACTTACTTCATCTCTGTTCTCTGGAGTTTCAAGGATAGCTTTTGGACAACATCAGCACATTTGCAGTCAGCATCGAGAACACAAATCAATTCCTGAAGTCCTATGGAAAGGGGATAGTTTCTGTGAAACTATTGCTGTAATATATGGAGCACATATCAAAGTCTCTATTAATAGAGAAACTCTGAGGGCAACCTTTTGATATTACAATCATTATAAAATCATATAGTAATTTATAGAATCATATAGTCCATACAGAACCATTGTATATATAATAGAGATCAAAGTCTCCAAACTGTGATTCCTCATTTTACAGTGGTTTATAGAGTAAAAGCCAATGAACAGAGAGATGAGGTCAAACCACTTCTGAGTTTATGTGGAGTCTTAGAGTGCTGAGTTCTAGCAGCTAGTATGGCTCTCTTGCCATTGGGCTATACTAAGGTGCTGAAAAACACCTTTTATGGTCAGTTAACTTACACAGATTCTGCCATTTTCATTTAGCACCTACCTGTCAAAAAAGACAAAAGAGAAAAGAGAATAGATAATGTTAGAACATAAATACAGCACTCTGCCTTCACTCTGCAAGCATCTTCCAGAGTGAGAAAAGCTCGAAGAGGTAAGTTTGCTCTTGTCTTAGTTGTTCTCAAATCCTATAACTCAGTAAGTTTCTGTTCATGACCATTCTAGCCTAGTTCTACATTACTGCTTTGAAAAAGAAATGAACATCTCCCTGAAAACTGAAAAATATGCCTTTATTGAATATTGCAGAATTGATGCTTATGGGTATAAAATAAATATACAAACAACAATTTTCTTTGTTGACATGTATTCTAGAATGTACCTCTCCCATTGATTCCTCATAAATGCCATATTTATGAACAGTACTGTGTACTAATTTTCTAATTGCACTTCCTGCCCTTACTTCCCTATGTATTCCCTACAATGTATACTTTACATGTATGCCATTTGTCTTCTTACTACAATATTGAAGGCAGAAAAATTTTGTGTCACCAAGTATAAATACCTCAATCACTATTTGTGCTTCTATTCATGTGCTTCTATTCATGAAAAAGGTGTGTGTGTTTGTGTGTGTGTGTGTGTGTGTGTGTGTGTGTGTAAACAGATACACACACAAACGTATTTCCTAATAGGATTAATGCAAAGCTGCTATGACATATTCCAAGCAGCTAGGTAGGAATATTATTATGCTAATGACTATGCCCTTTTCCTCAGGACACCAAAGTCTCCCTATGTATAGAGGTATATACATGTTTACATCCTGATCTGAACGCATGTGCCTGTCTTTATGTCCTGATTATATAGTTTGACTTCTATATGGACTGTCAAAAGAAAATACAAATTCCCACCCATGCTAGCAAAAAATAATAAAATGTCTCATCCATGCCTGTCTTCAGCTCTTCTTTCACAAATTCTTCAACTCACTTTGCCTCAATCCATGTTTCTCTGTTACTTAACTCTAGCTATTTTCTCCATGAGAAGAATATATTCCCTGTCTTTGAGAGTTTGGGAATTCTTTCTATTCTTCCAGATATTTTACAAATCTCTCATATCTTCCAAACTCAAAAGAAATCACCCACGGTCAATGATAGTCATATATTGCCTAGCTTTTCTCTATTCATATATCTAATATGAATCTATTTTTAATTTTCTTCCTGGTTAACTTGTGTTAGGGTTGTATATGTCTAATGGCAATATTCTGTCTGAGGAAGACTCTGGCTGCTTTGTCTTTCTTTACCTATGGCCATGCTAAGTCATGGAGGATTCTAAATGTCAACTTCCTATTCCAGTCTACTGTGTAATCAGGCACTCCCATAGACTAAATAATCTCATAATGATTGTTTTTTTTTAAACCAACTTTAATAGTGAGGAGATGAATATGTTGGAAGGAATAGAGGGAGAAGAGGTGGACATGAGGGTAGATATGATCATATTTAGCTATTTATATGCATTTAATTCTCCATAAAAAGGTATAAAGGATAAAACTAAAACATGGGAAAAATAGAAAAGTAAAAGGAGAAAATATCATAATAAAACACATTTTATGATAATGACCTATTTCTCATCTAAAACTCCACTATTCACTTAATAAAGAAAAGTACCTTCTTCCATTTGTGTTATATTTATTCATAGACTGCATTGCTGGGGTTGTATGAATGTGCAGACAGCAGGTCACACAGCCACACACATGAAGTGTGTTGCTCAAAAAAAAAAAGGGAAGGAAATGACAAATTCTGCCTCTTCTGAGGGCCAAATCAGATGAAATAGTCCTTTATTATAGTAAGTGAGAATTCAGCTCAAAGTAAACAGAGCAGACAGATAATAAATTGTTTAAGCATCAAATAAAAAAAAACCCACAAGAAATAAACTCTCTTTATTATGTCTAGAAAACTTTAGAATTTATCTATCTATCTATCCAGTGTGACTGCTTACATTATGAAGATATAGAGCCAGTTCTTATATGTCAGAATACGGTTACAATAACATAACTCTACATAAAAGTCAAAGTTTTTGGTCTGCAGCATCAAAAAGACAAGGGAATTAACTTTCCAGAGAAAAAGTAAAATGATTCATACTGTAGGTTCCATTTCCTCTCATTATATCAAGCATTTATGAGTTATATCTATGGGTGGAGACGAAAGTGGATGAGAAGAAAAGAAAATGATGTAACTTGGTTTCAAAAAGAGAAAGGCAGAGTATCTCTTGATTGGCATGGAATGTAGAAGACAGGCCAAGATTTCCTTCAATCTCACCCCGAACTTATGTGCCCTGATGTGTAGGGAAGCTCCCAAACTTCTCAGAGCCTCCATTTTCTTCATCTGTAGTTTCAGAATGATGCCAAATGATATAAGGGTGTTACAAATATTTTATGGCAGAGTATATTAAATTGCATAGACAGGCTAATTGGAAGTTGGTATTAAGGATGTGACCTTAAATCTCTCTTATCTCTACCAGTAAATAGGGGCTGAAGGAAGGCTTAGTGGCTAAGACTTCCTGCTGTTCTTCCAGAATGCTAGCATTTGGTTCCCAGTACCCATGTTTGGCAGCTCACAATTACCAGTAACCTCTTCTGGCTCTGTCAGACACCTGTACACACAAACACTCATACATACAGATAGATGAAAATAAAAAAAAATCTATTCAATAGATAAATGTACCAATAAATAAAACAATAGATATAGCAGCCAACAGAAGCATATTTGTTCCCAAGAAAGTCCGGACACAGTGTTGACCCTACAACTGGCCCTATTCACTGTTCACTTCATGGTGGGTTTTGACAAATAGAAAACATGAACACATTTAACTTTTTAACGTCATCTGCTAATTTTTTAAACTTTTTTTAAAGATTTATTTATTTATTTATTATGTATGCATTGTTCTGTCTGCATGTATCCCTTCAGGCCAGAAGAGGGCACCAGAGCTCATTATAGATAGTTATTAACCACCATGTGGTTGCTGGGAATTGAACTCAGGACCTCTGGGAGAGCAGACAATGCTCTTAATCTCTGAGCCATCTTGCCTGACCCATCTTCTAATTTTATTATGGAAATCTCTCCTTATTTTATTGAACTGTTTTCCCTTGATTTTTAAATTATGATGTGAAAAACTTTTAAGGGCCGAAATATTGAATTCTTGATTTCTAAGTATGGAAAGGAAGGGGAGATTACTACAATGATCAATGATTAATTATAACTTTATGTTCCAACCCTAAGCTAAGAAAAAATTGTTGGCAATGTTCTGAAAATAGAAGTGGATGTGTGCATAGCTATAATAGGCTCTAAAAGTTGTCTTTTTTTTTTCTTTTCTTTTTTTTTTTTTTTGTAGGAATTGAACCCTGGTCCTCATACAAGCTAAGTAAGCATTCTCCCATTGAGTTGTGTTCCCAGCCTTACCAATATCCTTTTTATCAAATGAATGAATGACTGTCTATGAGCAAGGTACTTGGACTTTCTGAGGTCCTTAGAAAACTCCTAAATATACAGTAGATAGTTGATACTTTCTATTGCACAGTATTTTCTGTTAAAAACAACAAAGTAATTGAATCCATTTTAAATATTCCTAAGAGTGTAGAGAAGGTGAGACTATATAAATTTCATGAAATGATCCTGGGAGAACTTTTAAAACACACACACACACACACACACACACACACACACACACACACACACACACACACACACACACGGCAGCTCTCCTAACTATGCATGGAACTCCATATGAAGCTACTTGATTCACTGTGTTGATATTCAGATGTCTTTACTGTCGGCTGTGTCCAAATTACTGCTCCTGTTCTTGTCTGGGTTTTGATTGCTTGTCCTATTAAACCAGAGTACTGGGCATAAGAAAGAATGGGTGTTTCCTGTGTTACCAGAAACTTGCCCTCCAAAGGGGCGGCTGTTCAGGATTGGAGCTGCTCAGAATCTTCTTCTCTTGCATGTAAATTTCACTAAAATAGACAGAGTTTGGAAATCACTAGATTCTTCTTAAGGCACTATATTGTCAATCATGAGGATGAATCCATCTCATTTGCTGTTTAATAGTCCACCTGCTTCCAATCACTGGTCTAAAAGAAGCAGGACTAAATCCCTGTGAGATTGTGAGGGAGCTTGAGTTTTGTATCATTCTCATTGTGCCTGGTAAGTGTCACTAATCTTTGATATGCCCTAACTTGTAAAAGCAATGGAATTATTTTTGCCTCAGGAATAGAGAGATGGATTAGTGGGTCAGGGCATCTGCTACTCTTTCAGAGGTCCTGGGTTTGAATCCTAGCACCTACATGGTGGATCACCGATATCTATCACTTCATTTCTTGGGGATTTGGTGCATTCTTCTGGATTCTATGGGTACCAAGTACGGTATGGTACCCAAATAAACAGGCAAGGGAAACACTCCTGCACATAAGATTAAATAAAATAAAATAAATCTAAAATCTCTGTATCTATTTTTTCATGACCTTTCTCTCTTTCTCTTGCTGTTTCTATGTGCCTCGAATTTCCATTTTCTTTCTCCACTCACAGAATTTAAGGAAGATGCACTTTAAAGGTGATTAATTATGGATGCAAAGACACTATTTATACATGAGGCCATATTCACAGGCATCATGAATTAAGAATTTGATATTTCTTTTTGGCAGACACAACTGAACTCAGACAGCAATCTTCAGGACAGTTGAAGAGTAGTTACTGAGAGAGGCTCATTCCCACTCATTCAGGCTGGCATAGTTTATGGTCATGGGGATGCTACCCATTGTAGGTTTTACATAATTTGGACTTCTTTATCTGAATTTCACTAATGCTAACTAGCAACTGTCTACCTTAATAAGTGGGATAAGAATTTCATCTTAGGCAGCTAATAGAGAAGTAAAGTTATTAAGATAAATTTTCTTATGTTTGGTTAAAGTCTGATGTTATAAACTTTTGTCAATCATTTACAGCAGATGATTGCATGTTTCAACTAAAAATAGCTGATAAAACATTTCTGGATATGCGTATGATAATGTTTTCAGAACACCAAACCAAACCAACCAACCAACCAAACAAACAAAAAACCCCACCACTTAAAGAACTTTTCTTTCTTCATCTATATAAATTTCTTTCAATATACCTCTTCCTCTTTCTCTCCCTCTGTCTTCTTAATTTGAGGCAATTATGTTGTGGATTGCTGCCTTTTTTTCTTCTCCCTCAAAAAAAGTGCCTGTACTCAGGTGAGGTGAGGTGAGTCAGATAAGAGTAGTGCTTATGATTGGACAGTGGAAGGGACGGTGGAGCTGAAAGTTTTAGAGACGGGGCAGAGAGAGACAGAGAAACGGAGACAGAGATGGGAGAGACGAGATGGAACCTGTAGGAGGGGATGATGGGGAAGAACCACATGGTCTTAGGAGCCATAAGTAACTGGGGATTTCATAGAGAGATGACTGATAATGTAGGGCGCATTTGTCCAATCTAGGTGTGCAGCTTGTATCCATAGCAATTGAGTTTTGAGTTCTTTGTGTGGGCATTTTGGGGGGTTGAAGATTTATTGTTATATATCTGGATGCTAAATTATAAGTCTCTGGAGTTTTCATTTTATGGGCTAGGGGATTATAGCCAGTGGGGCAGATGGCTTAGGAAGTACAAGCAGGTTCAGCAGCAGCTAACCCCGGGAACCTGGGAAGACCACCACTTGCAGCTCCTCATGTGGGTGGGGAGACCACCGTTGCTGGCACATAGCCAGACAGAGCTTGGGTTGTTTTTTATAATTATACACTATACATTTATCTGTATGTCTTTTCTTTCCTAGGACAATAAAAGCTTGAAGTTAGCAGACGTACAGATATTGGGATTTCCATCAATCCTGTCCATCTATGTTCTTAGGCCTTTGACCTTGGCCCAAACTAGCTTTTCTGGTTCTTCCATTTGTAGATGGAATATACTGAAATTTGTCAACTTTCATCCTGATATAAGCTAATTACTAGACTAGATCTCATTATATTTCTGCATTTTTCCATATCATTTATATTTCTCTAAAGAATTCTCATTATTATTTAAATTTCTTAAGTTTTCATTTTCTTGTAAGTATGATCAGAAGGAAAAGACACTCTTCATATGAGAGATTATCTAAGGTAACATGTATGAAAATCCAAAACTCCAAAGGTCTATATGGTTGCAGGGGTTTCCATCTAAGGTTCTTTTTATCATATCCAATTCCAATTTTCAGTCTTTTGTTGACTTGTCCTGATGCAAAAGGGCGTTTTTCTATTACAATCTGGGCCTGTGCTAGAACTCAGACACCTACTTCAGAGTTGGTAAGACTCTTTGACTCCCAGAGTCCTCCATCTACTATGACTCCAGGGTGTTTACTTCTTTAGAAGCCTGCCACATAGCCAATCACAAAAATGACAATTCACCTAAGAGTCTCACACCTTGTCAATCACTGAATACCCATCCATCCTAGAGCCTGACATCTTGCCAATTACATTCATCCTAGAGGAATGGGTGTGCTTCCTTCATTTGATGCCCAGTGGGCCCCCATCTACTTATCATGTTAATCTCTACCTGCTCCTCACCCTGCTTGTCTCTCAACTTGGTAGTGACAGCAAAGAACAGATGAACTGCCAGGGGATGAAAATGGCCAATAACTTATTTCCATGCTTCAGAGCACTGCCTACTTCTGTGCCTTTATCTCTACACACACACACACACACACACACACACACACACACACACACACACACACACACACACAAAATTCTATTTAAAATGTCTTCAAGGATGAGAGTGAGATGGTATTTATATCAAAACAACACCAAAATGTCTCAGAGTAAATGTGTTTCCTAGCTTCTGAGTGATATCACACACTCTTTTATTAAGGGTAGATGTAACATGCTTTGGGTTCCTATGGGCCTGGACTTAAACTGGACTTATTATCACTTAGAAATTCCATGGTTTGGGATAAATTAAAAATGTATCCAGAAATGGTTCTCTTAGAACCATTCATTATAAAGTGTGAATTTAATTCTCTGAGGTTTTTTGTAGCTACTCAACTGTAGTTCCAGAATAATCGTTTGCTGAAGGAATTATCAAGTTGGAACTGAATGAAGGAAGTTACCTGGCATGGTGTGTGGCAAAGAATATATATTCTATGAATAATGCTTCTTACTATCATCTATGTTACCTTTATGAGTCACTGTGTTGCCAAAAGTGGTGAGGGATGGAAAAATACAAGATTCAGACACAAGCAAATTCGACATCTATTAAGGAATAGTCTGTCCTTCCAAGACAGCACCTTGCTGCTCTATGTTGCCTCTCAACACCATGTCCTCATAAAGCAGGAGGTAGAGGGCAAAAAGAATCAGATCTCATTCCAATTAACCCTTTCATAGGACTCTAAAGCAATTACTGTCTGCACTGTGGATTATGTGCTTACAGACACTTTTGTGGGAGTACAAATAGTCAAGCTAAAGCAGTATGTTTTTATGCCTGTATCCTCCAGGTCTCTTCATTGAGCTTCCTTGTCCTCTGGTTACAATTTTTTTTACAGAGTGGTAAAGAGCCTAGGCCCCAAAGCCGGATCATCATCGGAATCTTAATCCTGATAAAGCCAGCAGCATGGCCTTGGGTAGTCATTTCCTCCTCTCCACCTCCAATTCCTTATATGCATAATGAGGGCAATTGTATGTACTTCATCTAGGTCAGAGGACGGAATGAGCTTATGCTTAAAACAATGCCTAATGGCAACTGAGTGAGTGCCGGACAGAATCTCTGCTTGTTAATTATTATGAGAGTCTGTCTACTGTGGCCCTTTGGAAGTCCAGACACATGAATGATTGCTCCAGAGGCATTCTCCCTGGCTGACACATTAATTATTGCATTTACTCCGTCAAAACCTTGTGTTGTGGAGTTGGCATGAGATTAAATCTTTTTCGTTAATATAAAGTTGTAAATCTTGTAGCACCTGAGCTCTCCTCCCATCTGCCTCTTCTCAGTTTACAGGTGAGAATAACAAGGAGTTGGAATGTCCCCACAGACTTGCGGATAGCTAAGACTTTACTCCAGATGCCTTCACGTTCTGCGTGGCACTGATTTTCACTCACTCATCAAACAGACATTTAGAAAGATAGTAGAAAGAGTGAGGATTGCAAAAAAAAAAAAGTGTGTTCAAAATGTAAAACACTATTGATTTGACAGGGTTGGGTGCTGAAGGATAAAAATCTACTACATTCTACTAGGCTGTTACCTGATCAAGTTAGAGAGAGGGAGGGGGGAGGGAGGGAGAAAGAGAAGAGAGAGAGAGCAAGCCTGATGATCCGAGATAACCATCTGCTTTCATTCTTTGTCTAGTCTGGGCACAAACAGAAATGGGGCCATTGTTAAAAGGAAAATTAAAAGCTCATTGAAATGTGTCATGTTTATCTTTGCATCCTGGGCCCTGCATGGACTTTGCTGCCCTTTGTCACATCTGTTTCTTTATTGTAAATTGCTCCCCATGTTGGAGACTCAGTTTCCTCATATGTTAGAAAAAATGATTGGAATGAGTTAGGTTCTAAATCCTCTTCCCATCCCCACGTTCCAGAAAGTTAGCTGAAAAAGAAAAAAGCTAAATTGGTAGTCTGCACAAGTGTTTCCTTTATTATGTCCATAGCCTGAAGAGTCTGTGTTGCCAAAATTCTTTTCATACAATGCATCTCTCTGAGTGGCACATGGGTAACTGTTAAACATGACTGTAATGTGAGAATGTGCATTAAATTAGTGTAAAAACTGTATGCTTCACAATTTCCAGATGTCAGAATCTAGTAATGTCATTTTTCTTTTTCTCTGTTCAGATGTTCACACAAATGGAAGGCAAATGGCTACAGGAAGCCACCTTCTAAAAATGCATTCCTTTGCAATAGCTTCTACCAGCTTCTTCCTGAAGATTTAAATCTGCTGTGAGGGTTCATTGGATTGCCGTTTAGACTGTCAGAGCACACTGACAACCCCCCCCCTTCTGCATTGCCTAAAATATTGGCTCTTATATGACTTTGAAAACACAGACAGCCTGGTGGTAGGTATTATGTCCAAATTAACTCTATTAAACTCCGAACTGTTCAAGTTTCAAGTAATCAGTTCCAGTTGGTACACATTCAATTCCAGTCATAGGCATCTGAAGAGCAAACTGACTTGGTAGCAATTGTTGCTGAGGAAGTTTAGTTCCCAATCAACATAAAATGTGCCTAAGTACTAAGGCTGAATATTGATCAGACTTTCTTTTGTCTACTTGATATCAAATAAGATACCTAAGGGCTGCTTTATTATCGGAACAGAGGAGTAATTCAGACCATTTAAATAAGAGATTAAATATCCTTTGTTTTTATATACAAGGACATTACCAAACCATGATAGAAAAACTATAAATTACTTCACTTTTAACATAATTGTTGGTTTACTTAATCTTTTGATTAAAGTGATAACAATTGCTTTTGTCGCATTTATTTGGAAGTAACTGTGCTGTCTTCGAAATTTACTCATGGGTCTGGAATGGGGAGCACAAGAGAAAGCCATAATTCATATTGTGCTTGACCCATGCATAAAATTATCTGGCAACCTATGGAGGTGCACAATTGGAGAGCCTTGCCTAAGTCTGCTTGTGAGCATAAATGAACAGAGATGAAAATAGACACAGAATGTATGTATATGTAGACATGTTATATATTCAGTCCTATGACAGCAAAGGAATTGTAGCAGAGATAGTGAAACTGAGGCTCAAAGAGTGTAAACCATGTGCTGTGTGAAGAAGGATATGCTCTTTCTGTAACCAGCCACACATGTTCGAACTTTAATCTTATAAGTTCCTTTCTCCCATTGACAGTGTGGCAAATGGCAGTAGAGATGTAGAGACCCAGTTTCTTCTACTGTCCTTAGGCTACCAATGTCTTCTGCTGCCTTAGAGATCCAAAATCGGTCTTTGTCTAAGGAAGACACTGATAGAAAAAAAATAGGAGGCTGAAAAGTCATTTGAAGAATGCTGGGCATGACCAGACTAGAAATTACTCAGAGCCCTTCTTGCCCACATTCCATTGACCAAATTCAGTCACTTTTATGGACTCATCCATAGTGAAATGAATCTGGCAAAGAGTCTCTATAGGCATGGGAGGAAGAGGAAACATGTCTATTGAACACAGGCCATTGTCTTTTTCCCTTGACAGCAGAGTTTCTAAGAAGAACAAGGTCAATCCTCTGTTGATTCAAATCCTGTGCTTTCTTTGACTGCTTTAGACAGAGTTGGAAAATCACCCTCAGAGTGACCCAGACCAACAGATGCACAAAGCCATGCTTGAAGTTAAAAGAAGACATGGTCCTGCAATTTCAACGATCTTGAAATATCTGTTCTGCTTATATAGAAAGCTTTAAATATTCCGCTGAAATCTCATGATCTTGTTCATGTTTATCTCAGACATGACCTAAGAATGCCTGGAGATATTTGATCTGCCTGTATTTATGACACAATGAACAATCTTGTAAATGCTTTCCCTGACCAATTTCCCCCCTGTCTACAGTCTGCTTTTTGAGACTTTTAGCTATTTCCTTTGTGTCAACTACAAACACCATGAAGCTGATTTCCTCGTGTGTGTATAGTTGAATCATTTCCTACATCCTTTTCTCTGAGATGTAGGGCTGATAGCTCAGCAGCTACTGTGCATTGTCTCAGTGTCCATATGTTCTTATCATCAATGTAAACAACACTGCAACTTATCTTTATTCTCACTAAACATGTATGTCTTTACATTTTAATTTTTCATTTTATGATATCTACGCATATATATATCCTCATGTTGTGCAGCATGGTATATTAGCATATATATATATGTATAAAATGACTAATATGTATCACTACATCACCTCACATATACTGAGAATATTGAAATTTTACTTTATTCACAAATTTTAATACTTAATGTTATTAATTCAAACTACATTGTTATACAACAAATCCCCTGCATATGTTTATTACATACAAACTAACTTTTACAAACTTTGGCCATCTCAAACTTTACTATCCCTCCCTCAGCCCCTGGCCACTCACATTCTGTTCTCTGGTTGATACTTGAATACTGAGATCAGAGGAAATTACACCATAATTTCCAACGCCAAAGACACATCCCTAGCCACCACACCTTCTCCACCATGATGGACTGTAATTCATTAAACCTTTTGCCTACACACTTTGTTTCTATCAGCTATCCCATAAGAATGATAAGAAAAGAAGTATAGAAAACTAGCACAGAGAAGTAGCCATGATAAACTGGACTAGAGACATTCTAGGTAGGCTTTTGGAATTGGTTTGTGGGAGGAATATTCAAGATGCTGCCACTGAGGTCAAAAGGAGACCTAGAATATTGTAACTTGAGCTCAAGTGACAAAGAACCTGGCCATGTCATGAAATTTTGAAGAGAGAGAGAGGGGGGGGGAGGGGGAGGGAGAGGGAGAGGGAGAGAGAGGGAGGGAGAGATTTCAAGACAGAATAACATACAGGATGTGCCAATACCATTTAACTTAGTTTTATATATCTTTGTTACAAGTTGGGGACAGGCAAGCTAGAAGTTGTGTGGAAATTGTGCATTTTAAAGGAAAAGTCACAGGTATGTGTGAAGTAGATAGCAGGGCTGACAAAGCAGCAGTGCCTATTGAAGACTTTAGAGACCTTACAGAGTATCCAGTTGACTGGGGCAATAGAAAGGTACCTTGTAGGCAATTTTCCACACAATGAAGCTATAGGGTCCAAAAAGTAAACATATTTAAATAATCTTCATTAGAAAATACAATCACAGAATATCAAAGAATATAGAGCCCCTAGGTCACTTTACTGAAGCAAAATCATCTGGAAAAACATCGTTTCAATTCAGGCACTGAGACTAAAACCACTACAGCTTTGAGGAGAGAGTCAATCTGCTTTCAAGTTTGCAGTAGGACCCTGTCCTCTTTATGATCCTGCATTTGAAATCATGGAGGATGTTAGAATGAGAGTGTTAATGAAGATATATGGTAACACTCCAGAATACAAACATCTCATATCAGGCAATGCGAACCAGAGAGTGACCTTCAGACAGACTCCAGTGCTAATATGTGGCGATGCCTACATTGGAATGCTGTCCCCAGGATATTGATGATGCTAAGACTGTGGACCATCTACTGTTGTGAGACACTGTTCTTGGAGAGAAGTGAAGAAATCTTTACTCTTCCAAGAAAGGGCCACAGTAAGGATAGCACATTGGTGAACTATTGTTTCTATAGTCTATTTATGTATAAGACTCTTGTTGAGGAATTACTTACAGGAACAGAAATGTCTCAAGGGTAGATACATCACCAAAGACCACACCAGCAAGTTGACAGTTAATGATATCTGGACATATGGAGCACATTACACAACTTCGAGAACGTTCAACATGTTGTGGAGTGTCAGGCAGTTCATAGACTCTAAGCTTCTTGTATAGGTAGCTCAGCTGATCTAAGATTGTTTGAGGTGGCTTGACTGATTTCTGCTTCTTTCTAGAAGCTCTGTTAGTATTATTTTTCCAGTAAGCTTGGCTGGTCCATACCTCCTTTAGGCAGTTCAGCTTCTCTGAAAAAAGTATCTCTTAGCATCTCTTACAGTTTACTTATGCTCAGAGGGGGAGGAGCCTAGTGTATCTGATTAGTTTAGGAACTTCCTGAGGCCCTTGAGTTGTTTACTTCCTAAGCTTTATGAGACTCCAGACAGGATGGAATTTCTCACCTCCCCTAATACATCATTCTGTTCCAACTACTTTCTAACATCCTGTGTCTAAAGGATTTTCCCCCCTTGGAATATCCTCTTGTTTTATCTTCTCTCCAACATCCTGTGTCTCAACAAACCTTTCTCTTTAACAGAAAATTTTAATCAGAGAGGAAATTGGTACACAGTATTTGCCAAAGAAAGCTACAGACACTGAGTAGGGCCAGCATGGGCTGTAGGCAATGGGACAACTCCAACCCAGTGAAGTAGGGAAGATGCTCTTATCCCCTGGATGGTGAACATGTTTTCCCTGTTGGATTTGCTATTGCTTTAGCCCAGCCTCCCCTGGTTACGCTGCTGTTCCTTCCTACTGGAATCAAAATGTTTACTGGGCACTGACATATATTGGCATATCAAATCACAATTCATTTTATAATGGCTCACAGTTAAAAGATGGTGTTTAAGGACATTTTGGGGCTTTCAACATTTGAACAGTTGACACTATTAAGAGAAGGCAAATGTTTGAAGTTGGATAGGATGCAATTAGCATTTTGAGGTGCCCATTAGTATATATGAGCCTAGAGAAGAATATTGTGACTCTAATGTGAAATATCTCCCAGGAAACAAAAGTTGCCAGGAAGAAATTGTTTCTTCAACTGAACCTTCTATAAAACTAATAAACTACTTAGAATTGAAACCATCATAGAGAGATAAAATGATGCAGGTCCTGAGCCTAATTATAATATCTTGGATACCCAAAATATCCATTTTTCCCCAACTCTATGTCTGCACTAATGTCCTATAACTAAAAGATTAATTAAAAACTTTTGAGATGGCTAACTTAAGGAAACCGCAGGTTCTAAAAACAAAAGGCTAAGAGAATCTGACATGTGTAACTAAGATTTTCTGCCTTACTATATTCTTTCTACTCAAAATTGGTTGGAACCCTTTTCCACATTCCTGGAAAACTCTTCCTTTGATATTGCCAGCCATCCAAATCCCAGTCTAAATTCTCAGCTCTGACCATATATGGGCACAATCCTAGCTTATAGCTGATATGTCATCACCCCTCACCTAAGGTCTATAAATTCCTTGCTTCAGCCTGGGGATGCAACTTCCTTGGTCCCACTGATTAGGACTGGTGAACCCACCTGGGAGTATCGTCTAATAAACCTGCATTTATCTGCTTTTAATTTTAATTTGATCTGGCCTATATTTGCATCACCAAGAGAAAAAAACTATTAACAATTTCCACCACTGTATTGTAAAGTTTCTTGGTTTATGACTTTTTGTTCAATTATGATAAAATTTCACCTAACTCTTAAGTGGAGACATAGAATATGGGCTAACCTAAGTCTTTGTGCCTGGGCTATGATCACTCAAATTTTGCTCCAACATGAACTGTCTCTTAGCTGCTTTGACATGTGAGTTGTATAGATTGATGTCTTTGAACTTTTGGTCTCCAGTTAGTACTGCTGTTTTGAGAAGCTGTGAAACCTTTTACAGTACAACGTAGCTTGAAGAAGAAGGTTGCTTGGAGACAGGCTTTCCAAGTAACAGCCTTGCTCTGATTTTGTCCCAAGTTCTCTGCTTCCCAATTCATGGATATGTAGCAGACTCCTCCACAAGTTCTGAATGCTATAGATGGAGTTCCAGCTACCAAGCATCTTCCATCACCATGGGCTGAAACATCTTCAATTGTGAGCCAAAACAATGCATTCTTTACACATATTACTTCTGACTGGAAATAATGTCACAGAACAATAAGGAAAATAATTAATGTACTACCTTGCCTATGTATATTTCCCCCCAATCTCTAAACAATTCCAGTAACAATGAGAGCTGAGAATACAGCTCAGTTGATAGAGGGCTTGTCTAGCATGAATAGTGCCCTAGGTTAAATCCTCAGCACTACAGAATGCTAAGCATGATAGCATATCTCCATTATTCCAGCTCTTGGAGGGTAGAAGCCTGAGGATCAGAAGATCAATGCCATCATAAGTAATAGGTAAGCTTGTAGCCAGCCTGAGAAACATAAAGTCTTGTGTCAGAAAATAAAAACAACAACATTAACAAAAGTATACACATAAGAAATCTTATTTAAATAAAAGGCATGAGTGTTTTATGTCTAATTGATATGTATATCCCTTGACAAGCTCCTTAAGGACCTTATTCTTTAAGAAAAGAATGAATATTGCCTTGACAACTTTCAACTTTTTCAAGTCTGTGCTTGCTTCCTGTTAATTTGAAATTCCTTTCATTTTAGTTTTAATTAAAACTTCCTTCATAATTACAAATGCTAAACATTATTTCATATTCCCATTGACCATTTACTTTCATCTGCTAAGAAGTCTCCATTGGCTTGAAGGGGCTCGAGACCCCTTATGAACAACAATGCCAAGCAAACAGAGCTTCCAGTGACTAAGCCACTACCTAAAGACTATACATGGACTGACCCTGGACTCTGACCTCATAGGTAGCAATGAATATCCTAGTAAGATCACCAGTGGAAGGGAAGCCCTTGGTCCTGCTAAGACTGAACCCCAGTGAACGTGATTGTTGGGGGGGATGGCGGCAATGGGGGGGAGGATGGGAGGGAACAGCCATGGGAAGGGAGGAGGATTAGATGTTTGCTCGAAACCGGGAAAGGAATAACATTCAAAATGTAAATAAGAAATACTCAAGTTAATAATAAAAAAAGAATATATCTGCACCATTGAAATGAAAAAAAAAAGAAGTCTCCATTGAAATGTTGCCTGTTTTCATCAAGCAAATTTGTTTTTCTGCTATTGAATTGTTCTTTGTATAGCTTACCTATTAACTCCTCCTCTCTTGCATGTTTTGCAATATCTCTTTCATTATTTAGTTGACTTTTATTATATTAATTGTTTCTTCTGGTTCATGTAAGCTTTCGAGTTAATGTAACCCTATTTGTTTATCTTTGGTTTTGTTGTCAGCATTTTTATAGTTATATGCAAAAAACTCTTTGCATAAACTATTAGCGGGAAACTATTCCTAATGTTTTCTCTATTACTTCTATAGTTTCAGGTCCCACAATATATATATATATATATATATATATATATATATATATATATATATATATACTCTCTTTCTCCCTCCTTTGCTGCAATGTTCCCTGAGCCACAGATCCAGTAGCCTTGTTAGGGCCATATTCATTGGTCCTGTGCACCCCAGTCTGTTGATTTCTCTGCTGTGTCCAGTGTGGTTTTCTGTGGTGGTTTCCATTTGCTTTAAAAAGGAGGTTTTTGAAGGAAGATGAGTAGCTACATATGTCTGTGGGTATAAGGACAAGATTTAGGGGAGAGAGAAAATTACCTTCTTCTAGGAAAGAGGTCCCTGATTGGTTGTCCAATGCACAGTAGTTAAGTCCTGAAATTTTATATATATATATATATATATATATATATATATATATGTGTGTGTGTGTGTGTGTGTGTGTGTGTGTGTGTAAAAAATGCGATCATCTATTTGTTTGTGTATATGTAGGTGTATATGTCCATGATGTATGTGTATGGTCATGTGCATTTTTCTATGTATGTGTGTATATGTGTATATGTATGAATACTTAAATGCATACACATATATGATTATGTAACAATTAATAATAATAATAATAATAATAAAGGCTATTGGCTTGTGAATAGAGGAAACATGGGAGGTGTTCAAGGGATAGTAGCTGCGAGAGAAGAAAATGGAGAGGTGATGTAATTCTATTACAAACAAAATTCAGTTACAAATACACTTTTAAAATAAAAATTACATTTATTGTACATATGTGAGTATGTGTTTATGTGTGAATGTGTTTGTGTGTACATGCTCACAAGTGCATTAAAACATGCATATGCATGAAGTTGTTGCACTTGTGGAACTCAGAGGAAACTTGTGGAAGTTGGTTCTTTCCTTCTATTATATAAGATGCAAGGATGGGATCAAGTTGTCAGACTTGGAGGCAAAAACTTTTACGATCTGAGCTGTCTTCCTGGTCTTCTTACCTAATTTTTAAAGGTACTTATGATGTGGCCCCAAGTCATCTTTCCAAGATATAGACTTGACATAAACAAAGTTTGCTAGTTTGTCATTTATTCCAACTTGAGTGCAAAGTTTGTAATTATATCAGAGGAAAAACATTCTCAGCAACTCACAGGCATCCTGACCTTACAGAAGGGAGAAGGAACCATACCTAGGAATTAGAGAACTAACTAGCTTGCAGACACCTCTTATTTTCCATTCATTTGATTCCGTTCATGGTCCAGGCTCTGTCTCCACTCATTATAGCACCATCCCCAGGAAGTGTTTGGCCTGCTTTCAATTTTGTTGTATCTACTTTTCTTTGAATAGTGTCTGGATATAGAAATTTTCTGAAAATCCTGAATTCTTGGCTAATTTTGTCTCTAAGTTCTTGAACAAATAAGTCTCTTGACCTTGAGTTATGTCATTTGGAAAAACAGCACTTATCATAGAAACTCTTCTGAACCAAGATCAGGAAGTTAGTAATGTAAATCCTTCTCTTTGATACCTGGCATGAAATAATTACTCATTATCATGTGATATTTTATTTAATTAGAACCTCACACAAAGTTTCAAAAGAGTAGCAAAGTAAGGTAGTAGAAAAAATCATAGTGCATTGAATCAAAAAAGGCTGAGACGCGTCATCTAACTCTGCTGCCTGGAATAATGTGCTTTGATTTTCAGAGCCTGGATAGATCTGCTGGGTGAGTATATCAATATAACAAACTTATAATGAAAAATGACTGGGAAGGTGTGGGAGTGGAAACTGTGGTTGGGATGTATTATATGAGAGATGAATCTATTTTCAATTAAAAAGCAAGCAAGCAAGAAAAGAAGTATCACATGGTACTTCTTAACATATATGATATTAATGTTTATATATATATGACTTTAGACATGAAAAATCAAAACAGAGCTTTATTTATACAAAGCCAATTTGAAGAAAAAGAATGAGTAGGGGTATTAAAAGTAAACTCGTGCTCCAAATACCCTTTTAAGCATATGTGTTGGAATTGGGAAACTTTCCAGCTGCTGTAGAGTGCGTGCATTGCTCCTTATACAAGTTAGAAAGGTTGTTAAAGATATGGACGAAACATGCATGAGAGCATGACACATAGCCATATTTATTGTAAACTCCACAGTGATTTTATGGCCAAGAAGTAGTGAGTAGCATTTCCAATTTTGGAGTTAAAAAGAAGTCTGAAGATAATCGTTTGAGTTAATTTCACTAGGCAAGGATCATATTAGAAATTTGTTTTATTTCTAGCCAACTTTGTTCACATCTAATTGTTTTAAAGGAGTGGGTGCCGAGCCTGTTTTCCTCTCTGGGAAAGGCACACGGCTGTGCCAAGAAGGTGAGTAAAGCTAGATTCACTAGAAGGAGGTCCAAGCGCCTTTGAAATGCAGCCAATGTTAGATTCAAGCTGGAGTAAGAATTTCTCAAAGCTGCAATGCACAATAAAATTCAAAAATAGAAACTCTCATTGTGATGCCGAGGTGGGGAAGAGAACACGATTAGCATGTAAACAACTCTCAAAGAAGGATGAAGTGCTCAAGAAATTCTAGCAAGTGCTATATTGATTCCAATTTTATTATCAGTGTTAGTTTGCTTCAGCAGGAGTAAGTGAAGAGTCAGGACTGGACCCCTAGAAGGTGTATTATGCAAAATTTTCTTTTAGTGGAATAAACAACTATGTTATGACAGACAGAATTACAGAGCCAACAATTAGAACATGGCATCCTTGTTCTCTTGTCATGACAGGCTGAAAGAGACACCATTTACCATGAGATACCATTGCATAGGGGCTATTGGCACAGACCCTGGAGAGTGACACTCTGGAACAAAATGTGACATTGCCATGTCAGAGACATGCCATCCTGACTAGATATTGAGTTACTGAACCTCCACTTTGCCATGTAAAAAGACAAGCTAGTTATTCAAATATCTGACATAGCTACTGAGAAGGTCAGGGGAATATGTGATTGAAGGCATTTTGAGTACCAAGTCACTGTACTGTTATTATTTTGAATATTTTACCTGAGTCTTGACTTTGCTATTCACAACAATTTTTAATATGCTTATGGCATAGAAGAGACAATTAAATCTGACAACTGGCTTGTAGCATAGTTCATTGTCCAGGGCCTTGCAAGGAAGTTCTTGAGTAAGCCCTTTGCCATTTTAGGGAAGTCATGGGAAATATTTTTTTTCTTTAAGATTTATTTATTATATACAAGTACACTGTAGCTGTCTTCAGACACACCAGACAAGAGCATGAGATCTCATAACAGATAGTTGTGAGCCCCTATGTGGTTGCTGGGATTTAAACTCAGCACCTCTCAAAGAATAGTTAGTGCTCCTAACTGCTGAGCCATCTCTCTAGGCCCTGGGAAATCTTAAAAGCCAAAAGGGTCCACTAAAATCAGATTTGTTTTCTGGATATCATCCTCATTGAACTGCTGTGCCTTCATTCCTCTTCTCTTAGGCAACATAGGAGTTACTCGCCCTCAGACTTCCATTCCTTGTGCCCTTTCACCAACCCAAAATCACTACCATAAGTGTCTTGGCTCCTTGTCATATACATCCTGCATCCTTAGACTAAGGGAGTAGCAGAAAATTTACATGGAGTTAACAAACACTTGCTTGGACAGACGGATATTTAATGCTTTTATATGAACATACCATATTTTGTAAGGATCCAAGTAGAAGAGACAAGCCTTTTATAGTTTTTGTTCCTATACTACTTGGATATAAAATCATTATTATTAAGAGTTCCATGTAACACATGGAGGTGCTCAGCCCTGCCTACACTTCAATTCTGAAGACACGAGTTGAGGTATTTTCTATGTTCTCTGAGTGACAGGTCAGTAAGAGACTGCTGCATTTTGATTTTTAAATTTACCATGATTATGATTTCTTTTCTTCTCTGCAACTTTTCTTTTGTGGCTCTCATTACCTCTATAGGTCAAAGTTGAGGTACCTGTCTGGAGAGAGAAACTGTAGAATAATGAGCCTACAGCGAGAGGAAGGCCTGATGTTAATTGGGTATTAAGCTTTATAGGTCTTGGGATCTTTCATTCCTATGACAAGGATCATATGAATACTGAGTCCTATTTTATTTCTGTCACAGCCAAGGTTATAAAAGGGAAGAAGAATGGTATACATGTCCCCCATCATATCAGCATGCACACAAGGCCTATGAGTGCACATAATCCAAAAGGTTCCATCTTGGTGCTTTTGCCAATTTAATTCATTGTACCAGGGGTTTTCTGAGCACCTCAGTACTCACCAGTATTTCTGATATTGGAGATAAATAAATGAATAAGCAGATATGATCTTTGTCAGTGTAAGTAGGCAATAGAGACATGTGCTATAGAACACACCATAGGCAAAATTGAGATTCTTCTTTAAAGGAAGATTCAGTTCCATCCACTTACCTAAGAATTTCATGAAGTCATGGTTTTTAATAGCTGAGTAGTACTCTGTTGTGTAAATGTACCACATTTTCTGTATCCATTCCTCTATTGAAAGACAACTGAATTCTTTCCAGGTTCTGGCTATTATAAGTAACACTCTCCTATGACCATAGTGGAACATATGTTCTTGTTATATGTTGGAGCACCTTTTGGATAATACTTCCGGGAGTGGTATATCTGGGTCCTCAGGTAGTACTATATTCAATTTTCTGAGGAACCACCGGACTGATTTCCAGAGTGGTTGTACCAGTTTGCAATACCACCAACAATGGAGAAGTTTTCTTCTTTCTTCACATCCTTGCCAATATATGCTGTCTCCTGAGTTTTTGATCTTAGTATGAGGTGGTATCTCAGGGTTATTTTGATTTGCATTTCCCTAATGACTAAGGATGTTGAACATTTCTTTAGGTGCTTCTTGGCCATTTGATATTCCTCAGTTGAGAATTCTTTGTTTAGCCCTCTACCCCATTTTGTAATAGGGTTATTTGAAGTCATGAAAAAATGACCAAGATACAATGTGTGTATATAGGTATAAAATTTTCAAAAATTTTTTTCATGAAAGTCATAGATAATGAATCTTATTTTTTTTCTGTTAAGGACTTTGAAGCATTTGAGGTATTGGCTTCTGACTTTGCCCAGACAAGATCCCTTGTTACTAGAACTGATGTCTAGTTTTGCTTTTTTTCCCTCTGAAGAACAAAGAATTGAAGGAGAACCACCAATATTTGCCCTTGATGTTGAGTGACAGCAAACACTTGTTCTCCAATAATTTCTTCTACATCCATCGTCCCACATTTCACCTGTAGGATGGATGTAATCCAGCATTTCTGGTGATCCTGAAACTGCTGTACAAACAATGCCATAGTGTTTCTCTAAGTCTAGCCCAGGAAGGGTAGTTGCAAGCAGCTGTTTCTTTACAGTTCCTTACACAAACTGAAAGTGGTTTGGAAGTATCATATTTTGAGTTAACCATGTTTCTATTGAATCTAGTAATAGAATTTGAGTTTGAATTTTGATATCTTTTCAATTTAATTTTTCCTGGTAATCAATTTTATTACCCTTTATAAAAGGCATCAAAATATGATAGACTGGATAGTAATTTTAAAAACCTGATACTTCAACTTAGAAAGCAAGAGAAGGGCCCTGTTGTCAGATCGTCATAAATTGTTATTTATTGTATAAAACTTCTCTATCTTATTTCTCAAATCATTTCTTTTCCCTCTGAAAATATGGTTGTATGACCCTTGATGCTAAATTGAATAATATCTTTGACAGTACAGATTGCAATTTCCACAAAAATAAGTGAATCCCATAAATACAGTGCCCCAAGTGCTGGCACAAGGCTGGGAATCCTAGGCAGTACCACCTCTCATAGGGAAGTGGAAGAAATGTTACAGTCAGCAAGGAGATAAGGTATTGGCATCACTAACAGTCATGGAAATCAGAAGATGGTAAGTCTCATATGATATAAGTCTCATATCCATGATGAGGCATGGATAAATTTATAAAGAACTTTGGAAATAAAAACCCTTCAGAAGAGTAAAGAAAGGTAAATGGGATGAATCTCCTCAGAAGCAGTAGTCAGAAGAAGAGGATATGTATATACCAACATGTATGCAACAAAATTGTTGAAATATAGGCCACATACTGTAACGGAAGCAAGGATGGGTATATGTGGGGTGCGAAAGGAAGAAAGGAAGTGAAGAAGAAAAATGAAGAAGATACAGGAAGTGGGAAGGCATCTCATGTTCAGGGATTGGTAGAATCAATACCGTGCAAATGACCACATTACTAAGTGTCTAACCAACTTAAAACAGTCCCTATCAAAATTCCACTGCAATGTTTCCATTGGCATTTTTCATTAACCAGAAAAACAATCTTAAAAATTCATATGGAAACATAAAAGACCACATGAAGTCAAAACACTTGTGGGGGAAAAAAGCAGTGCCAGAAATATCAGAGTATACAACTTCACAAGATTGTAGGGCCATAGTGAAACCAACCAACCTATCAGCTATGACAACAACAGAAACACATGGTATGCATATGAAAACAAAAGTCATATACCAGTGGAGAAAAAAATAGAAGAGTAGGAAATACAGCCACACTACTATAATCATCTGATTCTTTACAAAGGCACACATTAGAGAAAAGATATCCTCTTTAACATATTCTTGGAGAAAAGGATATCCACATATAGAAGAATAAAATTAAATTCTTGTACAAAACAACAATGGAAAAAGATTAAAGAGCTTTTATATTTTAAATTTATGATTTTCAGAATTTCACATATGGATACTATATTTACACTATTTTTTACCCCAATGCACCATGAAATAGATCTTAAGTTAAAGACCTTTTCATAAGACTTTAGCCTTTACATTTGTAAGAGGGAGAGACTTCAAGATATAGGAATAAGGAACAGCTTTTGAAAGAGGATACTAATAGACCAAAAATTAATAGCAACAGTTGACCATCACATTGAACACAAAGGTGTGGGAAACACTGATAACAACAATAAGTAGATAGAAACCATATAGAAAGTCTGTAAAATGTGAGCACATCTCTGTTATCTTGGAGAAGAATTCTTAAAGAAAAGGCTACCAACTCAAGAGTGGAAAGGGAGCAAGATGTAGGAAGTGGAAATCAAAACTACACTGACATTTCACCTCATCTGGGCTAAGAAAACAAATAACAGAAAAGGATGGCGAGGACTGGGACAAGTAAACAATACTGGCGTCACTACAGAAGTCAGCAGAGAGATTGCTCAGGAACAACTCGAAAAAGTGCTACTGAATAATATGAAAATGGAGCAGACTAGAGGCCAGAGAAATAACTAAAAAGCATGGCAAGGGATGACTGAAAACAAAGGGCATTGACGTCACACATATGAAAATGTCATCATGGGATTCATCTCTTCATATGCTGGCTTAAGAAAGTAAGACTAGAGAACACATGCAAATAGAGATGTCATATTATCGTATCTGAAGAAAACAAAATCAGTATAAAGATACCCACACCACTGCTTGCGATGACACTGTTCACAACAGTCAGGTTGTTACCCCAGGAACCCATCAATCAGCAAATAAGTGGATAAAGAAATATGCTGAACATATTGCATGCAACATAGTATCTATCAGTCAGCCATAGAAAGGAATGAAGACATGTTTGCAAGAAACTAGAATGGAATAACACCATGTTAAGTCAAATAAAATAGTATCACAAAGTAATGTTGCATATCTTTCCTTATTTATATAATCAATAGAACAGTTGAAAGCAGTGGAAAAAATAGTAAGGAAAAGGAAAGAGGTCATGATGAAGGAGAACATATATAAGTGAGGAAGATAAATGAGACAGGAGAGATTGAAATGCATTAGATGGATAGGTGTATGGAAATGAAACTCAGTTAATGAAACTCAGTTTTATAAAATTAACATGCATCAGTGAAAAATCATTGTACATTAAAAAGTATTTTTTGACAGTGTGCAATTATTTTTTCACTGTATGCTAATTTTGATATAGTACTGTAATCTCCAGAGTGAAACTGGTCCTATGTATACACTATCATACTGTATTGAAGTCATTGACCAAAGTAGCATGGCAGTTAGGTACTAGAACCACTTTCCTTTCCACAGCCTTGTTGTATATTTCCTCTATAATACCATGCTTCTTCTTTGACAACTTCTCTTGGAGGAGCAGATAGGAATTATAACAACCCAGTGCAGCCAGTGGCTACAGTTAGAACAGAAATTTGAGGCATGGATGCATAGGTTCAAGAAGTAACCTACTTCCTGCAAATGGATGTTTAAGCCCATAGTCCTTTGGATCTAGTCAAATGCAGGTAGGGCTTGTTCCATATTAACATAGTGCTACATCTGATTGATCAGCTTCCACTATGCCATATTGCTACTTACAATTAAAAGTGGTCTTCTGTAAAAGCAAGATGGCTGTCAGATCTGACTTGCATCCAAAAATATAAGATAGTGTCAGGTTGCTCTTCCCGGTCTCCATTTCCGAGCAGGAACAAAGCAGGAAGACACTGGGTCGGATAATATCCTTAGCATATGCTTTCCATACAATGGATCCCTGATGATCCCTGATGTCCTCACTCCCGATTCTTGTCTCTTGCTGAACCACGTTGCCTTTAGGGATGTGTGCTGATTGAGCTCCACAGCTGCTTAACTGGGTCGAATGGTTTATGAGGTCATTTAATGTTCAAAGTCCTCTTGTGAACCTCACATTGAACCCTGGAGGCTGAAACATTGAGAAGGTCCATTTGTATCCACTTCCTCTTATTCTCCTCACTATTGTTAGAAATACCATCTATATTACCCAGGGAAGCCATTTCTGCATTGTGTAGGATATCCTGTTATGTGCCTAAATGCTGTCCTAATAATTTAGCGTTAGTCAGAAATAGAAAGGAAGGAAAAGCATACCTATTAGGCACTTATCATCAGACCTTCAATACATTAACCCATTTGGTCTTCACAATGGTAACACAAGGTAGAAATGTTAATTTTCATTTTACTTGTAAGTAAATTAAAGTATAATTCATTGATAATATCTGTCCAATGTTATACAGCTATAAAATGGCTGGTCCAGGAATATAATCCAGTTTTTTGTTTGTTTGTTTGTTTGTTTTTCTTTTCTTTTTTTCTTTTTTTAATATTTTCCATCTTTAATAAATTGGGTATTTCTTATTTACATTTCAAATGTTATTCCCTTTCCCGGTTTCCAGGCCAACATCCCCCTAACCCCTCCCCTTCCCCTTCTATATGAGTGTTTCCCTCCCCATCCTCCCCCCATTACCGCCCTCCCCCCAACAATCACGTTCACTCGGGGTTCAGTCTTGGCAGGACAAAGGGCTTCCCCTTCCACTGGTGCCCTTACTAGGCTATTCATATAATCCAGTTTTTAATCTGGTCATTTTGTTACAATATACTGTACCCTGATAATAACTCTTTTGCAGTATAAAGAAGTTGGTGTTTCACTTCATTTGACACTCATTTGTAAGCATGTCAATAAGAACTTACTTATTTTTAAACTAGGTTAGGATCTGATGATAGAGCAATGAAATCAGTACCTTCAAGGACTTATAAAATGATATTCATATACTCAGACATCTGAATAGACAATTGTAGTTTACTCAATAGCAATAGGACTGGAGAAACTTAAGGTAATAGAATGAAGAGAATGATCACAACTCATGACTAGGAAGTGCTTCAGAAAGAACTGGTACCTTAACAGAGATCAGCAGGAAGGCTCCAAACATTGCAGAATTTTGAGGAGGTAGAACAAGGATCCACCCAGTAGGGAAGTCAAGAAAAGTACATTGCAGAGAGAGAAGATGGCATTCACAAGGAGGGGCTGTTTAAGATGCTTCTCTGTTTATACTTGATTTCTCTTTTACTGGGCAGAAGAAGGATTCAAGAAGAATTCATAGTACACACACTAGTAGTTACAATTCCTGTCAAGAAAATGCTCTAAATTGACTTGTTAAAAAAGGAAAGAAAGAAGCTTGAAGAAAATAAAATTTAAGTATTATGAGATTTTAAGGTAAAGTATCTGTTTGCTCCTATTGTTAAGTTCAAAAGACTAGCTCAAAGCCTGTTTCTTAATAGGCATTCAAATATTTATTGAGAAAATGAAAATAAAATAAAAAGATGTTTTAACCTTGATAAGGATTAGTTTTCTTATCTGAAAAATTGCCAGAATATTACACAGTAAAGTACATATCTAAACTCAGTCTAAATTTGAATCCTCATCTAACATGTACTATCTGTTTCCCTTTGCATGAAGTATATTAAATTTATACTTAACCCTAGACACTTATTTGGAAAGTGTAGATGTCATAAGACAGGCAAATATTGGAAAGATTTAATAGAGGATTAGGTTATATGAAATGTATAGAAAATATTAGCTAAAAGTATAATTGTTAAAGGATAGCTTTTTAAATGGCAAGAGAAAAATTTTCATCCATGCATAAACGTGACGACGTCTTAGACTCTAACAATAAGTGATGCCAATTTACCAATGATTAGGCTGGTAACAACTTACTATCAGCTCAGAAAAAATCCCCAAACAAACACATATACAGTTAAGAAATAAATACTCAAATGTATCTGCTAGTGATGGAAAATTAGTCTCTTCTACAGTGAGCAAAGAAATTTTTCACTGAATAGAACAGGTGAAGTTTCTATGTCTAAAGTCAAAAATCACTTACCATCACTAACCTGTAATTCACAGAGCTATGAAATAGGTTTTCTAAAGGAAGACATCAATAACTAGGAATAGAGTACTTTACATATGGTGTAGCTTTTCAGTGATGTGTTTTTCCTTCAAAATGTTTTTTAATGCACAAGTTGTAGAAGATAATGTGATTATATATTTTTAGAACAGAAGCTGGAAAGAACCCAGATGCCCTTCAACAGAGGAATGGATACAGAAAATGTGGTACATCTACACAATGGAATATTACTCAGCTATCAAAAACAATGCCTTTATGAAATTCATAGGCAAATGGTTGGAACTGGAAAATATCATCCTGAGTGAGGTAACCCAATCACAGAAAAACACACATGGTATGCACTCATTGATAAGTGGCTATTAGCCCAAATTCTTGAACTACCCTAGATGCCTAGAACACATGAAACTCAAGATGAATGATCAAAATGTGAATGCTTCACTCCTTCTTTAAAAGGGGAACAAGAATACCCTTGGCAAGGAATAGAGAGGCAAAGATTAAAACAGACACAGAAGGAACACCCATTCAGAGCCTGCCCCACATGTGGCCCATACATATACAGCCACCCAATTAGACAAAATGGAAGAAGCAAAGAAGTGCAGGCCGACAGGAACCGGATGTAGATCTCTCCTGAGAGACATAGCCAGAATACAGCAAATACAGAGGCGAATGCCAGCAGCAAACCACTGAACTGAGAATGGGACCCCTGTTGAAGGAATCAGAGAAAGGACTGGAAGAGCTTGAAGGGGCTTGAGACCCCATATGAACAACAATGCCAACCAACCAGAGCTTCCAGGGACCAAGCCACTACCCAAAGACTATACATGGACTGACCCTGGACTCTGACCTCATAGGTAGCAATGAATATCCTAGTAAGATCACCAGTGGAAGGGGAAGCCCTTGGTCCTGCCAAGACTGAACCCCCAGTGAACGTGATTGTTGGGGGGAGGGCGGTAATGGGGGGAGGATGGGAAGGGGAACACCCATAAAGAAGGGGAGGTGGATAAGTTAGGGGGATGTTGGCCCAGAAACCGGAAAGGAAATAACAATCGAAATGTAAATAAGAAATATTCAAGTTAATAAAAAAAAAAGAACAGGATTTAAATTTATTAATGTTCTTCATTGTTAAAGGAGGCAGGATCTGGAGAAATGGCTCACCTCATTAAAAGACACTGCTCTTCCAGAAATCCTGAGTTTAGTTTCCAGCACACTTGTGATACAGCTCTCATTCACCTATAACTCCAGATCCAGAGGATACATTTCTTCTAGAATTTATAAGTACCTCCATATATTTAGCATACATTCACACAGAGACACAGAATATATATATATATATTTATATATATATATATGTACATATATATATACACACACACATATATATATATATATATATAAGGATTTATTGAAGTCAATTGTCTTATATTGTATATTCTTTTTTGCTTACAGGAATATTATGTATGTGTTAAAAACAATTCAGAAAGGTAGAAAAAGAATAGATTTATTAATGATGCATCATCCTAATGTTCTATTACCAACCTACTACATGCTTACGAACACATTTCAGATAGTCTTTCCCATTATCTGACTTTTTCTTTATTGTCCATCATGATCATATTTTCATGCTAAGAAATATAACTGCTTTTTGACAATATTTTAAGTGCCCAAGGTATTTTACATACAATTCCTCTATGATGTATTAATCAATGATGCATTTTTGTTCTATGCTAAATCATTCTTTTTTGCTTGTTTTACTGAAAATATAATTCCAGGCATACAAATGAGAATTTGCATTTGACTAGATATAATGCATGTGACTGAGAAAAACAATCATTTGCTGATAATTCCTCTTCATTTTTGTTAATGGATGAAGATCTTCCCATGGTAAGAGAACCACATAAGCTCCTGAGATTTGGGTTCATGTAATGTTTGCAAACCTGAAATGCTCTTGATGTCCTGAATGAAAGTTGAGCGGTCTCTAAATGCCTGATGTTCATTAGCCCATCATCAGACTGACCTCACCTCTGAAAGTCTGAGAGAAAGGTTATGTATGTAACAAGTATCAAAATAAAAACAAGCACCCGCTTTTAACAAACATTGTCTCCAATAGTCCGCCCCTCTCTCCACAATGCATCTGTTTCTCGAAAAATCTTTTTCTTATACCTGAAAAGGTATCAGAGGAGTGGCACAAGACCATATTCATCTCTCTCTGTCTTCAATGTGCTGCACACCTATGAGAAAATATGTACCACTGACTGAGTGACAATAGCAAGCTAACTTCACCAAACTCAGTTTCTCAGTTGAAGAAACTTCCACTCGTTTATCTGGAAATCCATTGTTCAAATATGTCACACTGCGAATGCAGGTTGGAGAAAGCAACTAAAATTCCTCTATATTCGTGTCCAGTCTGTTTTCAACTATCATTCAGCAATGACTGTTGATGGCTTAAACTCTCACAGTTTTTTAAATCCCTGCCTGCACATACATTTATTTATGTGTGTATGCAGATTCACTTGTGTTGTGCCAGGACAGGAACATATGCCATAAGGTGTGTGTGGAGTTTAGAGGACAATCTCTGGTGTCAGTCCTTGCCTTTCACATTATTTGAGACAGGGTCTTTTTTTCTGACATATATCCCAGGATAACCTAGAAGTTTCCAGAGATTATCCTGTATCTGCCTCTGTCTCGCGGAAGGGATTCTGGGATTACAAACACCTCTGCTGTAACTAATTTCACATGGGTCTTGATGGTGTGAAACCAAGTACTCACACTACACACAAAGTATTTTACTACTGGAACACCTCGCCATCTATACCACATCTTTGAACTCCTTTCCTTACTCTTCACTTTCTTCTCTCTTGTTGCTCAGATGTTCTGTGCTACTTTTCACTCCCAAAGCTTCTGCTCTCAGTCCATAATTCAATGGGGAAAGAAATGTTTTTGGAAACTCAAGCCTGAGCAGGTAGGTTCCTTGTTCCATGATTTTATAAGCAACCATTTTATGCCTAGTATTCAGTCCCCTATGTTATCAAATTTAAACCATGATCAACTTGACTGCAACTTAAAACATGGATTTCTGAGACTCACTCTCTTTAATTCAGTCTAGGAGAGGACCTAGTAATCTGCATTTCTGACAAGAAGTTCCAAGGTCAGACTATCCTGGGAGAAAAACAAAGTTGTTTTCTCCTTATATCAACATATACTATTTCAAGTAGATTTTCAAGAATTTTTATGTCATTGTGGTGGTGGAAGCATGGAAAAAGGAAATGATTTATGTTTGGGTACAAAGGATTTAGAGTGAATTTAGTTTTACTCCAGATCCAATGTGGTTGGAGGAAACATTTAAAACCTTGCATTTTCCCTCTGGTTTCAATATCTTACCAGAGGATTAACTTAGTTTTCAAAGTTGTCTTCAGCAACAGTTATTGTTTATGTAATTTAGTACAGGCCTGGTGGAGTCAAGACTGGTACATCTAAGAAACTTGGCTAGGCTTCAATTCCCAACTCTGTTTGACCTCCTCTTTCCTAGATGTAGGACCAACCAAAATATAGCACTCATTTCACACCCCAGCTAAATCTTTCCCTTTATAGCAAACATTTTCCCCGGTACCCTTTAGATCCTTTGTCCATTCTCTGTCCTTCCCCATTTTCTGGTTTATTTCTCTGATTTCCCATTCTTCCTCTTGATGAGAGAAAAATGTTTTTCCTACCAATTATTACAGCAGACAATGCTTAATTATGCTCTCTTGACTTCAACAGAGACATAGCTGCTTCTAGAGGCAACCAAAGCATACTGGACAGGATAAAGTTACTGTGTTACAACATTGAATCTTGTACCACAGGAGAAACTAGACTCCATTGAGAAAATAAATCTGTGCCGGTGGATAGTTTGGAATGCTGGAGAAAAGAGGTTATGGTCTGCATCAATAGATATATGCTATGTATAAGAATAAATACATTCATGTCCCTAATATACTTCAAAATCTCAGACTAAAGATGTTTTTAGTGGGCTCTCCCTGAATTAATATGCTATTTTTCATGCAAAGGATGCTGAGTCAGACTTTCCTCACTAGTGGGAGGTTAACCTTTATTGTCTAAGCCACTAAAGTCCCGCTTTATACCATTCAGTCAGCCTAGATACCTAAAAGCAATGGTCAGTATTATTTTAGAATCCTCTTGTCTAAAATACACAGACAGCTGTCAATTTTTTTTTTTATTAACTTGAGTATTTCTTATGTACATTTCTTGAAGTGTTATTCCTTTTTCGGTTTCCGGCAAACATCCCCTTCCTCCCCCTTCCTTATGGGTGTTCCTTCCCACCTCTCCCCATTGCCCCCTCCCCCCAACAATCTAGTTTACTGGGGTTCAGTCTTAGCAGGACCCAGGGCTTCCCCTTCCACTGGTGCTCTTACTAGGATATTCATTGCTACCTCACGAGGTCAGAGTCCAGGGTCAGTCCATGTATAGTCTTTAGGTAGTGGCTTAGTCCCTGGAAGCTCTGGTTGCTTGGCATTGTTGTACATATGGGGTCTCAAGCCCTTCAAGCTCTTCCAGTTCATTCTCTGATTCCTTCAACTGGGGTCCCGTTCTCAGTTCAGTGGTTTGCTGCTGGCATTCGCCTCTGTATTTTGCTGTATTCTGGCTGTGTCTCTCAGGATCGATCTACATCCGGCTCCTGTCGGTCTGCACTTCTTTGCTTCATCCATCTTGTCTAATTGGGTGGCTGTATATGTATGGGCCACATGTGGGGCAGGCTCTGAATGGGTGTTCCTTCAGTCTCTGTTTTAATCTTTGCCTCTCTCTTCCCTGCCAAGGGTATTCTTGTTCCCCTTTTAAAGAAGGAGTGAAGCCTTCACATTTTGATCATCCGTCTTGAGTTTCATTTGTTCTAGGCAACTAGGGTAATTCAAGCATTTGGGCTAATAGCCACTTATCAGTGAGTGCATACCATGTATGTCTTTCTGTGATTGGGTTAGCTCACTCAGGATGATATTTTCCAGGTCCAACCATTTGCCTATGAATTTCATAAAGTCGTTGTTTTTGATAGCTGAGTAATATTCCATTGTGTAGATGTACCACATTTTCTGTATCCATTCCTCTGTTGAAGGGCATCTGGGTTCTTTCCAGCTTCTGGCTATTATAAATAAGGCTGCGATGAACATAGTGGAGCACGTGTCTTTTTTATATGTTGGGGCATCTTTTGGGTATATGCCCAAGAGAGGTATAGCTGGATCCTCAGGCAGTTCAATGTCCAATTTTCTGAGAAACCTCCAGACTGATTTCCAGAATGGTTGTACCAGTCTGCAACCCCACCAACAATGGAGGAGTGTTCCTCTTTCTCCACATCCTCGCCAGCATTTGCTGTCACCTGAGCTTTTGATCTTAGCCATTCTCACTGGTGTGAGGTGAAATCTCAGGGTTGTTTTGATTTACATTTCCTGATGACTAAAGATGTTGAACATTTCTTTAGGTGTTTCTCAGCCATTCGGCATTCCTCAGCTGTGAATTCTTTGTTTAGCTCTGAACCCCATTTTTTAATAGGGTTATTTGTCTCCCTCGCGGTCTAACTTTTTGAGTTCTTTGTATATTTTGGATATAAGGCCTCTATCTGTTGTAGGATTGGTAAAGATCTTTCCCAATCTGTTGGTTGCCGTTTGTCCTGACCACAGTGTCCTTTGCCTTACAGAAGCTTTGTAGTTTTATGAGATCCCATTTGTCGATTCTTGATCTTAGAGCATAAGCCATTGGTGTTTTGTTCAGGAAATTTTTCCAGTGCCCATGTGTTCCAGATGCTTCCTAGTTTTTCTTCTATTAGTTTGAGTGTGTCTGGTTTGATGTGGAGGTCCTTGATCCACTTGGACTTAAGCTTTGTACAGGGTGATAAGCATGGATCGATCTGCATTCTTCTACATGTTGACCTCCAGTTGAACCAGCACCATTTGCTGAAAATGCTACCTTTTTTCCATTGGATGGTTTGGGCTCCTTTGTCAAAAATCAAGTGACCATAGGTGTGTGGGTTCATTTCTGGGTCTTCAATTCTATTCCATTGGTCTATCTGTCTGTCTCTGTACCAATACCATGCAGTTTTTATCACTATTGCTCTGTAATACTGCTTGAGTTCAGGGATAGCGATTCCCCCTGAAGTCCTTTTATTGTTGAGGATAGTTTTAGCTATCCTGGGTTTTTTGTTATTCCAGATGAATTTGCAAATCGTTCTGTCTAACTCTTTGAAGAATTGGGTTGGTATTTTGATGGGGATTGCATTGAATCTGTAGATCGCTTTTGGTAAAATGGCCATTTTTACTATATTAATCCTGCCAATCCATGAGCATGGGAGATCTTTCCATCTTCTGAGGTCTTCTTCAATTTCTTTCTTCAGAGTCTTAAAGTTCTTGTTGTACAAATCTTTTACTTGCTTGGTTAAAGTCACACCGAGGTACTTTATATTATTTGGGTCTATTATGAAGGTGTCGTTTCCCTAATTTCTTTCTCGCTTGTTTCTCTTTTGTGTAGAGGAAGGCTACTGATTTATTTGAGTTAATTTTATACCCAGCCACTTTTGCTGAAGTTGTTTATCAGCTTTAGTAGTTCTCTGGTGGAACTTTTGGGATCACTTAAATATACTATCATATCATCTGCAAATAGTGATATTTTGACTTCTTCTTTTCGATCTGTATCCCCTTGACCTCCTTTTGTTGTCTGATTGCTCTGGCTAGAACTTCAAGAACTATATTGAATAAGTAGGGAGAGAGTGGGCAGCCTTGTCTAGTCCCTGATTTTAGTGGGATTGCTTCAAGTTTCTCTCCATTTAGTTTAATGTTAGCCACTGGTTTGCTGTATATGGCTTTTACATGTATATGTTTAGGTATGGGCCTTGGATTCCTATTCTTTCCAGGACTTTTATCATGAAGGGGTGTTGAATTTTGTCAAATGCTTTCTCAGCATCTAATGAAATGATCATGTGGTTTTGTTCTTTCAGTTTGTTTATATAATGGATCACGTTGATGGTTTTCCATATATTAAACCATCCCTGCATGCCTGGGATGAAGCCTACTTGATCATGGTGGATGATTGTTTTGATGTGCTCTTGAATTCGGTTTGCCAGAATTTTGTTGAGTACTTTTGCGTCGATGTTCATAAGGGAAATTGGTCTGAAGTTCTCTTTCTTTGTTGGGTCTTTGTGTGGTTTAGGTATAAGAGTAATTGTGGCTTCATAGAAGGAGTTCGGTAGTGCTCCATCTGTTTCAATTTTGTGGAATAGTTTGAATAATATTGGTACGAGGTCTTCTATGAAGGTCTGATAGAATTCTGCACTAAACCCGTCTGGACCTGGGCTCTTTTTGGTTGGGAGACCTTTAATGACTGCTTCTATTTCCTTAGGAGTTATGGGGTTGTTTAACTGGTTTATCTGTTCCTGATTAAACTTCGGTACCTGGTATCTGTCTAGGAAATTGTCCATTTCCTGCAGATTTTCAAGTTTTGTTGAGTATAGGCTTTTATAGTAAGATCTGATGATTTTTTGAATTTCCTCTGAATCTGTAGTTATGTCTCCTTTTCATTTCTGATTTTGTTAATTTGGACACACTCTCTGTGTCCTCTCGTTAGTCTGGCTAAGGGTTTATCTATCTTGTTGATTTTCTCAAAGAACCAACTTTTGGTTCTGTTGATTCTTTCTATGGTCCTTTTTGTTTCTACTTGGTTGATTTCAGCTCTGAGTTTGATTATTTCCTACCTTCTACTCCTCCTGGGTGTATTTGCTTCTTTTTGTTCTAGAGCTTTTAGGTGTGCTGTCAAGCTGCTGACATATGCTCTTTCCTGTTTCTTTCTGCAGGCACTCAGCGCTATGAGTTTTCCTCTTAGCACAGCTTTCATCGTGTCCCATAAGTTTGGGTATGTTGTACCTTCATTTTCATTAAATTCTAAAAAGTTTTTAATTTCTTTCTTCATTTCTTCCTTGACCAGGTTATCATTGAGTAGAGCATTGTTCAATTTCCACGTATATGTGGGCATTCTTCCCTTATTGTTATTGAAGACCAGCTTTAGGCCGTGGTGGTCCGATAGCACGCATGGGATTATTTCTATCTTTCTGTACCCGTTGAGGCATGTTTTTTGACCAATTATATGGTCAATTTTGGAGAAAGTACCATGAGAAGCTGAGAAGAAGGTATATCCTTTTGCATTAGGGTAGAACGTTCTATAAATATCCGTTAAGTCCATTTGGCTCATGACTTCTCTTAGTCTGTCTACGTCTCTGTTTAATTTCTGTTTCCATGATCTGTCCATTGATGAGAGTGGGGTGTTGAAGTCTCCTACTATTATTGTGTGAGGTGCAATATGTGTTTTGAGCTTTAGTAAGGTTTCTTTTACATATGTAGGTGCCCTTGTATTTGGGGCATAGATATTTAGGATTGAGAGTTCATCTTGGTGGATTTTTCCTTTGATGAATATAAAGTGTCCTTCCTTATCTTTTTTGATGACTTTTAGTTGAAAATTGACTTTATTTGATATTAGAATGGCTACTCCAGCTTGCTTCTTCCGACCATTTGCCTGGAAAGTTGTTTTCCAGCCTTTCACTCTGAGGTAGTGTCTGTCTTTATCTCTGAGGTGTGTTTCCTGTAGGCAGCAGAATGCAGGGTCCTCGTTGCGTATCCAGTTTGTTAATCTATGTCTTTTTATTGGGGAGTTGAGGCCATTGATGTTGAGAGATATTAAGGAATAGTGATTATTGCTTCCTGTTATATTCATACTTGGATGTGTTATGTTTGTGTGCTTTTCTTCTCTTTGTTTTGTTGCCAAGACGATTAGTTTCTTGCCTCTTCTTGGGTATAGCTTGCCTTCTTATGTTGGGCTTTACCATTTATTATCCTTTGTAGCGCTGGATTTGTAGAAAGATATTGTGTAAATTTGGTTTTGTCATGGAATATCTTGGTTTCTCCATCTATGTTAATTGAGAGTTTTGCAGGATACAGTAGCCTGGGCTGGCATTTGTGTTCTCTTAGGGTCTGAATGACATCAGTCCAGGATCTTCTGGCCTTCATAGTTTCTGGCGAAAAGTCTGGTGTGATTCTGATAGGTCTGCCTTTATATGTTACTTGACCTTTTTCCCTTACTGATTTTAATATTCTTTCTTTATTTTGTGCGTTTGGTGTTTCGACTATTATGTGATGGGAGGTGTTTCTTTTCTAGTCCAATCTATTTGGAGTTCTGTAGGCTTCTTGTATGCCTATGGGTATCTCTTTTTTTAGGTTAGGGAAGTTTTCTTCTATGATTTTGTTGAAGATATGTACTGGTCCTTTGAGCTGGGAGTCTTCACTCTCTTCTATACCTATTATCCTTAGGTTTGATCTTCTCATTGAGTCCTGGATTTCCTGTATGTTTTGGACCAGTAGCTTTTACCGCTTTACATTATCTTTGACAGTTGAGTCAATGATTTCTATGGAATCTTCTGCTCCTGAGATTCTCTCTTCCATCTCTTGTATTCTGTTGGTGAAGCTTGTATCTACAGCTCCTTGTCTCTTCTTTTGGTTTTCTATATCCAGGGTTGTTTCCCTGTGTTCTTTCTTGATTGCTTCTATTTCCATTTTTAATTCCTTCCACTGTTTGATTGTGTTTTCCTGGAATTCTTTCAGGGATTTTTGTGTCTCCTCTCTATGGGCTTCTACTTGTTTATTTATGTTTTCCTGGAATTCTTTCAGGCATTTTTCGATTCCTCTCTGTGGCTTCTACTTGTTCTCTAAGGTAGTTCATCATGTCTTTCTTGAAGTTCTCAGCATCATGGTCAAATATGATTTTGAATCTAGATCTTGCTTTTCTGGTGTGTTTGGATATTCCATGTTTGTTTGATGGGAGAATTGGGCTCCGATGGTGCCATGTAGTCTTGGTTTCTGTTGCTTGGGTTCCTGCGCTTGCCTCTCGCCATCAAATTATCTCTAGTGTTACTTTGTTCTGCTATTTCTGACAGTGGCTAAACTGTCCTATAGGCCTGTGTGTCAGGAGTGCTGTAGACCTGTTTTCCTCTCTTTCAGTCAGTTATGGGGACAGAGTGTTCTGCTTTCGGGCCTGTAGTTTTTCCTTTCTACAAGTTTTCAGCTGTTCTTGTGGACCTGTGCCTTGAGTTCACCAGGCAGGTCACTTGCAGCAGATAAGTTAGTCTTACCTGTGGTCCCGAGGCTCAAGTTCACTCGCGGGGTTCTGCCCACGGGCTCTCCGCGGCGGCAGCGTCGGAGGGGCTCTCGTCTGCACTCCAGTCGCGCCACCATCTCGCATGCCGCCTTCTGCTATAAGGTACATACCTCTGGAATCAGTAATGTGTGCAGAGAGCAGTCTCTTCTGGTTTCGCAGGCGTGTCTGCCTCTCTGAAGGTTTAGCTCTCCCTCCCACGGGATTTGGGTGCAGAGAACTGTTTATCCGGTCTGTTTCCTTCAGGTTCTGGCGGTGTCTCAGGCAGGGCTCCTGCTGCTCCTGGGCCCTCCCCCAAAGGAACCCAGAGGCCTTGTACAGTTTCCTCTTGGGTCAGGGATGTGGGCAGGGGTGGGCAGTGTTGGTGGTCTCTTCTGCTCTGCAGCCTCAGGAGTGCCCACCTGACCAGGCGGTAAGGTATCTCTCCCACGGGTTCTGGGAGCAGAGAGCTGCTGCGGGCCGGGATCCGCGGGTCGTCAATTTTTAAATTAATTAATGCTTAAAGTTTTCTCTTCGGAGTAGCGAAAAGATAATCAAGCCAATACGTGACCCAAGAATATTCCAGGCGGGTGATGATGCATGGCCTCAAAGTGAAAGATATTATGGTTGTTGAAATGTCAGCCGGAGACAGAAAGAAACTGTGAGAATAAAGTCAAAGCCCATTCAAAGTGCCTTCAATTCAATAAAACTAATCTGGTTGATTGATGTGTAGTCATTGCTCCCTCACACTGCTAAATTCTTCTTTATTAAATGAGAACTTCTTTTTAATTTTGTATTTTAATTATTATTGGGGTGTGTGTGTGTGTGTGTGTGTGTGTGTGTGTATGTGTGTGTGTGTACCTAATATGTAACCCCACTTTATTTCTTCCTTTCAGTTCAAACCATAAAATGTTTTAAACAAGTCAGGAGATATCCTGGTCTATTTTACAAGGTATTTATGAGTCTGACTTACATAAACAATTTTAATATTGTTATATATAATATAGGATATTCATAATCTGCAATAATCAGCTGACCCTTGAATTTGAGATCATGAAATAATTAGTCCCAAATAGGATGTACACTAGAGTGGACACACAGTTTCTAAGAGGAAATGACAACGTACACTTCTCAGGTGTCAGTGATGTGTGGATAGAGAACATGACTCTAAATAAAGTCCTTAGGATTTACATTTTAAAAACATCCTTTAACAGTGCAAACAAAATGAACTATCATTAAGTCAAAAATTATGGCAAAATTCTGCTTTGCCAACCTCTAAATAAGTCTGGCTGTCATCACTCTAGAAGACCAAACATCACTGATGGAAAATTGCAGCATCCTTTGTCCTCATCCTCTGTGCTGTGCCTTATCTACAGTCTACTTCAATGTGGACATCTCAGACCCATCACCATGGCTCTATTTTCAGAGAAGACAAAGTGTTCTTTGACCTCCAATAGACATGGAATTGAATGATCCTTGATTCCTTTACAAGACTCTATGCCAGATCCAGAAAACAGAACAAGAAGAAATGTCTTTTCCTGCCCACAAACATGTTTGTGTCTGAAAAGCATGTAACAGAAAACAGTAGAAGTTCTATATAGTAATGCTGGCTGGATGTAATTTGATAAACTGAGGCCTTCCTCTGACTTTTCCCGATTTGTGTTCTTTTAAGGTTTCTTGGCAAATGCAAATTCTCCAAGTTGTCTTTCCATGAGAAAGTGTGTGGTGAGCACAGGAGGGAATTTTATTATCTTGGTTTAGTTTCTATTTATATTAAAGTAAATGACGAGTTTGTTATATTTGAAATTTGCAAAGTTTAGGGGCGAGAGATAATTAGCTAAATCTTTCAGTCTCTCTCTTTCCTTAAATAAGTCAAATTTTCTCATCTTAAAAGCAATTTTAATTGTCAAAACATTGGCTTTCTTCATGGTCTTTTGGATTCCGACAACCATCATGACTTGGCAAGCTAGTTTCTACCTGTACAGCAAGAAGTTATATTTAGGTTTGTGGGAACTTTCTTTTCCAGTCTCAGACATAGTCAACTGTTGTTGCCCAGTTCCAACACTCACACTTCTAAATAGAGATTCTAAAATTCTCTTGGGCCTGGTAGAGGATTTCATAAAGACTCTCACCAAATCCAGGCTACCTGACTCGAGTGGGCCCTCACTGCTTGAAGACATACTACTGTTGTTTGGCCAAAATAAGCAAATGCACTCTTTATCATTCTATTGTTTGTCTGTCTGTCTAGCTAGTGCCTCCCACAGAGATTGCTTTGTGACATTCACAAGCACTCATCTAAAGGAAAGAGTAAAGCAAGGGAAATAATAAAGGACGATGGGGACAGAAAGGCAGAAGTGGGGACGGTGGAAGGAAAATGAGGATTCTAATATGAGAGGCTCAGGCACCTTTTACTAAGAAGTGATACTTCAGTATGTGTCTTTAAAATCTTTAATATCTAATATAGTCCCAGCCTTAAATTATATTAAAATATTTTTATAAAACTTAAGGTCATCTTTCCTATAGATGTATTTAATCTAGAGCTACTTTTAAGAGGCAAATAATACCTGTTAGATGTTTGATTGAATAGAAAGATGAATGGGAGAGAACACTGTGTTAAAGGATTTTATATATTGCTAATTAAGGCATGGGAATTGTAGGGCTCATCTGGATAGAGCTAAGCTGAGGGTTTTGTTAAAGTCTCTTGTATGTCTAGTGTGTTTCCATGAAGGGGATTGCTAACAAACACATTTTAGGAGCTGAATTCTTACAATTCTTGTTATCTGATTTGATACTAGTCATTGACTGCCAAAGTAGGAGTTTGCTTATTGATCCAAAATTGTGAATAGACTACAAAGCCCAGAGTAAGGTATAATTAGTTCCTATTCATCTACACAAGGTCACAAGTAAGTACAGAAATCTCATACTCTAGTTTTCTTTCCTTTGATATGATTAAAAAATACCTTGAAAATAAACAGCTTAGAGGAGAAAGGGATTTATTGGCCTTGAATGCCAGGTTCCAATCAGTTACTGAGGTGAAGTCAGGGGAGGAACTTGAAGCTATCATAACCATATCACCTACATAGAGAAGAATAGCAAGAAACAAATGCATACATGCCAGCCTATTATTGATCTTAGCTTGTTCTCGCTTCTATTGTACTGTTCATCAGTGCATGCATAGGGAGTGATGTCACCCAAAGTGGCCTGGGTGTTTCTTGAATACCCACTGATGATATAAATAGCTCATAGCTAAAAGAAAAGCTAATAGGGTTTGGAGTGACAAAATCAAAGTATGAAGACCTGATCTCTACTACTTGCATAAAAAAGCTGAGCGGACCCACTTGAGACTGTAAACCCAAGTGCTGGGGGTGAGGGGTGATATGTTAAGTAGGAAAGGATCCCTGAGGTATGTTGGATAGCCACCCTTGTAGAAAACAGCAAGATTCAGGTTCAGTGAGAGACTGAAGGCACAGTGTGATAGAACAGGACACCCAACATCTTCTGTACACATGCATATATAGTCATGTAACATAAAAATAAACATACGTACTATGCCTACTGAGATATAGATAGATAGATAAACCATAGATAGTTGATGGTAGATGGATAGATGATAGATAGATAGATAGATAGATAGAAAGGTAGATAGATAGATAGATAGATAGATAGATAGATAGATAGATAGATAGATAGAAAGGAAGGAGGAGGAAGGAAAGAGGGAGGAAGGAAAGAGGGAGGAAGAGGATACTGAGCAGAAGCTAAGGAGGAGCTTGAATATCTACCTGTGGTAATGAGATAGTCAGAGGACCACATCATCAGGAACTAGAAGACCTGCATAACTTTTATATCACCCATTGGGTAGCTGTGGAAACAAAGGCTTGGACATTTTCTCTCAAAATCCCACTCTCATTCCCAAAATAGCCAGTCTTAGATCTTCCTAAGTAAGGCTTGCTGTTTTCCAAGAAGCAGGGACACTAGAGGAAAAAGGACATGATTATCCTTTCCCTACCCACACACAAGGGAGTGTCACACACTAAGGGATGGAGGAAAGAAATGATTTTGGAATTTAACGTGGACTAAATCACTACAAATGAAAGCAGAAACTATCACCAAGAAAGCTGTGTGTGTGTGTGTGTGTGTGTGTGTGCGCGCGCGCGCGTGCGCGCATGCACCCACACGCATGCACGCATATGCACTCTTGCATTTCTCATTATTTATAATCAAAAGCATCTGTGGAATGAGCAGCTTTAGAGAACAGAGTATCTATTCCTGTTCTTTGTTAACTAAATATGTAGAATAAAGCTGTAGGAATATTGCCTACATTAGTGACTTCTGTAGCACCATACATGTCCTCTTGGCTCCTATCTTATGCCAGAGTCTAGGTGTTCAGTCACCCTGCTTAGACTTCAGTTGAAGGGACAGCGGCTGCTTCACATAGCTTGCTTGTCCAGTGCATGTCCTTTACCAGGTTTAATGTTACCCTAGAGTAGTCCAGTTGCCCCCAATACCATCTCTTCTCAGTCTCATCTTGCCATGAATGTAGCCCTCCAACCCATGCATTCTTCATTTGACCTCTTCATACTCTTGGGCTACGTTTAATAACATATTGCTAGTGGTCTGTCACAAATATAGCTCTCTAGAGTTATTTGTGGAGGTGTTGTAAAATTAGGAATTCTCACAATCACAGTAATTTTAATATTTGGCAGACATTTTATAGTGGGATGTTGAAATCTTTCCACAATTTGAATGGTGTTAACTTTCTTGTGTCAACTTTTTAGAGTGTGATATTTTAAATCAAAAGGTAGCAGGCTTTTTTTTTCTTAAACAGTCAAACAGTAAGTGTTTATATTTAGACGGAGTATGGTTTTAGTCACAGCCCTTGGCCTATGACACAGTGTGACCCACCCACTATGAGTGACAACATTCTCTGCCTGGGATGCTAAACTGTATGAAAGGGCTGAGCCCCAGCTTTAACCACTCTGTTGCTTCCTGTCTGGATGCAATGTGATTGTCTGAACCAAGCTCCCGCTGCCTGTGCTCTCTGCCATGGTCGATTGCATGTTCAAGAGTCAACTAAAATAAACCCTGCTCTCCTGAAGTTGCCTAAGTCTGAAAGGAGCTTTTAGCAGCAAGGGAATAAATGAATAAACAATTCTACCCTTATTAACGCTGAGGCTCTTTGCTGTTATTTGTTATTGAAAAAAAATAGCAAGAGGCTCACTTATATGCTTTTCTCTATATGTTAACTTATTGCCGGGAACTAGTGTTAAACATAACGCACTGTATAGGGTTTTAATGAACATTTAACACTCTTGGTAAACATTACCGGGTGGACCCATTGCAATCCATATCATCAGTAATGAATAACAAAGTTTATTTTGATGAATCATTAGTATCACCAGGACCTACACTTAAAAAATAAAAAGAAGTATTGTTATCTGGGAATAAATAAATAAATAAATAAATAAATACTGCTCTATCTTTTAAACCCATTGCCAAAGCATAGAGGATGCACAATTATACTTCTAGCTTATGCTTTGCTGGTCTCTGCACTAAAGGATTTACTGATTGAAATAAACATTTCTTAGGACTTTTATCACTATTTTTTTTTATTAACTTGAGTATTTCTTATATACATTTCGAGAGGACTTTTATCACTATTTTTAAAAGCTATGCTTTTAGGAAAGAAACTTTGCAACACAAAAGAATTTAGTGTCCTCAGATACTCACTATTAAAGTAAATCAATGTTTCCTTTTAATTTTTAATAAGTTGCTTTATATGCTATAAACTTACTGTTTAAACAATTGCATATAATTTTATGCCCGGCTTTTATCTTCTAACATAAGATTTTAATATGTTATTTAAAACTATTGTCATTGCTCTTAACAGCTATATACTGTTTCATTGGCAATTGCTCCAAGAGTAGATATAGAAGTCACTAGTCTATCTCTGTTAACTTCTGAGGTTATTTTCTGTTATTTGTTATTGGGAAAATAACAAACAAACATTTTTTTCTATGCACTAGTGTTGAAAATTAAATATTTTATTACCTTGCTTTCATGAGTGCATTTAATTTCCTTGGGTTGGATTTTTCTTGGGTAGCCTCCTGTTCTTGTGGAAACCGAGGGGATGGGGGCTGTCCCTGAGTCTTTTTCCTTCTTGTAGGAGACTTTTCTTCCTACTGGAGTGCCTGGTTCAGCCTTGATGTGATGTATGTGTTTGGTCTTATTGTAGCTTGCTTTGCTAGGTTTGGTTGATGTTCTTGGGAGACCTGCTGTTTTCTGAGGGGAGGTGTAAGTGGGATGGTGGTGTGTAGGGAGTTTGGAAAGTTGATGGGGTGCGACAGGACGGGACACTTGTGTGGGGAAGAGGCTGAGGGAGTGAGGGGAAATGCCTTGTGGAAACTGTGGTCAGGATGTACTATATGAGAGAATAATAAAAAAGACAAAAAGTCAAGTAATTTAGAATTTTAGAATATTTAGTACTCTTAGCATACATTGGGGGGTGACTTTCCAAAGGACCCATTGAACCTATACCATCAGTAATGAATAATCAGAGTATGCTAATAAGTCATTAGAATCACCAGAATTAACCTTTAAAAGATAAAAAATATTGTTAGTTGTGTGTGTAAGTGCTCACTTGCAATGCTAGACCCCACGGGTCATAGGCAGGAGGATGACGAGTTCAAGGCCTGTTTGTGCAACATACAAAGACCCTGCCTTTAGCAAATTGTTATGTGTTGAAATAGGAGCGTTGAGCTATTGTTTTAATTTATGTTCTCTGTGGACACTTTTCATGTTTATTATCCATTTATTAATATTTTCTCTGTGTATTATATATTCATGATAATATCACTTTGATATGATTAATTTTAGGTACAAACACCTAAAATTATCCAACACCAAGAGATTGCCTAATAAATTGTTACTAAATTTCTAAAAGTCAAAGCTATAGATTTAAAGATGTATATATATATATATATATATATTTGTATATATATAAAGATTTACATATATATGTATATATATATGCATATAGATATATGCATCTTAATTTATTTGAGCCCATTCATGGCATTCAAGAGTTTCTTGCTTAGCCTATTAATACAGGCTGATTTACCACATATACTGAGTAGCATGAAAAATTCAGAGAATGTATTTTGTTTATATTTGCCCAGGGCATGTCTATTTCCTCTGTGTGAACACTACCCTGTGCCTATTGGATGCTTAGATGCTAGGAGTTGAGTATAATATTTTCCATGTATTATTTTAGTTCTATCTCAGAAAATCACACAATATAAGTTTTATTTTATTTATAAAGAAGGGATCTGGTCTACTTATATCCTAGTTAATATGTTTTGATAGAGGTATAGGTAGGTACCTAGGTATAACTGCCTCGACCCCTATCAGTAAGTATGGCGGCCTCCCTTCCTTCTCTCATTGATCCCAGGATTAGATCCTTTGTTTATAACTTTTCTTATTGGTCACTTACACAGGTATTGTATTGTTTAGGAATTGTGGTAGGATCAGGCAGGCTCTGTGGAACCCTGACTGGGATTCTTGATGTTGAACTTTGAAAAAGACAAAGAAAAAGAAAATAAAGACATAGGCAATAAATCTTTCTGTTCATTTGAATCGAATAAAGTAAAACAAACAAACGTCCATACTCCCACACACAGAAAAACCAATCAAACAAATAAAACAAAGGGTGCTTTGACTGGTCTGCCCTCTGCTTTTTGTCACATGTATAACATATGTACATGCACAGGTGCACACACAGACATATACACAGAGGGTGGGAGGAGAGAGAGAGAGAGAGAGAGAGAGAGAGAGAGAGAGAGAGAGAGAGAGAGAGAGAGAGAGAATGTTTTCTGTGGGTAGGTGAGACAAAGTTTCAAAGGGCAATCTCTTTCATGCAGGATTGGATTTTTAGTGTTCAGAGAATACTGTCACTGAAGGAGTTAAAGGCATGCCTTATAACACTGCCTCCTACCAATGAACAAAATTATTCTTTTAATAGAACTTACACAAGCAATGTAGTAAACATTTGCACAACAGAATAAGATCCTCAGACCGTGCAATTTTAATACAGCTAATGTTCCAGTTTATATGTGTGAGGGATGTATCTGTTTTCTTATTGTGCACGTGATCCCAAACAAATGCTATTTCTAATACTAACCTTCTTATCCCTCACCCTCTTTCCTTCCCTTTGGCACAGGTCAGGAACAAATATTTGAATATCTTTTGTGTCTCAATTCTCTAGACTATTATTGGTTTGTACTTAGGAAATATAGTTTTGGAAAAGATACCTTTGTGAAAATTAGTCCACCTGAGAGTTCAAATGCAACATGACCTGCTTTACCCTACTCTTCTTTTGAGTCTGGGCAGCTTTGAACTGACAGCTCTCTTATATCTTAAATGGGCTGCTGCTGGAGCTGAATGGCTTCATTTCCACAAGTGGTCTTGATAGATCCTGTACTTAATGCCCATCAAGGTCTAAATTCTTACACGTCAACCATCCTGTCTAAATTTGCAGATAGAACATGGCCAGCTGCACTCTTTGTTTCCCCATGATATGATATCTAAATGTATGTACAGGGTCACCTTTAATATTACTAAAGAGGTGTCAAGATGCATCCCATATCTTAAAAACTTAGACGCTAGGCATCATCACTTTTATCTCCTAGTGATAGCTCTCCCTTTGTACTTCCCATGCTTGCATTCTTTTTGGGACTCTGCCATTTCTTCCACCACGTTAAATTTAATAGCAACCAACATGGCTGGTTATTTAAATGGAAAATTAAGAAAGTGCCTTTGCAGAATTTTTACAATTAGAAAAGTACTAGGCATTTTAATCTTGCTTGACACAGCTTCAACTCATATAAATAATTCTCAAGATTGAAAATCTGCTAGGTTGTGCCTTAACCCCATCCAGAAAGAATGGTGACTTCTGAGATGTCTGCTTCAGTCAGTTTGGGGTCCCATATCTGTCACCCTAGGCTAATTCTCCCTCGGCATTTTTGCAAATTCTATGTTGAGGGATTTTTTCCCCCTTTGGAAGTGCTATTCACAGGAAATCTACAGTACATCATCTTTTGATTGCATACAAGGGTCTCACCTTAGGGCAGTAAGAGTAGAAGATTCAAGTGCAGAGAGGTCATTTATTTTTACTCAACTCTAAAAGGCCTTTCTGGGTTTCCCTCCAACTTAGAATGAGAAGCAAAGTTCATAGATTCTAGCGTGATGGCGAACATACAAACCAGTTGAGTTTGAAGCAGCTTCTAAAGCACCATTTGACTTTGTTTCTCAGTTCCAAATCATTTATGTTCTTTCCACACAGGCACATGTTTTTTTCTGATGGCAGAAGACTATAGACATTTACGTAAATTTAGAATTAAACACTTTCTTAGTCTATTTAAGCTTTCTCTCATCATTAGTGTTTGGAACTAGCATTGTTTGGGAATATGTGGGCAGTGCCAATTCTTAGGACCCCTTCTAGACTATCAAATTAGAAATTCAAGGAAGAGCCAGATATCTGTTAGTTATTTTTGTATTGCTGTGATAAATTCAGAGTCAAAGCAATCTATAAAAGGAAAGAGTCAATAGGCTTATGACTATGAGTATAGAGGAATAGAATTCCATTATGGTGGGGAAGCATAGCAGCAGATAGGCCTTGTAGTGCAGGGCAGGAAGCTGAATGTCCACATCTTGTCCTAGTAGTAGGATGAGAATATAAACACTCAAAAGTCAGTGACAGGCTTTCTTTAGCACAGCAGTACTCCTGAGCATCCCAAACAATGCCACCAGCTCGGTACCAAGTATTCAAACATCCAAGTGTGTGAAGGACATTCTCATTTAAACCACCTCATTTTCCAAAGCTTTCCAGGTGAACCTGTTGAATATTCAAATTAAAGACCCACTAATCTTCACTTACTTCATTTGACTGACTCTCCTTCCAGGATGGGAAAGTTAGTCCTGTAGCTTAATACCCTGTTGTCAAAGTCCAACATAAGAACTTTAGCAAATGCTCCATCTCAACTTACTGCCCTAGGCTATGATCCTAATATGGAAGAAGGATGCTGAATCAACTAACTTGTTTATCCAATAAATGCGTTTGAAGATTCTGAGTTAAGTTAACATTGTTGAGAAACCTAAGCTCTTCTACTTGGCCATTTTCATCAAGTCCCCATCTAAATCTTCTTTTGGTTCCTAAAGAACTCTACAAAGACATGGCATATTTGTAACTCCTGTTTTGGAGGTCATGGGATTCATGAGAAAATACATTGTTGCATATTTTCATTGCTTATTGCCCTACTCTAAAGAACTACAAATAAATCTTCCACACTAATAAAATTAGGAATGATGAAGTTTTAGTGCCTACATCTGTGCTGCAAGGTATAAATTATGTTTAAAGTTATTAATCAGGAACATAAGAAGAGGATTGATTATTAAAGTAAAGGTGGATGGTTGCTCATCTTTTATGGCTTGGATTAAAAAATGCACCACCCATCTGTACCCTAGGTTTGAGTGTTTTTCTTCTGTTAATGGTGATTGGCTGTGAATGAGCTACCCTTCATCAGCTGATGATAATTTTATAGTTGAATTGGAAACATTAATAATTGGGATGTAGTTGGAAGAAGTGATTGTCACTGGGTGTTTGCTTTTGAAGAGCGTATTATTTTTCCTGGTCCCTTATAGAATATTTTTTCTCTTTGGGCCTGTATAATATGCACAGGAACATGATATTTGATATATAGTAAGCTGGTAACTTACTAATTGAGTGGATGAATCAGGTAGCACATTTCACAATAGTAATATAAGTATATAAGGGCATGACATTTTGAATCTCTCCAAAGATTATATTCATAGTTTAATTCAGTTGAGATGAAAGACCCAGCGTCTTCAAACTCAATTCTGTGCATTTCTGCTTCATTTCACAATGTATTCTGAAGTAACATTTTGTTAAGATTTTTTCAATCAGAAGAAGAAAAATTATGAAGGATAGAGCAATCTATTGTTACGAGGACTATTCAAAACTAGCAATTATTCAGAATAAATTTATACTGAAAAAGTCAAGTTTGAGTTGTTGGCTAAATTAAGTCTTTTGATCACTAAATACAAAAGCTGTGATGATTGGCAGAAGACATGTGGGTATATTGTGTATTAGCAGATAGCAGTGGGAAAAACCTTCTGAGATATTATAATCTCTGGCAAGTTGCTGAGGAATGATGGCAAATTCTTATCTCCTTTTTCAGCTAGCAGTCAATAAACATCATTTTGATGTTCTTTTTGTGCAGAGCCCTAGACTTGGTGCTTCTTAAAAATATGTTTCGGCCTTCAATAAATTAGATTTGTCACTAAATCTAATCTAATGAAGATCTGTGAGAGAGATGAACATAACCTCATGGGTCAGCTAATGTGACAATAGAGTGATAGTTAGATCCCATCTCAAGATAGAAGAAAAGGACAGAGTCTGTCATTGTCTTTGGACTTTCATACTTACACTTTGGCATCCAGATGCCAACATTTACACACACAAATGCATGTATGTGAACACATGTGTAGAAATGCACACATACCAATAATAAAACAATAAGAAATTATGTCTTAAGGGTATCATTGAAATATCTTTTAATTTTCTTTTTTATACAACACTTTTATAAATGTTCCTTTTCAAATTGTTGAGGTTCCCTTTTGTTGTTCATAAAACTCATGTTTCCCACATGATTACTCTCCATTTATTGAGGCAATCACAAAAATTTTCCATCTTTATCTGTTGATAATATAAACAATATAAATATTAACATTAAACCAACCATGATTACCTTAAGGAGAAAAACAAGTTGATCATGGTGGAGTCTTATTTTTTTCCACATTACCAGATTAAATATACTGATATATTTGTTTATTTTCACCCATGTTAATAAGTGATGTGGTTTGTAAATTATTGTTATTTTTAATTTTATCAATTACCTTTATCAAGAATATTCTAGAAGCTATGGAAATCATGCAGTGTGTAAGAGTACTTGCTGTGCATGCCAAAGGACCTGAGTTGAATACACAAAACTCAGGTAAAAAGAAATAGCAGTGGCATGCATCTGTAACCCTGGTGATACTCAAGCTATATGAGAGGAAGATGAGAATCCTGAGACCATCAGGGATCACTGAGCCCAATTTATACCTTGGCAACTAAACCTTTCCTCAAACAAGTGGACTAAGAGGATCAACACTGTGCTCTGACCTACATAACTACCACTTGGCAGGCATATGCCCACATTTACACATATAAATGCATGCATGTGAACAAATGTGCAAGCACATGCAAATGAACTTAAAAATTAAGAAGACTATATTGGCCTCATAAATTCACTGATACTGTAAAATTTCTGTTTTCTGAAATAGTTTAGTGCTAATTATCTGTTTCTTTCATATCTAATGAAACTCATTTAGGTAGCGGCTTAAATCAATGGTTTCTTAGTAATATGATTTTTTTAATTTTATTTTTTGGATATTTTATGTATTTATTTTTCAAATGTTACCCTCTTTTTTCCCTTTCCCATACCCCCTCTTCCCTCCCCCAGTTTCAATGAAGATGCTCCCACTCCCACCCACCCATTCCCATCTCCAGGGGTGGTATAGCTGGGGCCTCAAGCAGTTCTATGTCCAATTTTCTGAGGAACCTCCAGACTGATTTCCAGAGTGGTTGTACCAGCTTGCAATCCTACCAACAATGGAGGAATGATCCTATTTCTCTACATCCTCACCAGCATCTGTCCTCACCTGAGTTTTTGATCTTAGCTATTCTGACTGGTGTGAGGTGGAATCTCAGGGTTGTTTAGATTTGTATCAGCATCCCTGATGACTAAGGATGCTGATTTCTTTAGGTGCTTCTCAGCCATTTGATCTTCCTCAGCTGAGAATTCTTTGTTTAGCTCTTTACCCCACTTTTTAATATGATTATTTAATTCTCTGGAGTCTAACCTCTTGAGTTTTTTGTATATATTGGATATTAGCCTCTATCGGATGGAGGATTATTAAAGATCTTTTCCCAATCTGTTTTTTGCCATTTTGTCCTATTAACAATGTCCTTTGCCTTATAGAAGCTTTGCAATTTTATGAGGTTCCATTTGTCAATTCTTGATCTTAAAGCATAAGCCATTGGTGTTCTGTTCGGGAAATTTTCCACTGTGCCTATGTTTTCAAGGATCTTCCCTACATTCTTTTCTATTAGTTTCAGTGTATCTGGTTTTATGTGGAGATCTTTGGTCCATGTGGATGTGAGCATTGTAGAAGAAGTTAATAATTGGTCAATTTGCATCCTTCTACGTGCTGACCTCCAATTGAACCAACGCCATTTGTTGAACATGCTGTCTTTTTTTCCACTGCATAGTTTCAGCTTCTTTGTCAAAGATCAAGTGTCCATAGGTGTGTGGGTTCTTTTCTGGGTCTTTAATTCTATTCCATTGATCTACCTACCTGTCTCTGTACCAATAGCATACAGTTTTTTACACTATTGTTCTGTAATAGTGCTTGAGGTCAGGGATGGTGATTCCCCCAGAAGTTTTTTATTGTTGAAAATAGTTTTTGCTCTCCTGGGTTTTTTTGCTTTTCCAAATGAATCTGCAATTTTTTTTCTAATTCTATGAAGATTTGAGTTAGAATTTTGATGGGGATTATGTTGAATCTGCAGATTGCTTTTGGCAAGATGGCCATTTCTACTGTATTAATCCTGCCAATCCATAATCATGGGAGATCTTTCCATCTCCTGAAATATTTTTCAATTTATTTCTTCAGAGACTTGAAGTTCTTGACATATAGATCTTTCACTTGCTTGGTTAGAGTCATAACAAGGTCTTTTGTTATTATTTGTGGCCATTGTGAAGGGTCTCAAGGTCCATACCTAAACATAGTAAAAGAAATATTCAGCAAACCAGTAGCCAATATCAAACTAAATGGAGAGAAACTTGAAGCAATTCCACTAAAATCAGGGACTAACTAAACAAGGCAGCCCACTCTCTCCCTACTTATTCAATATAGTACTTGAAGTCCTAGCCAAAGCAATTAGACAATAAAAAGAGGTCAAAGGGATACAAATTGGAAAGTAAGAAGTCAACATATCACTATTTGCAGATGGCATGATAATCTATTTAAGTGACCTCAAAAATCACACCAGAGAACTCTCACAGCTGATAAACAACTTCAGCAAAGTGCCTGGATATAAAATTAACTCAAAACAAATCAGTAGCATTCCTCTACTCAAAGGATAAATAGCTGAGAAAGAAAGTAGGGAAATGACATCCTTCACAATAGTAATTTGATTTTAAACTAAAAATTTTTATTTCTTTAATGCTCATAGAAATTGTGAGTTATTTTGTCTCTTACTTTCTAAATTTTAATAAAATTTACACAATTTTCAATTTAATACTTTTAAATAATTCCCTTCATTTTTGAGAATCCATTGTTGGTTCCTTTTCTTCATTTTTATCTAAACACACCCTTCCTCTATCTCAAACTCACAGTCTCTTCTGACAACTAAGGAATAAAAAAGAGCAAGAGGTACAGTCTACTCCACAGAAGCCCACATTAACTGGCATTGAATAGCACATTATCCGCCCTGAAAACATTCACACCAGAAACATCATTCAGGCTGAGGCAGGTTACATATATATTTTTATATTTTGTTTTCTATTTGTGTTTTTAAAAGATTTTTCTATTCAGTGTTGCAAAGTTTCTTTTAATACACTTCATACAATTTAAATTCTTTAATAAACATGCTTAAGTTCATCCTTTCACTTTTAAATAAATTTTGGTAGACATGTAATGCTTTTTATTATGGTTTTCTGTTTTCTTATAAATCAACTTTTTTCTTTGTTGAGTCTTGAGACTGTCTAACTGTTTCCTAATTTATCAGACATGGTTCATAGAGAGAAGCATAGGTTTGTGTACCTGTGGGAAAGGTGGGAATGCTAAGGAGAAGAGACGCCAGCTTTAAGAGAGCTCTGGAGCTATATAATCACATTGAATTCGTCATGAATTAGGTCTGCATTGATGATTTTATAGACTGCGCTTTGGTTAGTCATTTGATAGAGTTGCCCCAACAAGGAACTTGATGTTGGGCAAAGCATCCTCTCCCCTACCCCGTATTATATATGATACTGTGAAATGGTGCTGATTATACCCTGAGGGTTGAGAACATTTACAGAAATTAGAGTGAAGGTCTTCTTTTTCTTCTTATATAAATAATTGTGTGATTCATTCTCATTTTTACTTTATTCATACATAGTAATAGAAAAATTTATCTATGTTGAACTATTTTCTCTTAAATAGAATTTGTGAATGTTCCTTGGCTCATAGCTAAAGTGATAACTCTGAAAACA